>NC_086198.1:57964396-58564396 GCF_035770615.1 Melospiza melodia melodia
TCTCATCTGGTTCACATGCGCTGTCTTCAAGGTCCGCAGGCTACTTTTCACAGAATCTTCTGGCCTGATGAAGTAAGAATGATGAATAGAACAGAGCTGGGATCTATTTTCCAGTTTGGATAAAATGCATTCTGCACACAAATCCAAGGAGAACGTGCTGCCCCAATGCCCAGAAAATCTTTCACTCCTGCTAGTGTTCTACGTCAACCGCAACTTAGTCTGAAAGAAAAGCTTTTTCTCTGAGAGCATCTGAGAGGATTGCATGAAGCACTGATATCTGACATATGCAATTTTGAATAGGAGAGGAAAAAGAAAATGGCAAGGAGTTTTTAATTTTAGTGGTTTCAATTTTAATTTCCGTGCACTTTTTCAAAACTTGTCAGCTCAAATGCCCATCAACATCTTTTAGTCATCTGTAAGTCAGTATTCATATAAAATGTGCTTCAAATCCAAAGAATTTCAAATTTGCACTCCAAGCTTCTATGCCTAGATTTATGATTTCCTACACATATTAGATGAAAGGAAGGCCTTTTTTACTGTGGGAGTGCTGGAACACTGGAACAGGTTGCCCAGAGAAGTTGTGGGTGTCCCATCCCTGAAAGTATTCAAGGTCACCTTGGACGGGGCTTGGAGCAGCAACAAAGGAGAAGCTTGATGGTAGAGAAACAAAGTTGGACTATAGAAGAAACTCGGATTGAAGTATAGGATCAAGTTTTCTCTCAGCTCTTGGGGTAAATTCAAAGTTGTACAAAATGACATTTATCTGTGCTATTCACTACTGTAACAGAAAGTTTCATGAAAACTGTACAGAAGATAGTAAATTTTAAAAGAGATAAGAATTACAGCATAAAATCCATGGGATAGGTTACAACATGAGACACTCTCTAAGAGAAAATCTCTGTGTTTCAGCACTTCATCGGGGTAAGATTTCATGAAGTGCCAAAGAAGGCGGCAAAATATCATTCGGGACATTATTTACTGGAATTCAGCCTGGCCATTAGTAGGAACTGCCTTTGAACATATCATGTAGATATACCACACACGCTTTCCCTTCACTGAAAAATTACTGTTTACAACAAATAAGCAATTGACGATCAAAATTGATTGAAAGCATCTTAAACATGTCAAGTATTTCATTGTAGATGATCTGTGATCCAAATGCTTCTTCCACCTTCGAGAGGGACAGAAGAATTCTTCCATATCATGATGGTTTAAAATTGTATCAACCAATGTTTTCTGCTGAAAAGATATCATCTATTTTTTTCTATTTTTGGAAGAAAATATTCCTAGACATACAACAGGTGAGAACTAAGTAATTTTAAAGAAACAAATGAAATGAAAATATTCTGTAAATAGAATGAAATGAAAAGCTGTGTTTTAAATAGGAGCTAAATATTAAACAGAATTTTTGTACCAGGCATTTGAATTACTGCACCAGCTCTTTTGCCCATCAAGAGAGGCATTTAGCATTTCAGTCTTTTCCAAGGTGTTCATGATCTGCTATGCTGATCTCTGTGTGTGCCTAGGTGTGTGTGGAGGGGGGGGCATATGAAGGGGAGTGTGTATGTTTGCTTTACAATTGTTGTGGCAGATTCATGCCTCAGCTCCACATTTTGTTTTAAAAAGGTCACACCGAGTGGATATGAAGTTTACTATCAACAAGAGATCGATTCCCAAATCATCCATTTGACTCTCCCTTATAAATCATGTGCTTTGTTGCATATTTTATCAAATATACTTTCAAGCCAGATGGAGGAAGGAGGATGTGGGAATCCCTCCACCATCTTGCAACTTTTATGTAAGTAGGTTTTCAAGAAAATCATCATTTCTCTTTTAAATATGTCTGGAACAGGCATGATGGTAGTGTCAACCTGTTGGAGTTTTTGTTGCTGGAAGAAGTTGTACAAAAGGATTGGTTTTTACATTGACCAGTTACTGAATCAAGCGCAGGAATACATTGGAAATTTAGCTGGGGGTTCCTTTTCCCAGCAGACTACTTCTAGAACGAGCTTGTACACTGAAGCTGACTCTTTTGCTCTCTTTTTGTTTCTTTCCTATTTTCTTGGCTTCTTTGCCACTATCTAGACAATTTTGGAACTTTGTTCCCAACTAAAATGGTTTCAATAGTCTGATTGTGATCATACATTTTTACAAGGAATTTTTAAAATCTTTCCTCGAGTCCAGAAAGTCAAGGACTTAGATCTTTTTCTTCCCTTATCAATATTGCCATGAAATTGATAAATAAAGACCAACTCTTTATTTTTGTTTTTAACCCACGTAGATAATTCCCATCCATTAATCCATTTTGTGGACCAATAGCTGCCATTCTGATGGAAGCTGTCACTTCTTAACAATAGGCATTCTGTGACTATGTTGACTGCACTTTGGGTGAAGATCCTAACTGGTCTTAGATATACATAGGGAGAAATTTGCTCAGCCAGTGTCAGTCTTAAGCATGCGTATCAGAAGATCTTTCTAGAGCTGGGAATTTTCCCATGAAAGGGATTCAGTTAGGGAAGAGACACTTGTGCCAGAGTTTTACATTCTTCTTGAACACTGCTTAAGGAACTTAGATGCCATGTCCATTTGGATCTCTGTCTGCACAGAACTTTGTCATGCCAGCGCTTTGAAATGCATCTTGAAGAGAATTCACTAGCACAGAATGAAAGAGAGTGGAAGGGGTTGGTGGGGCTAACCAGGCCCAACCCCCCTGCCTAAACCAGGATACCTAGAGCCTCTTGCCCAGGATTCTATCTGGGTGTACTTTTAATGTCTTCAAAGATCCAGGCTCCACAATCTTTCTGGGCAGTCTGTGCCGTGGTTCAGTCACCCTGACAGTAAAGAAACATTTACTGATGTTCAAAGGCAATCTCCTGTATTTCAGTGTGTGCCCACTGCCTCTTGTCTTTTCCCTCAGCATCACTGAAAAGACACTGATTCCCTCCCCTTTGCACTATTGCTTCCATATGTATGTGTGATGCCATGTAGAGGTATGTCAAAAACCTCCCTGAAGCCCAGGCAGATAATATTCCCTTCATCTACCAGTCAAGTTGATTCATCAGAGGAGTTTAAAGTGATGTTCAGCATGAAATTCCCCTGAAAAATATTGCTAACTACATTATTTGGTCATCTGTCATGTGCCTGGCAAGGATTTCCAGGAAGAGCTGCTTCATCAACTTCCTGGGGATAAAAAAGAGGCTGGCTGGTTTGTACTATGGCGAGTCCTCTTAATTGCCTTTTTTGAAGATGGGTGTCATTTGCTAACATCCACTCTTTAGCCTCTCTTGTCGTCTACATCTTAGCAAAACGCTTTTCCACTATGTCTGGCTAGGAAAAACTGTGCCAGCACAGAAAACATCTCCCATCGTGTTCTAGAAGTTGCACGGATGTCTGCCAAGTGTTTGGCAGGAAGAAAAGAAAAGTTGTCCAAAACAGTTTCCAATCGAATGTTCATGTGATTGGAAAAGTCAGGAGAGTGCAAAGGTACTGTTTTCTATCAGTTGGCAAGGTGCGCACACAATCCCAGTGTTGTACGGCTTGCTTCTTCACCTTCCCGAAGCTGCCGCTCTCGCCGGCTGCCGGAGCCCAAGAAGCGGCTTCTTCGCGCAAAGACGATTGTGCCGCTCACAGTGCTCTCCTTAGCGCGGCTTCTGCCGAAAGACGCCCGGCAGCGGCTCTTACCTCCGGAGAGCATCCTACCTTCGTCTTTAGCTCCTCTTCTCATCTACACCTCAGCAAAAAGCTTTTCCACTATGTCTGGCTAGGAAAAACTGTGCCAGCACAGAAAACATCTCCCATCGTGTTCTAGAAGTTGCACGGATGTCTGCCAAGTGTTTGGCAGGAAGAAAAGAAAAGTTGTCCAAAACAGCTTCCAATCGAATGTTCCTGTGATTGGAAAAGTCAGGAGAGTGCAAAGGTACTGTTTTCTATCAGTTGGCAAGGTGCGCACACAATCCCAGTGTTGTACAGCTTGCTTCTTCACCTTCCCGAAGCTGCCGCTCTCGCCGGCTGCCGGAGCCCAAGAAGCGGCTTCTTCGCGCAAAGACGATTGTGCCGCTCACAGTGCTCTCCTTAGCGCGGCTTCTGCCGAAAGACGCCCGGCAGCGGCTCTTACCTCCGGAGAGCATCCTACCTTCGTCTTTAGCTCCTCTTCTCATCTACACCTCGGCAAAACGCTTTTCCACTATGTCTGGCTAGGAAAAACTGTGCCAGCACAGAAAACATCTCCCATCGTGTTCTAGAAGTTGCACGGATGTCTGCCAAGTGTTTGGCAGGAAGAAAAGAAAAGTTGTCCAAAACAGCTTCCAATCGAATGTTCCTGTGATTGGAAAAGTCAGGAGAGTGCAAAGGTACTGTTTTCTATCAGTTGGCAAGGTGCGCACACAATCCCAGTGTTGTACAGCTTGCTTCTTCACCTTCCCGAAGCTGCCACTCTCAGGAGGTAAGAGCCGCTGCCGGGCGTCTTTCGGCAGAAGCCGCGCTAAGGGGAGTACTGTGAGCGGCACAATCGTCTTTGCGCGAAGAAGCCGCTTCTTGGGCTCCGGCAGCCGGCGAGAGCGGCAGCTTCGGGAAGGTGAAGAAGCAAGCTGTACAACACTGGGATTGTGTGCGCACCTTGCCAACTGATAGAAAACAGTACCTTTGCACTCTCCTGACTTTTCCAATCGTAGGAACAGTCGATTGGAAGCTGTTTTGGACAACTTTTCTTTTCTTCCTGCCAAACACTTGGCAGACATCCGTGCAACTTCTAGAACACGATGGGAGATGTTTTCTGTGCTGGCACAGTTTTTCCTAGCCAGACATAGTGGAAAAGCGTTTTGCCGAGGTGTAGATGAGAAGAGGAGCTAAAGAGGAAGGTAGGATGCTCTCCGGAGGTAAGAGCCGCTGCCGGGCGTCTTTCGGCAGAAGCCGCGCTAAGGAGAGCACTGTGAGCGGCACAATCGTCTTTGCGCGAAGAAGCCGCTTCTTGGGCTCCGGCAGCCGGCGAGAGCGGCAGCTTCGGGAAGGTGAAGAAGCAAGCTGTACAACACTGGGATTGTGTGCGCACCTTGCCAACTGATAGAAAACAGTACCTTTGCACTCTCCTGACTTTTTCAATCACAGGAACATTCGATTGGAAGCTGTTTTGGACAACTTTTCTTTTCTTCCTGCCAAACACTTGGCAGACATCCGTGCAACTTCTAGAACACGATGGGAGATGTTTTCTGTGCTGGCACAGTTTTTCCTAGCCAGACATAGTGGAAAAGCTTTTTGCCGAGGTGTAGATGAGAAGAGGAGCTAAAGAGTGGATGTTAGCAAATGACACCCATCTTCAAAAAAGGCAATTAAGAGGACTCGCCATAGTACAAACCAGCCAGCCTCTTTTTTATCCCCAGGAAGTTGATGAAGCAGCTCTTCCTGGAAATCCTTGCCAGGCACATGACAGATGACCAAATAATGTAGTTAGCAATATTTTTCAGGGGAATTTCATGCTGAACATCACTTTAAACTCCTCTGATGAATCAACTTGACTGGTAGATGAAGGGAATATTATCTGCCTGGGCTTCAGGGAGGTTTTTGACATACCTCTACATGGCATCACACATACATATGGAAGCAATAGTGCAAAGGGGAGGGAATCAGTGTCTTTTCAGTGATGCTGAGGGAAAAGACAAGAGGCAGTGGGCACACACTGAAATACAGGAGATTGCCTTTGAACATCAGTAAATGTTTCTTTACTGTCAGGGTGACTGAACCACGGCACAGACTGCCCAGAAAGATTGTGGAGCCTGGATCTTTGAAGACATTAAAAGTACACCCAGATAGAATCCTGGGCAAGAGGCTCTAGGTATCCTGGTTTAGGCAGGGGGGTTGGGCCTGGTTAGCCCCACCAACCCCTTCCACTCTCTTTCATTCTGTGCTAGTGAATTCTCTTCAAGATGCATTTCAAAGCGCTGGCATGACAAAGTTCTGTGCAGACAGAGATCCAAATGGACATGGCATCTAAGTTCCTTAAGCAGTGTTCAAGAAGAATGTAAAACTCTGGCACAAGTGTCTCTTCCCTAACTGAATCCCTTTCATGGGAAAATTCCCAGCTCTAGAAAGATCTTCTGATACGCATGCTTAAGACTGACACTGGCTGAGCAAATTTCTCCCTATGTATATCTAAGACCAGTTAGGATCTTCACCCAAAGTGCAGTCAACATAGTCACAGAATGCCTATTGTTAAGAAGTGACAGCTTCCATCAGAATGGCAGCTATTGGTCCACAAAATGGATTAATGGATGGGAATTATCTACGTGGGTTAAAAACAAAAATAAAGAGTTGGTCTTTATTTATCAATTTCATGGCAATATTGATAAGGGAAGAAAAAGATCTAAGTCCTTGACTTTCTGGACTCGAGGAAAGATTTTAAAAATTCCTTGTAAAAATGTATGATCACAATCAGACTATTGAAACCATTTTAGTTGGGAACAAAGTTCCAAAATTGTCTAGATAGTGGCAAAGAAGCCAAGAAAATAGGAAAGAAACAAAAAGAGAGCAAAAGAGTCAGCTTCAGTGTACAAGCTCGTTCTAGAAGTAGTCTGCTGGGAAAAGGAACCCCCAGCTAAATTTCCAATGTATTCCTGCGCTTGATTCAGTAACTGGTCAATGTAAAAACCAATCCTTTTGTACAACTTCTTCCAGCAACAAAAACTCCAACAGGTTGACACTACCATCATGCCTGTTCCAGACATATTTAAAAGAGAAATGATGATTTTCTTGAAAACCTACTTACATAAAAGTTGCAAGATGGTGGAGGGATTCCCACATCCTCCTTCCTCCATCTGGCTTGAAAGTATATTTGATAAATATGCAACAAAGCACATGATTTATAAGGGAGAGTCAAATGGATGATTTGGGAATCGATCTCTTGTTGATAGTAAACTTCATATCCACTCGGTGTGACCTTTTTAAAACAAAATGTGGAGCTGAGGCATGAATCTGCCACAACAATTGTAAAGCAAACATACACACTCCCCTTCATATGCCCCCCCCTCCACACACACCTAGGCACACACAGAGATCAGCATAGCAGATCATGAACACCTTGGAAAAGACTGAAATGCTAAATGCCTCTCTTGATGGGCAAAAGAGCTGGTGCAGTAATTCAAATGCCTGGTACAAAAATTCTGTTTAATATTTAGCTCCTATTTAAAACACAGCTTTTCATTTCATTCTATTTACAGAATATTTTCATTTCATTTGTTTCTTTAAAATTACTTAGTTCTCACCTGTTGTATGTCTAGGAATATTTTCTTCCAAAAATAGAAAAAAATAGATGATATCTTTTCAGCAGAAAACATTGGTTGATACAATTTTAAACCATCATGATATGGAAGAATTCTTCTGTCCCTCTCGAAGGTGGAAGAAGCATTTGGATCACAGATCATCTACAATGAAATACTTGACATGTTTAAGATGCTTTCAATCAATTTTGATCGTCAATTGCTTATTTGTTGTAAACAGTAATTTTTCAGTGAAGGGAAAGTGTGTGTGGTATATCTACATGATATGTTCAAAGGCAGTTCCTACTAATGGCCAGGCTGAATTCCAGTAAATAATGTCCCGAATGATATTTTGCCGCCTTCTTTGGCACTTCATGAAATCTTACCCCGATGAAGTGCTGAAACAAAGAGATTTTCTCTTAGAGAGTGTCTCATGTTGTAACCTATCCCATGGATTTTATGCTGTAATTCTTATCTCTTTTAAAATTTACTATCTTCTGTACAGTTTTCATGAAACTTTCTGTTACAGTAGTGAATAGCACAGATAAATGTCATTTTGTACAACTTTGAATTTACCCCAAGAGCTGAGAGAAAACTTGATCCTATACTTCAATCCGAGTTTCTTCTATAGTCAAACTTTGTTTCTCTACCATCAAGCTTCTCCTTTGTTGCTGCTCCAAGCCCCGTCCAAGGCGACCTTGAATACTTTCAGGGATGGGACACCCACAACTTCTCTGGGCAACCTGTTCCAGTGTTCCAGCACTCCCACAGTAAAAAAGGCCTTCCTTTCATCTAATATGTGTAGGAAATCATAAATCTAGGCATAGAAGCTTGGAGTGCAAATTTGAAATTCTTTGGATTTGAAGCACATTTTATATGAATACTGACTTACAGATGACTAAAAGATGTTGATGGGCATTTGAGCTGACAAGTTTTGAAAAAGTGCACGGAAATTAAAATTGAAACCACTAAAATTAAAAACTCCTTGCCATTTTCTTTTTCCTCTCCTATTCAAAATTGCATATGTCAGATATCAGTGCTTCATGCAAACCTCTCAGATGCTCTCAGAGAAAAAGCTTTTCTTTCAGACTAAGTTGCGGTTGACGTAGAACACTAGCAGGAGTGAAAGATTTTCTGGGCATCGGGGCAGCCCGTTCTCCTTGGATTTGTGTGCAGAATGCATTTTATCCAAACTGGAAAATAGATCCCAGCTCTGTTCTATTCATCATTCTTACTTCATCAGGCCAGAAGATTCTGTGAAAAGTAGCCTGCGGACCTTGAAGACAGCGCATGTGAACCAGATGAGAGGTGATAGAGAAGTTGAGGGAGAGAAGAAAGAGCATGAGGCTGAAACCAGAAAGTATTTCTCCACGTGATCATGGAAGATTGCAGGAGCCACTTGGTACTATCAAACCAGCCCAACTTGGCACTGGTGCCACCTTGGGTCTGGGAGCCATGTTGCATATCGTGCATTTTAAGGAGCCAGCTGGACACACCCAGCCATATGCCCCCAAACACAAACCAAGGCCCTTTTCTCTGGCAAACAAAACTCAGCTGCCCTGCTTCTGGATGGCAGATTGCAGGAACCACTTGGTACTATCAAACCAGCCCAACTTGGCACTGGTGCCACCATGGGTCTGGTCACCATCCTGCCTATCGTAGCTTTTCAGGAGCCAGCCGGTCACTCTCAGCCATAGGCCCCCAAACACAAACCTCGGCCCGTTTCCCTGGCAAACAAAAGTAAGCTGCCCCGCTTCTGGATGGCAGATTGCAGGAGCTACTTAGTACTATCAAATCAGCCCGACTTGGCACAGGTGCCACCTTGGATCTGGGAACCATCCTGTGTATCGTGGATTTTCAGGGGCCAGCCAGCCACTCTCAGCCATATGCCCCCAAAAACAAACCACGGACCTTTTCTCTGGCAAACAAAACTCAACTGCCCCTCTTCTGGATGGCAAATTTTAGGACGCACTTTGTACTACGAAAACCGCCCGACGTGGCACTGGTGCCACCTTGTGTCAGGGAACCATCCTGCATATCGAGCTTTTTAAGGAGCCAGCCGGCCAGGCCCAGCCATATACCCCCAAAAACAAACCACGGACCATTTCTCATGGAAACAAAAATCCGCTGCCCCCCGTCTGGATGGCAGATTGCAGGAGCCACTTGGGACTATCAAACCAGCCCGACTTGGCACTGGTGCCACCTTGGGTCTGGGAACCATCCTGCGTATGGTGGATTCTAAGGAGCCAGCCGGCCACTCCCAGCCACAGGCCCCCAACAAAAACCACGGCCCTTTTTTCTGGCAAACAAAACTTAGCTGCCTCACTTCTGGATGGCAGATTGCAGGAGCCACTTGGTGTAATCAAACCAGCCCGACTTGGCACTGGTGCCACCTTGGGTCTGGGAACCATCCTGCGTATCGTGGATTCTAAGGAGCCAGCCGGCCACTCCCAGCCACAGGCCCCCAAACAAAATCAACGGCGCTGTTCCCTGGAAAACAAAACACGCCTGCCAACTTTTTGATGGAGTTTGCAGGAGCCACTTGGTACTATCAAACCAGCCCGACTTGGCACTGGTGCCACCTTGGGTCTGGGAAACATCCTGCGTATCGTGGATTCTTAGGAGCCAGCCGGCCACTCCTAGCCACAGGCCCCCAAACAAAAACCTAGGCTTATTTCTCTGGCAAACAAAAGTAAGCTGCCCCGCTTCTGGATGGCAGATTGCAGGAGACACTTGGTACTATCAAACCAGACCAACTTGGCACTGGTGCCACCTTGGGTCTGGGAACCATCCAGCCTATCGTGGATTTTAAGGAGCCAGCCGGCTACTCCCAGCCACAGGCCCCCAACAAAAACCACGGCCCTTTTTTCTGGCAAACAAAACTTAGCTGCCTCACTTCTGGATGGCAGATTGTAGGAGCCACTTGGTGTAATCAAACCAGCCCGACTTGGCACTGGTGCCACCTTGGGTCTGGGAACCATCCTGCGTATCGTGGATTCTAAGGAGCCAGCCGGCCACTCCCAGCCACAGGTCCCCAAACAAAATCAACGGCGCTGTTCCCTGGAAAACAAAACACGTCTGCCAACATTTTGATGGAGTTTGCAGGAGCCACTTGGTACTATCAAACCAGCCCGACTTGGCACTGGTGCCACCTTGGGTCTGGGAAACATCCTGCGTATCGTGGATTCTTAGGAGCCAGCCGGCCACTCCTAGCCATAGGCCCCCAGACAAAAACCTAGGCCTATTTCTCTGGCAAACAAAAGTAAGCTGCCCCGCTTCTGGATGGCAGATTGCAGGAGACACTTGGGACTATCAAACCAGCCCGACTTGGCACTGGTGCCACCTCTGATCTGGGAACCATGCTGTGTATCGTGGATATTCAGGGGCCACCCGGCCACTCTCAGCCATATGTCCCCAAACAGAAACCTCGGCCCGTTTCTCTGGCAAACAAAACTCAACTGCCCCTCTTCTGGATGGCAAATTGCAGGATGAACTTGATACTAAAACCGCAGGCCGACTTGGTAGTGGTGACACCTTGGACCTGGGAACCATCATGCGTATCGAGCATTTTAAGGAGCCAGCCGGCCACTCCAAGCAATATGCCCCCAAAAACAATCCACGGAATTTTTCTCTGGCAAACAAAACTCAGCTGCCCCGCTTCTGGATGGCAGATTGCAGGAGCCACTTTGCACCATCAAACCAGCCCGACTTGGCACTGGTGCCACCTTGCATCTGGGAACCATGCTGCCTAGCGTGGATTTTCAGGAGCCAGCCGGCCACTCTCAGCCATAGGCCCCCATACAAAACCCACGGCCCGTTTCCCTGGCAAACAAAATTAAGCTGCCCCGCTTCTGGATGGCAGATTGCAGGACGCACTTGGTAGTATCAAACCAGCCCAACTTGGCACTGGTGCCACCTTGGGTCTGGGAACCATCCTGCGTATCGTGGGTTCAAAGGAGCGAGCCGGCCACTCCCAGCCACAAGCCCCCAAATACAAACAACGGCGCTTTTCCCTGGAAAACAAAACTCGCCTGCCAACTTTTTGATGGCATATTGCAGGAGCTACTTGGTACTATCAAACCAGCCCAACTTGGCACTGGTGCCACCATGGGTCTGGTCACCATCCTGCCTATTGTAGCTTTCCAGGAGCCAGCCGGTCACTCCCAGCCTTAGGTCCCAAGTCACAAACCTCGGCCCGTTTCCCTGGCAAACAAAAGTAAGCTGCCCCGCTTCTGGATGGCAGATTGCAGGAGCCACTTGGTACTATCAAACCAGCCCAACTTGGCACTGGTGCCACCTCTGGTCTGGGAACCATGCTGCGTAACACAGATTCTAAGGCGCCAGTCGGCCACTCCCAGCCACAAGCCCCCAAACACAAACATCTGCGCTATTCTCTGGCAAACAAAACTCCACTGCCCCTCTCCTGGATGGCAAATTGCAGGACGCACTTGGTACTATAAAAACAGCCCGACTTGGCACTGGTGCCACCTTGGGTCTGGGAACCATCCTGCGTATCGATCTTTTTAATGAGACAGCCGGCCACTCCCAGCCATATGCCCCCAAACACAACCCACGGCCCTTTTCTCTGGCAAACAAAACTCAACTGCACCGCTTCTGGATGGCAGATTGCAGGAGCCACTTGGTACTATCAAACCAGCCCGACTTGGCACTGGTGCCATCTTGGGTCTGGGAACCATCCTGCGTATTGTGGGTTGTCAGGAGCCAGCCGAACACTCTCGGCCACAGACCCCAATCAAAAACAACGGCCCGTTTCACAGGCAAACAAAACTCAGCTGCCCCGCTTCTGGATGGGAGATTGCAGGAGGCACTTGACACTGTGAAACCAGCCCCACTTGGCACTGGTGCCACCTTGGGTCTGGGAACCATGCTGCGTATCATGGATGTTCAAGAGCCAGCCGGCCACTCCCAGCCACAGGCCCCCAAACACAAACCACAGCCTTTTTCTCTGGCAAACAAAATTCAGCTGCCCCGCTTCTGGATGGCAGATTGCCGGAGCCACTTGGGACTATCACACCAGCACAACATGGCACTGCTGCCACCTTGGATCTGGGAACCATCCTTCCTATCGTGGATTTTCAGGGGCCAGCTGGTCACTCTCAGCCATAGGCCCCAAACACAAACCACGGCCCTTTTCTCTGGAAAACAAAACTCAACTGCCCCTCTTCTGGATGGCAGATTGCAGGAGACACTGGGTACTATGAAACCAGCCCTACTTGGCACTGGTGCCACCTTGGGTCTGGGAACCATGCTGCGTATCATGGATTTTCAGGAGCCAGCCGGCCACTCCCAGCCACAGGCCCCGAAACACAAACAACAGCCTTTTTGTCTGGCAAACAAAATTCAGCTGCCCCGCTTCTGGATGGCAGATTGCAGGAACCACTTGGTACTAACAAACCAGCCCGACTTGGCACTGGTGCCACCTTGGGTCTGGGAACCATCCTGCGTATCGTGGATTCTAAGGAGCCAGCTGGCCACTCCCAGCCACAGGCCCCAAAACACACACAACGGCGCTTTTCCCTGGAAAACAAAACTCGCCTGCCAAACATTTGATGGCAGATTGCAGGAGCCACTTGGTACTATCAAACCAGCGCAACTTGGCACTGGTGCCACCATGGGTCTGGTCACCATCCTGCCTATCGTAGCTTTTCAGGTGCCAGCCAGCCACCCCCAGCCAGAGGCCCCTAGACAAATATTTCGGCCCGTTTCCCTGGCAAACAAAAGTAAGCTTCCCCGCTTCTGGATGGCAGATTGCAGGAGCCACTTTGCACCATCAAACCAGCCCAACTTGGCACTGGTGCCACCTCTGGTCTGGGAACCATCCTGCGTATCGTGGGTTCTAAGGAGCCAGCTGGCCGCTCCCAGCCACAGGCCCCCAAACACAAACAACGGCGCTTTTCCCTGGAAAACAAAACTCGCCTGCCAACTTTTTGATGGCAGATTGCAGGAGCCACTTGGTACTATCAAAGCAGCCCAACTTGGCACTGGTGCCACCATGGGTCTGGTCACCATCCTGCCTATCGTAGCTTTTCAGGAGCCAGCCGGTCACTCGCAGCCATAGGCCCCCAAACACAAACCTCGGCCCTTTTCCCTGGCAAACAAAAGTAAGCTGCCCCGCTTCTGCATGGCAGATTGCAGGAGCTATTTAGTACTAACAAACCAGCCCGACTTGGCACTGGTGACACCTCTGGTCTGGGAACCATCCTGCCTATCGTGGATTTTCAGGGGCCAGCCGGCCACTCTCAGCCATATGCCCCCAAAAACAAACCACGGCCCTTTTCTCTGGCAAACAAAACTCAACTGCCCCTCTTCTGGATGGCAAATTTTAGGACGCACTTTCTACTACGAAAACCGCCCGACGTGGCACTGGTGCCACCTTGTGTCAGGGAAGCATCCTGCATATCGAGCTTTTTAAGGAGCCAGCCGGCCACGCCCAGCCATATACCCCCAAAAACAAACCACGGATCATTTCTCATGGAAACAAAAATCCGCTGCCCCGCGTCTGGATGGCAGATTGCAGGAGCCACTTTGCACCATCAAACCAGCCCGACTTGGCACTGGTGCCACCTTGGGTCTGGGAACAATCCTGCATATCGTGGATTCTAAGGAGCCAGCCGGCCACTCCCAGCCACAGGCCCCCAAACACAAACAACGGCGCTTTTCCCTGGAAAACAAAACTCGCCTGCCAGCTTTTTGATGGCAGATTGCAGGAGCCACTTGGTACTATCAAATCATCCCAACTTGGCACTGGTGCCACTATGGGTCTGGGAACCATCCTGCCTATTGTAGCATTTCAGGAGCCAGCCGGTCACTCTCAGCCATAGGCCCCCAGACAAAAACCTCGGACCGTTTCCCTGGCAAACAAAATTAAGCTGCCCCGATTCTGGATGGCAGATTGCAGGAGCCACTTGGTAGTGTCAATCCAGCCCGACATGGCACTGGTGCCACCTTGGGTCTGGGAACCATCCTGCGTATCGTGGATTCTAAGCAGCCACCCGGCCACTGTGAGCCACAGGCGCCCAAACACAAACAACGGCGCTGTTCCCTGGAAAACAAAACTCGCCTGCCAACATTTTGATGGCAGATTGCAGGAGCCACTTGGTGCTATCAAACCAGCCCAACTTGGCACTGGTGCCACCATGGGTCTGGTCACCATCCTGCCTATCGTAGCTTTTCAGGAGCCAGCCGGTCACTCCCAGCCATAGACCCCCAGACACAAATCTCGGCCTGTTTCCCTGGAAAACAAAAGTAAGCTGCCCCGATTCTGGATGGCAGATTGCAGGAGCCACTTGGTACTATCAAATCAGCCCAACTTGGCACTGGTGCCACCATGGGTCTGGTAAACATCCTGCCTATCGTAGCTTTTCAGGAGCCAGACGGTCACTCCCTGCCATAGGCCCCCAGACACAAACCTCGGCCCGTTTCCCTGGCAAACAAAAGTAAACTGCCCCGCTTTTGGATGGCAGATTGCAGGATGCATTTGGTACTATCAAACCTGCCCGACTTGGCCCTCGTGCCACCTTGGCTCTGGGAACCATGCTGCGTAACGTAGATTCTACGAGGACAGGCGGCCACTCCCAGCCACAGGCCTCTAAACAAAAACAACGGCGCTTTTCCCTGGAAAACAAAACTCGCCTGCCAACTTTTTGATGGCAGATTGCAGGAGCCACTTGGTACTATCAAACCAGCCCAACTTGGTACTGGTGCCACTTTGGGTCTGGTCACCATCCTGCCTATCGTAGCTTTTCAGGAGCCAGCCGGTCACTCCCAGCCATAGGCCCCCAGACACAAACCTCGGCCCGTTTCCCTGGCAAACAAAAGTAAGCTGCCCCGCTTCTGGATGGCAGATTGCAGGAGCCACATGGTACTATCAAACCAGGCCAACATGGCACTGGTGCCACCTTGGCTCTGGGAACCATCCTGCCTATCGTGGATTTTCAGGGGCCAGCCGGCCACTCTCAGCCATATGCCCCCAAACACATACCACGGCCCTTTGCTCTGGCAAACAAAACTCAACTGCCCCTCTTCTGGATGGCAAATTGCAGGACGCACTTGGTACTACGAAAACAGCCCGACTTGGCACTGATGCCACCTTGGGTCAGGGAACAATCCTGCGTATCGTTCTTTTTAAGGAGCCAGCCAGCCACGTCCAGCCATATACCCCCAAAAAAAAACCACGGAACTTTTCTCCAGCAAACAAAAATCCGCTGCCGCGCGTCTGAATGGCAGATTTCAGGAGCTATTTAGTATTATCAAACCAGCCCGACTTGGCACTGGTGCCACCATGAGTCTGGTAACCATCCTGCCTATCGTAGCTTTTCAGTAGCCAGCCGGTCACTCCCAGCCATAGGCCCCCAGACAAATACCTCGGCCCGTTTCCCTGGGAAACAAAAGTAAGCTGTCCCGCTTCTGGATGGCAGATTGCAGGAGCCACTTGGTATTATCAAACCAGCCCAACTTGGCACTGGTGCCACTTTGGCTCTGGGAACCATCCTGCGTATCCTGGGTTCAAAGGAGGCAGCCGGCCACTCCCAGCCACAGGCCTCTAAACAAGAACAAGGGCGCTTTTCCCTGGAAAACAAAACTCGCCTGCCAACATTTTGATGGCAGATTGCAGGAGCCACTTGGTACTATCAAACCAGCCCAACTTGGCACTGGTGCCACCATGGGTCTGGTCACCATCCTGCCTATCGTAGCTTTTCAGGAGCCAGCCGCTCACTCCCAGCCATAGGCCCCCAGACAAATATCTCGGCCCGTTTCCCTGGCAAACAAAAGTAAGCAGCCCCGCTTCAGGATGGCAGATTGCAGGAGCCACATGGTACTATCAAACCAGGCCAACATGGCACTGGTGCCACCTTGGTTCTGGGAACCATCCTGCCTATCGTGGATTTTCAGGGGCCAGCCGGCCACTCTCAACCATATGCCCTCAAAAATACACCACGGCCCTTTTCTCTGGCAAACAAAACTCAACTGCCCCTCTTCTGGATGGCAAATTGCAGGACGCACTTGGTACTACGAAAACAGCCCGACTTGGCACTGATGCCACCTTGGGTCAGGGAACAATCCTGCGTATCGAGCTTTTTAAGGAGCCAGCCGGCCACGTCCAGCCATATACCCCCAAAAAAAAACCACGGAACTTTTCTCCAGCAAACAAAAATCCGCTGCCCCGCGTCTGGATGGCAGATTGCAGGAGCTATTTAGTATTATCAAACCAGCCCGACTTGGCACTGGTGCCACCATGAGTCTGGTAGCCATCCTGCCTATCGTAGCTTGTCAGTAGCCAGCCAGTCACTCCCAGCCATAGGCCCCCAGACAAATACCTCGGCCCGTTTCCCTGGGAAACAAAATTAAGCTGTCCCGCTTCTGGATGGCAGATTGCAGGAGCCACTTGGTACTATCAAACCAGCCCAACTTGGCACTGACGCCACCTTGGCTCTGGGAACCATCCTGCGTATCCTGGGTTCAAAGGAGGCAGCCGGCCACTCCCAGCCACAGGCCTCCAAACACAAACAACGGCGCTTTTCCCTGGAAAACAAAACTCGCCTGCCAACTTTTTGATGGCAGATTGCAGGAGCCACTTGGTACTATCAAACCAGCCCAACTTGGCACTGGTGCCACCATGGGTCTGGTCACCATCCTGCCTATCGTAGCTTTTCAGGCGCCAGCCGGTGCTCCCAGCCATTGGCCCCCAGTCACAAACCTCGGCCCGTTTCCCTGGCAAACAAAAGTAAGCTACCCCGCTTCTGGATGGCAGATTGCAGGAGCCACTTTGCACCATCAAACCAGCCCAACTTGGCACTGGTGCCACCTCTGGTCTGGGAACCATCCTGCGTATCGTGGATTCTAAGGAGCCAGCTGGCCACTCCCAGCCACAGGCCCCCAAACAAAAACAACGGCGCTTTTCCCTGGAAAACAAAACTCACCTGCCAACATTTTGATGGCAGATTGCAGGAGCCACTTGGTACTATCAAACCAGCCCAACTTGGCACTGGTGCCACCATGGGTCTGGTCACCATCCTGCCTATCGTAGCTTTTCAGGAGCCAGCTGGTCACTCCCAGCCATAGGCCCCCAGACACAAAGCTCTGCCCGTTTCCCTGGCAAACAAAAGTAAGCTACCCCGCTTCTGGATGGCAGATTGCAGGAGTCACTTTGCACCATCAAACCAGCCCGACTTGGCACTGGGGCCACCTCTGGTCTGGGACCCATCCTGCGTATCGTGGATTCTAAGGAGACAGCTGGCCACTCCCAGCCACAGGCCCCCAAACACAAACAACGGCGATTTTCCCTGGAGTACAAAACTCGCTTGCCAACTTTTTGATGGCAGATTGCAGGAGCCACTTGGTACTATCAAACCACCCCAACTTGGCAACAAGTGGTTCCTGCAATCTGCCATCCAGAAGCGGGGCAGCTTACTTTTCTTTGCCAGGGAAACGGACCGTTGTTTGTGTTTGGAGGCGTATGGCTGGGAGTGGCCGACTGGCTCCTTAAAATCCACGATACGCAGGATGGTTCCCAGACCAGAGGTGGCACCAGTGCCTAGTCGGGCTGGTTTGATAGTACCAAGTGGCTCCTGCAATCTGCCATCCAGAAGCGGGGGTGCTTACTTTTGTTTGCCAGGGAAACGGGCCGAGCTTTGTGTCTCGGGGCCTATGGCAGGGAGCGACCGGCTTGCTCCTGAAAAGCTACGATAGGCAGGATGGTGACCACACCCATGGTGGCACCAGTGCCAAGTTGGGCTGGTTTGATAGTACCAAGTGGCTCCTGCAATCTGCCATCAAAAAGTTGGCAGGCGAGTTTTGTTTTCCAGGGAAAAGCGCCATTGTTTGTGTTTGGGGGCCTGTGGTTGGGAGTGCCCGGCTGGCTCCTTAGAAACCACGATACGCAGCATGGTTACCAGACAAGAGGTGCCACCAGTGCCAAGTTTTGCTGGTTTGATACTACCAAGTGGTTCCTGCAATCTGCCATCCAGAAGCGGGGCAGCTTACTTTTGTTTGCCACGGAAACGGGCCGTTGTTTGTGTTTGGGGGCCTGTGGCTGGGAGTGGCCGACTGGCTCCTTAGAATCCACGATACGCAGGATGGGTCCCAGACCAGAGGTGGCACCAGTGCCAAGTCGGGCTGGTTTGATAGTACCAAGTGGCTCCTGCAATCTGCCATCCAGAAGCGGGGCAGCTTACTTTTGTTTGCCAGGGAAACGGGCCGAGTATTGTGTCTGGGGGCCTATGGCTGCGAGTGACCGGCTGGCTCCTGAAAACTACGATAGGCAGGATGGTGACCAGACCCATGGTGGCACCAGTGCCAAGTTGGGCTGGTTTGATAGTACCAAGTGGCTCCTGTAATCTGCCATCAAATAGTTGGTAGGCGAGTTTTGTTTTCCAGGGAAATGCGCCGTTGTTTTTGTTTGGGGGCCTGTGGTAGGGAGTGGCCGGCTGGCTAATTAGAATCCACGATACGCAGGATGGTTCCCAGACCCAAGGTGGCACCAGTGCCAAGACGGGCTAGTTTGATGGTGCAAAATGGCTCCTGCAATCTGCCATCCAGAAGCGGGGTAGCTTACTTTTGTTTGCCAGGGAAACGGGCCGAGCTTTTTGTCTGGGGGCCTATGGCTGGGAGTGACCGGCTGGCTCCTGAAAAGCTACGATAGGCAGGATGGTGACCAGACCCATGGTGGCACCAGTGCCAAGTTGGGCTGATTTGATAAAACCAAGTGGCTCCTGCAATCTGCCATCAAAAAGTTGGCAGGAGAGTTTTGTTTTCCAGGGAAAAGCGCCGTTGTTTGTGTTTGGTGGCCTGTGGCTGGGAGTGGCCGGCTGGCTCCTTAGAATCCACGATACGCAGCATGGTATCCAGACCCAAGGTGGCACCAGTGCCAAGTATTGCTGGTTTGATAGTACCAAGTGGTTCCTGCAATCTGCCATCCAGAAGCAGGGCAGCTTACTTTTGTTTGCCAGGGAAACGGGCCGAGATTTGTGTCTGGGGGCCTATGGCTGGGAGTGACCGGCTGGCTCCTAGAAAGCTACAATAGGCAGGATGATGACCAGACCCATGGTGGCACCAGTCCCAAGTTGGGCTGATTTGATAGTACCAAGTGGCTCCTACAATCTGCCGTCAAAATTTGGCAGGCGAGTTTTGTTTTCCAGGGAAAAGCGCCGTTGTTTCTGTTTGGGGGCCTGTGGCTGGCAGTGGCCGGCTGGCTCCTTAGAATCCACGATACGCAGGATGGTTCCCAGACCCAAGGTGGCACCAGTGCCAAGTCGGGCTAGTATGATGGTGCAAAGTGGCTCCTGCAATCTGCCATCCAGAAGCGGGGCAGCTTACTTTTGTTTGCCAGGGAAACGGGCCGAGCTTTTTGTCGGGGGGCCTCTGGCTGGGAGTGAGCGGTTGGCTCCTGAAAAGCTACGATAGGCAGGATGGTGAGCAGACCCATGGTGGCACAAGTGCCAAGTTGGGCTGGTTTGATAGCACCAAGTGGCTCCTGCAATCTGCCATCAAAATGTTGGCAGGCGAGTTTTGTTTTCCAGGGAAAAGCGCCGTTGTTTGTGTTTGGGTGCCTATGGCTGGGAGTGGCCGGCTGTCTCCTTAGAATCCACGATACGCAGGATGGTTCCCAGACCAGAGGTGGCACCAGTGCCAAGTTGGGCTGGTTTGATAGTACCAAGTGCTTCCTACAATCTGCCATCCAGAAGCGGGGCAGCTTACTTTTGTTTGCCAGGGAAACGGGTCGAGCTTTGTGTCTGGGGGCCTATGGCTGGGAGTGACCGGCTAGGTCCTGAAAATCTAAGATAGGCAGGATGGTGACCAGACCCATGGTGGCACAAGTGCCAAGTTGGGCTGGTTTGATAGTACCAAGTGGCTCCTGCAATCTGCCATCAAAAAGTTGGCAGGCGAGTTTTGTTTTCCAGGGAAAAGCGCCGTTGTTTGTGTTTGGGGGCCAGTGGCTGGGAGTGGCCGGCTGGCTCCTTAGAATCCACGATACGCAGCATGGTTCCCAGACCAGAGATGGCACCAGTTCCAAGTCGGGCTATTTGATGGTGAAAAGTGGTTCCTGCAATCTGCCATCCAGAAGCGGGGCAGCTTACTTTGGTTTGCCAGGGAAAAGGGCAGGGCTTTGTGTCTGGGCGCCTATGGCTGGGAGTGACCGGCTGGCTCCTGAAAAGCTACGATAGGCAGGATGGTGACCAGACCCATGGTGGCACCAGTGCCAAGTTTGGCTGATTTGATTGTACCAAGTGGCTCCTGCAATCTGCCATCAAAAATTTGGCCGGCGAATTTTGTTTTCCAGGGAAAAGCGCTGTGGTTTGTGTTTGGGGGCCTGTGGCAGGGAGTGGCCGGCTGGCTCCTTATAATCCACGATACGCAGCATGGTTCCCAGACCCAAGGTGGCGCCAGTGCCAAGTTGGGCTGGTTTGATAGTACCAAGTGGCTCTGGCAATCTGCCATCAAAAAGTTGGCAGACGAGTTTTGTTTTCCAGGGAAAAGCGCCGTTGTTTTTGTTTGGGGGCCTGTGGCTGGGAGTGGACGGATGGCTAATTAGAATCCACGATACGCAGGATGGTTCCCAGACCAGAGGTGGCACCAGTGCCAAGTCGGGCTGGTTTGATAGTACCAAGTGGTTCCTGCAATCTGCCATCCAGAAGCGGGATAACTTACTTTTGTTTGTCAGGGAAACGGGCCGAGCTTTGTGTCTGGGGGCCTATGGCTGGGAGTGACCGGCTGGCGCCTGAAAAGCTACGATAGGCAGGATGGTGACCAGACCCATGGTGGCACCAGTGCCAAGTTGGTCTGATTTGATAAAACCAAGTGGCTCCTGCAATCTCCCATCAAAAAGTTGGCAGGAGAGTTTTGTTTTCCAGGGAAAAGCGCCGTTGTTTGTGTTTGGGGACCTGTGGCTGGGAGTGACCGGCTGGCTCCTTAGAATCCACGATACGCAGCATGGTATCCAGACCCAAGGTGGCACCAGTGCCAAGTTTTGCTGGTTTGATAGTACCAAGTGGTTCCTGCAATCTGCCATCCAGAAGCAGGGCAGCTTACTTTTGTTTGCCAGGGAAACGGGCCGAGGTTTTTGTCTGGGGGCCTACGGCTGGGAGTGACTGGCTGCCTCCTGAAAAGCTACGATAGGCAGGATGGTGACCAGACCCATGGTGGCACCAGTCCCAAGTTGGGCTGATTTGATAATACCAAGTGGCTCCTGCAATCTGCCGTCAAAATTTGGCAGGCGAGTTTTGTTTTCCAGGGAAAAGCGCCGTTGTTTGTGTTTGGGGGCCTGTGGCTGGGAGTGGCCGGCTGGCTCCTTAGAATCCACGATACGCAGGATGGTTCCCAGACCTGAGGTGGCACCAGTGCCAAGTCGGGCTAGTTTGATGGTGAAAAGTGGCTCCTGCAATATGCCATCCAGAAACGGGGCAGCTTACTTTTGTTTGCCAGGGAAACGGGCCGAGGTTTGTGTCTGGGGACCTATGGCTGGGAGTGACCTGCTAGGTCCTGAAAAGCTAAGATAGGCAGGATGGTGACCAGACCCATGGTGGCACCAGTGCCAAGTTGAGCTGGTTTGATAGTACCAAGTGGCTCCTGCAATCTGCCATCAAAATATTGGCAGGCGAGTTTTGTTTTCCAGGGAAAAGCGCCGTTGTTTGTGTTTGGGGGCCTTTGGGTGGGAGTGGCCGGCTGGCTCCTTAGAATCCCCGATACGCAGCATGGTTCCCAGACCAGAGGTGGCACCAGTGCCAAGTCGGGCTGTTTTTATAATACCAAGTGGTTCCTGCAATCTGCCATGCAGAAGCGGGGCAGCTTACTTTTGTTTGCCAGGGAAACGGGCCGAGGTTTTTGTCTGGGGGCCAATGGCTGGGAGTGACCGGCTGGCTCCTGAAAAGCTACGATAGGCAGGATGGTGACCAGACCCATGGTGGCACCAGTGCCAAGTCGGGCTGATTTGATAGTAGCAAGTGGCTCCTGCAATCTGCCATCAAAAAGTTGGCAGGCGAGTTTTGTTTTCCAGGGAAAAGCGCCGTTGTTTGTGTTTGGGGGCCAGTGGCTGGGAGTGGCCGGCTGGCTCCTTAGAATCCACGATACGCAGCATGGTTCCCAGACCAGAGGTGGCACCAGTTCCAAGTCGGGCTACTTTGATGGTGAAAAGTGGTTCCTGCAATCTGCCATCAAGAAGCGGGGCAGCTTACTTTTGTTTGCCAGGGAAACGGGCCGAGCTTTGTGTCTGGGCGCCTATGGCTGGGAGTGACCGGCTGGCTCCTGAAAAGCTACGATAGGCAGGATGGTTCCCAGACCTGAGGTGCAACCAGTGCCAAGTTGGGCTGATTTGATAGTACCAAGTGGCTCCTGCAATCTGCCATCAAATAGTTGGCCGGGGAATTATGTTTTCCAGGGAAAAGCGCCGTTGTTTCTGTTTGGGGGCCTGTGGCAGGGAGTGGCCGGCTGGCTCCTTATATTCCACGATACGCAGCATGGTTCCCAGACCCAAGGTGGCAACAGTGCCAAGTTGGGCTGGTTTGATAGTACCAAGTGGCTCCGGCAATCTGCCATCAAAAAGTTGGCAGACGAGTTTTGTTTTCCAGGGTAAAGCGCCGTTGTTTGCGTTTGGGGGCCTGTGGCTGGGAGTGGACGGATGGCTAATTAGAATCCACGATACGCAGGATGGTTCCCAGACCAGAGGTGGCACCAGTGCCAAGTTGGGCTGATTTGATAGTACCAAGTGGCTCCTGGAATCTGCCATCCAGAAGCGGGACAGCTTACTTTTGTTTGTCAGGGAAACGGGCCGAGCTTTGTGTCTGGGGGCCTATGGCTGGGAGTGACCCGCTGGCTCCTGAAAAGCTACGATAGGCAGGATGGTGACCAGACCCATGGTGGCACCAGTGTCAAGTTGGGCTGGTTTGATAGTACCAAGTGGCTCCTGCAATCTGCCATCAAAAAGTTGGCAGGCGAGTTTTGTTTTCCAGGGAAAAGCGCCGTTGTTTTTGTTTGGGGGCCTGTGGCTGGGAGTGGCCGGCTGGCTCCTTAGAATCCACGATACGCAGCATGGTTCCCAGACCAGAGGTGGCACCAGTGCCAAGTCGGGCTGGTTTGATGTTGAAAAGTGGCTCCTGCAATCTGCCATCCAATAGCGGGATAACTTAATTTTTTTTGCCAGGGAAACGGGCCAAGGTTTTTGTCTGGGGGCCTATGGCAGGGAGTGACCGGCTGGCTCCTGAAATGCTACGATAGGCAGGATGGTGACCAGACCCATGGTGGCACCAGTGTCAAGTTGGGCTGGTTTGATAGTACCAAGTGGCTCCGGCAATCTGCCATCAAAAAGTTGGCAGGCGAGTTTTGTTTTCCAGGGAAAAGCGCCGTTGTTTTTGTTTGGGGGCCTGTGGGTGGGAGTGGCCGGCTGGCTCCTTAGAATCCACGATACGCAGGATGGTTCCCAGACCAGAGGTGGCACAAGTGCCAAGTCTGGCTCGTTTGATGGTGCAAAGTGGCTCCTGCAATCTGCCATCCAGAAGCGGGGCAGCTTACTTTTCTTTGCCAGGGAAACGGGCCGAGGTTTTTGTCTGGGGGCCTATGGCTTGGAGTGACCGGCTGGCTCCTGAAAAGCTACGATAGGCAGGATGGTGAGCAGACCCATGGTGGCACCAGTGCCAAGTTGGGCTGGTTTGATAGTACCAAGTGGCTCCTGCAATCTGCCATCAAAATGTTGGCAGGCGAGTTTTGTTTTCCAGGGAAAAGCGCCGTTGTTTGTGTTTGGGGGCCTGTGGCTGGGAGTGGCCGCCTGGCTGCTTAGAATCCACGATACGCAGGATGGTTCCCAGACCAGAGGTGGCACCAGTGCCAAGTCGGGCTGGTTTGATAATACCTAGTGGATCCTGCAATCTGCCATCCAGAAGCGGGACAGCTTACATTTGTTTGCCAGGGAAACGGGCCGAGCTTTGTGTCTGGGCGCCTATGGCTTGGAGTGACCGGCTAGGTCCTGAAAAGCTACGATAGGCAGGATGGTGACCAGACCCATGGTGGCACCAGTGCCAAGTTGGGCTGATTTGATAGTACCAAGTGGCTCCTGCAATCTGCCATCAAAAAGTTGGCAGGCGAGTTTTGTTTTCCAGGGAAAAGCGCCGTTGTTTGTGTTTGGGGGCCTTTGGGTGGGAGTGGCCGGCTGGCTCCTTAGAATCCACGATACGCGGCATGGTTCCCAGACCAGAGGTGGCACCAGTGCCAAGTTGGGCTGGTTTGATGGTGCAAAGTGGCTCCTGCAATCTGCCATCCAGAAGCGGGGCAGCTTACTTTTGTTTCCCAGGGAAACGGGCCGAGCTTTTTGTCTGGGCGCCTATGGCTGGGAGTGACCTGCTAGGTCCTGAAAAGCTACGATAGGCAGGATGGTGAGCAGACCCATGGTGGCACCAGTGCCAAGTTGGGCTGGTTTGATAGTACCAAGTGGCTCCTGCAATCCGCCATCAAAAAGCTGGCAGGCGAGTTTTGTTTTCCAGGGAAAAGCGCCGTTGTTTGTGTTTGGGTGCCTGTGGCAGGGAGTGGCCGGCTGGCTGCTTAGAATCCACGATACGCAGGATGGTTCCCAGACCCAAGGTGGCACCAGTGCCAAGTCGGGCTGGTTTGATAGTACCAAGTGTTTCCTGCAATCTGCCATCCAGAAGCGGGGTAGCTTACTTTTGTTTGCCAGGGAAACGGGCCGAGTATTGTGTCTGGGGGCCTATGGCTGCGAGTGACCGGCTGGCTCCTGAAAACTACGATAGGCAGGATGGTGACCACACCCATGGTGGCACCAGTGCCAAGTTGGGCTGATTTGATAGTACCAAGTGGCTCCTGCAATCTGCCATCAAAAATTTGGCAGGCGAGTTTTGTTTTCCAGGGAAAAGCGCCGTTGTTTGTATCTGGGGGCCTGTGGCTGGAGTGGCCGGCTGGCTCCTTACAATGAACGATACGCAGGATGGTTCCCAGACCTGAGGTGGCACCAGTGCCAAGTCGGGCTAGTTTGATGGTGCAAAGTGGCTCCTGCAATCTGCCATCCAGAAGCGGGGTAGCTTACTTTTGTTTGCCAGGGAAACGGGCCGAGGTTTGTGTCTGGGCGCCTATGGCTTGGAGTGACCGGCTAGGTCCTGAAAAGCTACGATAGGCAGGATGGTGACCAGACCCATGGTGGCACCAGTGCCAAGTTGGGCTGATTTGATAGTACCAAGTGGCTCCTGCAATCTGCCATCAAAAAGTTGGCAGGCGAGTTTTGTTTTCCAGGGAAAAGCGCCGTTGTTTGTGTTTGGGGGCCTGTGGCTGGGAGTGGCCGGCTGGCTCCTTAGAATCCACGATACGCGGCATGGTTCCCAGACCAGAGGTGGCACCAGTGCCAAGTTGGGCTGGTTTGATAGTACCAAGTGCGTCCTGCAATCTGGCATGCAGAAGCGGGGCAGCTTACTTTTGTTTGCCAGGGAAACGGGCCGAGGTTTGTGTCTCAGGGCCTATGGCTGGGAGTGACCGGCTGGCTCCTGAAAAGCTACGATAGGCAGGATGGTGACCAGACCCATGGTGGCACCAGTGCCAAGTTGGGCTGGTTTGATAGTACCAAGTGGCTCCTGCAATCTGCCATCAAAATGTTGGCAGGCGAGTTTGTTATCCAGGGAAAGCGCCGTTGTTTGTGTTTGGGGGCCTGTGGCTGGGAGTGGCCGGCTGGCTCCTTAGAATCCACGATACGCAGGATGGTTCCCAGACCAGAGGTGGCACCAGTGCCAAGTCGGGCTGGTTTGATGGTGAAAAGTGGCTCCTGCAATCTGCCATCCAGAAGCGGGATAACTTACTTTTGTTTGCCAGGGAAACGGGCCGAGGTTTTTGTCTGGGGGCCTATGGCTGGGAGTGTTTGGCTGGCTCCTGAAAAGCTACGATAGGCAGGATGGTGAGCAGACCCATGGTGGCACCAGTGCCAAGTTGGGCTGGTTTGATAGTACCAAGTGGCTCCTGCAATCTGCCATCAAAAAGTTGGCAGGCGAGTTTTGTTTTCCAGGGAAAAGCGCCGTTGTTTGTGTTTGGGGGCCTGTGGGTGGGAGTGGCCGGCTGTCTCCTTAGAATCCACGATACGCAGGATGGTTCCCAGACCAGAGGTGGCACCAGTGCCAAGTCGGGCTGGTTTGATGGTGCAAAGTGGTTCCTGCAATCTGCCATCCAGAAGCGGGGTAGCTTACTTTTGTTTGCCAGGGAAACGGGCCGAGGTTTGTGACTGGGGGCCTACGGCTGGGAGTGACCGGCTGGCTCCTGACAAGCTACGATAGGCAGGATGGTTACCAGACTCATGGTGGCACCAGTGTCAAGTCGGGCTGGTTTGATGATACTAAATAGCTCCTGCAATCTGCCATCCAGACGCGGGGCAGCGGATTTTTTTTTGCTGGAGAAAAGTTCCGTGGTTTTTTTTTGGGGGTATATGCCTGGACGTGGCCGGCTGGCTCCTTAAAAAGCTCGATACGCAGGATTGTTCCCTGACCCAAGGTGGCATCAGTGCCAAGTCGGGCTGTTTTCGTAGTACCAAGTGCGTCCTGCAATTTGCCATCCAGAAGAGGGGCAGTTGAGTTCTGTTTGCCAGAGAAAAGGGCCGTGGTATATGTTTGGGGGCATATGGTTGAGAGTGGCCGGCTGGCCCCTGAAAATCCACGATAGGCAGGATGGTTCACAGAACCAAGGTGGCACAAGTGCCATGTTGGCCTGGTTAGATAGTACCAAGTGGCTCCTGCAATCTGCCATCAAAAAGTTGTCAGGCGAGTTTTGTTTTCCAGGGAAAAGCGCCGTTGTTTTTGTTTAGAGGCCTGTGGCTGGGAGTGGCCGGCTGCCTCCTTTGAACCCAGGATACGTAGGATGGTTCCCAGAGCCAAGGTGGCACCAGTGCAAAATTGGGCTGGTTTGATAGTACCAAGAGGCTCCTGCAATCTGCCATCGAAAAGTTGTCAGGCGAGTTTTGTTTTCCAGGGAAAAGCGCCGTTGCTTTTGTTTAGAGGCCTGTGGCAGGGAGTGGCCGCCTGTCCTCGTAGAATCTACGTTACGCAGCATGGTTCCCAGAGCCAAGGTGGCACCAGGGCCAAGTCGGGCTGGTTTGATAGTACCAAGTGCATCCTGCAATCAGCCATCCAAAAGCGGGGCAGCTTACTTTTGTTTGCCAGGGAAACGGGCCGAGGTTTGTGTCTGGGGGCCTATGGCTGGGAGTGACCGGCTGGCTCCTGAAAAGCTACGATAGGCAGGATGTTTACCAGACCCATGGTGGCACCAGTGCCAAGTTTGGCTGATTTCATAGTACCAAGTGGCTCCTGCAATCTGCCATCCAGAATCGGGGCAGCTTACTTTTGTTTTCCAGGGAAACGGGCCGAGGTTTGTGTCTGGGGGCCTATGGCTGGGAGTGACCGGCTGGCTCCTGAAAAGCTACGATAGGCAGGATGGTGACCAGACCCATGGTGGCACCAGTGCCAAGTTGGGCTGGTTTGATAGTACCAAGTGGCTCCTGCAATCTGCCATCAAAATGTTGGCAGGCGAGTTTTGTTTTCCAGGGAAAAGCGCCGTTGTTTGTGTTTGGGGCCTGTGGCTCAGAGTGGCCGGGTGGCTGCTTAGAATCCACGATACGCAGGATGGTTCCCAGACCCAAGGTGGCACCAGTGCCAAGTCGCGCTGGTTTGACACTACCAAGTGCGTCCTGCACTCTGCCATCCAGAATCGGGGCAGCTTAATTTTGTTTGCCAGGGAAACGGTCCGAGGTTTGTGTCTGGGGGCCTATGGCTGGGAGTGACCGGCTGGCTCCTGAAAAGCTACGATAGGCAGGATGGTTCCCAGATCCAAGATGGCACCAGTGCCAAGTCGGGGTGGTTTGATGGTGCAAAGTGGCTCCTGCAATCTGCCATCCTGACGCGGGGCAGCTTACTTTTGTTTGCCAGGGAAACGGGCCGAGGTTTGTGTCTGGGGGCCTATGGCTGGGAGTGACAGCCTGGTTCCTGAAAAGCTACGATAGGCAGAATGGTGACCAGACCCATGGTGGCACCAGTGCCAAGTTGGGCTGGTTTGATAGTACCAAGTGGCTCCTGCAATCTGCCATCAAAAAGTTGTCAGGCGAGTTTTGTTTTCCAGGGAAAAGCGCCGTTGTTTGTGTTTGGGGGTCTGTGGGTGGGAGTGGCCGGCTGGCTCCTTAGAACACACGATACGCAGGATGGTTCCCAGACCCAAGGTGGCACCAGTGCCACGTCGGGCTGGTTTGATGGTGAAAAGTGGCTCCTGCAATCTGCCATCCTGAAGCGGGGTAGCTTACATTTGTGTACCAGGGAAACGGGCCGAGGTTTATGACTAGGGGCCTAGGGCTAGGAGTGACCGGCTGGCTCCTGAAAAGCAACAATAGGCAGGATGGTTCCCAGACCCAAGGTGGCACCAGTGCCAAGTTGGGCTGGTTTGATGGTACCAACTGGCTCCTGCAATCTGCCATCTAAAAGATGTCAGGCGAGTTTTGTTTTCCAGGGAAAAGCGCCGTTGATTTTGTTTGGAGGCCGGTGGCTGGCAGTGGCTGCCTGTCGTCTTAGAATCCGGGTTACGCAGCATGGTTCCCAGAGCCAAGGTGGCACCAGTGTCAAGTTGGGCTGGTTTGATAGTACCAAGTGGCTCCTGCAATCTGCCATCCAGAAGCGGGGCAGCTTACTTTTGTTTGCCAGGGAAACGGGCCGAGGTATTTGTCTGGGGACCTATGGCTGGGAGTGACCGGCTGGCTCCTGAAAAGCTACGATAGGCAGGATGGTGACCAGACCCATGGTGGCACCAGTGCCAAGTTGGGCTGGTTTGATAGTACCAAGTGGCTCCTGCAATCTGCCATCAAAAAGTTGGCAGGCCAGTTTTGTTTTCCAGGGAAAAGCGCCATTGTTTGTGTTTGGGGGACTGTGGCTGGGAGTGGCCGGCTGGCTCCTTAGAACACACGATACGCAGGATTGTTCCCAGACCCAAGGTGGCACCAGTGCCAAGTCGGGCTGGTTTGATAACACCAAGTGGCTCCTGCAATCTGCCATCCAGAAGCAGGGCAGCTTACTTTTGTTTTCCAGGGAAACGGACCGAGGTTTTTTTCTGGGGGCCTATGGCTGGGAGTGAAGGGCTGGCTCCTGAAAAGCTACGATAGGCAGGATGGTGACCAGACCCATGGTGGCACCAGTGCCAAGTTGGGCTGGTTTGAAAGTACCAAGTGGCTCCTGCACTCTGCCATCAAAATGTTGGCAGGCGAGTTTTGTTTTCCAGGGAAAAGCGCCGTTGTTTGTGTTTGGGGGCCGGTGGCTGGGAGTGGCCGGCTGGCTCCTTAGAATCCACGATACGCAGCATGGTTCCCAGACCAGAGGTGGCACCAGTGCCAAGTCGGGCTGGTTTGATGGTGCAAAGTGGCTCCTGCAATCTGCCATCCAGAAGTGCGGTAGCTTACTTTTGTGTGCCAGGTAAACAGGCCGAGGTTTGTGTCTGGGGGCCTATGGCTGGGAGTGACCGGCTGGCTCCTTAGAATCCACGATACGCAGGATGGTTCCCAGACCCAAGGTGGCACCAGTGCCAAGTTGGGCTGGTTTGATAGTACCAAGTGGCTCCTGCAATCTGCCATCAAAAAGTTGGCAGGCGAGTTTCGTTTTCCAGGGAAAAGCGCCGTTGTTTGTGTTTGGGGGCCTGTGGGTGGGAGTGGCCGGCTGGCTCCTTAGAATCCACGATACGCAGGATGGTTCCCAGACCAGAGGTGGCACCAGTGCCAAGTCGGGCTGGTTTGATAGTACCAAGTGCGTCCTGCAATCTGCCATGCAGAAGCGGGGCAGCTTACTTTTGATTGCCAGGGAAACGGGCCGTTGTTTGTGTTGGGGGGCCTGTGGCTGGGAGTTGCCGACTGGCTCCTTAGAATCCACGATACGCGGGATGGTTCCCAGACCAGAGGTGGCACCAGTGCCTAGTCGGGCTGGTTTGATAGTACCAAGTGGCTCCTGCAATCTGCCATCCAGAAGCGGGGCAGCTTACTTTTGTTTTCCAGGGAAAAGCGCCGTTGTTTGTGTTTGGGGGCCTGTGGGTGGGAGTGGCCGGCTGGCTCCTGAAAAGTTACGATAGGCAGGATGGTGACCAGACCCATGGTGGCACCAGTGCCAAGTCGGGCTGGTTTGATAGTACCAAGTGGCTCCTGCAATCTGCCATCAAAAAGTTGGCAGGCGTGTTTTGTTTTCCAGGGAATAGCGCCGTTGTTTGTGTTTGGGGGCCTGTGGCTGGGAGTGGCCGGCTGGCTCCTTAGAATCCACGATACGCAGCATGGTATCCAGACCCAAGGTGGCACCAGTGCCAAGTTGGGCTGGTTTGATAATACCAAGTGGTTCCTGCAAACTCCATCAAAAAGTTGGCAGGCGTGTTTTGTTTTCCAGGGAACAGCGCCGTTGATTTTGTTTGGGGGCCTGTGGCTGGGAGTGGCCGGCTGGCTCCTTAGAATCCACGATACGCAGGATGGTTCCCAGACCCAAGGTGGCACCAGTGCCAAGTCGGGCTGGTTTGATTACACCAAGTGGCTCCTGCAATCTGCCATCCAGAAGTGAGGCAGCTAAGTTTTGTTTGCGAGAAAAAAGGGCCGTGGTTTTTGTTGGGGGCCTGTGGCTGGGAGTAGCCGGCTGGCTCCTTAAAATCCACGATAGGCAGGATGGTTCCCAGACCCAAGGTGGCACCAGTGCCAAGTCGGGCTGGTTTGATAGTACCAAGTGGCTCCTGCAAGCTGCCATCCAGAAGCGGGGAAGCTGAGTTTTGTTTGCCAGAGAAAAAGGCTGTGGTTTTTGTTTGGGGGCCTGTGGCTGGCAGTGGACGTCTGGCTCCTGAAAATCCACGATACGCAGCATGGTTCCCAGACCCAAGGTGGCACCAGTACAAAGTGGGGCTCGTTTGACAGTGTCAAGTGCCTCCTGCAATCTCCCATCCAGAAGCGGGGCAGCTGAGTTTTTTTTGCCAGGGAAACGGACCTTTGTTTTTGATTGGGGTCTGTGGCCGAGAGTGGTCGGCTGTCTCCTGACAATCCACAATACGCAGGATGGTTCCCAGACCAAAGGTGGCACCAGTGCCAAGTCGGGCTGGTTTGATAGTACCAAGTGCCTCCTGCAATCTGCCATCCAGAAGCGGGGCAGCTGAGTTTTGTTTGCCAGAGAAAAGGGCCGTGGGTTGTGTTTGGGGGCATATGGCTGGGAGTGGCCACCTGGCTCCTTAAAATGCACGATACGCCGCATGGTAACCAGACGCAAGGTGGCACCAGTGCCCAGTCGGGCTGTTTTTGTAGTACCCAGTGGCTCCTGCAATTTGCCATCCAGAAGCGGGGCAGCTAAATTTTGTTTGCTAGAGAAAAGGGCTGTGGTTTGTGTTTGGGGGCCTATGGCCGAGAGTGGTAGGCTGGCCCCTGAAAATCAACGATAGGCAGGATGGTTCCCAGATCCAAGGTGGCACCAGTGCCAAGTAAGGCTGGTTGTATGGTTCAAAGTGACTCCTGCAATCTGCCATCCAGAAGCGGGACAGCTGAGTTTTTTTTGCCAGAGAAAAGGTCCGTGGTTTCTTTTTGGGGCATACGGCTGGGAATTGCCGGCTGGCTCCTTAAAATGCACGATACGCAGGATGGTTCCCAGAGCCAAGGTGGCACCACTGCCAAGTCGGGCTCTTTTTGTAGTACCAAGTGCGTCCTGCAATTTGCCATCCAGAAGAGGGGCAGTTGAGTTTTGTTTGCCAGAGAAAAGGGCCGAGGTTTGTGTTTGGGAGCATATGGCTGGGAATGACCGGCTGGCCCCTGAAAATCCACGATACGCCGGATGGTTCCCAGATCCAAGGTGGTACCATTACCAAGTCGGGCTGGTTTGATAGTCCCAAGTGGCTCCTGCAATCTGCCATCCAGAAGCGGGGCAGCTGAGTTTTGTTTGCCAGGGAAATGGGCCGTTGTTTGTGTTTGGGGGCCTGTGGCTGGGAGTGTTCGGCTGGTTCCTGAATATGTACGATACGCAGGATTGTTCCCAGATCCAAGGTGGCAGCAGTGCCATGTTGTGCTGGTGTGATAGTCCCAAGTGGCTCCTGCAATCTGCCATCCAGAAGTGGGGCAGCTGAGTTTTGTTTGCCAGAGAAAAGTTCCGTGGTTTGTGTTTGGGGGCATATGGCTGAGAGTGGCCGGCTGGCCCCTGAAAATCCACGATACACAGGATGGTTCCCAGATCCAAGGTGGCACCTGTGCCAAGTCGGGCTGATTTGATAGTACTAAGTAGCTCCTGCAATCTGCCATCCAGAAGCGGGGCAGCTTACTTTTGTTTGCCAGGGAAACGGGCCGAGGTTTCTGTTTGGGGGCCTATGGCTGGGAGTGACCGGCTGGCTCCTGAAAAGCTACAATAGGCAGCATGGTTCCCAGAGCCAAGGTGGCACCAGTGCCAAGTTGGGCTGGTTTGATAGTACCAAGTGGCTCCTGCAATCTGCCATCCAGAAGCAGGGCAGCTGAGTTTTGTTTGCCAGAGAAAAGGGCTTGGTTTGTGTTTGGGGGCATATGGCTGGGTGTGGCCAGCTGGCTCCTTAAAATGCACGATATGCAACATGGCTCCCAGACCCATAGTGGCACCAGTGCCAAGTCGGGCTGGTTTGATAGTACCAAGTGGCTCCTGCAATCTTCCATGATCACGTGGAGAAATACTTTCTGGTTTCAGCCATATGCTCTTTCTTCTCTCCCTCAACTTCTCTATCACCTCTCATCTGGTTCACATGCGCTGTCTTCAAGGTCCGCAGGCTACTTTTCACAGAATCTTCTGGCCTGATGAAGTAAGAATGATGAATAGAACAGAGCTGGGATCTATTTTCCAGTTTGGATAAAATGCATTCTGCACACAAATCCAAGGAGAACGTGCTGCCCCAATGCCCAGAAAATCTTTCACTCCTGCTAGTGTTCTACGTCAACCGCAACTTAGTCTGAAAGAAAAGCTTTTTCTCTGAGAGCATCTGAGAGGTTTGCATGAAGCCCTGATATCTGACATATGCAATTTTGAATAGGAGAGGAAAAAGAAAATGGCAAGGAGTTTTTAATTTTAGTGGTTTCAATTTTAATTTCCGTGCACTTTTTCAAAACTTGTCAGCTCAAATGCCCATCAACATCTTTTAGTCATCTGTAAGTCAGTATTCATATAAAATGTGCTTCAAATCCAAAGAATTTCAAATTTGCACTCCAAGCTTCTATGCCTAGATTTATGATTTCCTACACATATTAGATGAAAGGAAGGCCTTTTTTACTGTGGGAGTGCTGGAACACTGGAACAGGTTGCCCAGAGAAGTTGTGGGTGTCCCATCCCTGAAAGTATTCAAGGTCACCTTGGACGGGGCTTGGAGCAGCAACAAAGGAGAAGCTTGATGGTAGAGAAACAAAGTTGGACTATAGAAGAAACTCGGATTGAAGTATAGGATCAAGTTTTCTCTCAGCTCTTGGGGTAAATTCAAAGTTGTACAAAATGACATTTATCTGTGCTATTCACTACTGTAACAGAAAGTTTCATGAAAACTGTACAGAAGATAGTAAATTTTAAAAGAGATAAGAATTACAGCATAAAATCCATGGGATAGGTTACAACATGAGACACTCTCTAAGAGAAAATCTCTGTGTTTCAGCACTTCATCGGGGTAAGATTTCATGAAGTGCCAAAGAAGGCGGCAAAATATCATTCGGGACATTATTTACTGGAATTCAGCCTGGCCATTAGTAGGAACTGCCTTTGAACATATCATGTAGATATACCACACACGCTTTCCCTTCACTGAAAAATTACTGTTTACAACAAATAAGCAATTGACGATCAAAATTGATTGAAAGCATCTTAAACATGTCAAGTATTTCATTGTAGATGATCTGTGATCCAAATGCTTCTTCCACCTTCGAGAGGGACAGAAGAATTCTTCCATATCATGATGGTTTAAAATTGTATCAACCAATGTTTTCTGCTGAAAAGATATCATCTATTTTTTTCTATTTTTGGAAGAAAATATTCCTAGACATACAACAGGTGAGAACTAAGTAATTTTAAAGAAACAAATGAAATGAAAATATTCTGTAAATAGAATGAAATGAAAAGCTGTGTTTTAAATAGGAGCTAAATATTAAACAGAATTTTTGTACCAGGCATTTGAATTACTGCACCAGCTCTTTTGCCCATCAAGAGAGGCATTTAGCATTTCAGTCTTTTCCAAGGTGTTCATGATCTGCTATGCTGATCTCTGTGTGTGCCTAGGTGTGTGTGGAGGGGGGGGCATATGAAGGGGAGTGTGTATGTTTGCTTTACAATTGTTGTGGCAGATTCATGCCTCAGCTCCACATTTTGTTTTAAAAAGGTCACACCGAGTGGATATGAAGTTTACTATCAACAAGAGATCGATTCCCAAATCATCCATTTGACTCTCCCTTATAAATCATGTGCTTTGTTGCATATTTTATCAAATATACTTTCAAGCCAGATGGAGGAAGGAGGATGTGGGAATCCCTCCACCATCTTGCAACTTTTATGTAAGTAGGTTTTCAAGAAAATCATCATTTCTCTTTTAAATATGTCTGGAACAGGCATGATGGTAGTGTCAACCTGTTGGAGTTTTTGTTGCTGGAAGAAGTTGTACAAAAGGATTGGTTTTTACATTGACCAGTTACTGAATCAAGCGCAGGAATACATTGGAAATTTAGCTGGGGGTTCCTTTTCCCAGCAGACTACTTCTAGAACGAGCTTGTACACTGAAGCTGACTCTTTTGCTCTCTTTTTGTTTCTTTCCTATTTTCTTGGCTTCTTTGCCACTATCTAGACAATTTTGGAACTTTGTTCCCAACTAAAATGGTTTCAATAGTCTGATTGTGATCATACATTTTTACAAGGAATTTTTAAAATCTTTCCTCGAGTCCAGAAAGTCAAGGACTTAGATCTTTTTCTTCCCTTATCAATATTGCCATGAAATTGATAAATAAAGACCAACTCTTTATTTTTGTTTTTAACCCACGTAGATAATTCCCATCCATTAATCCATTTTGTGGACCAATAGCTGCCATTCTGATGGAAGCTGTCACTTCTTAACAATAGGCATTCTGTGACTATGTTGACTGCACTTTGGGTGAAGATCCTAACTGGTCTTAGATATACATAGGGAGAAATTTGCTCAGCCAGTGTCAGTCTTAAGCATGCATATCAGAAGATCTTTCTAGAGCTGGGAATTTTCCCATGAAAGGGATTCAGTTAGGGAAGAGACACTTGTGCCAGAGTTTTACATTCTTCTTGAACACTGCTTAAGGAACTTAGATGCCATGTCCATTTGGATCTCTGTCTGCACAGAACTTTGTCATGCCAGCGCTTTGAAATGCATCTTGAAGAGAATTCACTAGCACAGAATGAAAGAGAGTGGAAGGGGTTGGTGGGGCTAACCAGGCCCAACCCCCCTGCCTAAACCAGGATACCTAGAGCCTCTTGCCCAGGATTCTATCTGGGTGTACTTTTAATGTCTTCAAAGATCCAGGCTCCACAATCTTTCTGGGCAGTCTGTGCTGTGGTTCAGTCACCCTGACAGTAAAGAAACATTTACTGATGTTCAAAGGCAATCTCCTGTATTTCAGTGTGTGCCCACTGCCTCTTGTCTTTTCCCTCAGCATCACTGAAAAGACACTGATTCCCTCCCCTTTGCACTATTGCTTCCATATGTATGTGTGATGCCATGTAGAGGTATGTCAAAAACCTCCCTGAAGCCCAGGCAGATAATATTCCCTTCATCTACCAGTCAAGTTGATTCATCAGAGGAGTTTAAAGTGATGTTCAGCATGAAATTCCCCTGAAAAATCATGCTAACTACATTATTTGGTCATCTGTCATGTGCCTGGCAAGGATTTCCAGGAAGAGCTGCTTCATCAACTTCCTGGGGATAAAAAAGAGGCTGGCTGGTTTGTACTATGGCGAGTCCTCTTAATTGCCTTTTTTGAAGATGGGTGTCATTTGCTAACATCCACTCTTTAGCCTCTCTTGTCGTCTACATCTTAGCAAAACGCTTTTCCACTATGTCTGGCTAGGAAAAACTGTGCCAGCACAGAAAACATCTCCCATCGTGTTCTAGAAGTTGCACGGATGTCTGCCAAGTGTTTGGCAGGAAGAAAAGAAAAGTTGTCCAAAACAGTTTCCAATCGAATGTTCATGTGATTGGAAAAGTCAGGAGAGTGCAAAGGTACTGTTTTCTATCAGTTGGCAAGGTGCGCACACAATCCCAGTGTTGTACGGCTTGCTTCTTCACCTTCCCGAAGCTGCCGCTCTCGCCGGCTGCCGGAGCCCAAGAAGCGGCTTCTTCGCGCAAAGACGATTGTGCCGCTCACAGTGCTCTCCTTAGCGCGGCTTCTGCCGAAAGACGCCCGGCAGCGGCTCTTACCTCCGGAGAGCATCCTACCTTCGTCTTTAGCTCCTCTTCTCATCTACACCTCGGCAAAACGCTTTTCCACTATGTCTGGCTAGGAAAAACTGTGCCAGCACAGAAAACATCTCCCATCGTGTTCTAGAAGTTGCACGGATGTCTGCCAAGTGTTTGGCAGGAAGAAAAGAAAAGTTGTCCAAAACAGCTTCCAATCGAATGTTCCTGTGATTGGAAAAGTCAGGAGAGTGCAAAGGTACTGTTTTCTATCAGTTGGCAAGGTGCGCACACAATCCCAGTGTTGTACAGCTTGCTTCTTCACCTTCCCGAAGCTGCCGCTCTCGCCGGCTGCCGGAGCCCAAGAAGCGGCTTCTTCGCGCAAAGACGATTGTGCCGCTCACAGGGCTCTCCTTAGCGCGGCTTCTGCCGAAAGACGCCCGGCAGCGGCTCTTACCTCCGGAGAGCATCCTACCTTCGTCTTTAGCTCCTCTTCTCATCTACACCTCGGCAAAAAGCTTTTCCACTATGTCTGGCTAGGAAAAACTGTGCCAGCACAGAAAACATCTCCCATCGTGTTCTAGAAGTTGCACGGATGTCTGCCAAGTGTTTGGCAGGAAGAAAAGAAAAGTTGTCCAAAACAGCTTCCAATCGAATGTTCCTGTGATTGGAAAAGTCAGGAGAGTGCAAAGGTACTGTTTTCTATCAGTTGGCAAGGTGCGCACACAATCCCAGTGTTGTACAGCTTGCTTCTTCACCTTCCCGAAGCTGCCGCTCTCGCCGGCTGCCGGAGCCCAAGAAGCGGCTTCTTCGCGCAAAGACGATTGTGCCGCTCACAGTGCTCTCCTTAGCGCGGCTTCTGCCGAAAGACGCCCGGCAGCGGCTCTTACCTCCGGAGAGCATCCTACCTTCGTCTTTCGCGTCTTTTGTAGTCTACATCTTAGCAAAACGCTTTTCCACTATGTCTGGCTAGGAAAAACTGTGCCAGCACAGAAAACATCTCCCATCGTGTTCTAGAAGTTGCACGGATGTCTGCCAAGTGTTTGGCAGGAAGAAAAGAAAAGTTGTCCAAAACAGCTTCCAATCGAATGTTCCTGTGATTGGAAAAGTCAGGAGAGTGCAAAGGTACTGTTTTCTATCAGTTGGCAAGGTGCGCACACAATCCCAGTGTTGTACAGCTTGCTTCTTCACCTTCCCGAAGCTGCCGCTCTCGCCGGCTGCCGGAGCCCAAGAAGCGGCTTCTTCGCGCAAAGACGATTGTGCCGCTCACAGTGCTCTCCTTAGCGCGGCTTCTGCCGAAAGACGCCCGGCAGCGGCTCTTACCTCCTGAGAGTGGCAGCTTCGGGAAGGTGAAGAAGCAAGCTGTACAACACTGGGATTGTGTGCGCACCTTGCCAACTGATAGAAAACAGTACCTTTGCACTCTCCTGACTTTTCCAATCACAGGAACATTCGATTGGAAGCTGTTTTGGACAACTTTTCTTTTCTTCCTGCCAAACACTTGGCAGACATCCGTGCAACTTCTAGAACACGATGGGAGATGTTTTCTGTGCTGGCACAGTTTTTCCTAGCCAGACATAGTGGAAAAGCTTTTTGCCGAGGTGTAGACTACAAAAGACGCGAAAGACGAAGGTAGGATGCTCTCCGGAGGTAAGAGCCGCTGCCGGGCGTCTTTCGGCAGAAGCCGCGCTAAGGAGAGCACTGTGAGCGGCACAATCGTCTTTGCGCGAAGAAGCCGCTTCTTGGGCTCCGGCAGCCGGCGAGAGCGGCAGCTTCGGGAAGGTGAAGAAGCAAGCTGTACAACACTGGGATTGTGTGCGCACCTTGCCAACTGATAGAAAACAGTACCTTTGCACTCTCCTGACTTTTCCAATCACAGGAACATTCGATTGGAAGCTGTTTTGGACAACTTTTCTTTTCTTCCTGCCAAACACTTGGCAGACATCCGTGCAACTTCTAGAACACGATGGGAGATGTTTTCTGTGCTGGCACAGTTTTTCCTAGCCAGACATAGTGGAAAAGCTTTTTTCCGAGGTGTAGACTACAAAAGACGCGAAAGACGAAGGTAGGATGCTCTCCGGAGGTAAGAGCCGCTGCCGGGCGTCTTTCGGCAGAAGCCGCGCTAAGGAGAGCCCTGTGAGCGGCACAATCGTCTTTGCGCGAAGAAGCCGCTTCTTGGGCTCCGGCAGCCGGCGAGAGCGGCAGCTTCGGGAAGGTGAAGAAGCAAGCTGTACAACACTGGGATTGTGTGCGCACCTTGCCAACTGATAGAAAACAGTACCTTTGCACTCTCCTGACTTTTCCAATCACAGGAACATTCGATTGGAAGCTGTTTTGGACAACTTTTCTTTTCTTCCTGCCAAACACTTGGCAGACATCCGTGCAACTTCTAGAACACGATGGGAGATGTTTTCTGTGCTGGCATAGTTTTTCCTAGCCAGACATAGTGGAAAAGCTTTTTGCCGAGGTGTAGACTACATAAGACGCGAAAGACGAAGGTAGGATGCTCTCCGGAGGTAAGAGCCGCTGCCGGGCGTCTTTCGGCAGAAGCCGCGCTAAGGAGAGCCCTGTGAGCGGCACAATCGTCTTTGCGCGAAGAAGCCGCTTCTTGGGCTCCGGCAGCCGGCGAGAGCGGCAGCTTCGGGAAGGTGAAGAAGCAAGCTGTACAACACTGGGATTGTGTGCGCACCTTGCCAACTGATAGAAAACAGTACCTTTGCACTCTCCTGACTTTTTCAATCACAGGAACATTCGATTGGAAGCTGTTTTGGACAACTTTTCTTTTCTTCCTGCCAAACACTTGGCAGACATCCGTGCAACTTCTAGAACACGATGGGAGATGTTTTCTGTGCTGGCACAGTTTTTCCTAGCCAGACATAGTGGAAAAGCGTTTTGCTAAGATGTAGACTACAAAAGACGCGAAAGACGAAGGTAGGATGCTCTCCGGAGGTAAGAGCCGCTGCCGGGCGTCTTTCGGCAGAAGCCGCGCTAAGGAGAGCACTGTGAGCGGCACAATCGTCTTTGCGCGAAGAAGCCGCTTCTTGGGCTCCGGCAGCCGGCGAGAGCGGCAGCTTCGGGAAGGTGAAGAAGCAAGCTGTACAACACTGGGATTGTGTGCGCACCTTGCCAACTGATAGAAAACAGTACCTTTGCACTCTCCTGACTTTTCCAATCACATGAACATTCGATTGGAAGCTGTTTTGGACAACTTTTCTTTTCTTCCTGCCAAACACTTGGCAGACATCCGTGCAACTTCTAGAACACGATGGGAGATGTTTTCTGTGCTGGCACAGTTTTTCCTAGCCAGACATAGTGGAAAAGCGTTTTGCCGAGGTGTAGATGAGAAGAGGAGCTAAAGACGAAGGTAGGATGCTCTCCGGAGGTAAGAGCCGCTGCCGGGCGTCTTTCGGCAGAAGCCGCGCTAAGGAGAGCACTGTGAGCGGCACAATCGTCTTTGCGCGAAGAAGCCGCTTCTTGGGCTCCGGCAGCCGGCGAGAGCGGCAGCTTCGGGAAGGTGAAGAAGCAAGCTGTACAACACTGGGATTGTGTGCGCACCTTGCCAACTGATAGAAAACAGTACCTTTGCACTCTCCTGACTTTTCCAATCACAGGAACATTCGATTGGAAGCTGTTTTGGACAACTTTTCTTTTCTTCCTGCCAAACACTTGGCAGACATCCGTGCAACTTCTAGAACACGATGGGAGATGTTTTCTGTGCTGGCACAGTTTTTCCTAGCCAGACATAGTGGAAAAGCTTTTTGCCGAGGTGTAGATGAGAAGAGGAGCTAAAGAGTGGATGTTAGCAAATGACACCCATCTTCAAAAAAGGCAATTAAGAGGACTCGCCATAGTACAAACCAGCCAGCCTCTTTTTTATCCCCAGGAAGTTGATGAAGCAGCTCTTCCTGGAAATCCTTGCCAGGCACATGACAGATGACCAAATAATGTAGTTAGCATGATTTTTCAGGGGAATTTCATGCTGAACATCACTTTAAACTCCTCTGATGAATCAACTTGACTGGTAGATGAAGGGAATATTATCTGCCTGGGCTTCAGGGAGGTTTTTGACATACCTCTACATGGCATCACACATACATATGGAAGCAATAGTGCAAAGGGGAGGGAATCAGTGTCTTTTCAGTGATGCTGAGGGAAAAGACAAGAGGCAGTGGGCACACACTGAAATACAGGAGATTGCCTTTGAACATCAGTAAATGTTTCTTTACTGTCAGGGTGACTGAACCACGGCACAGACTGCCCAGAAAGATTGTGGAGCCTGGATCTTTGAAGACATTAAAAGTACACCCAGATAGAATCCTGGGCAAGAGGCTCTAGGTATCCTGGTTTAGGCAGGGGGGTTGGGCCTGGTTAGCCCCACCAACCCCTTCCACTCTCTTTCATTCTGTGCTAGTGAATTCTCTTCAAGATGCATTTCAAAGCGCTGGCATGACAAAGTTCTGTGCAGACAGAGATCCAAATGGACATGGCATCTAAGTTCCTTAAGCAGTGTTCAAGAAGAATGTAAAACTCTGGCACAAGTGTCTCTTCCCTAACTGAATCCCTTTCATGGGAAAATTCCCAGCTCTAGAAAGATCTTCTGATACGCATGCTTAAGACTGACACTGGCTGAGCAAATTTCTCCCTATGTATATCTAAGACCAGTTAGGATCTTCACCCAAAGTGCAGTCAACATAGTCACAGAATGCCTATTGTTAAGAAGTGACAGCTTCCATCAGAATGGCAGCTATTGGTCCACAAAATGGATTAATGGATGGGAATTATCTACGTGGGTTAAAAACAAAAATAAAGAGTTGGTCTTTATTTATCAATTTCATGGCAATATTGATAAGGGAAGAAAAAGATCTAAGTCCTTGACTTTCTGGACTCGAGGAAAGATTTTAAAAATTCCTTGTAAAAATGTATGATCACAATCAGACTATTGAAACCATTTTAGTTGGGAACAAAGTTCCAAAATTGTCTAGATAGTGGCAAAGAAGCCAAGAAAATAGGAAAGAAACAAAAAGAGAGCAAAAGAGTCAGCTTCAGTGTACAAGCTCGTTCTAGAAGTAGTCTGCTGGGAAAAGGAACCCCCAGCTAAATTTCCAATGTATTCCTGCGCTTGATTCAGTAACTGGTCAATGTAAAAACCAATCCTTTTGTACAACTTCTTCCAGCAACAAAAACTCCAACAGGTTGACACTACCATCATGCCTGTTCCAGACATATTTAAAAGAGAAATGATGATTTTCTTGAAAACCTACTTACATAAAAGTTGCAAGATGGTGGAGGGATTCCCACATCCTCCTTCCTCCATCTGGCTTGAAAGTATATTTGATAAATATGCAACAAAGCACATGATTTATAAGGGAGAGTCAAATGGATGATTTGGGAATCGATCTCTTGTTGATAGTAAACTTCATATCCACTCGGTGTGACCTTTTTAAAACAAAATGTGGAGCTGAGGCATGAATCTGCCACAACAATTGTAAAGCAAACATACACACTCCCCTTCATATGCCCCCCCCTCCACACACACCTAGGCACACACAGAGATCAGCATAGCAGATCATGAACACCTTGGAAAAGACTGAAATGCTAAATGCCTCTCTTGATGGGCAAAAGAGCTGGTGCAGTAATTCAAATGCCTGGTACAAAAATTCTGTTTAATATTTAGCTCCTATTTAAAACACAGCTTTTCATTTCATTCTATTTACAGAATATTTTCATTTCATTTGTTTCTTTAAAATTACTTAGTTCTCACCTGTTGTATGTCTAGGAATATTTTCTTCCAAAAATAGAAAAAAATAGATGATATCTTTTCAGCAGAAAACATTGGTTGATACAATTTTAAACCATCATGATATGGAAGAATTCTTCTGTCCCTCTCGAAGGTGGAAGAAGCATTTGGATCACAGATCATCTACAATGAAATACTTGACATGTTTAAGATGCTTTCAATCAATTTTGATCGTCAATTGCTTATTTGTTGTAAACAGTAATTTTTCAGTGAAGGGAAAGTGTGTGTGGTATATCTACATGATATGTTCAAAGGCAGTTCCTACTAATGGCCAGGCTGAATTCCAGTAAATAATGTCCCGAATGATATTTTGCCGCCTTCTTTGGCACTTCATGAAATCTTACCCCGATGAAGTGCTGAAACAAAGAGATTTTCTCTTAGAGAGTGTCTCATGTTGTAACCTATCCCATGGATTTTATGCTGTAATTCTTATCTCTTTTAAAATTTACTATCTTCTGTACAGTTTTCATGAAACTTTCTGTTACAGTAGTGAATAGCACAGATAAATGTCATTTTGTACAACTTTGAATTTACCCCAAGAGCTGAGAGAAAACTTGATCCTATACTTCAATCCGAGTTTCTTCTATAGTCCAACTTTGTTTCTCTACCATCAAGCTTCTCCTTTGTTGCTGCTCCAAGCCCCGTCCAAGGCGACCTTGAATACTTTCAGGGATGGGACACCCACAACTTCTCTGGGCAACCTGTTCCAGTGTTCCAGCACTCCCACAGTAAAAAAGGCCTTCCTTTCATCTAATATGTGTAGGAAATCATAAATCTAGGCATAGAAGCTTGGAGTGCAAATTTGAAATTCTTTGGATTTGAAGCACATTTTATATGAATACTGACTTACAGATGACTAAAAGATGTTGATGGGCATTTGAGCTGACAAGTTTTGAAAAAGTGCACGGAAATTAAAATTGAAACCACTAAAATTAAAAACTCCTTGCCATTTTCTTTTTCCTCTCCTATTCAAAATTGCATATGTCAGATATCAGTGCTTCATGCAAACCTCTCAGATGCTCTCAGAGAAAAAGCTTTTCTTTCAGACTAAGTTGCGGTTGACGTAGAACACTAGCAGGAGTGAAAGATTTTCTGGGCATCGGGGCAGCCCGTTCTCCTTGGATTTGTGTGCAGAATGCATTTTATCCAAACTGGAAAATAGATCCCAGCTCTGTTCTATTCATCATTCTTACTTCATCAGGCCAGAAGATTCTGTGAAAAGTAGCCTGCGGACCTTGAAGACAGCGCATGTGAACCAGATGAGAGGTGATAGAGAAGTTGAGGGAGAGAAGAAAGAGCATGAGGCTGAAACCAGAAAGTATTTCTCCACGTGATCATGGAAGATTGCAGGAGCCACTTGGTACTATCAAACCAGCCCAACTTGGCACTGGTGCCACCTTGGGTCTGGGAGCCATGTTGCATATCGTGCATTTTAAGGAGCCAGCTGGCCACACCCAGCCATATGCCCCCAAACACAAACCAAGGCCCTTTTCTCTGGCAAACAAAACTCAGCTGCCCTGCTTCTGGATGGCAGATTGCAGGAACCACTTGGTACTATCAAACCAGCCCAACTTGGCACTGGTGCCACCATGGGTCTGGTCACCATCCTGCCTATCGTAGCTTTTCAGGAGCCAGCCGGTCACTCTCAGCCATAGGCCCCCAAACAGAAACCTCGGCCCGTTTCCCTGGCAAACAAAAGTAAGCTGCCCCGCTTCTGGATGGCAGATTGCAGGAGCTACTTAGTACTATCAAATCAGCCCGACTTGGCACAGGTGCCACCTTGGATCTGGGAACCATCCTGTGTATCGTGGATTTTCAGGGGCCAGCCAGCCACTCTCAGCCATATGCCCCCAAAAACAAACCACGGACCTTTTCTCTGGCAAACAAAACTCAACTGCCCCTCTTCTGGATGGCAAATTTTAGGACGCACTTTGTACTACGAAAACCGCCCGACGTGGCACTGGTGCCACCTTGTGTCAGGGAACCATCCTGCATATCGAGCTTTTTAAGGAGCCAGCCGGCCAGGCCCAGCCATATACCCCCAAAAACAAACCACGGACCATTTCTCATGGAAACAAAAATCCGCTGCCCCGCGTCTGGATGGCAGATTGCAGGAGCCACTTGGGACTATCAAACCAGCCCGACTTGGCACTGGTGCCACCTTGGGTCTGGGAACCATCCTGCGTATGGTGGATTCTAAGGAGCCAGCCGGCCACTCCCAGCCACAGGCCCCCAACAAAAACCACGGCCCTTTTTTCTGGCAAACAAAACTTAGCTGCCTCACTTCTGGATGGCAGATTGCAGGAGCCACTTGGTGTAATCAAACCAGCCCGACTTGGCACTGGTGCCACCTTGGGTCTGGGAACCATCCTGCGTATCGTGGATTCTAAGGAGCCAGCCGGCCACTCCCAGCCACAGGCCCCCAAACAAAATCAACGGCGCTTTTCCCTGGAAAACAAAACACGCCTGCCAACTTTTTGATGGAGTTTGCAGGAGCCACTTGGTACTATCAAACCAGCCCGACTTGGCACTGGTGCCACCTTGGGTCTGGGAAACATCCTGCGTATCGTGGATTCTAAGGAGCCAGCCGGCCACTCCTAGCCACAGGCCCCCAAACAAAAACCTAGGCTTATTTCTCTGGCAAACAAAAGTAAGCTGCCCCGCTTCTGGATGGCAGATTGCAGGAGCCACTTGGTACTATCAAACCAGCCCAACTTGGCACTGGTGCCACCTTGGGTCTGGGAACCATCCAGCCTATCGTGGATTTTAAGGAGCCAGCCGGCTACTCCCAGCCACAGGCCCCCAACAAAAACCACGGCCCTTTTTTCTGGCAAACAAAACTTAGCTGCCTCACTTCTGGATGGCAGATTGTAGGAGCCACTTGGTGTAATCAAACCAGCCCGACTTGGCACTGGTGCCACCTTGGGTCTGGGAACCATCCTGCGTATCGTGGATTCTAAGGAGCCAGCCGGCCACTCCCAGCCACAGGTCCCCAAACAAAATCAACGGCGCTGTTCCCTGGAAAACAAAACACGTCTGCCAACATTTTGATGGAGTTTGCAGGAGCCACTTGGTACTATCAAACCAGCCCGACTTGGCACTGGTGCCACCTTGGGTCTGGGAAACATCCTGCGTATCGTGGATTCTTAGGAGCCAGCCGGCCACTCCTAGCCATAGGCCCCCAGACAAAAACCTAGGCCTATTTCTCTGGCAAACAAAAGTAAGCTGCCCCGCTTCTGGATGGCAGATTGCAGGAGACACTTGGGACTATCAAACCAGCCCGACTTGGCACTGGTGCCACCTCTGATCTGGGAACCATGCTGTGTATCGTGGATATTCAGGGGCCACCCGGCCACTCTCAGCCATATGTCCCCAAATAGAAACCTCGGCCCGTTTCTCTGGCAAACAAAACTCAACTGCCCCTCTTCTGGATGGCAAATTGCAGGATGAACTTGATACTAAAACCGCAGGCCGACTTGGTAGTGGTGACACCTTGGGCCTGGGAACCATCATGCGTATCGAGCATTTTAAGGAGCCAGCCGGCCACTCCAAGCAATATGCCCCCAAAAACAATCCACGGAATTTTTCTCTGGCAAACAAAAATCAGCTGCCCCGCTTCTGGATGGCAGATTGCAGGAGCCACTTTGCACCATCAAACCAGCCCGACTTGGCACTGGTGCCACCTTGCATCTGGGAACCATGCTGCCTAGCGTGGATTTTCAGGAGCCAGCCGGCCACTCTCAGCCATAGGCCCCCATACAAAACCCACGGCCCGTTTCCCTGGCAAACAAAATTAAGCTGCCCCGCTTCTGGATGGCAGATTGCAGGACGCACTTGGTAGTATCAAACCAGCCCAACTTGGCACTGGTGCCACCTTGGGTCTGGGAACCATCCTGCGTATCGTGGGTTCAAAGGAGCGAGCCGGCCACTCCCAGCCACAAGCCCCCAAATACAAACAACGGCGCTTTTCCCTGGAAAACAAAACTCGCCTGCCAACTTTTTGATGGCATATTGCAGGAGCTACTTGGTACTATCAAACCAGCCCAACTTGGCACTGGTGCCACCATGGGTCTGGTCACCATCCTGCCTATTGTAGCTTTCCAGGAGCCAGCCGGTCACTCCCAGCCTTAGGTCCCAAGTCACAAACCTCGGCCCGTTTCCCTGGCAAACAAAAGTAAGCTGCCCCGCTTCTGGATGGCAGATTGCAGGAGCCACTTGGTACTATCAAACCAGCCCAACTTGGCACTGGTGCCACCTCTGGTCTGGGAACCATGCTGCGTAACACAGATTCTAAGGCGCCAGTCGGCCACTCCCAGCCACAAGCCCCCAAACACAAACATCTGCGCTATTCTCTGGCAAACAAAACTCCACTGCCCCTCTCCTGGATGGCAAATTGCAGGACGCACTTGGTACTATAAAAACAGCCCGACTTGGCACTGGTGCCACCTTGGGTCTGGGAACCATCCTGCGTATCGATCTTTTTAATGAGACAGCCGGCCACTCCCAGCCATATGCCCCCAAACACAACCCACGGCCCTTTTCTCTGGCAAACAAAACTCAACTGCACCGCTTCTGGATGGCAGATTGCAGGAGCCACTTGGTACTATCAAACCAGCCCGACTTGGCACTGGTGCCACCTTGGGTCTGGGAACCATCCTGCGTATTGTGGGTTGTCAGGAGCCAGCCGAACACTCTCGGCCACAGACCCCAATCAAAAACAACGGCCCGTTTCACAGGCAAACAAAACTCAGCTGCCCCGCTTCTGGATGGGAGATTGCAGGAGGCACTTGACACTGTGAAACCAGCCCCACTTGGCACTGGTGCCACCTTGGGTCTGGGAACCATGCTGCGTATCATGGATGTTCAAGAGCCAGCCGGCCACTCCCAGCCACAGGCCCCCAAACACAAACCACAGCCTTTTTCTCTGGCAAACAAAATTCAGCTGCCCCGCTTCTGGATGGCAGATTGCAGGAGCCACTTGGGACTATCACACCAGCACAACATGGCACTGCTGCCACCTTGGATCTGGGAACCATCCTTCCTATCGTGGATTTTCAGGGGCCAGCTGGTCACTCTCAGCCATAGGCCCCAAACACAAACTACGGCCCTTTTCTCTGGAAAACAAAACTCAACTGCCCCTCTTCTGGATGGCAGATTGCAGGAGACACTGGGTACTATGAAACCAGCCCTACTTGGCACTGGTGCCACCTTGGGTCTGGGAACCATGCTGCGTATCATGGATTTTCAGGAGCCAGCCGGCCACTCCCAGCCACAGGCCCCGAAACACAAACAACAGCCTTTTTCTCTGGCAAACAAAATTCAGCTGCCCCGCTTCTGGATGGCAGATTGCAGGAACCACTTGGTACTAACAAACCAGCCCGACTTGGCACTGGTGCCACCTTGGGTCTGGGAACCATCCTGCGTATCGTGGATTCTAAGGAGCCAGCTGGCCACTCCCAGCCACAGGCCCCAAAACACACACAACGACGCTTTTCCCTGGAAAACAAAACTCGCCTGCCAAACATTTGATGGCAGATTGCAGGAGCCACTTGGTACTATCAAACCAGCGCAACTTGGCACTGGTGCCACCATGGGTCTGGTCACCATCCTGCCTATCGTAGCTTTTCAGGTGCCAGCCAGCCACCCCCAGCCAGAGGCCCCTAGACAAATATTTCGGCCCGTTTCCCTGGCAAACAAAAGTAAGCTTCCCCGCTTCTGGATGGCAGATTGCAGGAGCCACTTTGCACCATCAAACCAGCCCAACTTGGCACTGGTGCCACCTCTGGTCTGGGAACCATCCTGCGTATCGTGGGTTCTAAGGAGCCAGCTGGCCACTCCCAGCCACAGGCCCCCAAACACAAACAACGGCGCTTTTCCCTGGAAAACAAAACTCGCCTGCCAACTTTTTGATGGCAGATTGCCGGAGCCACTTGGTACTATCAAAGCAGCCCAACTTGGCACTGGTGCCACCATGGGTCTGGTCACCATCCTGCCTATCGTAGCTTTTCAGGAGCCAGCCGGTCACTCGCAGCCATAGGCCCCCAAACACAAACCTCGGCCCTTTTCCCTGGCAAACAAAAGTAAGCTGCCCCGCTTCTGCATGGCAGATTGCAGGAGCTATTTAGTACTATCAAACCAGCCCGACTTGGCACTGGTGACACCTCTGGTCTGGGAACCATCCTGCCTATCGTGGATTTTCAGGGGCCAGCCGGCCACTCTCAGCCATATGCCCCCAAAAACAAACCACGGCCCTTTTCTCTGGCAAACAAAACTCAACTGCCCCTCTTCTGGATGGCAAATTTTAGGACGCACTTTGTACTACGAAAACCGCCCGACGTGGCACTGGTGCCACCTTGTGTCAGGGAAGCATCCTGCATATCGAGCTTTTTAAGGAGCCAGCCGGCCACGCCCAGCCATATACCCCCAAAAACAAACCACGGATCATTTCTCATGGAAACAAAAATCCGCTGCCCCGCGTCTGGATGGCAGATTGAAGGAGCCACTTTGCACCATCAAACCAGCCCGACTTGGCACTGGTGCCACCTTGGGTCTGGGAACAATCCTGCATATCGTGGATTCTAAGGAGCCAGCCGGCCACTCCCAGCCACAGGCCCCCAAACAAAAACAACGGCGCTTTTCCCTGGAAAACAAAACTCGCCTGCCAGCTTTTTGATGGCAGATTGCAGGAGCCACTTGGTACTATCAAATCATCCCAACTTGGCACTGGTGCCACTATGGGTCTGGGAACCATCCTGCCTATTGTAGCATTTCAGGAGCCAGCCGGTCACTCTCAGCCATAGGCCCCCAGACAAAAACCTCGGACCGTTTCCCTGGCAAACAAAATTAAGCTGCCCCGATTCTGGATGGCAGATTGCAGGAGCCACTTGGTAGTGTCAAACCAGCCCGACTTGGCACTGGTGCCACCTTGGGTCTGGGAACCATCCTGCGTATCGTGGATTCTAAGCAGCCACCCGGCCACTGTGAGCCACAGGCGCCCAAACACAAACAACGGCGCTGTTCCCTGGAAAACAAAACTCGCCTGCCAACATTTTGATGGCAGATTGCAGGAGCCACTTGGTGCTATCAAACCAGCCCAACTTGGCACTGGTGCCACCATGGGTCTGGTCACCATCCTGCCTATCGTAGCTTTTCAGGAGCCAGCCGGTCACTCCCAGCCATAGACCCCCAGACACAAATCTCGGCCCGTTTCCCTGGAAAACAAAAGTAAGCTGCCCCGATTCTGGATGGCAGATTGCAGGAGCCACTTGGTACTATCAAATCAGCCCAACTTGGCACTGGTGCCACCATGGGTCTGGTAAACATCCTGCCTATCGTAGCTTTTCAGGAGCCAGACGGTCACTCCCTGCCATAGGCCCCCAGACACAAACCTCGGCCCGTTTCCCTGGCAAACAAAAGTAAACTGCCCCGCTTTTGGATGGCAGATTGCAGGATGCATTTGGTACTATCAAACCTGCCCGACTTGGCCCTCGTGCCACCTTGGCTCTGGGAACCATGCTGCGTAACGTAGATTCTACGAGGACAGGCGGCCACTCCCAGCCACAGGCCTCTAAACAAAAACAACGGCGCTTTTCCCTGGAAAACAAAACTCGCCTGCCAACTTTTTGATGGCAGATTGCAGGAGCCACTTGGTACTATCAAACCAGCCCAACTTGGTACTGGTTCCACTTTGGGTCTGGTCACCATCCTGCCTATCGTAGCTTTTCAGGAGCCAGCCGGTCACTCCCAGCCATAGGCCCCCATACAAAACCCACGGCCCGTTTCCCTGGCAAACAAAATTAAGCTGCCCCGCTTCTGGATGGCAGATTGCAGGACGCACTTGGTAGTATCAAACCAGCCCAACTTGGCACTGGTGCCACCTTGGGTCTGGGAACCATCCTGCGTATCGTGGGTTCAAAGGAGCGAGCCGGCCACTCCCAGCCACAAGCCCCCAAATACAAACAACGGCGCTTTTCCCTGGAAAACAAAACTCGCCTGCCAACTTTTTGATGGCATATTGCAGGAGCTACTTGGTACTATCAAACCAGCCCAACTTGGCACTGGTGCCACCATGGGTCTGGTCACCATCCTGCCTATTGTAGCTTTCCAGGAGCCAGCCGGTCACTCCCAGCCTTAGGTCCCAAGTCACAAACCTCGGCCCGTTTCCCTGGCAAACAAAAGTAAGCTGCCCCGCTTCTGGATGGCAGATTGCAGGAGCCACTTGGTACTATCAAACCAGCCCAACTTGGCACTGGTGCCACCTCTGGTCTGGGAACCATGCTGCGTAACACAGATTCTAAGGCGCCAGTCGGCCACTCCCAGCCACAAGCCCCCAAACACAAACATCTGCGCTATTCTCTGGCAAACAAAACTCCACTGCCCCTCTCCTGGATGGCAAATTGCAGGACGCACTTGGTACTATAAAAACAGCCCGACTTGGCACTGGTGCCACCTTGGGTCTGGGAACCATCCTGCGTATCGATCTTTTTAATGAGACAGCCGGCCACTCCCAGCCATATGCCCCCAAACACAACCCACGGCCCTTTTCTCTGGCAAACAAAACTCAACTGCACCGCTTCTGGATGGCAGATTGCAGGAGCCACTTGGTACTATCAAACCAGCCCGACTTGGCACTGGTGCCACCTTGGGTCTGGGAACCATCCTGCGTATTGTGGGTTGTCAGGAGCCAGCCGAACACTCTCGGCCACAGACCCCAATCAAAAACAACGGCCCGTTTCACAGGCAAACAAAACTCAGCTGCCCCGCTTCTGGATGGGAGATTGCAGGAGGCACTTGACACTGTGAAACCAGCCCCACTTGGCACTGGTGCCACCTTGGGTCTGGGAACCATGCTGCGTATCATGGATGTTCAAGAGCCAGCCGGCCACTCCCAGCCACAGGCCCCCAAACACAAACCACAGCCTTTTTCTCTGGCAAACAAAATTCAGCTGCCCCGCTTCTGGATGGCAGATTGCAGGAGCCACTTGGGACTATCACACCAGCACAACATGGCACTGCTGCCACCTTGGATCTGGGAACCATCCTTCCTATCGTGGATTTTCAGGGGCCAGCTGGTCACTCTCAGCCATAGGCCCCAAACACAAACCACGGCCCTTTTCTCTGGAAAACAAAACTCAACTGCCCCTCTTCTGGATGGCAGATTGCAGGAGACACTGGGTACTATGAAACCAGCCCTACTTGGCACTGGTGCCACCTTGGGTCTGGGAACCATGCTGCGTATCATGGATTTTCAGGAGCCAGCCGTCCACTGCCAGCCACAGGCCCCGAAACACAAACAACAGCCTTTTTCTCTGGCAAACAAAATTCAGCTGCCCCGCTTCTGGATGGCAGATTGCAGGAACCACTTGGTACTAACAAACCAGCCCGACTTGGCACTGGTGCCACCTTGGGTCTGGGAACCATCCTGCGTATCGTGGATTCTAAGGAGCCAGCTGGCCACTCCCAGCCACAGGCCCCAAAACACACACAACGGCGCTTTTCCCTGGAAAACAAAACTCGCCTGCCAAACATTTGATGGCAGATTGCAGGAGCCACTTGGTACTATCAAACCAGCGCAACTTGGCACTGGTGCCACCATGGGTCTGGTCACCATCCTGCCTATCGTAGCTTTTCAGGTGCCAGCCAGCCACCCCCAGCCAGAGGCCCCTAGACAAATATTTCGGCCCGTTTCCCTGGCAAACAAAAGTAAGCTTCCCCGCTTCTGGATGGCAGATTGCAGGAGCCACTTTGCACCATCAAACCAGCCCAACTTGGCACTGGTGCCACCTCTGGTCTGGGAACCATCCTGCGTATCGTGGGTTCTAAGGAGCCAGCTGGCCACTCCCAGCCACAGGCCCCCAAACACAAACAACGGCGCTTTTCCCTGGAAAACAAAACTCGCCTGCCAACTTTTTGATGGCAGATTGCCGGAGCCACTTGGTACTATCAAAGCAGCCCAACTTGGCACTGGTGCCACCATGGGTCTGGTCACCATCCTGCCTATCGTAGCTTTTCAGGAGCCAGCCGGTCACTCGCAGCCATAGGCCCCCAAACACAAACCTCGGCCCTTTTCCCTGGCAAACAAAAGTAAGCTGCCCCGCTTCTGCATGGCAGATTGCAGGAGCTATTTAGTACTATCAAACCAGCCCGACTTGGCACTGGTGACACCTCTGGTCTGGGAACCATCCTGCCTATCGTGGATTTTCAGGGGCCAGCCGGCCACTCTCAGCCATATGCCCCCAAAAACAAACCACGGCCCTTTTCTCTGGCAAACAAAACTCAACTGCCCCTCTTCTGGATGGCAAATTTTAGGACGCACTTTGTACTACGAAAACCGCCCGACGTGGCACTGGTGCCACCTTGTGTCAGGGAAGCATCCTGCATATCGAGCTTTTTAAGGAGCCAGCCGGCCACGCCCAGCCATATACCCCCAAAAACAAACCACGGATCATTTCTCATGGAAACAAAAATCCGCTGCCCCGCGTCTGGATGGCAGATTGAAGGAGCCACTTTGCACCATCAAACCAGCCCGACTTGGCACTGGTGCCACCTTGGGTCTGGGAACAATCCTGCATATCGTGGATTCTAAGGAGCCAGCCGGCCACTCCCAGCCACAGGCCCCCAAACACAAACAACGGCGCTTTTCCCTGGAAAACAAAACTCGCCTGCCAGCTTTTTGATGGCAGATTGCAGGAGCCACTTGGTACTATCAAATCATCCCAACTTGGCACTGGTGCCACTATGGGTCTGGGAACCATCCTGCCTATTGTAGCATTTCAGGAGCCAGCCGGTCACTCTCAGCCATAGGCCCCCAGACAAAAACCTCGGACCGTTTCCCTGGCAAACAAAATTAAGCTGCCCCGATTCTGGATGGCAGATTGCAGGAGCCACTTGGTAGTGTCAAACCAGCCCGACTTGGCACTGGTGCCACCTTGGGTCTGGGAACCATCCTGCGTATCGTGGATTCTAAGCAGCCACCCGGCCACTGTGAGCCACAGGCGCCCAAACACAAACAACGGCGCTGTTCCCTGGAAAACAAAACTCGCCTGCCAACATTTTGATGGCAGATTGCAGGAGCCACTTGGTGCTATCAAACCAGCCCAACTTGGCACTGGTGCCACCATGGGTCTGGTCACCATCCTGCCTATCGTAGCTTTTCAGGAGCCAGCCGGTCACTCCCAGCCATAGACCCCCAGACACAAATCTCGGCCCGTTTCCCTGGAAAACAAAAGTAAGCTGCCCCGATTCTGGATGGCAGATTGCAGGAGCCACTTGGTACTATCAAATCAGCCCAACTTGGCACTGGTGCCACCATGGGTCTGGTAAACATCCTGCCTATCGTAGCTTTTCAGGAGCCAGACGGTCACTCCCAGCCATAGGCCCCCAGACACAAACCTCGGCCCGTTTCCCTGGCAAACAAAAGTAAACTGCCCCGCTTTTGGATGGCAGATTGCAGGATGCATTTGGTACTATCAAACCTGCCCGACTTGGCCCTCGTGCCACCTTGGCTCTGGGAACCATGCTGCGTAACGTAGATTCTGCGAGGACAGGCGGCCACTCCCAGCCACAGGCCTCTAAACAAAAACAACGGCGCTTTTCCCTGGAAAACAAAACTCGCCTGCCAACTTTTTGATGGCAGATTGCAGGAGCCACTTGGTACTATCAAACCAGCCCAACTTGGTACTGGTTCCACTTTGGGTCTGGTCACCATCCTGCCTATCGTAGCTTTTCAGGAGCCAGCCGGTCACTCCCAGCCATAGGCCCCCAGACACAAACCTCGGCCCGTTTCCCTGGCAAACAAAAGTAAGCTGCCCCGCTTCTGGATGGCAGATTGCAGGAGCCACATGGTACTATCAAACCAGGCCAACATGGCACTGGTGCCACCTTGGCTCTGGGAACCATCCTGCCTATCGTGGATTTTCAGGGGCCAGCCGGCCACTCTCAGCCATATGCCCCCAAACACATACCATGGCCCTTTGCTCTGGCAAACAAAACTCAACTGCCCCTCTTCTGGATGGCAAATTGCAGGACGCACTTGGTACTACGAAAACAGCCCGACTTGGCAGTGATGCCACCTTGGGTCAGGGAACAATCCTGCGTATCGTTCTTTTTAAGGAGCCAGCCAGCCACGTCCAGCCATATACCCCCAAAAAAAAACCACGGAAGTTTTCTCCAGCAAACAAAAATCCGCTGCCGCGCGTCTGAATGGCAGATTTCAGGAGCTATTTAGTATTATCAAACCAGCCCGACTTGGCACTGGTGCCACCATGAGTCTGGTAACCATCCTGCCTATCGTAGCTTTTCAGTAGCCAGCCGGTCACTCCCAGCCATAGGCCCCCAGACAAATACCTCGGCCCGTTTCCCTGGGAAACAAAAGTAAGCTGTCCCGCTTCTGGATGGCAGATTGCAGGAGCCACTTGGTATTATCAAACCAGCCCAACTTGGCACTGGTGCCACTTTGGCTCTGGGAACCATCCTGCGTATCCTGGGTTCAAAGGAGGCAGCCGGCCACTCCCAGCCACAGGCCTCTAAACAAGAACAACGGCGCTTTTCCCTGGAAAACAAAACTCGCCTGCCAACTTTTTGATGGCAGATTGCAGGAGCCACTTGGTACTATCAAACCAGCCCAACTTGGCACTGGTGCCACCATGGGTCTGGTCACCATCCTGCCTATCGTAGCTTTTCAGGAGCCAGCCGCTCACTCCCAGCCATAGGCCCCCAGACAAATATCTCGGCCCGTTTCCCTGGCAAACAAAAGTAAGCAGCCCCGCTTCAGGATGGCAGATTGCAGGAGCCACATGGTACTATCAAACGAGGCCAACATGGCACTGGTGCCACCTTGGTTCTGGGAACCATCCTGCCTATCGTGGATTTTCAGGGGCCAGCCGGCCACTCTCAACCATATGCCCCCAAAAATACACCACGGCCCTTTTCTCTGGCAAACAAAACTCAACTGCCCCTCTTCTGGATGGCAAATTGCAGGACGCACTTGGTACTACGAAAACAGCCCGACTTGGCACTGATGCCAACTTGGGTCAGGGAACAATCCTGCGTATCGAGCTTTTTAAGGAGCCAGCCGGCCACGTCCAGCCATATACCCCCAAAAAAAAACCACAGAACTTTTCTCCAGCAAACAAAAATCCGCTGCCCCGCGTCTGGATGGCAGATTGCAGGAGCTATTTAGTATTATCAAACCAGCCCGACTTGGCACTGGTGCCACCATGAGTCTGGTAGCCATCCTGCCTATCGTAGCTTTTCAGTAGCCAGCCAGTCATACCCAGCCATAGGCCCCCAGACAAATACCTCGGCCCGTTTCCCTGGGAAACAAAATTAAGCTGTCCCGCTTCTGGATGGCAGATTGCAGGAGCCACTTGGTACTATCAAACCAGCCCAACTTGGCACTGACGCCACCTTGGCTCTGGGAACCATCCTGCGTATCCTGGGTTCAAAGGAGGCAGCCGGCCACTCCCAGCCACAGGCCTCCAAACACAAACAACGGCGCTTTTCCCTGGAAAACAAAACTGGCCTGCCAACTTTTTGATGGCAGATTGCAGGAGCCACTTGGTACTATCAAACCAGCCCAACTTGGCACTGGTGCCACCATGGGTCTGGTCACCATCCTGCCTATCGTAGCTTTTCAGGCGCCAGCCGGTGCTCCCAGCCATTGGCCCCCAGTCACAAACCTCGGCCCGTTTCCCTGGCAAACAAAAGTAAGCTACCCCGCTTCTGGATGGCAGATTGCAGGAGCCACTTTGCACCATCAAACCAGCCCAACTTGGCACTGGTGCCACCTCTGGTCTGGGAACCATCCTGCGTATCGTGGATTCTAAGGAGCCAGCTGGCCACTCCCAGCCACAGGCCCCCAAACAAAAACAACGGCGCTTTTCCCTGGAAAACAAAACTCACCTGCCAACTTTTTGATGGCAGATTGCAGGAGCCACTTGGTACTATCAAACCAGCCCAACTTGGCACTGGTGCCACCATGGGTCTGGTCACCATCCTGCCTATCGTAGCTTTTCAGGAGCCAGCCCTTCACTCCCAGCCATAGGCCCCCAGACACAAAGCTCTGCCCGTTTCCCTGGCAAACAAAAGTAAGCTACCCCGCTTCTGGATGGCAGATTGCAGGAGTCACTTTGCACCATCAAACCAGCCCGACTTGGCACTGGTGCCACCTCTGGTCTGGGACCCATCCTGCGTATCGTGGATTCTAAGGAGACAGCTGGCCACTCCCAGCCACAGGCCCCCAAACACAAACAACGGCGATTTTCCCTGGAGTACAAAACTCGCTTGCCAACTTTTTGATGGCAGATTGCAGGAGCCACTTGGTACTATCAAACCACCCCAACTTGGCAACAAGTGGTTCCTGCAATCTGCCATCCAGAAGCGGGGCAGCTTACTTTTCTTTGCCAGGGAAACGGACCGTTGTTTGTGTTTGGAGGCGTATGGCTTGGAGTGGCCGACTGGCTCCTTAAAATCCACGATACGCAGGATGGTTCCCAGACCAGAGGTGGCACCAGTGCCTAGTCGGGCTGGTTTGATAGTACCAAGTGGCTCCTGCAATCTGCCATCCAGAAGCGGGGGTGCTTACTTTTGTTTGCCAGGGAAACGGGCCGAGCTTTGTGTCTCGGGGCCTATGGCAGGGAGCGACCGGCTTGCTCCTGAAAAGCTACGATAGGCAGGATGGTGACCACACCCATGGTGGCACCAGTGCCAAGTTGGGCTGGTTTGATAGTACCAAGTGGCTCCTGCAATCTGCCATCAAAAAGTTGGCAGGCGAGTTTTGTTTTCCAGGGAAAAGCGCCATTGTTTGTGTTTGGGGGCCTGTGGTTGGGAGTGCCCGGCTGGCTCCTTAGAAACCACGATACGCAGCATGGTTACCAGACAAGAGGTGCCACCAGTGCCAAGTTGTGCTGGTTTGATACTACCAAGTGGTTCCTGCAATCTGCCATCCAGAAGCGGGGCAGCTTACTTTTGTTTGCCACGGAAACGGGCCGTTGTTTGTGTTTGGGGGCCTGTGGCTGGGAGTGGCCGACTGGCTCCTTAGAATCCACGATACGCAGGATGGGTCCCAGACCAGAGGTGGCACGAGTGCCAAGTCGGGCTGGTTTGATAGTACCAAGTGGCTCCTGCAATCTGCCATCCAGAAGCGGGGCAGCTTACTTTTGTTTGCCAGGGAAACGGGCCGAGTATTGTGTCTGGGGGCCTATGGCTGCGAGTGACCGGCTGGCTCCTGAAAACTACGATAGGCAGGATGGTGACCAGACCCATGGTGGCACCAGTGCCAAGTTGGGCTGGTTTGATAGTACCAAGTGGCTCCTGTAATCTGCCATCAAATAGATGGTAGGCGAGTTTTGTTTTCCAGGGAAATGCGCCGTTGTTTTTGTTTGGGGGCCTGTGGTAGGGAGTGGCCGGCTGGCTAATTAGAATCCACGATACGCAGGATGGTTCCCAGACCAGAGGTGGCACCAGTGCCAAGACGGGCTAGTTTGATGGTGCAAAATGGCTCCTGCAATCTGCCATCCAGAAGCGGGGTAGCTTACTTTTGTTTGCCAGGGAAACGGGCCGAGACTTTTGTCTGGGGGCCTATGGCTGGGAGTGACCTGCTGGCTCCTGAAAAGCTACGATAGGCAGGATGGTGACCAGACCCATGGTGGCACCAGTGCCAAGTTGGGCTGATTTGATAAAACCAAGTGGCTCCTGCAATCTGCCATCAAAAAGTTGGCAGGAGAGTTTTGTTTTCCAGGGAAAAGCGCCGTTGTTTGTGTTTGGTGGCCTGTGGCTGGGAGTGGCCGGCTGGCTCCTTAGAATCCACGATACGCAGCATGGTATCCAGACCCAAGGTGGCACCAGTGCCAAGTATTGCTGGTTTGATAGTACCAAGTGGTTCCTGCAATCTGCCATCCAGAAGCAGGGCAGCTTACTTTTGTTTACCAGGGAAACGGGCCGAGATTTGTGTCTGGGGGCCTATGGCTGGGAGTGACCGGCTGGCTCCTGAAAAGCTACGATAGGCAGGATGGTGACCAGACCCATGGTGGCACCAGTCGCAAGTTGGGCTGATTTGATAGTACCAAGTGGCTCCTACAATCTGCCGTCAAAATTTGGCAGGCGAGTTTTGTTTTCCAGGGAAAAGCGCCGTTGTTTCTGTTTGGGGGCCTGTGGCTGGCAGTGGCCGGCTGGCTCCTTAGAATCCACGATACGCAGGATGGTTCCCAGACCCAAGGTGGCACCAGTGACAAGTCGGGCTAGTATGATGGTGCAAAGTGGCTCCTGCAATCTGCCATCCAGAAGCGGGGCAGCTTACTTTTGTTTGCCAGGGAAACGGGCCGAGCTTTTTGTCGGGGGGCCTCTGGCTGGGAGTGAGCGGTTGGCTCCTGAAAAGCTACGATAGGCAGGATGGTGAGCAGACCCATGGTGGCACAAGTGCCAAGTTGGGCTGGTTTGATAGCACCAAGTGGCTCCTGCAATCTGCCATCAAAATGTTGCAGGCGAGTTTTGTTTTCCAGGGAAAAGCGCCGTTGTTTGTGTTTGGGTGCCTATGGCTGGGAGTGGCCGGCTGGCTCCTTAGAATCCACGATACGCAGGATGGTTCCCAGACCAGAGGTGGCACCAGTGTCAAGTTGGGCTGGTTTGATAGTACCAAGTGCTTCCTACAATCTGCCATCCAGAAGCGGGGCAGCTTACTTTTGTTTGCCAGGGAAACGGGTCGAGCTTTGTGTCTGGGGGCCTATGGCTGGGAGTGACCGGCTAGGTCCTGAAAATCTAAGATAGGCAGGATGGTGACCAGACCCATGGTGGCACAAGTGCCAAGTTGGGCTGGTTTGATAGTACCAAGTGGCTCCTGCAATCTGCCATCAAAAAGTTGGCAGGCGAGTTTTGTTTTCCAGGGAAAAGCGCCGTTGTTTGTGTTTGGGGGCCAGTGGCTGGGAGTGGCCGGCTGGCTCCTTAGAATCCACGATACGCAGCATGGTTCCCAGACCAGAGATGGCACCAGTTCCAAGTCGGGCTATTTGATGGTGAAAAGTGGTTCCTGCAATCTGCCATCCAGAAGCGGGGCAGCTTACTTTGGTTTGCCAGGGAAAAGGGCAGGGCTTTGTGTCTGGGCGCCTATGGCTGGGAGTGACCGGCTGGCTCCTGAAAAGCTACGATAGGCAGGATGGTGACCAGACCCATGGTGGCACCAGTGCCAAGTTTGGCTGATTTGATTGTACCAAGTGGCTCCTGCAATCTGCCATCAAAAATTTGGCCGGCGAATTTTGTTTTCCAGGGAAAAGCGCTGTGGTTTGTGTTTGGGGGCCTGTGGCAGGGAGTGGCCGGCTGGCTCCTTATAATCCACGATACGCAGCATGGTTCCCAGACCCAAGGTGGCACCAGTGCCAAGTTGGGCTGGTTTGATAGTACCAAGTGGTTCCTGCAATCTGCCATCCAGAAGCGGGATAACTTACTTTTGTTTGTCAGGGAAACGGGCCGAGCTTTGTGTCTGGGGTCCTATGGCTGGGAGTGACCGGCTGGCTCCTGAAAAGCTACGATAGGCAGGATGGTGACCAGACCCATGGTGGCACCAGTGCCAAGTTGGTCTGATTTGATAAAACCAAGTGGCTCCTGCAATCTCCCATCAAAAAGTTGGCAGGAGAGTTTTGTTTTCCAGGGAAAAGCGCCGTTGTTTGTGTTTGGGGACCTGTGGCTGGGAGTGGCCGGCTGGCTCCTTAGAATCCACGATACGCAGCATGGTATCCAGACCCAAGGTGGCACCAGTGCCAAGTTTTGCTGGTTTGATAGTACCAAGTGGTTCCTGCAATCTGCCATCCAGAAGCAAGGCAGCATACTTTTGTTTGCCAGGGAAACGGGCCGAGGTTTTTGTCTGGGGGCCTATGGCTGGGAGTGACTGGCTGCCTCCTGAAAAGCTACGATAGGCAGGATGGTGACCAGACCCATGGTGGCACCAGTCCCAAGTTGGGCTGATTTGATAATACCAAGTGGCTCCTGCAATCTGCCGTCAAAATTTGGCAGGCGAGTTTTGTTTTCCAGGGAAAAGCGCCGTTGTTTGTGTTTGGGGGCCTGTGGCTGGGAGTGGCCGGCTGGCTCCTTAGAATCCACGATACGCAGGATGGTTCCCAGACCTGAGGTGGCACCAGTGCCAAGTCGGGCAAGTTTGATGGTGCAAAGTGGCTCCTGCAATCTGCCATCCAGAAACGGGGCAGCTTACTTTTGTTTGCCAGGGAAACGGGCCGAGGTTTGTTTCTGGGGACCTATGGCTGGGAGTGACCTGCTAGGTCCTGAAAAGCTAAGATAGGCAGGATGGTGACCAGACCCATGGTGGCACCAGTGCCAAGTTGAGCTGGTTTGATAGTACCAAGTGGCTCCTGCAATCTGCCATCAAAAAGTTGGCAGGCGAGGTTTGTTTTCCAGGGAAAAGCGCCGTTGTTTGTGTTTGGGGGCCTTTGGGTGGGAGTGGCCGGCTGGCTCCCTAGAATCCCCGATACGCAGCATGGTTCCCAGACCAGAGGTGGCACCAGTGCCAAGTTGGGCTGTTTTTATAATACCAAGTGGTTCCTGCAATCTGCCATGCAGAAGCGGGGCAGCTTACTTTTGTTTGCCAGGGAAACGGGCCGAGGTTTTTGTCTGGGGGCCAATGGCTGGGAGTGACCGGCTGGCTCCTGAAAAGCTACGATAGGCAGGATGGTGACCAGACCCATGGTGGCACCAGTGCCAAGTTGGGCTGATTTGATAGTAGCAAGTGGCTCCTGCAATCTGCCATCAAAAAGTTGGCAGGCGAGTTTTGTTTTCCAGGGAAAAGCGCCGTTGTTTGTGTTTGGGGGCCTGTGGCTGGGAGTGGCCGGCTGGCTCCTTAGAATCCACGATACGCAGCATGGTTCCCAGACCAGAGGTGGCACCAGTTCCAAGTCGGGCTACTTTGATGGTGAAAAGTGGTTCCTGCAATCTGCCATCAAGAAGCGGGGCAGCTTACTTTGGTTTGCCAGGGAAACGGGCCGAGCTTTGTGTCTGGGCGCCTATGGCTGGGAGTGACCGGCTGGCTCCTGAAAAGCTACGATAGGCAGGATGGTTCCCAGACCTGAGGTGGCACCAGTGCCAAGTTGGGCTGATTTGATAGTACCAAGTGGCTCCTGCAATCTGCCATCAAATAGTTGGCCGGGGAATTATGTTTTCCAGGGAAAAGCGCCGTTGTTTCTGTTTGGGGGCCTGTGGCAGGGAGTGGCCGGCTGGCTCCTTATAATCCACGATACGCAGCATGGTTCCCAGACCCAAGGTGGCAACAGTGCCAAGTTGGGCTGGTTTGATAGTACCAAGTGGCTCCGGCAATCTGCCATCAAAATGTTGGCAGACGAGTTTTGTTTTCCAGGGTAAAGCGCCGCTGTTTGCGTTTGGGGGCCTGTGGCTGGGAGTGGACGGATGGCTAATTAGAATCCACGATACGCAGGATGGTTCCCAGACCAGAGGTGGCACCAGTGCCAAGTTGGGCTGATTTGATAGTACCAAGTGGCTCCTGGAATCTGCCATCCAGAAGCGGGACACCTTACTTTTGTTTGTCAGGGAAACGGGCCGAGCTTTGTGTCTGGGGGCCTATGGCTGGGAGTGACCCGCTGGCTCCTGAAAAGCTACGATAGGCAGGATGGTGACCAGACCCATGGTGGCACCAGTGTCAAGTTGGGCTGGTTTGATAGTACCAAGTGGCTCCTGCAATCTGCCATCAAAAAGTTGGCAGGCGAGTTTTGTTTTCCAGGGAAAAGCGCCGTTGTTTTTGTTTGGGGGCCTGTGGCTGGGAGTGGCCGGCTGGCTCCTTAGAATCCACGATACGCAGCATGGTTCCCAGACCAGAGGTAGCACCAGTGCCAAGTTGGGCTGGTTTGATGGTGAAAAGTGGCTCCTGCAATCTGCCATCCAGTAGCGGGATAACTTAATTTTGTTTGCCAGGGAAACGGGCCAAGGTTTTTGTCTGGGGGCCTATGGCAGGGAGTGACCGGCTGGCTCCTGAAATGCTACGATAGGCAGGATGGTGACCAGACCCATGGTGGCACCAGTGTCAAGTTGGGCTGGTTTGATAGTACCAAGTGGCTCCGGCAATCTGCCATCAAAAAGTTGGCAGGCGAGTTTTGTTTTCCAGGGAAAAGCGCCGTTGTTTTTGTTTGGGGGCCTGTGGGTGGGAGTGGCCGGATGGCTAATTAGAATCCACGATACGCAGGATGGTTCCCAGACCCAAGGTGGCACCAGTGCCAAGTTGGGCTGGTTTGATAGTACCAAGTGCGTCCTGCAATCTGCCATCCAGAAGCGGGGTAGCTTACTTTTGTTTGCCAGGGAAACGGGCCGAGCTTTGTGTCTGGGGTCCTATGGCTGGGAGTGACCGGCTGGCTCCTGAAAAGCTACGATAGGCAGGATGGTGAGCAGACCCATGGTGGCACCAGTGCCAAGTTGGTCTGATTTGATAAAACCAAGTGGCTCCTGCAATCTCCCATCAAAAAGTTGGCAGGAGAGTTTTGTTTTCCAGGGAAAAGCGCCGTTGTTTGTGTTTGGGGACCTGTGGCTGGGAGTGGCCGGCTGGCTCCTTAGAATCCACGATACGCAGCATGGTATCCAGACCCAAGGTGGCACCAGTGCCAAGTTTTGCTGGTTTGATAGTACCAAGTGGTTCCTGCAATCTGCCATCCAGAAGCAAGGCAGCATACTTTTGTTTGCCAGGGAAACGGGCCGAGGTTTTTGTCTGGGGGCCTATGGCTGGGAGTGACTGGCTGCCTCCTGAAAAGCTACGATAGGCAGGATGGTGACCAGACCCATGGTGGCACCAGTCCCAAGTTGGGCTGATTTGATAATACCAAGTGGCTCCTGCAATCTGCCGTCAAAATTTGGCAGGCGAGTTTTGTTTTCCAGGGAAAAGCGCCGTTGTTTGTGTTTGGGGGCCTGTGGCTGGGAGTGGCCGGCTGGCTCCTTAAAATCCACGATACGCAGGATGGTTCCCAGACCTGAGGTGGCACCAGTGCCAAGTCGGGCAAGTTTGATGGTGCAAAGTGGCTCCTGCAATATGCCATCCAGAAACGGGGCAGCTTACTTTTGTTTGCCAGGGAAACGGGCCGAGGTTTGTTTCTGGGGACCTATGGCTGGGAGTGACCTGCTAGGTCCTGAAAAGCTAAGATAGGCAGGATGGTGACCAGACCCATGGTGGCACCAGTGCCAAGTTGAGCTGGTTTGATAGTACCAAGTGGCTCCTGCAATCTGCCATCAAAAAGTTGGCAGGCGAGTTTTGTTTTCCAGGGAAAAGCGCCGTTGTTTGTGTTTGGGGGCCTTTGGGTGGGAGTGGCCGGCTGGCTCCCTAGAATCCCCGATACGCAGCATGGTTCCCAGACCAGAGGTGGCACCAGTGCCAAGTCGGGCTGTTTTTATAATACCAAGTGGTTCCTGCAATCTGCCATCCAGAAGCGGGGCAGCTTACTTTTGTTTGCCAGGGAAACGGGCCGAGGTTTTTGTCTGGGGGCCAATGGCTGGGAGTGACCGGCTGGCTCCTGAAAAGCTACGATAGGCAGGATGGTGACCAGACCCATGGTGGCACCAGTGCCAAGTTGGGCTGATTTGATAGTAGCAAGTGGCTCCTGCAATCTGCCATCAAAAAGTTGGCAGGCGAGTTTTGTTTTCCAGGGAAAAGCGCCGTTGTTTGTGTTTGGGGGCCTGTGGCTGGGAGTGGCCGGCTGGCTCCTTAGAATCCACGATACGCAGCATGGTTCCCAGACCAGAGGTGGCACCAGTTCCAAGTCGGGCTACTTTGATGGTGAAAAGTGGTTCCTGCAATCTGCCATCAAGAAGCGGGGCAGCTTACTTTGGTTTGCCAGGGAAACGGGCCGAGCTTTGTGTCTGGGCGCCTATGGCTGGGAGTGACCGGCTGGCTCCTGAAAAGCTACGATAGGCAGGATGGTTCCCAGACCTGAGGTGGCACCAGTGCCAAGTTGGGCTGATTTGATAGTACCAAGTGGCTCCTGCAATCTGCCATCAAATAGTTGGCCGGGGAATTATGTTTTCCAGGGAAAAGCGCCGTTGTTTCTGTTTGGGGGCCTGTGGCAGGGAGTGGCCGGCTGGCTCCTTATAATCCACGATACGCAGCATGGTTCCCAGACCCAAGGTGGCAACAGTGCCAAGTTGGGCTGGTTTGATAGTACCAAGTGGCTCCGGCAATCTGCCATCAAAATGTTGGCAGACGAGTTTTGTTTTCCAGGGTAAAGCGCCGCTGTTTGCGTTTGGGGGCCTGTGGCTGGGAGTGGACGGATGGCTAATTAGAATCCACGATACGCAGGATGGTTCCCAGACCAGAGGTGGCACCAGTGCCAAGTTGGGCTGATTTGATAGTACCAAGTGGCTCCTGGAATCTGCCATCCAGAAGCGGGACACCTTACTTTTGTTTGTCAGGGAAACGGGCCGAGCTTTGTGTCTGGGGGCCTATGGCTGGGAGTGACCCGCTGGCTCCTGAAAAGCTACGATAGGCAGGATGGTGACCAGACCCATGGTGGCACCAGTGTCAAGTTGGGCTGGTTTGATAGTACCAAGTGTCTCCTGCAATCTGCCATCAAAAAGTTGGCAGGCGAGTTTTGTTTTCCAGGGAAAAGCGCCGTTGTTTTTGTTTGGGGGCCTGTGGCTGGGAGTGGCCGGCTGGCTCCTTAGAATCCACGATACGCAGCATGGTTCCCAGACAGAGGGGGCACCAGTGCCAAGTTGGGCTGGTTTGATGGTGAAAAGTGGCTCCTGCAATCTGCAATCCAGTAGCGGGATAACTTAATTTTGTTTGCCAGGGAAACGGGCCAAGGTTTTTGTCTGGGGGCCTATGGCAGGGAGTGACCGGCTGGCTCCTGAAATGCTACGATAGGCAGGATGGTGACCAGACCCATGGTGGCACCAGTGTCAAGTTGGGCTGGTTTGATAGTACCAAGTGGCTCCGGCAATCTGCCATCAAAAAGTTGGCAGGCGAGTTTTGTTTTCCAGGGAAAAGCGCCGTTGTTTTTGTTTGGGGGCCTGTGGGTGGGAGTGGCCGGATGGCTAATTAGAATCCACGATACGCAGGATGGTTCCCAGACCCAAGGTGGCACCAGTGCCAAGTTGGGCTGGTTTGATAGTACCAAGTGCGTCCTGCAATCTGCCATCCAGAAGCGGGGTAGCTTACTTTTGTTTGCCAGGGAAACGGGCCGAGGTTTGTGTCTGGGGGCCTATGGCTGGGAGTGACCGGCTGGCTCCTGAAAAGCTACGATAGGCAGGATGGTGACCAGACCCATGGTGGCACCAGTGTCAAGTTGGGCTGGTTTGATAGTACCAAGTGGCTCCTGCAATCTGCCATCAAAATGTTGGCAGGCGAGTTTTGTTTTCCAGGGAAAAGCGCCGTTGATTTTGTTTGGGGGCCTGTGGGTGGGAGTGGCCGGATGGCTAATTAGAATCCAAGATACGCAGCATGGTTCCCAGACCTGAGGTGGCACCAGGGCCGAGTCGGGCTAGTTTGATGGTGCAAAGTGGCTCCTGCAATATGCCATCCAGAAGCGGGGCAGCTTGCTTTTGTTTCCCAGGGAAACGGGCCGAGCTTTGTGTCTGGGGGCCTATGGCTGGGAGTGACCGGCTAGGTCCTGAAAAGCTACGATAGGCAGGATGGTGACCAGACCCATGGTGGCACCAGTGCCAAGTTGGGCTGATTTGATAGTACCAAGTGGCTCCCGCAATCTGCCATCAAAATTTTGCAGGCGAGTTTTGTTTTCCAGGGAAAAGCGCCGTTGTTTGTGTTTGGGGGCCTGTGGCTTGGAGTGGCCGGCTGGCTCCTTAGAATCCACGATACGCAGGATGGTTCCCAGACCAGAGGTGGCACAAGTGCCAAGTCTGGCTCGTTTGATGGTGCAAAGTGGCTCCTGCAATCTGCCATCCAGAAGCGGGGCAGCTTACTTTTCTTTGCCAGGGAAACGGGCCGAGGTTTTTGTCTGGGGGCCTATGGCTTGGAGTGACCGGCTGGCTCCTGAAAAGCTACGATAGGCAGGATGGTGAGCAGACCCATGGTGGCACCAGTGCCAAGTTGGGCTGGTTTGATAGTACCAAGTGGCTCCTGCAATCTGCCATCAAAATGTTGGCAGGCGAGTTTTGTTTTCCAGGGAAAAGCGCCGTTGTTTGTGTTTGGGGGCCTGTGGCTGGGAGTGGCCGACTGGCGCCTTAGAATCCACGATACGCAGGATGGTTCCCAGACCAGAGGTGGCACCAGTGCCAAGTCGGGCTGGTTTGATAATACCTAGTGGATCCTGCAATCTGCCATCCAGAAGCGGGACAGCTTACATTTGTTTGCCAGGGAAACGGGCCGAGCTTTGTGTCTGGGCGCCTATGGCTTGGAGTGACCGGCTAGGTCCTGAAAAGCTACGATAGGCAGGATGGTGACCAGACCCATGGTGGCACCAGTGCCAAGTTGGGCTGATTTGATAGTACCAAGTGGCTCCTGCAATCTGCCATCAAAAAGTTGGCAGGCGAGTTTTGTTTTCCAGGGAAAAGCGCCGTTGTTTCTGTTTGGGGGCCTATGGCTGGGAGTGGCCGGCTGGCTCCTTAGAATCCACGATACGCGGCATGGTTCCCAGACCAGAGGTGGCACCAGTGCCAAGTTGGGCTGGTTTGATGGTGCAAAGTGGCTCCTGCAATCTGCCATCCAGAAGCGGGGCAGCTTACTTTTGTTTCCCAGGGAAACGGGCCGAGCTTTGTGTCTGGGCGCCTATGGCTGGGAGTGACCTGCTAGGTCCTGAAAAGCTACGATAGGCAGGATGGTGAGCAGACCCATGGTGGCACCAGTGCCAAGTTGGGCTGGTTTGATAGTACCAAGTGGCTCCTGCAATCCGCCATCAAAAAGCTGGCAGGCGAGTTTTGTTTTCCAGGGAAAAGCGCCGTTGTTTGTGTTTGGGTGCCTGTGGCAGGGAGTGGCCGGCTGGCTGCTTAGAATCCACGATACGCAGGATGGTTCCCAGACCCAAGGTGGCACCAGTGCCAAGTTGGGCTGGTTTGATAGTACCAAGTGGTTCCTGCAATCTGCCATCCAGAAGCGGGGTAGCTTACTTTTGTTTGCCAGGGAAACGGGCCGAGTATTGTGTCTGGGGGCCTATGGCTGGGAGTGACCGGCTGGCTCCTGAAAACTACGATAGGCAGGATGGTGACCAGACCCATGGTGGCACCAGTGCCAAGTTGGGCTGATTTGATATTACCAAGTGGCTCCTGCAATCTGCCATCAAAAATTTGGCAGGCGAGTTTTGTTTTCCAGGGAAAAGCGCCGTTGTTTGTGTTTGGGGGCCTGTGGCTGGAGTGGCCGGCTGGCTCCTTACAATGAACGATACGCAGGATGGTTCCCAGACCTGAGGTGGCACCAGTGCCAAGTCGGGCTAGTTTGATGGTGCAAAGTGGCTCCTGCAATCTGCCATCCAGAAGCGGGGTAGCTTACTTTTGTTTGCCAGGGAAACGGGCCGAGGTTTGTGTCTGGGGGCCTATGGCTGGGAGTGACCGGCTGGCTCCTGAAAAGCTACGATAGGCAGGATGGTGACCAGACCCATGGTGGCACCAGTGCCAAGTTGCGCTGGTTTGATAGTACCAAGTGGCTCCTGCAATCTGCCATCAAAAAGTTGGCAGGCGAGTTTGTTATCCAGGGAAAGCGCCGTTGTTTGTGTTTGGGGGCCTGTGGCTGGGAGTGGCCGGCTGGCTCCTTAGAATCCACGATACGCAGGATGGTTCCCAGACCACAGGTGGCACCAGTGCCAAGTCGGGCTGGTTTGATGGTGCAAAGTGGCTCCTGCAATCTGCCATCCAGAAGCGGGATAACTTACTTTTGTTCGCCAGGGAAACGGGCCGAGGTTTTTGTCTGGGGGCCTATGGCTCGGAGTGTTTGGCTGGCTCCTGAAAAGCTACGATAGGCAGGATGGTGACCAGACCCATGGTGGCACCAGTGCCAAGTTGGGCTGGTTTGATAGTACCAAGTGGCTCCTGCAATCTGCCATCAAAAAGTTGGCAGGCGAGTTTTGTTTTCCAGGGAAAAGCGCCGTTGTTTGTGTTTGGGGGCCTGTGGGTGGGAGTGGCCGGCTGTCTCCTTAGAATCCACGATACGCAGGATGGTTCCCAGACCAGAGGTGGCACCAGTGCCAAGTCGGGCTGGTTTGATGGTGCAAAGTTGTTCCTGCAATCTGCCATCCTGAAGCGGGGTAGCTTACTTTTGTTTGCCAGGGAAACGGGCCGAGGTTTGTGACTGGGGGCCTACGGCTGGGAGTGACCGGCTGGCTCCTGAAAAGCTACGATAGGCAGGATGGTTACCAGACTCATGGTGGCACCAGTGCCAAGTCGGGCTGGTTTGATGATACTAAATAGCTCCTGCAATCTGCCATCCAGACGCGGGGCAGCGGATTTTTGTTTGCTGGAGAAAAGTTCCGTGGTTTTTTTCTGGGGGTATATGGCTGGACGTGGCCGGCTGGCTCCTTAAAGAGCTCGATACGCAGGATTGTTCCCTGACCCAAGGTGGCATCAGTGCCAAGTCGGGCTGTTTTCGTAGTACCAAGTGCGTCCTGCAATTTGCCATCCAGAAGAGGGGCAGTTGAGTTCTGTTTGCCAGAGAAAAGGGCCGTGGTATATGTTTGGGGGCATATGGTTGAGAGTGGCCGGCTGGCCCCTGAAAATCCACGATAGGCAGGATGGTTCACAGAACCAAGGTGGCACAAGTGCCATGTTGGGCTGGTTTGATAGTACCAAGTGGCTCCTGCAATCTGCCATCAAATAGTTGTCAGGCGAGTTTTGTTTTCCAGGGAAAAGCGCCGTTGTTTTTGTTTAGAGGCCTGTGGCTGGGAGTGGCCGGCTGCCTCCTTTGAACCCAGGATACGTAGGATGGTTCCCAGAGCCAAGGTGGCACCAGTGCAAAATTGGGCTGGTTTGATAGTACCAAGTGGCTCCTGCAATCTGCCATCAAAAAGTTGGCAGGCGAGTTTTGTTTTCCAGGGAAAAGCGCCGTTGCTTTTGTTTAGAGGCCTGTGGCAGGGAGTGGCCGCCTGTCCTCGTAGAATCTACGTTACGCAGCATGGTTCCCAGAGCCAAGGTGGCACCAGGGCCAAGTCGGGCTGGTTTGATAGTACCAAGTGCATCCTGCAATCAGCCATCCAAAAGCGGGGCAGCTTACTTTTGTTTGCCAGGGAAACGGGCCGAGGTTTGTGTCTGGGGGCCTATGGCTGGGAGTGACCGGCTGGCTCCTGAAAAGCTACGATAGGAAGGATGTTTACCAGACCCATGGTGGCACCAGTGCCAAGTTTGGCTGATTTCATAGTACCAAGTGGCTCCTGCAATCTGCCATCCAGAATCGGGGCAGCTTACTTTTGTTTTCCAGGGAAACGGGCCGAGGTTTGTGTCTGGGGGCCTATGGCTGGGAGTGACCGGCTGGCTCCTGAAAAGCTACGATAGGCAGGATGGTGACCAGACCCATGGTGGCACCAGTGCCAAGTTGGGCTGGTTTGATAGTACCAAGTGGCTCCTGCAATCTGCCATCAAAATGTTGGCAGGCGAGTTTTGTTTTCCAGGGAAAAGCGCCGTTGTTTGTGTTTGGGGGCCTGTGGCTCAGAGTGGCCGGGTGGCTGCTTAGAATCCACGATACGCAGGATGGTTCCCAGACCCAAGGTGGCACCAGTGCCAAGTCGCGCTGGTTTGACACTACCGAGTGCGTCCTGCACTCTGCCATCCAGAATCGGGGCAGCTTAATTTTGTTTGCCAGGGAAACGGTCCGAGGTTTGTGTCTGGGGGCCTATGGCTGGGAGTGACCGGCTGGCTCCTGAAAAGCTACGATAGGCAGGATGGTTCCCAGATCCAAGATGGCACCAGTGCCAAGTCGGGGTGGTTTGATGGTGCAAAGTGGCTCCTGCAATCTGCCATCCTGACGCGGGGCAGCTTACTTTTGTTTGCCAGGGAAACGGGCCGAGGTTTGTGTCTGGGGGCCTATGGCTGGGAGTGACAGCCTGGTTCCTGAAAAGCTACGATAGGCAGAATGGTGACCAGACCCATGGTGGCACCAGTGCCAAGTTGGGCTGGTTTGATAGTACCAAGTGGCTCCTGCAATCTGCCATCAAAAAGTTGTCAGGCGAGTTTTGTTTTCCAGGGAAAAGCGCCGTTGTTTGTGTTTGGGGGTCTGTGGGTGTGAGTGGCCGGCTGGCTCCTTAGAACACACGATACGCAGGATGGTTCAGAGACCCAAGGTGGCACCAGTGCCACGTCGGGCTGGTTTGATGGTGAAAAGTGGCTCCTGCAATCTGCCATCCAGAAGCGGGGTAGCTTACATTTGTGTACCAGGGAAACGGGCCGAGGTTTATGACTAGGGGCCTAGGGCTAGGAGTGACCGGCTGGCTCCTGAAAAGCAACAATAGGCAGGATGGTTCCCAGACCCAAGGTGGCACCAGTGCCAAGTTGGGCTGGTTTGATGGTACCAACTGGCTCCTGCAATCTGCCATCTACAAGATGTCAGGCGAGTTTTGTTTTCCAGGGAAAAGCGCCGTTGATTTTGTTTGGAGGCCGGTGGCTGGCAGTGGCTGCCTGTCGTCTTAGAATCCGGGTTACGCAGCATGGTTCCCAGAGCCAAGGTGGCACCAGTGTCAAGTTGGGCTGGTTTGATAGTACCAAGTGGCTCCTGCAATCTGCCATCCAGAAGCGGGGCAGCTTACTTTTGTTTGCCAGGGAAACGGGCCGAGGTATTTGTCTGGGGACCTATGGCTGGGAGTGACCGGCTGGCTCCTGAAAAGCTACGATAGGCAGGATGGTGACCAGACCCATGGTGGCACCAGTGCCAAGTTGGGCTGGTTTGATAGTACCAAGTGGCTCCTGCAATCTGCCATCAAAAAGTTGGCAGGCCAGTTTTGTTTTCCAGGGAAAAGCGCCATTGTTTGTGTTTGGGGGACTGTGGCTGGGAGTGGCCGGCTGGCTCCTTAGAACACACGATACGCAGCATGGTTCCCAGACCCAAGGTGGCACCAGTGCCAAGTCGGGCTGGTTTGATAACACCAAGTGGCTCCTGCAATCTGCCATCCAGAAGCAGGGCAGCTTACTTTTGTTTTCCAGGGAAACGGACCGAGGTTTTTTTCTGGGGGCCTATGGCTGGGAGTGAAGGGCTGGCTCCTGAAAAGCTACGATAGGCAGGATGGTGACCAGACCCATGGTGGCACCAGTGCCAAGTTGGGCTGGTTTGAAAGTACCAAGTGGCTCCTGCACTCTGCCATCAAAATGTTGGCAGGCGAGTTTTGTTTTCCAGGGAAAAGCGCCGTTGTTTGTGTTTGGGGGCCTGTGGCTGGGAGTGGCCGGCTGGCTCCTTAGAATCCACGATACGCAGCATGGTTCCCAGACCAGAGGTGGCACCAGTGCCAAGTCGGGCTGGTTTGATGGTGCAAAGTGGCTCCTGCAATCTGCCATCCAGAAGTGCGGTAGCTTACTTTTGTGTGCCAGGGAAACAGGCCGAGGTTTGTGTCTGGGGGCCTATGGCTGGGAGTGACCGGCTGGCTCCTGAAAAGCTACGATAGGCAGGATGGTGACCAGACCCATGGTGGCACCAGTGCCAAGTTGGGCTGGTTTGATAGTACCAAGTGGCTCCTGCAATCTGCCATCAAAAAGTTGTCAGGCGAGTTTTGTTTTCCAGGGAAAAGCGCCGTTGTGTGTGTTTTGGGGCCTGTGGCTGGGAGTGGCCAGCTGGCTCCTTAGAATCCACGATACGCAGGATGGTTCCCAGACCCAAGGTGGCACCAGTGCCAAGTCGGGCTGGTTTGTTATTCCCAAGTGGTTCCTGCAATCTGCCATCCAGAAGCGGGGCAGCTGAATTTTGTTTGCCAGAGAAAAAGGCTGTTGTTTGTGTTTCGGGGCCTGTGGCTGGCAGTGGACGGCTGGCTCCTGAAAATCCATGATACGCAGCATGGTTCCCAGACCCAAGGTGGCACCAGTGCCAAGTAGGGCTGGTTTCATAGTACCCAGTGTCTCCTGCAATCTGCCATCCAGAAGAGGGGCAGTTGAGTTTTGTTTTCCAGAGAAAAGGGCCGTGGTTTGTGTTTGGGGCCTATGGCTGAGAGTGACCGGCTGACCCCTGAAAATCCACTATACGCCGGATGGTTCCCAGATCCAAGGTGGCACCAGTGCCATGTTGTGCTGGTGTGATAGTCCCAAGTGGCTCCTGCAATCTGCCATCCAGAAGTGGGGCAGCTGAATTTTGTTTGCCAGAGAAAAAGGCTGTGGTTTTTGTTTGGGGGCCTATGGCTGGGAGTGGCCGGCTGGCTCCTGAAAATCCATGATACGCAGCATGGTTCCCAGACCACAGGTGGCACCAGTGCCAAGTCGGGCTGGTTTGATGGTGCAAAGTGGCTCCTGCAATCTGCCATCCAGAAGCGGGATAACTTACTTTTGTTCGCCAGGGAAACGGGCCGAGGTTTTTGTCTGGGGGCCTATGGCTCGGAGTGTTTGGCTGGCTCCTGAAAAGCTACGATAGGCAGGATGGTGACCAGACCCATGGTGGCACCAGTGCCAAGTTGGGCTGGTTTGATAGTACCAAGTGGCTCCTGCAATCTGCCATCAAAAAGTTGGCAGGCGAGTTTTGTTTTCCAGGGAAAAGCGCCGTTGTTTGTGTTTGGGGGCCTGTGGGTGGGAGTGGCCGGCTGTCTCCTTAGAATCCACGATACGCAGGATGGTTCCCAGACCAGAGGTGGCACCAGTGCCAAGTCGGGCTGGTTTGATGGTGCAAAGTGGTTCCTGCAATCTGCCATCCTGAAGCGGGGTAGCTTACTTTTGTTTGCCAGGGAAACGGGCCGAGGTTTGTGACTGGGGGCCTACGGCTGGGAGTGACCGGCTGGCTCCTGAAAAGCTACGATAGGCAGGATGGTTACCAGACTCATGGTGGCACCAGTGCCAAGTCGGGCTGGTTTGATGATACTAAATAGCTCCTGCAATCTGCCATCCAGACGCGGGGCAGCGGATTTTTGTTTGCTGGAGAAAAGTTCCGTGGTTTTTTTCTGGGGGTATATGGCTGGACGTGGCCGGCTGGCTCCTTAAAGAGCTCGATACGCAGGATTGTTCCCTGACCCAAGGTGGCATCAGTGCCAAGTCGGGCTGTTTTCGTAGTACCAAGTGCGTCCTGCAATTTGCCATCCAGAAGAGGGGCAGTTGAGTTCTGTTTGCCAGAGAAAAGGGCCGTGGTATATGTTTGGGGGCATATGGTTGAGAGTGGCCGGCTGGCCCCTGAAAATCCACGATAGGCAGGATGGTTCACAGAACCAAGGTGGCACAAGTGCCATGTTGGGCTGGTTTGATAGTACCAAGTGGCTCCTGCAATCTGCCATCAAATAGTTGTCAGGCGAGTTTTGTTTTCCAGGGAAAAGCGCCGTTGTTTTTGTTTAGAGGCCTGTGGCTGGGAGTGGCCGGCTGCCTCCTTTGAACCCAGGATACGTAGGATGGTTCCCAGAGCCAAGGTGGCACCAGTGCAAAATTGGGCTGGTTTGATAGTACCAAGTGGCTCCTGCAATCTGCCATCAAAAAGTTGTCAGGCGAGTTTTGTTTTCCAGGGAAAAGCGCCGTTGCTTTTGTTTAGAGGCCTGTGGCAGGGAGTGGCCGCCTGTCCTCGTAGAATCTACGTTACGCAGCATGGTTCCCAGAGCCAAGGTGGCACCAGGGCCAAGTCGGGCTGGTTTGATAGTACCAAGTGCATCCTGCAATCAGCCATCCAAAAGCGGGGCAGCTTACTTTTGTTTGCCAGGGAAACGGGCCGAGGTTTGTGTCTGGGGGCCTATGGCTGGGAGTGACCGGCTGGCTCCTGAAAAGCTACGATAGGAAGGATGTTTACCAGACCCATGGTGGCACCAGTGCCAAGTTTGGCTGATTTCATAGTACCAAGTGGCTCCTGCAATCTGCCATCCAGAATCGGGGCAGCTTACTTTTGTTTTCCAGGGAAACGGGCCGAGGTTTGTGTCTGGGGGCCTATGGCTGGGAGTGACCGGCTGGCTCCTGAAAAGCTACGATAGGCAGGATGGTGACCAGACCCATGGTGGCACCAGTGCCAAGTTGGGCTGGTTTGATAGTACCAAGTGGCTCCTGCAATCTGCCATCAAAATGTTGGCAGGCGAGTTTTGTTTTCCAGGGAAAAGCGCCGTTGTTTGTGTTTGGGGGCCTGTGGCTCAGAGTGGCCGGGTGGCTGCTTAGAATCCACGATACGCAGGATGGTTCCCAGACCCAAGGTGGCACCAGTGCCAAGTCGCGCTGGTTTGACACTACCGAGTGCGTCCTGCACTCTGCCATCCAGAATCGGGGCAGCTTAATTTTGTTTGCCAGGGAAACGGTCCGAGGTTTGTGTCTGGGGGCCTATGGCTGGGAGTGACCGGCTGGCTCCTGAAAAGCTACGATAGGCAGGATGGTTCCCAGATCCAAGATGGCACCAGTGCCAAGTCGGGGTGGTTTGATGGTGCAAAGTGGCTCCTGCAATCTGCCATCCTGACGCGGGGCAGCTTACTTTTGTTTGCCAGGGAAACGGGCCGAGGTTTGTGTCTGGGGGCCTATGGCTGGGAGTGACAGCCTGGTTCCTGAAAAGCTACGATAGGCAGAATGGTGACCAGACCCATGGTGGCACCAGTGCCAAGTTGGGCTGGTTTGATAGTACCAAGTGGCTCCTGCAATCTGCCATCAAAAAGTTGTCAGGCGAGTTTTGTTTTCCAGGGAAAAGCGCCGTTGTTTGTGTTTGGGGGTCTGTGGGTGTGAGTGGCCGGCTGGCTCCTTAGAACACACGATACGCAGGATGGTTCAGAGACCCAAGGTGGCACCAGTGCCACGTCGGGCTGGTTTGATGGTGAAAAGTGGCTCCTGCAATCTGCCATCCAGAAGCGGGGTAGCTTACATTTGTGTACCAGGGAAACGGGCCGAGGTTTATGACTAGGGGCCTAGGGCTAGGAGTGACCGGCTGGCTCCTGAAAAGCAACAATAGGCAGGATGGTTCCCAGACCCAAGGTGGCACCAGTGCCAAGTTGGGCTGGTTTGATGGTACCAACTGGCTCCTGCAATCTGCCATCTACAAGATGTCAGGCGAGTTTTGTTTTCCAGGGAAAAGCGCCGTTGATTTTGTTTGGAGGCCGGTGGCTGGCAGTGGCTGCCTGTCGTCTTAGAATCCGGGTTACGCAGCATGGTTCCCAGAGCCAAGGTGGCACCAGTGTCAAGTTGGGCTGGTTTGATAGTACCAAGTGGCTCCTGCAATCTGCCATCCAGAAGCGGGGCAGCTTACTTTTGTTTGCCAGGGAAACGGGCCGAGGTATTTGTCTGGGGACCTATGGCTGGGAGTGACCGGCTGGCTCCTGAAAAGCTACGATAGGCAGGATGGTGACCAGACCCATGGTGGCACCAGTGCCAAGTTGGGCTGGTTTGATAGTACCAAGTGGCTCCTGCAATCTGCCATCAAAAAGTTGGCAGGCCAGTTTTGTTTTCCAGGGAAAAGCGCCATTGTTTGTGTTTGGGGGACTGTGGCTGGGAGTGGCCGGCTGGCTCCTTAGAACACACGATACGCAGCATGGTTCCCAGACCCAAGGTGGCACCAGTGCCAAGTCGGGCTGGTTTGATAACACCAAGTGGCTCCTGCAATCTGCCATCCAGAAGCAGGGCAGCTTACTTTTGTTTTCCAGGGAAACGGACCGAGGTTTTTTTCTGGGGGCCTATGGCTGGGAGTGAAGGGCTGGCTCCTGAAAAGCTACGATAGGCAGGATGGTGACCAGACCCATGGTGGCACCAGTGCCAAGTTGGGCTGGTTTGAAAGTACCAAGTGGCTCCTGCACTCTGCCATCAAAATGTTGGCAGGCGAGTTTTGTTTTCCAGGGAAAAGCGCCGTTGTTTGTGTTTGGGGGCCTGTGGCTCAGAGTGGCCGGCTGGCTCCTTAGAATCCACGATACGCAGCATGGTTCCCAGACCAGAGGTGGCACCAGTGCCAAGTCGGGCTGGTTTGATGGTGCAAAGTGGCTCCTGCAATCTGCCATCCAGAAGTGCGGTAGCTTACTTTTGTGTGCCAGGGAAACAGGCCGAGGTTTGTGTCTGGGGGCCTATGGCTGGGAGTGACCGGCTGGCTCCTGAAAAGCTACGATAGGCAGGATGGTGACCAGACCCATGGTGGCACCAGTGCCAAGTTGGGCTGGTTTGATAGTACCAAGTGGCTCCTGCAATCTGCCATCAAAAAGTTGTCAGGCGAGTTTTGTTTTCCAGGGAAAAGCGCCGTTGTGTGTGTTTTGGGGCCTGTGGCTGGGAGTGGCCAGCTGGCTCCTTAGAATCCACGATACGCAGGATGGTTCCCAGACCCAAGGTGGCACCAGTGCCAAGTCGGGCTGGTTTGTTATTCCCAAGTGGTTCCTGCAATCTGCCATCCAGAAGCGGGGCAGCTGAATTTTGTTTGCCAGAGAAAAAGGCTGTTGTTTGTGTTTCGGGGCCTGTGGCTGGCAGTGGACGGCTGGCTCCTGAAAATCCATGATACGCAGCATGGTTCCCAGACCCAAGGTGGCACCAGTGCCAAGTAGGGCTGGTTTCATAGTACCCAGTGTCTCCTGCAATCTGCCATCCAGAAGAGGGGCAGTTGAGTTTTGTTTTCCAGAGAAAAGGGCCGTGGTTTGTGTTTGGGGCCTATGGCTGAGAGTGACCGGCTGACCCCTGAAAATCCACTATACGCCGGATGGTTCCCAGATCCAAGGTGGCACCAGTGCCATGTTGTGCTGGTGTGATAGTCCCAAGTGGCTCCTGCAATCTGCCATCCAGAAGTGGGGCAGCTGAATTTTGTTTGCCAGAGAAAAAGGCTGTGGTTTTTGTTTGGGGGCCTATGGCTGGGAGTGGCCGGCTGGCTCCTGAAAATCCATGATACGCAGCATGGTTCCCAGACCCAAGGTGGCACCAGTGCCAAGTGGGGCTGGTTTCACAGTGTCAAGTGCCTCCTGCAATCTCCCATCCAGAAGCGGGGCAGCTGAGTTTTGTTTGCCTGTGAAACGGGCCGTTGTTTTTGATTGGGGTCTGTGGCCGAGAGTGTTCAGCTGGCTCCTGACAATCCACAATACGCAGGATGGTTCCCAGACCCAAGGTGGCACCAGTGCCAAGTCGTGCTGGTTTGATAGTACCAAGTGGCTCCTGCAATCTGCCATCCAGAAGCGGTGCAGCTGAGTTTTGATTGCCAGAGGACAGGGCCGTGGGTTGTGTTCGGGGGCATATGGCTGGGAGTGGCCGGCTGTCTCATTAAAAAGATCGATACGCACGATGGTTCCCAGACCCAAGGTGGCACCAGTGCCAAGTCGGGCTGTTTTTATAGTACCAAGTGCGTCCTGCAATTTGCCATCCAGAAGAGGGGCAGTTGAGTTTTGTTTGCCAGAGAAAAGCGCCGTTGTTTGTGTTTGGGGGCTTGTGGCTGGGAGTGGCCGACTGGCGCCTTAGAATCTGCGATACGCAGCATGGTTCCCAGACCCAAGGTGGCACCAGTTCCAAGTTGGGCTGGTTTGATAGTACCAAGTGGCTCCTGCAATCTGCCATCCAGAAGCGGGGTAGCTTACTTTTGTTTGCCAGGGAAACGGGCCGAGGTTTGTGACTGGGGGCCTATGGCTGGGAGTGACCGGCTGGCTCCTGAAAAGCTACGATAGGCAGGATGGTGACCAGACCCATGGTGGCACCAGTGCCAAGTTGGGCTGGTTTGATAGTACCAAGTGGCTCCTGCAATCTGCCATCAAAAAGTTGGCAGGCGAGTTTTGTTTTCCAGGGAAAAGCGCCGTTGTTTGTGTCTGGGGGCCTGTGGCTGGGAGTGGCCGACTGGCGCCTTAGAATCTGCGATACGCAGGATGGTTCCCAGACCAGAGGTGGCACCAGTGCCAAGTCGGGCTGGTTTGATACTACCAAGTGGTTCCTGCAATCTGCCATGCAGAAGCGGGGCAGCTTACTTTTGTTTGCCAGGGAAACGGGCCGAGGTTTGTGTCTGGGGGCCTATGGCTGGGAGTGACCGCCTGGCTCCTGAAAAGCTACGATAGGCAGGATGGTGAGCAGACCCATGGTGGCACCAGTGCCAAGTTGGGCTGGTTTGATAGTACCAAGTGGCTCCTGCAATCTGCCATCAAAAAGTTGTCAGGCGAGTTTTGTTTTCCAGGGAAAGCGCCGTTGTTTGTGTTTGGGGGTCTGTGGGTGGGAGTGGCCGGCTGGCTCCTTAGAACACACGATACGCAGGATGGTTCCCAGACCCAAGGTGGCACCAGTGCCACGTCGGGCTGGTTTGATGTTGAAAAGTGGCTCCTGCAATCTGCCATCCTGAAGCGGGGTAGCTTACATTTGTGTACCAGGGAAACGGGCCGAGGTTTATGACTGGGGGCCGAGGGCTAGGAGTGACCGGCTGGCTCCTGAAAAGCAACAATAGGCAGGATGGTTCCCAGACCCAAGGTGGCACCAGTGCCAAGTTGGGCTGGTTTGATGGTACCAACTGGCTCCTGCAATCTGCCATCTAAAAGATGTCAGGCGAGTTTTGTTTTCCAGGGAAAAGCGCCGTTGATTTTGTTTGGAGGCCGGTGGCTGGCAGTGGCTGCCTGTCGTCTTAGAATCCGGGTTACGCAGCATGGTTCCCAGACCCAAGGTGGCACCAGTGCCAAGTCAGGCTGGTTTGTTATTACCAAGTGGTTCCTGCAATCTGCCATCCAGAAGCGGGGCAGCTGAATTTTGTTTGCCAGAGAAAAAGGCTGTTGTTTGTGTTTCGGGGCCTGTGGCTGGCAGTGGACGGCTGGCTCCTGAAAATCCATGATACGCAGCATGGTTCCCAGACCCAAGGTGGCACCAGTGCCAAGTAGGGCTGGTTTCATAGTACCCAGTGTCTCCTGCAATCTGCCATCCAGAAGAGGGGCAGTTGAGTTTTGTTTTCCAGAGAAAAGGGCCGTGGTTTGTGTTTGGGGCCTATGGCTGAGAGTGACCGGCTGTCCCCTGAAAATCCACTATACGCCGGATGGTTCCCAGATCCAAGGTGGCACCAGTGCCATGTTGTGCTGGTGTGATAGTCCCAAGTGGCTCCTGCAATCTGCCATCCAGAAGTGGGGCAGCTGAATTTTGTTTGCCAGAGAAAAAGGCTGTGGTTTTTGTTTGGGGGCCTATGGCTGGGAGTGGCCGGCTGGCTCCTGAAAATCCATGATACGCAGCATGGTTCCCAGACCCAAGGTGGCACCAGTGCCAAGTGGGGCTGGTTTCACAGTGTCAAGTGCCTCCTGCAATCTCCCATCCAGAAGCGGGGCAGCTGAGTTTTGTTTGCCTGTGAAACGGGCCGTTGTTTTTGATTGGGGTCTGTGGCCGAGAGTGTTCAGCTGGCTCCTGACAATCCACAATACGCAGGATGGTTCCCAGACCCAAGGTGGCACCAGTGCCAAGTCGTGCTGGTTTGATAGTACCAAGTGGCTCCTGCAATCTGCCATCCAGAAGCGGTGCAGCTGAGTTTTGATTGCCAGAGGACAGGGCCGTGGGTTGTGTTCGGGGGCATATGGCTGGGAGTGGCCGGCTGTCTCATTAAAAAGATCGATACGCAGGATGGTTCCCAGACCCAAGGTGGCACCAGTGCCAAGTCGGGCTGTTTTTATAGTACCAAGTGCGTCCTGCAATTTGCCATCCAGAAGAGGGGCAGTTGAGTTTTGTTTGCCAGAGAAAAGCGCCCTTGTTTGTGTTTGGGGGCTTGTGGCTGGGAGTGGCCGACTGGCGCCTTAGAATCTGCGATACGCAGCATGGTTCCCAGACCCAAGGTGGCACCAGTTCCAAGTTGGGCTGGTTTGATAGTACCAAGTGGCTCCTGCAATCTGCCATCCAGAAGCGGGGTAGCTTAGTTTTGTTTGCCAGGGAAACGGGCCGAGGTTTGTGACTGGGGGCCTATGGCTGGGAGTGACCGGCTGGCTCCTGAAAAGCTACGATAGGCAGGATGGTGACCAGACCCATGGTGGCACCAGTGCCAAGTTGGGCTGGTTTGATAGTACCAAGTGGCTCCTGCAATCTGCCATCAAAAAGTTGGCAGGCGAGTTTTGTTTTCCAGGGAAAAGCGCCGTTGTTTGTGTCTGGGGGCCTGTGGCTGGGAGTGGCCGACTGGCGCCTTAGAATCTGCGATACGCAGGATGGTTCCCAGACCAGAGGTGGCACCAGTGCCAAGTCGGGCTGGTTTGATACTACCAAGTGCGTCCTGCAATCTGCCATCCAGAAGCGGGGCAGCTTACTTTTGTTTGCCAGGGAAACGGGCCGAGGTTTGTGTCTGGGGGCCTATGGCTGGGAGTGACCGCCTGGCTCCTGAAAAGCTACGATAGGCAGGATGGTGACCAGACCCATGGTGGCACCAGTGCCAAGTTGGGCTGGTTTGATAGTACCAAGTGGCTCCTGCAATCTGCCATCAAAAAGTTGTCAGGCGAGTTTTGTTTTCCAGGGAAAGCGCCGTTGTTTGTGTTTGGGGGTCTGTGGGTGGGAGTGGCCGGCTGGCTCCTTAGAACACACGATACGCAGGATGGTTCCCAGACCCAAGGTGGCACCAGTGCCACGTCGGGCTGGTTTGATGTTGAAAAGTGGCTCCTGCAATCTGCCATCCTGAAGCGGGGTAGCTTACATTTGTGTACCAGGGAAACGGGCCGAGGTTTATGACTGGGGGCCTAGGGCTAGGAGTGACCGGCTGGCTCCTGAAAAGCAACAATAGGCAGGATGGTTCCCAGACCCAAGGTGGCACCAGTGCCAAGTTGGGCTGGTTTGATGGTACCAACTGGCTCCTGCAATCTGCCATCTACAAGATGTCAGGCGAGTTTTGTTTTCCAGGGAAAAGCGCCGTTGATTTTGTTTGGAGGCCGGTGGCTGGCAGTGGCTGCCTGTCGTCTTAGAATCCGGGTTACGCAGCATGGTTCCCAGAGCCAAGGTGGCACCAGTGTCAAGTTGGGCTGGTTTGATAGTACCAAGTGGCTCCTGCAATCTGCCATCAAAAAGTTGGCAGGCCAGTTTTGTTTTCCAGGGAAAAGCGCCATTGTTTGTGTTTGGGGGACTGTGGCTGGGAGTGGCCGGCTGGCTCCTTAGAACACACGATACGCAGGATGGTTCCCAGACCCAAAGTGGCACCAGTGCCAAGTCGGGCTGGTTTGATAACACCAAGTGGCTCCTGCAATCTGCCATCCAGAAGCAGGGCAGCTTACTTTTGTTTTCCAGGGAAACGGACCGAGGTTTTTTTCTGGGGGCCTATGGCTGGGAGTGAAGGGCTGGCTCCTGAAAAGCTACGATAGGCAGGATGGTGACCAGACCCATGGTGGCACCAGTGCCAAGTTGGGCTGGTTTGATAGTACCAAGTGGCTCCTGCACTCTGCCATCAAATGTTGGCAGGCGAGTTTTGTTTTCCAGGGAAAAGCGCCGTTGTTTGTGTTTGGAGGCCTGTGGCTGGGAGTGGCCGGCTGGCTCCTTAGAATCCACGATACGCGGCATGATTCCCAGACCAGAGGTGGCACCAGTGCCAAGTCGGGCTGGTTTGATGGTGCAAAGTGGCTCCTGCAATCTGCCATCCAGAAGTGCGGTAGCTTACTTTTGTGTGCCAGGGAAACAGGCCGAGGTTTGTGTCTGGGGGCCTATGGCTGGGAGTGACCGGCTGGCTCCTGAAAAGCTACGATAGGCAGGATGGTGACCAGACCCATGGTGGCACCAGTGCCAAGTTGGGCTGGTTTGATAGTACCAAGTGGCTCCTGCAATCTGCCATCAAAAAGTTGTCAGGCGAGTTTTGTTTTCCAGGGAAAAGCGCCGTTGTGTGTGTTTTGGGGCCTGTGGCTGGGAGTGGCCAGCTGGCTCCTTAGAATCCACGATACGCAGGATGGTTCCCAGACCCAAGGTGGCACCAGTGCCAAGTCGGGTTGGTTTGATAGTACCAAGTGGTTCCTGCAATCTGCCATCCAGAAGCGGGGCAGCTGAATTTTGTTTGCCAGAGAAAAAGGCTGTTGTTTGTGTTTCGGGGCCTGTGGCTGGCAGTGGACGGCTGGCTCCTGAAAATCCATGATACGCAGCATGGTTCCCAGACCCAAGGTGGCACCAGTGCCAAGTAGGGCTGGTTTCATAGTACCCAGTGTCTCCTGCAATCTGCCATCCAGAAGAGGGGCAGTTGAGTTTTGTTTTCCAGAGAAAAGGGCCGTGGTTTGTGTTTGGGGCCTATGGCTGAGAGTGACCGGCTGACCCCTGAAAATCCACTATACGCCGGATGGTTCCCAGATCCAAGGTGGCACCAGTGCCATGTTGTGCTGGTGTGATAGTCCCAAGTGGCTCCTGCAATCTGCCATCCAGAAGTGGGGCAGCTGAATTTTGTTTGCCAGAGAAAAAGGCTGTGGTTTTTGTTTGGGGGCCTATGGCTGGGAGTGGCCGGCTGGCTCCTGAAAATCCATGATACGCAGCATGGTTCCCAGACCCAAGGTGGCACCAGTGCCAAGTGGGGCTGGTTTCACAGTGTCAAGTGCCTCCTGCAATCTCCCATCCAGAAGCGGGGCAGCTGAGTTTTGTTTGCCTGTGAAACGGGCCATTGTTTTTGATTGGGGTCTGTGGCCGAGAGTGTTCAGCTGGCTCCTGACAATCCACAATACGCAGGATGGTTCCCAGACCCAAGGTGGCACCAGTGCCAAGTCGTGCTGGTTTGATAGTACCAAGTGGCTCCTGCAATCTGCCATCCAGAAGCGGTGCAGCTGAGTTTTGATTGCCAGAGGACAGGGCCGTGGGTTGTGTTCGGGGGCATATGGCTGGGAGTGGCCGGCTGTCTCATTAAAAAGATCGATACGCACGATGGTTCCCAGACCCAAGGTGGCACCAGTGCCAAGTCGGGCTGTTTTTATAGTACCAAGTGCGTCCTGCAATTTGCCATCCAGAAGAGGGGCAGTTGAGTTTTGTTTGCCAGAGAAAAGCGCCGTTGTTTGTGTTTGGGGGCTTGTGGCTGGGAGTGGCCGACTGGCGCCTTAGAATCTGCGATACGCAGCATGGTTCCCAGACCCAAGGTGGCACCAGTTCCAAGTTGGGCTGGTTTGATAGTACCAAGTGGCTCCTGCAATCTGCCATCCAGAAGCGGGGCAGCTTACTTTTGTTTGCCAGGGAAACGGGCCGAGGTTTGTGACTGGGGGCCTATGGCTGGGAGTGACCGGCTGGCTCCTGAAAAGCTACGATAGGCAGGATGGTGACCAGACCCATGGTGGCACCAGTGCCAAGTTGGGCTGGTTTGATAGTACCAAGTGGCTCCTGCAATCTGCCATCAAAAAGTTGGCAGGCGAGTTTTGTTTTCCAGGGAAAAGCGCCGTTGTTTGTGTCTGGGGGCCTGCGGCTGGAGTGACCGGCTGGCTCCTTAGAATCCACGATACGCAGGATGGTTCCCAGACCAGAGGTGGCACCAGTGCCAAGTTGGGCTGGTTTTATAGTACCAAGTGGTTCCTGCAATCTGCCATCCAGAAGCGGGGCAGCTTACTTTTGTGTGCCAGGGAAACGGGCCGAGCTTTGTGTCTGGGCGCCTATGGCTGGGAGTGACCGGCGAGGTCCTGAAAAGCTACGATAGGCAGGATGGTGACCACATCCATTGTGGCACCAGTGACAAGTTGGGCTGGTTTGATAGTACCAAGTGGCTCCTGCAATCCGCCACCAAAAAGTTGGCAGGCGAGTTTTGTTTTCCAGGGAAAAGCGCCGTTGTTTGTGTTTGGGTGCCTGTGGCAGGGAGTGGCCGGCGGGCTCCTCAGAATCCACGATACGCAGGATGGTTCCCAGACCCAAGGTGGCACCAGTGCCAAGTTGGGCTGGTTTGATACTACCAAGTGCGTCCTGCAATCTGCCATCCAGAAGCGGGGTAGCTTACTTTTTTTTGCCAGGGAAACGGGCCGAGGTTTTTTTCTCGGGGCCTATGGCTGGGGGTGACCTGCTGGCTCCTGAAAAGCTACGATAGGCAGGATGGTGACCAGACCCATGGTGGCACCAGTGCCAAGTTGGGCTGGTTTGATAGTACCAAGTGGCTCCTGCAATCTGCCATCAAAATGTTGGCAGGCGAGTTTTGTTTTCCAGGGAAAAGCGCCGTTGTTTGTGTTTGGGGGCCTGTGGCTGGGAGTGGCCGGCTGGCTAATTAGAATCCACGATACGCAGGATGGTTCCCAGACCAGAGGTGGCACGAGGGCCAAGTCGGGCTGGTTTGATACTACCAAGTGCGTCCTGCAATCTGCCATCCAGAAGCGGGACAGCTTACTTTTGTTTGCCAGGGAAACGGGCCGAGGTTTGTGTCTGGGGGCCTATGGCTGGGAGTGACCGGCTGGCTCCTGAAAAGCTACGATAGGCAGGATGGTGACCAGACCCATGGTGGCACCAGTGCCAAGTTGCGCTGGTTTGATAGTACCAAGTGGCTCCTGCAATCTGCCATCAAAAAGTTGGCAGGCGAGTTTGTTATCTAGGGAAAAGCGCCGTTGTTTGTGTTTGGGGGCCTGTGGCTGGGAGTGGCCGGCTGGCTCCTTAGAATCCACGATACGCAGGATGGTTCCCAGACCCATGGTGGCACCAGTGCCAAGTTGGGCTGGTTCGATAGTACCAAGTGGCTCCTGCAATCTGCCATGAAAAAGTTGGCAGGCGAGTTTTGTTTTCCAGGGAAAAGCGCCATTGTTTGTGTTTGGGGGCCTGTGGGTGGGAGTGGCCGGCTGGCTCCTTAGAATCCACGATACGCAGGATGGTTCCCAGACCTGAGGTGGCACCAGTGCCAAGTCGGGCTAGTTTGATGCTGCAAAGGGGCTCCTGCAATCTGCCATCCAGAGGCGGGGTAGCTTACTTTTGTTTGCCAGGGAAACGGGCCGAGCTTTGTGTCTGGGGGCCTATGGCTGGGAGTGACCGGCTGGCTCCTGAAAAGCTACGATAGGCAGGATGGTGACCAGACCCATGGTGGCACCAGTTCCAAGTTGGGCTGGTTTGATGGTACCAACTGGCTCCTGCAATCTGCCATCTAAAAGATGTCAGGCGAGTTTTGTTTTCCAGGGAAAAGCGCCGTTGATTTTGTTTGGAGGCCGGTGGCTGGCAGTGGCTGCCTGTCGTCTTAGAATCCGGGTTACGCAGCATGGTTCCCAGAGCCAAGGTGGCACCAGTGTCAAGTTGGGCTGGTTTGATAGTACCAAGTGGCTCCTGCAATCTGCCATCCAGAAGCGGGGCAGCTTACTTTTGTTTGCCAGGGAAACGGGCCGAGGTATTTGTCTGGGGACCTATGGCTGGGAGTGACCGGCTGGCTCCTGAAAAGCTACGATAGGCAGGATGGTGACCAGACCCATGGTGGCACCAGTGCCAAGTTGGGCTGGTTTGATAGTACCAAGTGGCTCCTGCAATCTGCCATCAAAAAGTTGGCAGGCCAGTTTTGTTTTCCAGGGAATAGCGCCATTGTTTGTGTTTGGGGGACTGTGGCTGGGAGTGGCCGGCTGGCTCCTTAGAACACACGATACGCAGGATGGTTCCCAGACCCAAGGTGGCACCAGTGCCAAGTCGGGCTGGTTTGATAACACCAAGTGGCTCCTGCAATCTGCCATCCAGAAGCAGGGCAGCTTACTTTTGTTTTCCAGGGAAACGGACCGAGGTTTTTTTCTGGGGGCCTATGGCTGGGAGTGAAGGGCTGGCTCCTGAAAAGCTACGATAGGCAGGATGGTGACCAGACCCATGGTGGCACCAGTGCCAAGTTGGGCTGGTTTGATAGTACCAAGTGGCTCCTGCACTCTGCCATCAAAATGTTGGCAGGCGAGTTTTGTTTTCCAGGGAAAAGCGCCGTTGTTTGTGTTTGGAGGCCTGTGGCTGGGAGTGGCCGGCTGGCTCCTTAGAATCCACGATACGCGGCATGGTTCCCAGACCAGAGGTGGCACCAGTGCCAAGTCGGGCTGGTTTGATGGTGCAAAGTGGCTCCTGCAATCTGCCATCCAGAAGTGCGGTAGCTTACTTTTGTGTGCCAGGGAAACAGGCCGAGGTTTGTGTCTGGGGGCCTATGGCTGGGAGTGACCGGCTGGCTCCTGAAAAGCTACGATAGGCAGGATGGTGACCAGACCCATGGTGGCACCAGTGCCAAGTTGGGCTGGTTTGATAGTACCAAGTGGCTCCTGCAATCTGCCATCAAAAAGTTGGCAGGCGAGTTTTGTTTTCCAGGGAAAAGCGCCGTTGTGTGTGTTTTGAGGCCTGTGGCTGGGAGTGGCCAGCTGGCTCCTTAGAATCCACGATACGCAGGATGGTTCCCAGACCCAAGGTGGCACCAGTGCCAAGTCGGGCTGGTTTGTTAGTACCAAGTGCGTCCTGCAATCTGACATCCAGAAGCGGGGCAGCTGAATTTTGTTTGCCAGAGAAAAAGGCTGTTGTTTGTGTTTCGGGGCCTGTGGTTGGCAGTGGACGGCTGGCTCCTGAAAATCCATGATACGCAGCATGGTTCCCAGACCCAAGGTGGCACCAGTGCCAAGTAGGGCTGGTTTCATAGTACCCAGTGTCTCCTGCAATCTGCCATCCAGAAGAGGGGCAGTTGAGTTTTGTTTTCCAGAGAAAAGGGCCGTGGTTTGTGTTTGGGGCCTATGGCTGAGAGTGACCGGCTGACCCCTGAAAATCCACTATACGCCGGATGGTTCCCAGATCCAAGGTGGCACCAGTGCCATGTTGTGCTGGTGTGATAGTCCCAAGTGGCTCCTGCAATCTGCCATCCAGAAGTGGGGCAGCTGAATTTTGTTTGCCAGAGAAAAAGGCTGTGGTTTTTGTTTGGGGGCCTATGGCTGGGAGTGGCCGGCTGGCTCCTGAAAATCCATGATACGCAGCATGGTTCCCAGACCCAAGGTGGCACCAGTGCCAAGTGGGGCTGGTTTCACAGTGTCAAGTGCCTCCTGCAATCTCCCATCCAGAAGCGGGGCAGCTGAGTTTTGTTTGCCTGTGAAACGGGCCGTTGTTTTTGATTGGGGTCTGTGGCCGAGAGTGTTCAGCTGGCTCCTGACAATCCACAATACGCAGGATGGTTCCCAGACCCAAGGTGGCACCAGTGCCAAGTCGTGCTGGTTTGATAGTACCAAGTGGCTCCTGCAATCTGCCATCCAGAAGCGGTGCAGCTGAGTTTTGATTGCCAGAGGACAGGGCCGTGGGTTGTGTTCGGGGGCATATGGCTGGGAGTGGCCGGCTGTCTCATTAAAAAGATCGATACGCACGATGGTTCCCAGACCCAAGGTGGCACCAGTGCCAAGTCGGGCTGTTTTTATAGTACCAAGTGCGTCCTGCAATTTGCCATCCAGAAGAGGGGCAGTTGAGTTTTGTTTGCCAGAGAAAAGCGCCGTTGTTTGTGTTTGGGGGCTTGTGGCTGGGAGTGGCCGACTGGCGCCTTAGAATCTGCGATACGCAGCATGGTTCCCAGACCCAAGGTGGCACCAGTTCCAAGTTGGGCTGGTTTGATAGTACCAAGTGGCTCCTGCAATCTGCCATCCAGAAGCGGGGTAGCTTACTTTTGTTTGCCAGGGAAACGGGCCGAGGTTTGTGACTGGGGGCCTATGGCTGGGAGTGACCGGCTGGCTCCTGAAAAGCTACGATAGGCAGGATGGTGACCAGACCCATGGTGGCACCAGTGCCAAGTTGGGCTGGTTTGATAGTACCAAGTGGCTCCTGCAATCTGCCATCAAAAAGTTGGCAGGCGAGTTTTGTTTTCCAGGGAAAAGCGCCGTTGTTTGTGTCTGGGGGCCTGCGGCTGGAGTGACCGGCTGGCTCCTTAGAATCCACGATACGCAGGATGGTTCCCAGACCAGAGGTGGCACCAGTGCCAAGTTGGGCTGGTTTTATAGTACCAAGTGGTTCCTGCAATCTGCCATCCAGAAGCGGGGCAGCTTACTTTTGTGTGCCAGGGAAACGGGCCGAGCTTTGTGTCTGGGCGCCTATGGCTGGGAGTGACCGGCGAGGTCCTGAAAAGCTACGATAGGCAGGATGGTGACCACATCCATTGTGGCACCAGTGACAAGTTGGGCTGCTTTGATAGTACCAAGTGGCTCCTGCAATCCGCCATCAAAAAGTTGGCAGGCGAGTTTTGTTTTCCAGGGAAAAGCGCCGTTGTTTGTGTTTGGGCGCCTGTGGCTGGGAGTGGCCGGCTGGCTCCTTAGAATCCACGATACGCGGCATGGTTCCCAGACCAGAGGTGGCACCAGTGACAAGTCGGGCTGGTTTGATAGTACCAAGGGCGTCCTGCAATCTGCCATCCAGAAGCGGGGCAGCTTACTTTTGTTTGCCAGGGAAACGGGCCGAGGTTTGTGTCTGGGGGCCTATGGCTGGGAGTGACCGGCTGGCTCCTGAAAAGCTACGATAGGCAGGATGGTGACCAGACCCATGGTGGCACCAGTGCCAAGTTGGGCTGGTTTGATAGTACCAAGTGGCTCCTGCAATCTGCCCTCAAAAATTTGGCAGGCGAGTTTTGTTTTCCAGGGAAAAGCGCCGTTGTTTGTGTTTGGGGGCCTGTGGGTGGGAGTGGCCGGCTGGCTCCTTAGAATCCACGATACGCAGGTTGGTTCCCAGACCTGACGTGGCACCAGTGCCAAGTCGGGCTGGTTTTATAGTACCAAGTGGTTCCTGCAATCTGCCATCCAGAAGCGGGGCAGCTTACTTTTGTTTGCCAGGGTAACGGGCCGAGGTTTTTGTCTGGGCGCCTATGGCTGGGAGTGACCTGCTAGGTCCTGAAAAGCTACGATAGGCAGGATGGTGACCATATCCATGGTGGCACCAGTGCCAAGTTGGGCTGGTTTGATAGTACCAAGTGGCTCCTGCAATCCGCCATCAAAAAGTTGGCAGGCGAGTTTTGTTTTCCAGGGAAAAGCGCCGTTGTTTGTGTTTGGGTGCCTGTGGCAGGGAGTGGCCGGCGGGCTCCTCAGAATCCACGATACGCAGGATGGTTCCCAGACCCAAGGTGGCACCAGTGCCAAGTTGGGCTGGTTTGATACTACCAAGTGCGTCCTGCAATCTGCCATCCAGAAGCGGGGTAGCTTACTTTTTTTTGCCAGGGAAACGGGCCGAGGTTTTTTTCTCGGGGCCTATGGCTGGGGGTGACCTGCTGGCTCCTGAAAAGCTACGATAGGCAGGATGGTGACCAGACCCATGGTGGCACCAGTGCCAAGTTGGGCTGGTTTGATAGTACCAAGTGGCTCCTGCAATCTGCCATCAAAATGTTGGCAGGCGAGTTTTGTTTTCCAGGGAAAAGCGCCGTTGTTTGTGTTTGGGGGCCTGTGGCTGGGAGTGGCCGGCTGGCTAATTAGAATCCACGATACGCAGGATGGTTCCCAGACCAGAGGTGGCACCAGTGCCAAGTCGGGCTGGTTTTATAGTACCAAGTGGTTCCTGCAATCTGCCATCCAGAAGCGGGACAGCTTACTTTTGTTTGCCAGGGAAACGGGCCGAGGTTTGTGTCTGGGGGCCTATGGCTGGGAGTGACCGGCTGGCTCCTGAAAAGCTACGATAGGCAGGATGGTGACCAGACCCATGGTGGCACCAGTGCCAAGTTGCGCTGGTTTGATAGTACCAAGTGGCTCCTGCAATCTGCCATCAAAAATTTGGCAGGCGAGTTTGTTATCTAGGGAAAAGCGCCGTTGTTTGTGTTTGGGGGCCTGTGGCTGGGAGTGGCCGGCTGGCTCCTTAGAATCCACGATACGCAGGATGGTTCCCAGACCCATGGTGGCACCAGTGCCAAGTTGGGCTGGTTCGATAGTACCAAGTGGCTCCTGCAATCTGCCATGAAAAAGTTGGCAGGCGAGTTTCGTTTTCCAGGGAAAAGCGCCATTGTTTGTGTTTGGGGGCCTGTGGGTGGGGGTGGCCGGCTGGCTACTTAGAATCCACGATACGCAGGATGGTTCCCAGACCTGAGGTGGCACCAGTGCCAAGTCGGGCTAGTTTGATGCTGCAAAGTGGCTCCTGCAATCTGCCATCCAGAAGCGGGGTAGCTTACTTTTGTTTGCCAGGGAAACGGGCCGAGCTTTGTGTCTGGGGGCCTATGGCTGGGAGTGACCGGCTGGCTCCTGAAAAGCTACGATAGGCAGGATGGTGACCAGACCCATGGTGGCACCAGTGCCAAGGTGGGCTGGTTTGATGGTGAAAAGTGGCTCCTGCAATCTGCCATCCTGAAGCGGGGTAGCTTACATTTGTGTACCAGGGAAACGGGCTGAGGTTTATGACTGGGGGCCTAGGGCTAGGAGTGACCGGCTGGCTCCTGAAAAGCAACAATAGGCAGGATGGTTCCCAGACCCAAGGTGGCACCAGTGCCAAGTTGGGCTGGTTTGATGGTACCAACTGGCTCCTGCAATCTGCCATCTAAAAGATGTCAGGCGAGTTTTGTTTTCCAGGGAAAAGCGCCGTTGATTTTGTTTGGAGGCCGGTGGCTGGCAGTGGCTGCCTGTCGTCTTAGAATCCGGGTTACGCAGCATGGTTCCCAGAGCCAAGGTGGCACCAGTGTCAAGTTGGGCTGGTTTGATAGTACCAAGTGGCTCCTGCAATCTGCCATCCAGAAGCGGGGCAGCTTACTTTTGTTTGCCAGGGAAACGGGCCGAGGTATTTGTCTGGGGACCTATGGCTGGGAGTGACCGGCTGGCTCCTGAAAAGCTACGATAGGCAGGATGGTGACCAGACCCATGGTGGCACCAGTGCCAAGTTGGGCTGGTTTGATAGTACCAAGTGGCTCCTGCAATCTGCCATCAAAAAGTTGGCAGGCCAGTTTTGTTTTCCAGGGAAAAGCGCCATTGTTTGTGTTTGGGGGACTGTGGCTGGGAGTGGCCGGCTGGCTCCTTAGAACACACGATACGCAGGATGGTTCCCAGACCCAAGGTGGCACCAGTGCCAAGTCGGGCTGGTTTGATAACACCAAGTGGCTCCTGCAATCTGCCATCCAGAAGCAGGGCAGCTTACTTTTGTTTTCCAGGGAAACGGACCGAGGTTTTTTTCTGGGGGCCTATGGCTGGGAGTGAAGGGCTGGCTCCTGAAAAGCTACGATAGGCAGGATGGTGACCAGACCCATGGTGGCACCAGTGCCAAGTTGGGCTGGTTTGATAGTACCAAGTGGCTCCTGCACTCTGCCATCAAAATGTTGGCAGGCGAGTTTTGTTTTCCAGGGAAAAGCGCCGTTGTTTGTGTTTGGAGGCCTGTGGCTGGGAGTGGCCGGCTGGCTCCTTAGAATCCACGATACGCGGCATGGTTCCCAGACCAGAGGTGGCACCAGTGCCAAGTCGGGCTGGTTTGATGGTGCAAAGTGGCTCCTGCAATCTGCCATCCAGAAGTGCGGTAGCTTACTTTTGTGTGCCAGGGAAACAGGCCGAGGTTTGTGTCTGGGGGCCTATGGCTGGGAGTGACCGGCTGGCTCCTGAAAAGCTACGATAGGCAGGATGGTGACCAGACCCATGGTGGCACCAGTGCCAAGTTGGGCTGGTTTGATAGTACCAAGTGGCTCCTGCAATCTGCCATCAAAAAGTTGGCAGGCGAGTTTTGTTTTCCAGGGAAAAGCGCCGTTGTGTGTGTTTTGGGGCCTGTGGCTGGGAGTGGCCAGCTGGCTCCTTAGAATCCACGATACGCAGGATGGTTCCCAGACCCAAGGTGGCACCAGTGCCAAGTCGGGCTGGTTTGTTAGTACCAAGTGGTTCCTGCAATCTGCCATCCAGAAGCGGGGCAGCTGAATTTTGTTTGCCAGAGAAAAAGGCTGTTGTTTGTGTTTCGGGGCCTGTGGCTGGCAGTGGACGGCTGGCTCCTGAAAATCCATGATACGCAGCATGGTTCCCAGACCCAAGGTGGCACCAGTGCCAAGTAGGGCTGGTTTCATAGTACCCAGTGTCTCCTGCAATCTGCCATCCAGAAGAGGGGCAGTTGAGTTTTGTTTTCCAGAGAAAAGGGCCGTGGTTTGTGTTTGGGGCCTATGGCTGAGAGTGACCGGCTGACCCCTGAAAATCCACTATACGCCGGATGGTTCCCAGATCCAAGGTGGCACCAGTGCCATGTTGTGCTGGTGTGATAGTCCCAAGTGGCTCCTGCAATCTGCCATCCAGAAGTGGGGCAGCTGAATTTTGTTTGCCAGAGAAAAAGGCTGTGGTTTTTGTTTGGGGGCCTATGGCTGGGAGTGGCCGGCTGGCTCCTGAAAATCCATGATACGCAGCATGGTTCCCAGACCCAAGGTGGCACCAGTGCCAAGTGGGGCTGGTTTCACAGTGTCAAGTGCCTCCTGCAATCTCCCATCCAGAAGCGGGGCAGCTGAGTTTTGTTTGCCTGTGAAACGGGCCGTTGTTTTTGATTGGGGTCTGTGGCCGAGAGTGTTCAGCTGGCTCCTGACAATCCACAATACGCAGGATGGTTCCCAGACCCAAGGTGGCACCAGTGCCAAGTCGTGCTGGTTTGATAGTACCAAGTGGCTCCTGCAATCTGCCATCCAGAAGCGGTGCAGCTGAGTTTTGATTGCCAGAGGACAGGGCCGTGGGTTGTGTTCGGGGGCATATGGCTGGGAGTGGCCGGCTGTCTCATTAAAAGATCGATACGCACGATGGTTCCCAGACCCAAGGTGGCACCAGTGCCAAGTCGGGCTGTTTTTATAGTACCAAGTGCGTCCTGCAATTTGCCATCCAGAAGAGGGGCAGTTGAGTTTTGTTTGCCAGAGAAAAGCGCCGTTGTTTGTGTTTGGGGGCTTGTGGCTGGGAGTGGCCGACTGGCGCCTTAGAATCTGCGATACGCAGCATGGTTCCCAGACCCAAGGTGGCACCAGTTCCAAGTTGGGCTGGTTTGATAGTACCAAGTGGCTCCTGCAATCTGCCATCCAGAAGCGGGGTAGCTTACTTTTGTTTGCCAGGGAAACGGGCCGAGGTTTGTGACTGGGGGCCTATGGCTGGGAGTGACCGGCTGGCTCCTGAAAAGCTACGATAGGCAGGATGGTGACCAGACCCATGGTGGCACCAGTGCCAAGTTGGGCTGGTTTGATAGTACCAAGTGGCTCCTGCAATCTGCCATCAAAAAGTTGGCAGGCGAGTTTTGTTTTCCAGGGAAAAGCGCCGTTGTTTGTGTCTGGGGGCCTGCGGCTGGAGTGACCGGCTGGCTCCTTAGAATCCACGATACGCAGGATGGTTCCCAGACCAGAGGTGGCACCAGTGCCAAGTTGGGCTGGTTTTATAGTACCAAGTGGTTCCTGCAATCTGCCATCCAGAAGCGGGGCAGCCTTCTTTTGTGTGCCAGGGAAACGGGCCGAGCTTTGCGTCTGGGGGCCTATGGCTGGGAGTGACCGGCGAGGTCCTGAAAAGCTACGATAGGCAGGATGGTGACCACATCCATTGTGGCACCAGTGACAAGTTGGGCTGCTTTGATAGTACCAAGTGGCTCCTGCAATCCGCCATCAAAAAGTTGGCAGGCGAGTTTTGTTTTCCAGGGAAAAGCGCCGTTGTTTGTGTTTGGGCGCCTGTGGCTGGGAGTGGCCGGCTGGCTCCTTAGAATCCACGATACGCGGCATGGTTCCCAGACCAGAGGTGGCACCAGTGACAAGTCGGGCTGGTTTGATAGTACCAAGGGCGTCCTGCAATCTGCCATCCAGAAGCGGGGCAGCTTACTTTTGTTTGCCAGGGAAACGGGCCGAGGTTTGTGTCTGGGGGCCTATGGCTGGGAGTGACCGGCTGGCTCCTGAAAAGCTACGATAGGCAGGATGGTGACCAGACCCATGGTGGCACCAGTGCCAAGTTGGGCTGGTTTGATAGTACCAAGTGGCTCCTGCAATCTGCCCTCAAAAAGTTGGCAGGCGAGTTTTGTTTTCCAGGGAAAAGCGCCGTTGTTTGTGTTTGGGGGCCTGTGGGTGGGAGTGGCCGGCTGGCTCCTTAGAATCCACGATACGCAGGATGGTTCCCAGACCTGACGTGGCACCAGTGCCAAGTCGGGCTGGTTTTATAGTACCAAGTGGTTCCTGCAATCTGCCATCCAGAAGCGGGGCAGCTTACTTTTGTTTGCCAGGGTAACGGGCCGAGGTTTTTGTCTGGGCGCCTATGGCTGGGAGTGACCTGCTAGGTCCTGAAAAGCTACGATAGGCAGGATGGTGACCATATCCATGGTGGCACCAGTGCCAAGTTGGGCTGGTTTGATAGTACCAAGTGGCTCCTGCAATCCGCCATCAAAAAGTTGGCAGGCGAGTTTTGTTTTCCAGGGAAAAGCGCCGTTGTTTGTGTTTGGGTGCCTGTGGCAGGGAGTGGCCGGCGGGCTCCTCAGAATCCACGATACGCAGGATGGTTCCCAGACCCAAGGTGGCACCAGTGCCAAGTTGGGCTGGTTTGATACTACCAAGTGCGTCCTGCAATCTGCCATCCAGAAGCGGGGTAGCTTACTTTTTTTTGCCAGGGAAACGGGCCGAGGTTTTTTTCTCGGGGCCTATGGCTGGGGGTGACCTGCTGGCTCCTGAAAAGCTACGATAGGCAGGATGGTGACCAGACCCATGGTGGCACCAGTGCCAAGTTGGGCTGGTTTGATAGTACCAAGTGGCTCCTGCAATCTGCCATCAAAATGTTGGCAGGCGAGTTTTGTTTTCCAGGGAAAAGCGCCGTTGTTTGTGTTTGGGGGCCTGTGGCTGGGAGTGGCCGGCTGGCTAATTAGAATCCACGATACGCAGGATGGTTCCCAGACCAGAGGTGGCACCAGTGCCAAGTCGGGCTGGTTTGATACTAACAAGTGCGTCCTGCAATCTGCCATCCAGAAGCGGGACAGCTTACTTTTGTTTGCCAGGGAAACGGGCCGAGGTTTGTGTCTGGGGGCCTATGGCTGGGAGTGACCGGCTGGCTCCTGAAAAGCTACGATAGGCAGGATGGTGACCAGACCCATGGTGGCACCAGTGCCAAGTTGCGCTGGTTTGATAGTACCAAGTGGCTCCTGCAATCTGCCATCAAAATGTTGGCAGGCGAGTTTGTTATCTAGGGAAAAGCGCCGTTGTTTGTGTTTGGGGGCCTGTGGCTGGGAGTGGCCGGCTGGCTCCTTAGAATCCACGATACGCAGGATGGTTCCCAGACCCATGGTGGCACCAGTGCCAAGTTGGGCTGGTTCGATAGTACCAAGTGGCTCCTGCAATCTGCCATGAAAAAGTTGGCAGGCGAGTTTTGTTTTCCAGGGAAAAGCGCCATTGTTTGTGTTTGGGGGCCTGTGGGTGGGAGTGGCCGGCTGGCTCCTTAGAATCCACTATACGCAGGATGGTTCCCAGACCCGAGGTGGCACCAGTGCCAAGTCGGGCTAGTTTGATGCTGCAAAGCGGCTCCTGCAATCTGCCATCCAGAAGCGGGGTAGCTTACTTTTGTTTGCCAGGGAAACGGGCCGAGGTATTTGTCTGGGGGCCTATGGCTGGGAGTGACCGGCTGGCTCCTGAAAAGCTACGATAGGCAGGATGGTGACCAGACCCATGGTGGCACCAGTGCCAAGTTGGGCTGGTTTGATGGTGAAAAGTGGCTCCTGCAATCTGCCATCCTGAAGCGGGGTAGCTTACATTTGTGTACCAGGGAAACGGGCCGAGGTTTATGACTGGGGGCCTAGGGCTAGGAGTGACCGGCTGGCTCCTGAAAAGCAACAATAGGCAGGATGGTTCCCAGACCCAAGGTGGCACCAGTGCCAAGTTGGGCTGGTTTGATAGTACCAAGTGGCTCCTGCACTCTGCCATCAAAATGTTGGCAGGCGAGTTTTGTTTTCCAGGGAAAAGCGCCGTTGTTTGTGTTTAGAGGCCTGTGGCTGGGAGTGGCCGGCTGGCTCCTTAGAATCCACGATACGCGGCATGGTTCCCAGACCAGAGGTGGCACCAGTGCCAAGTCGGGCTGGTTTGATGGTGCAAAGTGGCTCCTGCAATCTGCCATCCAGAAGTGCGGTAGCTTACTTTTGTGTGCCAGGGAAACAGGCCGAGGTTTGTGTCTGGGGGCCTATGGCTGGGAGTGACCGGCTGGCTCCTGAAAAGCTACGATAGGCAGGATGGTGACCAGACCCATGGTGGCACCAGTGCCAAGTTGGGCTGGTTTGATAGTACCAAGTGGCTCCTGCAATCTGCCATCAAAAAGTTGGCAGGCGAGTTTTGTTTTCCAGGGAAAAGCGCCGTTGTGTGTGTTTTGGGGCCTGTGGCTGGGAGTGGCCAGCTGGCTCCTTAGAATCCACGATACGCAGGATGGTTCCCAGACCCAAGGTGGCACCAGTGCCAAGTCGGGCTGGTTTGTTAGTACCAAGTGGTTCCTGCAATCTGCCATCCAGAAGCGGGGCAGCTTACTTTTGTTTGCCAGGGAAACGGGCCGAGGTTTTTCTCTGGGGGCCTATGGCAGGGAGGGACCGGCTGGCTCCTGAAAAGCTACGATAGGAAGGATGGTGACCAGACCCATGGTGGCACCAGTGCCAAGTTGGACTGATTTGATAGTAGCAAGTGGCTCCTGCAATCCGCCATCAAAAAGTTGGCAGGCGAGTTTTGTTTTCCAGGGAAAAGCGCCGTTGTTTGTGTTTGGGTGCCTGTGGCAGGGAGTGGCCGGCGGGCTCCTCAGAATCCACGATACGCAGGATGGTTCCCAGACCCAAGGTGGCACCAGTGCCAAGTTGGGCTGGTTTGATACTACCAAGTGCGTCCTGCAATCTGCCATCCAGAAGCGGGGTAGCTTACTTTTTTTTGCCAGGGAAACGGGCCGAGGTTTTTTTCTCGGGGCCTATGGCTGGGGGTGACCTGCTGGCTCCTGAAAAGCTACGATAGGCAGGATGGTGACCAGACCCATGGTGGCACCAGTGCCAAGTTGGGCTGGTTTGATAGTACCAAGTGGCTCCTGCAATCTGCCATCAAAATGTTGGCAGGCGAGTTTTGTTTTCCAGGGAAAAGCGCCGTTGTTTGTGTTTGGGGGCCTGTGGCTGGGAGTGGCCGGCTGGCTAATTAGAATCCACGATACGCAGGATGGTTCCCAGACCAGAGGTGGCACCAGTGCCAAGTCGGGCTGGTTTGATACTAACAAGTGCGTCCTGCAATCTGCCATCCAGAAGCGGGACAGCTTACTTTTGTTTGCCAGGGAAACGGGCCGAGGTTTGTGTCTGGGGGCCTATGGCTGGGAGTGACCGGCTGGCTCCTGAAAAGCTACGATAGGCAGGATGGTGACCAGACCCATGGTGGCACCAGTGCCAAGTTGCGCTGGTTTGATAGTACCAAGTGGCTCCTGCAATCTGCCATCAAAATGTTGGCAGGCGAGTTTGTTATCTAGGGAAAAGCGCCGTTGTTTGTGTTTGGGGGCCTGTGGCTGGGAGTGGCCGGCTGGCTCCTTAGAATCCACGATACGCAGGATGGTTCCCAGACCCATGGTGGCACCAGTGCCAAGTTGGGCTGGTTCGATAGTACCAAGTGGCTCCTGCAATCTGCCATGAAAAAGTTGGCAGGCGAGTTTTGTTTTCCAGGGAAAAGCGCCATTGTTTGTGTTTGGGGGCCTGTGGGTGGGAGTGGCCGGCTGGCTCCTTAGAATCCACTATACGCAGGATGGTTCCCAGACCCGAGGTGGCACCAGTGCCAAGTCGGGCTAGTTTGATGCTGCAAAGCGGCTCCTGCAATCTGCCATCCAGAAGCGGGGTAGCTTACTTTTGTTTGCCAGGGAAACGGGCCGAGGTATTTGTCTGGGGGCCTATGGCTGGGAGTGACCGGCTGGCTCCTGAAAAGCTACGATAGGCAGGATGGTGACCAGACCCATGGTGGCACCAGTGCCAAGTTGGGCTGGTTTGATGGTGAAAAGTGGCTCCTGCAATCTGCCATCCTGAAGCGGGGTAGCTTACATTTGTGTACCAGGGAAACGGGCCGAGGTTTATGACTGGGGGCCTAGGGCTAGGAGTGACCGGCTGGCTCCTGAAAAGCAACAATAGGCAGGATGGTTCCCAGACCCAAGGTGGCACCAGTGCCAAGTTGGGCTGGTTTGATAGTACCAAGTGGCTCCTGCACTCTGCCATCAAAATGTTGGCAGGCGAGTTTTGTTTTCCAGGGAAAAGCGCCGTTGTTTGTGTTTGGAGGCCTGTGGCTGGGAGTGGCCGGCTGGCTCCTTAGAATCCACGATACGCGGCATGGTTCCCAGACCAGAGGTGGCACCAGTGCCAAGTCGGGCTGGTTTGATGGTGCAAAGTGGCTCCTGCAATCTGCCATCCAGAAGTGCGGTAGCTTACTTTTGTGTGCCAGGGAAACAGGCCGAGGTTTGTGTCTGGGGGCCTATGGCTGGGAGTGACCGGCTGGCTCCTGAAAAGCTACGATAGGCAGGATGGTGACCAGACCCATGGTGGCACCAGTGCCAAGTTGGGCTGGTTTGATAGTACCAAGTGGCTCCTGCAATCTGCCATCAAAAAGTTGGCAGGCGAGTTTTGTTTTCCAGGGAAAAGCGCCGTTGTGTGTGTTTTGGGGCCTGTGGCTGGGAGTGGCCAGCTGGCTCCTTAGAATCCACGATACGCAGGATGGTTCCCAGACCCAAGGTGGCACCAGTGCCAAGTCGGGTTGGTTTGTTAGTACCAAGTGGTTCCTGCAATCTGCCATCCAGAAGCGGGGCAGCTTACTTTTGTTTGCCAGGGAAACGGGCCGAGGTTTTTCTCTGGGGGCCTATGGCAGGGAGGGACCGGCTGGCTCCTGAAAAGCTACGATAGGAAGGATGGTGACCAGACCCATGGTGGCACCAGTGCCAAGTTGGACTGATTTGATAGTAGCAAGTGGCTCCTGCAATCTGCCATCAAAATGTTGGCAGACGAGTTTTGTTTTCCAGGGAAAAGCGCCGTTGATTGTGTTTGGGGGCCTGTGGCTGGGAGTGACCGGCTGGCTCCTTTGAATCCACGATACGCAGGATGGTTCCCAGACCCAAGGTGGAACCACTGCCAAGTTGGGCTGGTTTGATAGTACCAAGTGATTCCTGCAATCTGCCGTCCAGATGCGGGGCAGCTTAATTTTGTTTGCCAGGGAAACGGGCCGAGCTTTGTGTCTGGGGGCCTATGGCTGGGAGTGACCGGCTGGCTCCTGAAAAGCTACGATAGGCAGGATGGTGACCAGACCCATGGTGGCACCAGTGCCAAGTTGGGCTGGTTTGATAGTACCAAGTGGCTCCTGCAATCTGCCATCAAAAATTTGGCAGGCGAGTTTTGTTTTCCAGGGAAAAGCGCCGTTGTTTGTGTTTGGGGGCCTGTGGCTGGGAGTGGCCGGCTTGCTAATTGGAATCCACGATACGCAGCATGGTTCCCAGACCTGAGGTGGCACCAGTGACAAGTCGGGCCAGTTTGATGGTGCAAAGTGGCTCCTGCAATCTGCCATCCAGAAGCGGGGCAGCTTACTTTTGTTTGCCAGGGAAAAGGGCCGAGGTTTTTCTCTGGGGGCCTATGGCTGGGAGTGACCGGCTGGCGCCTGAACAGCTACGATAGGCAGGATGGTGACCAGACCCATGGTGGCACCAGTGCCATGTTGGGCTGATTTGATAGTACCAAGTGCCTCCTGCAATCTGCCATCAAAATGTTGGCAGGCGAGTTTTGTTTTCCAGGGAAAAGCGCTGTTGTTGTATTTGGGGGCCTGTGGCTGGGAGTGGCCGGCTGGCTCCTTAGAATCCACGATACGCGGGATTGTTCCCAGACCAGAGGTGGCACCAGTGCCTAGTCGGGCTGATTTGATAGTACCAAGTGGTTCCTGCAATCTGCCATCCAGAAGCGGGGCAGCTTACTTTTGTTTGCCAGGGAAACGGGCCGAGGTTTTTGTCTGGGGGCCTATGGCTGGGAGTGTTTGGCTGGCTCCTGAAAAGCTACGATAGGCAGGATGGTGACCAGACCCATGGTGGCACCAGTGCCAAGTTGGGCTGGTTTGATAGTACCAAGTGGCTCCTGCAATCTGCCATCAAAAATTTGGCAGGCGAGTTTTGATTTCCAGGGAAAAGCGCCGTTGTTTGTGTTTGGGGGCCTGTGGCTGGGAGTGGCCGGCTTGCTAATTGGAATCCACGATACGCAGGATGTTTCCCAGACCCAAGGTGGCACCAGTGCCAAGTCGGGCTAGTTTGATGCTGCAAAGTGGCTCCTGCAATCTGCCATGCAGAAGCGGGGTAGCTTACTTTTGTTTGCCAGGGAAAATGGCCGAGGTTTTTGTCTGGGGGCCTATGGCTGGGAGTGACCGGCTGGCTCCTGAAAAGCTACGATAGGCAGGATGGTGACCAGACCCATGGTGGCACCAGTGCCAAGTTGGGCTGATTTGATAGTAGCAAGTGGCTCCTGCAATCTGCCATCAAAAAGTTGGCAGGCGAGTTTTGTTTTCCAGGGAAAAGCGCCGTTGTTTGTGTTTGGGGGCCTGTGGCTGGGAGTGACCGGCTGGCTCCTTAGAATCCACGATACGCAGCATGGTTCCCAGACCAGAGGTGGCACCAGTGCCAAGTCGGGCTGGTTTGATAGTACCAAGTGGCTCCTGCAATCTGCCATCCAGAAGCGGGGTAGCTTACTTTTGTATGCCAGGGACACGGGCCGAGGTTTTTGTCTGGGGGCCTATAGCTGGGAGTGACCGGCTGGCTCCTGAAAAGCTACGATAGGCAGGATGGTGACCAGACCCATGGTGGCACCAGTGCCAAGTTGGGCTGATTTGATAGTACCAAGTGGCTCCTGCAATCTGCCATCAAAATGTTGGCAGGCGAGTTTTGTTTTCCAGGGAAAAGCGCCGTTGATTTTGTTTGGGGGCCTGTGGCTGGGAGTGACCGGCTGGCTCCTTAGAATCCACGATACGCAGGATGGTTCCCAGACCCAAGGTGGCACCAGTGCCAAGTTGGGCTGGTTTCATAGTACCAAGTGCGTCCTGCAATCTGCCATCCAGAAGCGGGGTAGCTTACTTTTTTTTGCCAGGGAAACGGGACGAGGTTTTTGTCTCGGGGCCTATGGCTGAGGGTGACCGGCTGGCTCCTGAAAAGCTACCATAGGCAGGATGGTGACCAGACCCATGGTGACACCAGTGCCAAGTTGGGCTGGTTTGATAGTACCAAGTGGCTCCTGCAATCTGCCCTCAAAAATTTGGCAGGCGAGTTTTGTTTTCCAGGGAAAAGCGCCGTTGTTTGTGTTTGGGGGCCTGTGGCTGGGAGTGGCCGGCTGGCTGCTTAGAATCCACGATACGCAGGATGGTTCCCAGACCAGAGGTGGCACCAGTGCCAAGTCGGGCTGGTCTGATAGTACCAAGTGCGTCCTGCAATCTGCCATCCAGAAGCGGGGCAGCTTAATTTTGTTTGCCAGGGAAACGGGCCGAGGTTTTTTTTGGGGGCCTGTGGCTGGGAGTTGCCGACTGGCTCCTTAGAACCCATGATACGCAGGATGGTTCCCAGACCAGAGGTGGCACCAGTGCCAAGTTGGGCTAGTTTGATAGTACCAAGTGGCTTCTGCAATCTGCCATCCAGAAGCGGGGCAGCTTACTTTTGTTTGCCAGGGAAACGGGCTGTTGTTTGTGTTTGGGGGCCTGTGGCTGGGAGTTGCCGACTGGCTCCTTAGAATCCACGATACGCGGGATTGTTCCCAGACCAGAGGTGGCACCAGTGCCTAGTCGGGCTGGTCTGATAGTACCAAGTGCGTCCTGCAATCTGCCATCCAGAAGCGGGGCAGCTTACTTTTGTTTTCCAGGGAAAAGCGCCGTTGTTTGTGTTTGGGGGCCTGTGGGTGGGAGTGGCCGGATGGCTCCTTAGAATCCACGATACGCAGGATGGTTCCCAGACCAGAGGTGGCACCAGTGCCAAGTCGGGCTGGTTTGATAGTACCAAGTGGCTCCTGCAATCTGCCATCCAGAAGCGGGGCAGCTTACTTTTGTTTGCCAGGGAAACGGGCCGAGGTTTGTGTCTCAGGGCCTATGGCTGGGAGTGACCGGCTGGCTCCTGAAAAGTTACGATAGGCAGGATGGTGACCAGACCCATGGTGGCACCAGTGCCAAGTCGGGCTGGTTTGATAGTACCAAGTGGCTCCTGCAATCTGCCATGAAAAAGTTGGCAGGCGAGTTTTGTTTTCCAGGGAAAAGCGCCGTTGTTTGTGTTTGGGGGCCTGTGGCTGGGAGTGGCCGGCTGGCTCCTTAGAATCCACGATACGCAGCATGGTATCCAGACCCAAGGTGGCACCAGTGCCAAGTTGGGCTGGTTTGATAATACCAAGTGGTTCCTGCAAACTCCATCAAAAAGTTGGCAGGCGTGTTTTGTTTTCCAGGGAACACCGCCGTTGATTTTGTTTGGGGGCCTGTGGCTGGGAGTGGCCGGCTTGCTAATTGGAATCCACGATACGCAGCATGGTTCCCAGACCTGAGGTGGCACCAGTGACAAGTCGGGCCAGTTTGATGGTGCAAAGTGGCTCCTGCAATCTGCCATCCAGAAGCGGGGCAGCTTACTTGTGTTTTCCAGGGAAAAGGGCCGAGGTTTTTCTCTGGGGGCCTATGGCTGGGAGTGACCGGCTGGCGCCTGAACAGCTACGATAGGCAGGATGGTTCCCAGACCCATGGTGGCACCAGTGCCATGTTGGGCTGATTTGATAGTACCAAGTGCCTCCTGCAATCTGCCATCAAAATGTTGGCAGGCGAGTTTTGTTTTCCAGGGAAAAGCGCTGTTGTTGTATTTGGGGGCCTGTGGCTGGGAGTGGCCGGCTGGCTCCTTAGAATCCACGATACGCAGGATGGTTCCCAGACCCAAGGTGGCACCAGTGCCAAGTTGGGCTGGTTTGATAGTACCAAGTGGTTCCTGCAATCTGCCATCCAGAAGCGGGGCAGCTTACTTTTGTTTGCCAGGGAAACGGGCCGAGGTTTTTGTCTGGGGGCCTATGGCTGGGAGTGTTTGGCTGGCTCCTGAAAAGCTACGATAGGCAGGATGGTGACCAGACCCATGGTGGCACCAGTGCCAAGTTGGGCTGGTTTGATAGTACCAAGTGGCTCCTGCAATCTGCCATCAAAAATTTGGCAGGCGAGTTTTGATTTCCAGGGAAAAGCGCCGTTGTTTGTGTTTGGGGGCCTGTGGCTGGGAGTGGCCGGCTTGCTAATTGGAATCCACGATACGCAGGATTTTTCCCAGACCCAAGGTGGCACCAGTGCCAAGTCGGGCTAGTTTGATGCTGCAAAGTGGCTCCTGCAATCTGCCATGCAGAAGCGGGGTAGCTTACTTTTGTTTGCCAGGGAAAATGGCCGAGGTTTTTGTCTGGGGGCCTATGGCTGGGAGTGACCGGCTGGCTCCTGAAAAGCTACGATACGCAGGATGGTTCCCAGACCCATGGTGGCACCAGTGCCAAGTTGGGCTGGTTCGATAGTACCAAGTGGCTCCTGCAATCTGCCATGAAAAAGTTGGCAGGCGAGTTTCGTTTTCCAGGGAAAAGCGCCATTGTTTGTGTTTGGGGGCCTGTGGGTGGGGGTGGCCGGCTGGCTACTTAGAATCCACGATACGCAGGATGGTTCCCAGACCTGAGGTGGCACCAGTGCCAAGTCGGGCTAGTTTGATGCTGCAAAGTGGCTCCTGCAATCTGCCATCCAGAAGCGGGGTAGCTTACTTTTGTTTGCCAGGGAAACGGGCCGAGCTTTGTGTCTGGGGGCCTATGGCTGGGAGTGACCGGCTGGCTCCTGAAAAGCTACGATAGGCAGGATGGTGACCAGACCCATGGTGGCACCAGTGCCAAGTTGGGCTGGTTTGATGGTGAAAAGTGGCTCCTGCAATCTGCCATCCTGAAGCGGGGTAGCTTACATTTGTGTACCAGGGAAACGGGCTGAGGTTTATGACTGGGGGCCTAGGGCTAGGAGTGACCGGCTGGCTCCTGAAAAGCAACAATAGGCAGGATGGTTCCCAGACCCAAGGTGGCACCAGTGCCAAGTTGGGCTGGTTTGATGGTACCAACTGGCTCCTGCAATCTGCCATCTAAAAGATGTCAGGCGAGTTTTGTTTTCCAGGGAAAAGCGCCGTTGATTTTGTTTGGAGGCCGGTGGCTGGCAGTGGCTGCCTGTCGTCTTAGAATCCGGGTTACGCAGCATGGTTCCCAGAGCCAAGGTGGCACCAGTGTCAAGTTGGGCTGGTTTGATAGTACCAAGTGGCTCCTGCAATCTGCCATCCAGAAGCGGGGCAGCTTACTTTTGTTTGCCAGGGAAACGGGCCGAGGTATTTGTCTGGGGACCTATGGCTGGGAGTGACCGGCTGGCTCCTTAGAATCCACGATACGCAGCATGGTTCCCAGACCAGAGGTGGCACCAGTGCCAAGTCGGGCTGGTTTGATAGTACCAAGTGGCTCCTGCAATCTGCCATCCAGAAGCGGGGTAGCTTACTTTTGTATGCCAGGGAAACGGGCCGAGGTTTTTGTCTGGGGGCCTATAGCTGGGAGTGACCGGCTGGCTCCTGAAAAGCTACGATAGGCAGGATGGTGACCAGACCCATGGTGGCACCAGTGCCAAGTTGGGCTGATTTGATAGTACCAAGTGGCTCCTGCAATCTGCCATCAAAATGTTGGCAGGCGAGTTTTGTTTTCCAGGGAAAAGCGCCGTTGATTTTGTTTGGGGGCCTGTGGCTGGGAGTGACCGGCTGGCTCCTTAGAATCCACGATACGCAGGATGGTTCCCAGACCCAAGGTGGCACCAGTGCCAAGTTGGGCTGGTTTCATAGTACCAAGTGCGTCCTGCAATCTGCCATCCAGAAGCGGGGTAGCTTACTTTTTTTTGCCAGGGAAACGGGACGAGGTTTTTGTCTCGGGGCCTATGGCTGAGGGTGACCGGCTGGCTCCTGAAAAGCTACCATAGGCAGGATGGTGACCAGACCCATGGTGACACCAGTGCCAAGTTGGGCTGGTTTGATAGTACCAAGTGGCTCCTGCAATCTGCCCTCAAAAATTTGGCAGGCGAGTTTTGTTTTCCAGGGAAAAGCGCCGTTGTTTGTGTTTGGGGGCCTGTGGCTGGGAGTGGCCGGCTGGCTGCTTAGAATCCACGATACGCAGGATGGTTCCCAGACCAGAGGTGGCACCAGTGCCAAGTCGGGCTGGTCTGATAGTACCAAGTGCGTCCTGCAATCTGCCATCCAGAAGCGGGGCAGCTTAATTTTGTTTGCCAGGGAAACGGGCCGAGGTTTTTTTTGGGGGCCTGTGGCTGGGAGTTGCCGACTGGCTCCTTAGAACCCATGATACGCAGGATGGTTCCCAGACCAGAGGTGGCACCAGTGCCAAGTTGGGCTAGTTTGATAGTACCAAGTGGCTTCTGCAATCTGCCATCCAGAAGCGGGGCAGCTTACTTTTGTTTGCCAGGGAAACGGGCTGTTGTTTGTGTTTGGGGGCCTGTGGCTGGGAGTTGCCGACTGGCTCCTTAGAATCCACGATACGCGGGATTGTTCCCAGACCAGAGGTGGCACCAGTGCCTAGTCGGGCTGATTTGATAGTACCAAGTGGCTCCTGCAATCTGCCATCCAGAAGCGGGGCAGCTTACTTTTGTTTTCCAGGGAAAAGCGCCGTTGTTTGTGTTTGGGGGCCTGTGGGTGGGAGTGGCCGGATGGCTCCTTAGAATCCACGATACGCAGGATGGTTCCCAGACCAGAGGTGGCACCAGTGCCAAGTCGGGCTGGTTTGATAGTACCAAGTGGCTCCTGCAATCTGCCATCCAGAAGCGGGGCAGCTTACTTTTGTTTGCCAGGGAAACGGGCCGAGGTTTGTGTCTCAGGGCCTATGGCTGGGAGTGACCGGCTGGCTCCTGAAAAGTTACGATAGGCAGGATGGTGACCAGACCCATGGTGGCACCAGTGCCAAGTCGGGCTGGTTTGATAGTACCAAGTGGCTCCTGCAATCTGCCATGAAAAAGTTGGCAGGCGAGTTTTGTTTTCCAGGGAAAAGCGCCGTTGTTTGTGTTTGGGGGCCTGTGGCTGGGAGTGGCCGGCTGGCTCCTTAGAATCCACGATACGCAGCATGGTATCCAGACCCAAGGTGGCACCAGTGCCAAGTTGGGCTGGTTTGATAATACCAAGTGGTTCCTGCAAACTCCATCAAAAAGTTGGCAGGCGTGTTTTGTTTTCCAGGGAACACCGCCGTTGATTTTGTTTGGGGGCCTGTGGCTGGGAGTGGCCGGCTTGCTAATTGGAATCCACGATACGCAGCATGGTTCCCAGACCTGAGGTGGCACCAGTGACAAGTCGGGCCAGTTTGATGGTGCAAAGTGGCTCCTGCAATCTGCCATCCAGAAGCGGGGCAGCTTACTTGTGTTTTCCAGGGAAAAGGGCCGAGGTTTTTCTCTGGGGGCCTATGGCTGGGAGTGACCGGCTGGCGCCTGAACAGCTACGATAGGCAGGATGGTTCCCAGACCCATGGTGGCACCAGAGCAATGTTGGGCTGATTTGATAGTACCAAGTGCCTCCTGCAATCTGCCATCAAAATGTTGGCAGGCGAGTTTTGTTTTCCAGGGAAAAGCGCTGTTGTTGTATTTGGGGGCCTGTGGCTGGGAGTGGCCGGCTGGCTCCTTAGAATCCACGATACGCAGGATGGTTCCCAGACCCAAGGTGGCACCAGTGCCAAGTTGGGCTGGTTTGATAGTACCAAGTGGTTCCTGCAATCTGCCATCCAGAAGCGGGGCAGCTTACTTTTGTTTGCCAGGGAAACGGGCCGAGGTTTTTGTCTGGGGGCCTATGGCTGGGAGTGTTTGGCTGGCTCCTGAAAAGCTACGATAGGCAGGATGGTGACCAGACCCATGGTGGCACCAGTGCCAAGTTGGGCTGGTTTGATAGTACCAAGTGGCTCCTGCAATCTGCCATCAAAAATTTGGCAGGCGAGTTTTGATTTCCAGGGAAAAGCGCCGTTGTTTGTGTTTGGGGGCCTGTGGCTGGGAGTGGCCGGCTTGCTAATTGGAATCCACGATACGCAGGATTTTTCCCAGACCCAAGGTGGCACCAGTGCCAAGTCGGGCTAGTTTGATGCTGCAAAGTGGCTCCTGCAATCTGCCATGCAGAAGCGGGGTAGCTTACTTTTGTTTGCCAGGGAAAATGGCCGAGGTTTTTGTCTGGGGGCCTATGGCTGGGAGTGACCGGCTGGCTCCTGAAAAGCTACGATAGGCAGGATGGTGACCAGACCCATGGTGGCACCAGTGCCAAGTTGGGCTGATTTGATAGTAGCAAGTGGCTCCTGCAATCTGCCATCAAAAAGTTGGCAGGCGAGTTTTGTTTTCCAGGGAAAAGCGCCGTTGTTTGTGTTTGGGGGCCTGTGGCTGGGAGTGACCGGCTGGCTCCTTAGAATCCACGATACGCAGCATGGTTCCCATACCAGAGGTGGCACCAGTGCCAAGTCGGGCTGGTTTGATAGTACCAAGTGGCTCCTGCAATCTGCCATCCAGAAGCGGGGTAGCTTACTTTTGTATGCCAGGGAAACGGGCCGAGGTTTTTGTCTGGGGGCCTATAGCTGGGAGTGACCGGCTGGCTCCTGAAAAGCTACGATAGGCAGGATGGTGACCAGACCCATGGTGGCACCAGTGCCAAGTTGGGCTGATTTGATAGTACCAAGTGGCTCCTGCAATCTGCCATCAAAATGTTGGCAGGCGAGTTTTGTTTTCCAGGGAAAAGCGCCGTTGATTTTGTTTGGGGGCCTGTGGCTGGGAGTGACCGGCTGGCTCCTTAGAATCCACGATACGCAGGATGGTTCCCAGACCCAAGGTGGCACCAGTGCCAAGTTGGGCTGGTTTCATAGTACCAAGTGCGTCCTGCAATCTGCCATCCAGAAGCGGGGTAGCTTACTTTTTTTGCCAGGGAAACGGGCCGAGGTTTTTGTCTCGGGGCCTATGGCTGAGGGTGACCGGCTGGCTCCTGGAAAGCTACCATAGGCAGGATGGTGACCAGACCCATGGTGACACCAGTGCCAAGTTGGGCTGGTTTGATAGTACCAAGTGGCTCCTGCAATCTGCCATCAAAAAGTTGGCAGGCGAGTTTTGTTTTCCAGGGAAAAGCGCCGTTGTTTGTGTTTGGGGGCCTGTGGCTGGGAGTGGCCGGCTGGCTGCTTAGAATCCACGATACGCAGGATGGTTCCCAGACCAGAGGTGGCACCAGTGCCAAGTCGGGCTGGTCTGATAGTACCAAGTGCGTCCTGCAATCTGCCATCCAGAAGCGGGGCAGCTTAATTTTGTTTGCCAGGGAAACGGGCCGAGGTTTTTTTTGGGGGCCTGTGGCTGGGAGTTGCCGACTGGCTCCTTAGAACCCATGATACGCAGGATGGTTCCCAGACCAGAGGTGGCACCAGTGCCAAGTTGGGCTAGTTTGATAGTACCAAGTGGCTTCTGCAATCTGCCATCCAGAAGCGGGGCAGCTTACTTTTGTTTGCCAGGGAAACGGGCTGTTGTTTGTGTTTGGGGGCCTGTGGCTGGGAGTTGCCGACTGGCTCCTTAGAATCCACGATACGCGGGATTGTTCCCAGACCAGAGGTGGCACCAGTGCCTAGTCGGGCTGATTTGATAGTACCAAGTGGCTCCTGCAATCTGCCATCCAGAAGCGGGGCAGCTTACTTTTGTTTTCCAGGGAAAAGCGCCGTTGTTTGTGTTTGGGGGCCTGTGGGTGGGAGTGGCCGGATGGCTCCTTAGAATCCACGATACGCAGGATGGTTCCCAGACCAGAGGTGGCACCAGTGCCAAGTCGGGCTGGTTTGATAGTACCAAGTGGCTCCTGCAATCTGCCATCCAGAAGCGGGGCAGCTTACTTTTGTTTGCCAGGGAAACGGGCCGAGGTTTGTGTCTCAGGGCCTATGGCTGGGAGTGACCGGCTGGCTCCTGAAAAGTTACGATAGGCAGGATGGTGACCAGACCCATGGTGGCACCAGTGCCAAGTCGGGCTGGTTTGATAGTACCAAGTGGCTCCTGCAATCTGCCATGAAAAAGTTGGCAGGCGAGTTTTGTTTTCCAGGGAAAAGCGCCGTTGTTTGTGTTTGGGGGCCTGTGGCTGGGAGTGGCCGGCTGGCTCCTTAGAATCCACGATACGCAGCATGGTATCCAGACCCAAGGTGGCACCAGTGCCAAGTTGGGCTGGTTTGATAATACCAAGTGGTTCCTGCAAACTCCATCAAAAAGTTGGCAGGCGTGTTTTGTTTTCCAGGGAACAGCGCCGTTGATTTTGTTTGGGGGCCTTTGGCTGGGAGTGGCCGGCTGGCTCCTTAGAATCCACGATACGCAGGATGGTTCCCAGACCCAAGGTGGCACCAGTGCCATGTCGGGCTGGTTTGATTACACCAAGTGGCTCCTGCAATCTGCCATCCAGAAGTGAGGCAGCTAAGTTTTGTTTGCGAGAAAAAAGGGCCGTGGTTTTTGTTGGGGGCCTGTGGCGGGGAGTAGCCGGCTGGCTCCTTAAAATCCACGATAGGCAGGATGGTTCCCAGACCCCAGGTGGCACCAGTGCCAGTCGGGCTGGTTTGATAGTACCAAGTGGCTCCTGCAATCTGCCATCCAGAAGCGGGGCAGCTGAGTTTTGTTTGCCAGAGAAAAAGGCTGTGGTTTTTGTTTGGGGGCCTGTGGCTGGCAGTGGCCGGCTGGCTCCTGAAAATCCACGATACGCAGCATGGTTCCCAGACCCAAGGTGGCACCAGTACAAAGTGGGGCTCGTTTGACAGTGTCAAGTGCCTCCTGCAATCTCCCATCCAGAAGCGGGGCAGCTGAGTTTTTTTTGCCAGGGAAACGGACCTTTGTTTTTGATTGGGGTCTGTGGCCGAGAGTGGTCGGCTGTCTCCTGACAATCCACAATACGCAGGATGGTTCCCAGACCCAAGGTGGCACCAGTGCCAAGTCGGGCTGGTTTGATAGTACCAAGTGCCTCCTGCAATCTGCCATCCAGAAGCGGGGCAGCTGAGTTTTGTTTGCCAGAGAAAAGGGCCGTGGGTTGTGTTTGGGGGCATATGGCTGGGAGTGGCCACCTGGCTCCTTAAAATGCACGATACGCCGCATGGTAACCAGACGCAAGGTGGCACCAGTGCCAAGTTGGGCTGTTTTTGTAGTACCCAGTGGCTCCTGCAATTTGCCATCCAGAAGCGGGGCAGCTAAATTTTGTTTGCTAGAGAAAAGGGCTGTGGTTTGTGTTTGGGGGCCTATGGCCGAGAGTGGTAGGCTGGCCCCTGAAAATCAACGATAGGCAGGATGGTTCCCAGATCCAAGGTGGCACCAGTGCCAAGTAAGGCTGGTTGTATGGTTCAAAGTGACTCCTGCAATCTGCCATCCAGAAGCGGGACAGCTGAGTTTTTTTTGCCAGAGAAAAGGTCCGTGGTTTCTTTTTGGGGCATACGGCTGGGAATTGCCGGCTGGCTCCTTAAAATGCTCGATACGCAGGATGGTTCCCAGAGCCAAGGTGGCACCACTGCCAAGTCGGGCTCTTTTTGTAGTACCAAGTGCCTCCTGCAATTTGCCATCCAGAAGAGGGGCAGTTGAGTTTTGTTTGCCAGAGAAAAGGGCCGAGGTTTGTGTTTGGGAGCATATGGCTGGGAATGACCGGCTGGCCCCTGAAAATCCACGATACGCCGGATGGTTCCCAGATCCAAGGTGGTACCATTACCAAGTCGGGCTGGTTTGATAGTCCCAAGTGGCTCCTGCAAACTGCCATCCAGAAGCGGGGCAGCTGAGTTTTGTTTGCCAGGGAAATGGGCCGTTGTTTGTGTTTGGGGGCCTGTGGCTGGGAGTGTTCGGCTGGTTCCTGAATATGTACGATACGCAGGATTGTTCCCAGATCCAAGGTGGCAGCAGTGCCATGTTGTGCTGGTGTGATAGTCCCAAGTGGCTCCTGCAATCTGCCATCCAGAAGTGGGGCAGCTGATTTTTGTTTGCCAGAGAAAAGGTCCGTGGTTTGTGTTTGGGGGCATATGGCTGAGAGTGGCCGGCTGGCCCCTGAAAATCCACGATACACAGGATGGTTCCCAGATCCAAGGTGGCACCTGTGCCAAGTCGGGCTGATTTGATAGTACTAAGTAGCTCCTGCAATCTGCCATCCAGAAGCGGGGCAGCTTACTTTTGTTTGCCAGGGAAACGGGCCGAGGTTTCTGTTTGGGGGCCTATGGCTGGGAGTGACCGGCTGGCTCCTGAAAAGCTACAATAGGCAGGATGGTTCCCAGAGCCAAGGTGGCACCAGTGCCAAGTTGGGCTGGTTTGATAGTACCAAGTGGCTCCTGCAATCTGCCATCCAGAAGCAGGGCAGCTGAGTTTTGTTTGCCAGAGAAAAGGGCTTGGTTTGTGTTTGGGGGCATATGGCTGGGTGTGGCCAGCTGGCTCCTTAAAATGCACGATATGCAACATGGCTCCCAGACCCATAGTGGCACCAGTGCCAAGTCGGGCTGGTTTGATAGTACCAAGTGGCTCCTGCAATCTTCCATGATCACGTGGAGAAATACTTTCTGGTTTCAGCCATATGCTCTTTCTTCTCTCCCTCAACTTCTCTATCACCTCTCATCTGGTTCACATGCGCTGTCTTCAAGGTCCACAGGCTACTTTTCACAGAATCTTCTGGCCTGATGAAGTAAGAATGATGAATAGAACAGAGCTGGGATCTATTTTCCAGTTTGGATAAAATGCATTCTGCACACAAATCCAAGGAGAACGTGCTGCCTCAATGCCCAGAAAATCTTTCACTCCTGCTAGTGTTCTACGTCAACCGCAACTTAGTCTGAAAGAAAAGCTTTTTCTCTGAGAGCATCTGAGAGGTTTGCATGAAGCACTGATATCTGACATATGCAATTTTGAATAGGAGAGGAAAAAGAAAATGGCAAGGAGTTTTTAATTTTAGTGGTTTCAATTTTAATTTCCGTGCACTTTTTCAAAACTTGTCAGCTCAAATGCCCATCAACATCTTTTAGTCATCTGTAAGTCAGTATTCATATAAAATGTGCTTCAAATCCAAAGAATTTCAAATTTGCACTCCAAGCTTCTATGCCTAGATTTATGATTTCCTACACATATTAGATGAAAGGAAGGCCTTTTTTACTGTGGGAGTGCTGGAACACTGGAACAGGTTGCCCAGAGAAGTTGTGGGTGTCCCATCCCTGAAAGTATTCAAGGTCACCTTGGACGGGGCTTGGAGCAGCAACAAAGGAGAAGCTTGATGGTAGAGAAACAAAGTTGGACTATAGAAGAAACTCGGATTGAAGTATAGGATCAAGTTTTCTCTCAGCTCTTGGGGTAAATTCAAAGTTGTACAAAATGACATTTATCTGTGCTATTCACTACTGTAACAGAAAGTTTCATGAAAACTGTACAGAAGATAGTAAATTTTAAAAGAGATAAGAATTACAGCATAAAATCCATGGGATAGGTTACAACATGAGACACTCTCTAAGAGAAAATCTCTGTGTTTCAGCACTTCATCGGGGTAAGATTTCATGAAGTGCCAAAGAAGGCGGCAAAATATCATTCGGGACATTATTTACTGGAATTCAGCCTGGCCATTAGTAGGAACTGCCTTTGAACATATCATGTAGATATACCACACACGCTTTCCCTTCACTGAAAAATTACTGTTTACAACAAATAAGCAATTGACGATCAAAATTGATTGAAAGCATCTTAAACATGTCAAGTATTTCATTGTAGATGATCTGTGATCCAAATGCTTCTTCCACCTTCGAGAGGGACAGAAGAATTCTTCCATATCATGATGGTTTAAAATTGTATCAACCAATGTTTTCTGCTGAAAAGATATCATCTATTTTTTTCTATTTTTGGAAGAAAATATTCCTAGACATACAACAGGTGAGAACTAAGTAATTTTAAAGAAACAAATGAAATGAAAATATTCTGTAAATAGAATGAAATGAAAAGCTGTGTTTTAAATAGGAGCTAAATATTAAACAGAATTTTTGTACCAGGCATTTGAATTACTGCACCAGCTCTTTTGCCCATCAAGAGAGGCATTTAGCATTTCAGTCTTTTCCAAGGTGTTCATGATCTGCTATGCTGATCTCTGTGTGTGCCTAGGTGTGTGTGGAGGGGGGGGCATATGAAGGGGAGTGTGTATGTTTGCTTTACAATTGTTGTGGCAGATTCATGCCTCAGCTCCACATTTTGTTTTAAAAAGGTCACACCGAGTGGATATGAAGTTTACTATCAACAAGAGATCGATTCCCAAATCATCCATTTGACTCTCCCTTATAAATCATGTGCTTTGTTGCATATTTTATCAAATATACTTTCAAGCCAGATGGAGGAAGGAGGATGTGGGAATCCCTCCACCATCTTGCAACTTTTATGTAAGTAGGTTTTCAAGAAAATCATCATTTCTCTTTTAAATATGTCTGGAACAGGCATGATGGTAGTGTCAACCTGTTGGAGTTTTTGTTGCTGGAAGAAGTTGTACAAAAGGATTGGTTTTTACATTGACCAGTTACTGAATCAAGCGCAGGAATACATTGGAAATTTAGCTGGGGGTTCCTTTTCCCAGCAGACTACTTCTAGAACGAGCTTGTACACTGAAGCTGACTCTTTTGCTCTCTTTTTGTTTCTTTCCTATTTTCTTGGCTTCTTTGCCACTATCTAGACAATTTTGGAACTTTGTTCCCAACTAAAATGGTTTCAATAGTCTGATTGTGATCATACATTTTTACAAGGAATTTTTAAAATCTTTCCTCGAGTCCAGAAAGTCAAGGACTTAGATCTTTTTCTTCCCTTATCAATATTGCCATGAAATTGATAAATAAAGACCAACTCTTTATTTTTGTTTTTAACCCACGTAGATAATTCCCATCCATTAATCCATTTTGTGGACCAATAGCTGCCATTCTGATGGAAGCTGTCACTTCTTAACAATAGGCATTCTGTGACTATGTTGACTGCACTTTGGGTGAAGATCCTAACTGGTCTTAGATATACATAGGGAGAAATTTGCTCAGCCAGTGTCAGTCTTAAGCATGCGTATCAGAAGATCTTTCTAGAGCTGGGAATTTTCCCATGAAAGGGATTCAGTTAGGGAAGAGACACTTGTGCCAGAGTTTTACATTCTTCTTGAACACTGCTTAAGGAACTTAGATGCCATGTCCATTTGGATCTCTGTCTGCACAGAACTTTGTCATGCCAGCGCTTTGAAATGCATCTTGAAGAGAATTCACTAGCACAGAATGAAAGAGAGTGGAAGGGGTTGGTGGGGCTAACCAGGCCCAACCCCCCTGCCTAAACCAGGATACCTAGAGCCTCTTGCCCAGGATTCTATCTGGGTGTACTTTTAATGTCTTCAAAGATCCAGGCTCCACAATCTTTCTGGGCAGTCTGTGCCGTGGTTCAGTCACCCTGACAGTAAAGAAACATTTACTGATGTTCAAAGGCAATCTCCTGTATTTCAGTGTGTGCCCACTGCCTCTTGTCTTTTCCCTCAGCATCACTGAAAAGACACTGATTCCCTCCCCTTTGCACTATTGCTTCCATATGTATGTGTGATGCCATGTAGAGGTATGTCAAAAACCTCCCTGAAGCCCAGGCAGATAATATTCCCTTCATCTACCAGTCAAGTTGATTCATCAGAGGAGTTTAAAGTGATGTTCAGCATGAAATTCCCCTGAAAAATCATGCTAACTACATTATTTGGTCATCTGTCATGTGCCTGGCAAGGATTTCCAGGAAGAGCTGCTTCATCAACTTCCTGGGGATAAAAAAGAGGCTGGCTGGTTTGTACTATGGCGAGTCCTCTTAATTGCCTTTTTTGAAGATGGGTGTCATTTGCTAACATCCACTCTTTAGCCTCTCTTGTCGTCTACATCTTAGCAAAACGCTTTTCCACTATGTCTGGCTAGGAAAAACTGTGCCAGCACAGAAAACATCTCCCATCGTGTTCTAGAAGTTGCACGGATGTCTGCCAAGTGTTTGGCAGGAAGAAAAGAAAAGTTGTCCAAAACAGCTTCCAATCGAATGTTCATGTGATTGGAAAAGTCAGGAGAGTGCAAAGGTACTGTTTTCTATCAGTTGGCAAGGTGCGCACACAATCCCAGTGTTGTACAGCTTGCTTCTTCACCTTCCCGAAGCTGCCGCTCTCGCCGGCTGCCGGAGCCCAAGAAGCGGCTTCTTCGCGCAAAGACGATTGTGCCGCTCACAGTGCTCTCCTTAGCGCGGCTTCTGTCGAAAGACGCCCGGCAGCGGCTCTTACCTCCGGAGAGCATCCTACCTTCGTCTTTAGCTCCTCTTCTCATCTACACCTCGGCAAAACGCTTTTCCACTATGTCTGGCTAGGAAAAACTGTGCCAGCACAGAAAACATCTCCCATCGTGTTCTAGAAGTTGCACGGATGTCTGCCAAGTGTTTGGCAGGAAGAAAAGAAAAGTTGTCCAAAACAGCTTCCAATCGAATGTTCCTCTGATTGGAAAAGTCAGGAGAGTGCAAAGGTACTGTTTTCTATCAGTTGGCAAGGTGCGCACACAATCCCAGTGTTGTACAGCTTGCTTCTTCACCTTCCCGAAGCTGCCGCTCTCGCCGGCTGCCGGAGCCCAAGAAGCGGCTTCTTCGCGCAAAGACGATTGTGCCGCTCACAGTGCTCTCCTTAGCGCGGCTTCTGCCGAAAGACGCCCGGCAGCGGCTCTTACCTCCGGAGAGCATCCTACCTTCGTCTTTCGCGTCTTTTGTAGTCTACATCTTAGCAAAACGCTTTTCCACTATGTCTGGCTAGGAAAAACTGTGCCAGCACAGAAAACATCTCCCATCGTGTTCTAGAAGTTGCACGGATGTCTGCCAAGTGTTTGGCAGGAAGAAAAGAAAAGTTGTCCAAAACAGCTTCCAATCGAATGTTCCTGTGATTGGAAAAGTCAGGAGAGTGCAAAGGTACTGTTTTCTATCAGTTGGCAAGGTGCGCACACAATCCCAGTGTTGTACAGCTTGCTTCTTCACCTTCCCGAAGCTGCCGCTCTCGCCGGCTGCCGGAGCCCAAGAAGCGGCTTCTTCGCGCAAAGACGATTGTGCCGCTCACAGGGCTCTCCTTAGCGCGGCTTCTGCCGAAAGACGCCCGGCAGCGGCTCTTACCTCCGGAGAGCATCCTACCTTCGTCTTTAGCTCCTCTTCTCATCTACACCTCGGCAAAACGCTTTGCCACTATGTCTGGCTAGGAAAAACTGTGCCAGCACAGAAAACATCTCCCATCGTGTTCTAGAAGTTGCACGGATGTCTGCCAAGTGTTTGGCAGGAAGAAAAGAAAAGTTGTCCAAAACAGCTTCCAATCGAATGTTCTTGTGATTGGAAAAGTCAGGAGAGTGCAAAGGTACTGTTTTCTATCAGTTGGCAAGGTGCGCACACAATCCCAGTGTTGTACAGCTTGCTTCTTCACCTTCCCGAAGCTGCCGCTCTCGCCGGCTGCCGGAGCCCAAGAAGCGGCTTCTTCGCGCAAAGACGATTGTGCCACTCACAGGGCTCTCCTTAGCGCGGCTTCTGCCGAAAGACGCCCGGCAGCGGCTCTTACCTCCGGAGAGCATCCTACCTTCGTCTTTCGCGTCTTTTGTAGTATTCATCTTAGCAAAACGCTTTTCCTCTATGTCTGGCTAGGAAAAACTGTGCCAGCACAGAAAACATCTCCCATCGTGTTCTAGAAGTTGCACGGATGTCTGCCAAGTGTTTGGCAGGAAGAAAAGAAAAGTTGTCCAAAACAGCTTCCAATCGAATGTTCCTGTGATTGGAAAAGTCAGGAGAGTGCAAAGGTACTGTTTTCTATCAGTTGGCAAGGTGCGCACACAATCCCAGTGTTGTACAGCTTGCTTCTTCACCTTCCCGAAGCTGCCGCTCTCGCCGGCTGCCGGAGCCCAAGAAGCGGCTTCTTCGCGCAAAGACGATTGTGCCGCTCACAGGGCTCTCCTTAGCGCGGCTTCTGCCGAAAGACGCCCGGCAGCGGCTCTTACCTCCGGAGAGCATCCTACCTTCGTCTTTCGCGTCTTTTGTAGTCTACATCTTAGCAAAACGCTTTTCCACTATGTCTGGCTAGGAAAAACTGTGCCAGCACAGAAAACATCTCCCATCGTGTTCTAGAAGTTGCACGGATGTCTGCCAAGTGTTTGGCAGGAAGAAAAGTTGTCCAAAACAGCTTCCAATCGAATGTTCCTCTGATTGGAAAAGTCAGGAGAGTGCAAAGGTACTGTTTTCTATCAGTTGGCAAGGTGCGCACACAATCCCAGTGTTGTACAGCTTGCTTCTTCACCTTCCCGAAGCTGCCGCTCTCGCCGGCTGCCGGAGCCCAAGAAGCGGCTTCTTCGCGCAAAGACGATTGTGCCGCTCACAGTGCTCTCCTTAGCGCGGCTTCTGCCGAAAGACGCCCGGCAGCGGCTCTTACCTCCTGAGAGTGGCAGCTTCGGGAAGGTGAAGAAGCAAGCTGTACAACACTGGGATTGTGTGCGCACCTTGCCAACTGATAGAAAACAGTACCTTTGCACTCCTGACTTTTCCAATCACATGAACATTCGATTGGAAGCTGTTTTGGACAACTTTTCTTTTCTTCCTGCCAAACACTTGGCAGACATCCGTGCAACTTCTAGAACACGATGGGAGATGTTTTCTGTGCTGGCACGGTTTTTCCTAGCCAGACATAGTGGAAAAGCGTTTTGCTAAGGTGTAGACTACATAAGACGCGAAAGACGAAGGTAGGATGCTCTCCGGAGGTAAGAGCCGCTGCCGGGCGTCTTTCGGCAGAAGCCGCGCTAAGGAGAGCACTGTGAGCGGCACAATCGTCTTTGCGCGAAGAAGCCGCTTCTTGGGCTCCGGCAGCCGGCGAGAGCGGCAGCTTCGGGAAGGTGAAGAAGCAAGCTGTACAACACTGGGATTGTGTGCGCACCTTGCCAACTGATAGAAAACAGTACCTTTGCACTCTCCTGACTTTTCCAATCACAGGAACATTCGATTGGAAGCTGTTTTGGACAACTTTTCTTTTCTTCCTGCCAAACACTTGGCAGACATCCGTGCAACTTCTAGAACACGATGGGAGATGTTTTCTGTGCTGGCACAGTTTTTCCTAGCCAGACATAGTGGAAAAGCGTTTTGCCGAGGTGTAGATGAGAAGAGGAGCTAAAGACGAAGGTAGGATGCTCTCCGGAGGTAAGAGCCGCTGCCGGGCGTCTTTCGGCAGAAGCCGCGCTAAGGAGAGCCCTGTGAGCGGCACAATCGTCTTTGCGCGAAGAAGCCGCTTCTTGGGCTCCGGCAGCCGGCGAGAGCGGCAGCTTCGGGAAGGTGAAGAAGCAAGCTGTACAACACTGGGATTGTGTGCGCACCTTGCCAACTGATAGAAAACAGTACCTTTGCACTCTCCTGACTTTTCCAATCACAGGAACATTCGATTGGAAGCTGTTTTGGACAACTTTTCTTTTCTTCCTGCCAAACACTTGGCAGACATCCGTGCAACTTCTAGAACACGATGGGAGATGTTTTCTGTGCTGGCACAGTTTTTCCTAGCCAGACATAGTGGAAAAGCGTTTTGCCGAGGTGTAGATGAGAAGAGGAGCTAAAGACGAAGGTAGGATGCTCTCCGGAGGTAAGAGCCGCTGCCGGGCGTCTTTCGGCAGAAGCCGCGCTAAGGAGAGCACTGTGAGCGGCACAATCGTCTTTGCGCGAAGAAGCCGCTTCTTGGGCTCCGGCAGCCGGCGAGAGCGGCAGCTTCGGGAAGGTGAAGAAGCAAGCTGTACAACACTGGGATTGTGTGCGCACCTTGCCAACTGATAGAAAACAGTACCTTTGCACTCTCCTGACTTTTCCAATCACAGGAACATTCGATTGGAAGCTGTTTTGGACAACTTTTCTTTTCTTCCTGCCAAACACTTGGCAGACATCCGTGCAACTTCTAGAACACGATGGGAGATGTTTTCTGTGCTGGCACAGTTTTTCCTAGCCAGACATAGTGGAAAAGCTTTTTGCCGAGGTGTAGATGAGAAGAGGAGCTAAAGAGGAAGGTAGGATGCTCTCCGGAGGTAAGAGCCGCTGCCGGGCGTTTTTCGGCAGAAGCCGCGCTAAGGAGAGCACTGTGAGCGGCACAATCGTCTTTGCGCGAAGAAGCCGCTTCTTGGGCTCCGGCAGCCGGCGAGAGCGGCAGCTTCGGGAAGGTGAAGAAGCAAGCTGTACAACACTGGGATTGTGTGCGCACCTTGCCAACTGATAGAAAACAGTACCTTTGCACTCTCCTGACTTTTCCAATCACATGAACATTCGATTGGAAGCTGTTTTGGACAACTTTTCTTTTCTTCCTGCCAAACACTTGGCAGACATCCGTGCAACTTCTAGAACACGATGGGAGATGTTTTCTGTGCTGGCACAGTTTTTCCTAGCCAGACATAGTGGAAAAGCGTTTTGCTAAGATGTAGACGACAAGAGAGGCTAAAGAGTGGATGTTAGCAAATGACACCCATCTTCAAAAAAGGCAATTAAGAGGACTCGCCATAGTACAAACCAGCCAGCCTCTTTTTTATCCCCAGGAAGTTGATGAAGCAGCTCTTCCTGGAAATCCTTGCCAGGCACATGACAGATGACCAAATAATGTAGTTAGCATGATTTTTCAGGGGAATTTCATGCTGAACATCACTTTAAACTCCTCTGATGAATCAACTTGACTGGTAGATGAAGGGAATATTATCTGCCTGGGCTTCAGGGAGGTTTTTGACATACCTCTACATGGCATCACACATACATATGGAAGCAATAGTGCAAAGGGGAGGGAATCAGTGTCTTTTCAGTGATGCTGAGGGAAAAGACAAGAGGCAGTGGGCACACACTGAAATACAGGAGATTGCCTTTGAACATCAGTAAATGTTTCTTTACTGTCAGGGTGACTGAACCACGGCACAGACTGCCCAGAAAGATTGTGGAGCCTGGATCTTTGAAGACATTAAAAGTACACCCAGATAGAATCCTGGGCAAGAGGCTCTAGGTATCCTGGTTTAGGCAGGGGGGTTGGGCCTGGTTAGCCCCACCAACCCCTTCCACTCTCTTTCATTCTGTGCTAGTGAATTCTCTTCAAGATGCATTTCAAAGCGCTGGCATGACAAAGTTCTGTGCAGACAGAGATCCAAATGGACATGGCATCTAAGTTCCTTAAGCAGTGTTCAAGAAGAATGTAAAACTCTGGCACAAGTGTCTCTTCCCTAACTGAATCCCTTTCATGGGAAAATTCCCAGCTCTAGAAAGATCTTCTGATACGCATGCTTAAGACTGACACTGGCTGAGCAAATTTCTCCCTATGTATATCTAAGACCAGTTAGGTTCTTCACCCAAAGTGCAGTCAACATAGTCACAGAATGCCTATTGTTAAGAAGTGACAGCTTCCATCAGAATGGCAGCTATTGGTCCACAAAATGGATTAATGGATGGGAATTATCTACGTGGGTTAAAAACAAAAATAAAGAGTTGGTCTTTATTTATCAATTTCATGGCAATATTGATAAGGGAAGAAAAAGATCTAAGTCCTTGACTTTCTGGACTCGAGGAAAGATTTTAAAAATTCCTTGTAAAAATGTATGATCACAATCAGACTATTGAAACCATTTTAGTTGGGAACAAAGTTCCAAAATTGTCTAGATAGTGGCAAAGAAGCCAAGAAAATAGGAAAGAAACAAAAAGAGAGCAAAAGAGTCAGCTTCAGTGTACAAGCTCGTTCTAGAAGTAGTCTGCTGGGAAAAGGAACCCCCAGCTAAATTTCCAATGTATTCCTGCGCTTGATTCAGTAACTGGTCAATGTAAAAACCAATCCTTTTGTACAACTTCTTCCAGCAACAAAAACTCCAACAGGTTGACACTACCATCATGCCTGTTCCAGACATATTTAAAAGAGAAATGATGATTTTCTTGAAAACCTACTTACATAAAAGTTGCAAGATGGTGGAGGGATTCCCACATCCTCCTTCCTCCATCTGGCTTGAAAGTATATTTGATAAAATATGCAACAAAGCACATGATTTATAAGGGAGAGTCAAATGGATGATTTGGGAATCGATCTCTTGTTGATAGTAAACTTCATATCCACTCGGTGTGACCTTTTTAAAACAAAATGTGGAGCTGAGGCATGAATCTGCCACAACAATTGTAAAGCAAACATACACACTCCCCTTCATATGCCCCCCCCTCCACACACACCTAGGCACACACAGAGATCAGCATAGCAGATCATGAACACCTTGGAAAAGACTGAAATGCTAAATGCCTCTCTTGATGGGCAAAAGAGCTGGTGCAGTAATTCAAATGCCTGGTACAAAAATTCTGTTTAATATTTAGCTCCTATTTAAAACACAGCTTTTCATTTCATTCTATTTACAGAATATTTTCATTTCATTTGTTTCTTTAAAATTACTTAGTTCTCACCTGTTGTATGTCTAGGAATATTTTCTTCCAAAAATAGAAAAAAATAGATGATATCTTTTCAGCAGAAAACATTGGTTGATACAATTTTAAACCATCATGATATGGAAGAATTCTTCTGTCCCTCTCGAAGGTGGAAGAAGCATTTGGATCACAGATCATCTACAATGAAATACTTGACATGTTTAAGATGCTTTCAATCAATTTTGATCGTCAATTGCTTATTTGTTGTAAACAGTAATTTTTCAGTGAAGGGAAAGCGTGTGTGGTATATCTACATGATATGTTCAAAGGCAGTTCCTACTAATGGCCAGGCTGAATTCCAGTAAATAATGTCCCGAATGATATTTTGCCGCCTTCTTTGGCACTTCATGAAATCTTACCCCGATGAAGTGCTGAAACACAGAGATTTTCTCTTAGAGAGTGTCTCATGTTGTAACCTATCCCATGGATTTTATGCTGTAATTCTTATCTCTTTTAAAATTTACTATCTTCTGTACAGTTTTCATGAAACTTTCTGTTACAGTAGTGAATAGCACAGATAAATGTCATTTTGTACAACTTTGAATTTACCCCAAGAGCTGAGAGAAAACTTGATCCTATACTTCAATCCGAGTTTCTTCTATAGTCCAACTTTGTTTCTCTACCATCAAGCTTCTCCTTTGTTGCTGCTCCAAGCCCCGTCCAAGGTGACCTTGAATACTTTCAGGGATGGGACACCCACAACTTCTCTGGGCAACCTGTTCCAGTGTTCCAGCACTCCCACAGTAAAAAAGGCCTTCCTTTCATCCAATATGTGTAGGAAATCATAAATCTAGGCATAGAAGCTTGGAGTGCAAATTTGAAATTCTTTGGATTTGAAGCACATTTTATATGAATACTGACTTACAGATGACTAAAAGATGTTGATGGGCATTTGAGCTGACAAGTTTTGAAAAAGTGCACGGAAATTAAAATTGAAACCACTAAAATTAAAAACTCCTTGCCATTTTCTTTTTCCTCTCCTATACAAAATTGCATATGTCAGATATCAGGGCTTCATGCAAACCTCTCAGATGCTCTCAGAGAAAAAGCTTTTCTTTCAGACTAAGTTGCGGTTGACGTAGAACACTAGCAGGAGTGAAAGATTTTCTGGGCATTGGGGCAGCACGTTCTCCTTGGATTTGTGTGCAGAATGCATTTTATCCAAACTGGAAAATAGATCCCAGCTCTGTTCTATTCATCATTCTTACTTCATCAGGCCAGAAGATTCTGTGAAAAGTAGCCTGTGGACCTTGAAGACAGCGCATGTGAACCAGATGAGAGGTGATAGAGAAGTTGAGGGAGAGAAGAAAGAGCATATGGCTGAAACCAGAAAGTATTTCTCCACGTGATCATGGAAGATTGCAGGAGCCACTTGGTACTATCAAACCAGCCCGACTTGGCACTGGTGCCACTATGGGTCTGGGAGCCATGTTGCATATCGTGCATTTTAAGGAGCCAGCTGGACACACCCAGCCATATGCCCCCAAACACAAACCAAGGCCCTTTTTTCTGGCAAACAAAACTCAGCTGCCCTGCTTCTGGATGGCAGATTGCAGGAGCCACTTGGTACTATCAAACCAGCCCAACTTGGCACTGGTGCCACCTTGGCTCTGGGAACCATCCTGCCTATTGTAGCTTTTCAGGACCAGCCGGTCACTCCCAGCCATAGGCCCCCAAACACAAACCACGGACCTTTTCTCTGGCAAACAAAATTCAGCTGCCCCGCTTCTGGATGGCAGATTGCAGGAGCCACTTGGGACTATCAAACCAGCCCGACTTGGTAATGGTACCACCTTGGATCTGGGAACCATCCGGCGTATCGTGGATTTTCAGGGGCCAGCCGGTCATTCCCAGCCATATGCTCCCAAACAAAAACCTCGGCCCTTTTCTCTGGCAAACAAAACTCAACTGCCCCTCTTCTGGATGGCAAATTGCAGGACGCACTTGGTACTACAAAAAGAGCCCGACTTGGCAGTGGTGCCACCTTGGCTCTGGGAACCATCCTGCGTATCGAGCATTTTAAGGAGCCAGCCGGCAATTCCCAGCCGTATGCCCCAAAAAGAAACCACGGACCTTTTCTCTGGCAAAAAAAACTCAGCTGTCCCGCTTCTGGATGGCAGATTGCAGGAGTCACTTTGAACCATACAACCAGCCTTACTTGGCACTGGTGCCACCTTGGATCTGGGAACCATCCTGCCTATCGTTGATTTTCAGGGGCCAGCCTACCACTCTCGGCCATAGGCCCCCAAACACAAACCACAGCCCTTTTCTCTAGCAAACAAAATTTAGCTGCCCCGCTTCTGGATGGCAAATTGCAGGAGCCACTGGGTACTACAAAAACAGCCCGACTTGGCACTGGTGCCACATTGCGTCTGGTTACCATGCGGCGTATCGTGCATTTTAAGGAGCCAGGTGGCCACTCCCAGCCATATGCCCCCAAACACAACCCACGGCCCTTTTCTCTGGCAAACAAAACTCAGCTGCCCCGCTTCTGGATGGCAGATTGCAGGAGGCACTTTGCACCATCAAACTGGCCCGACTTGTCACTGGTGCCACCTCAGGTCTGGGAACCATCCTGCGTATTGTGGATTGTCAGGAGACAGCCGACCACTCTCGGCCACAGACCCCAATCAAAAACAAAGGTCCGTTTCCCTGGCAAAAAAAACTCAGCTGCCCCGCTTCTGGATGGGAGATTGCAGGAGGCACTTGTCACTGTCAAACGAGCCCCACTTTGTACTGGTGCCACCTTGGGTCTGGGAACCATGCTGCGTATCGTGGATTTTCAGGAGCCAGCCGGCCACTGCCAGCCACAGGCCCCCAAACAAAAACCACAGCCTTTTTCTCTGGCAAACAAAATTAAGCTGCCCCGCTTCTGGATGGCAGATTGCAGGAGCCACTTAGTACTATCAAACCAGCCCGACTTGGCACTGGTGCCACCTTGGGTCTGGGAACCATCCTGCCTATCGTGGATTTTAAGGAGCCAGCCGGCTACTCCCAGCCACAGGCCCCCAACAAAAACCACGGCCCTTTTTTCTCGCAAACAAAACTTAGCTGCCTCACTTCTGGATGGCAGATTGCAGGAGCCACTTGGTGTAATCAAACCAGCCCGACTTGGCACTGGTGCCACCTTGGGTCTGGGAACCATCCTGCGTATCGTGGATTCTAAGGAGCCAGCCGGCCACTCCCAGCCACAGGCCCCCAAACAAAATCAACGGCGCTGTTCCCTGGAAAACAAAACACGCCTGCCAACTTTTTGATGGAGTTTGCAGGAACCACTTGGTATTATCAAACCAGCCCAACTTGGCACTGGTGCCACCTTGGGTCTGGATACCATGCTGCGTATCGTGGATTCTAAGGAGACAGCCGGCAACTCCCAGCCACAGGCCCCCAAACACAAACAACGGCCCGTTTCCCTGGCAAACAAAAGTAAGCTGCCCCGCTTCTGGATGGCAGATTGCAGGACGCACTTGGTACTATCAAACCAGCCCGGGATGGCACTGGTGCCACCTTGGGTCTGGGAACCATCCTGCGTATCGTGGATTCTAAGCAGCCAGCCGGCCACTCCCAGCCACAGGCCCCCAAACACAAACAACGGCGCTTTTCCCTGGAAAACAAAACTCGCCTGCCAACTTTTTGATGGCAGATTGCAGGAGCCACTTGGTACTATCAAACCAGCCCAACTTGGCACTGGTGTCACCATGGGTCTGGTCACCATCCTGCCTATGGTAGCTTTTCAGGAGCCAGCCGGTCACCCTCAGCCATAGGCCCCGAGACAAAAACCTCGGCCCGTTTCCCTGGCAAAAAAAAGTAAGCTACCCCGCTTCTGGATGGCAGATTGCAGGACGCACTTGGTACTATCAAACCAGACAACTTGGCACTGGTGCCACCTTGGGTCTGGGAACCATCCTGCGTATCGTGGATTCTAAGCAGCCAGCCGGCCACTCCCAGCCACAGGCCCCCAAATACAACAACGGCGCTTTTCCCTGGAAAACAAAACTCGCCTGCCAACTTTTTGATGGCAGATTGCAGGAGCCTCTTGGTACTATCAAATCAGCCCAACATGGCACTGGTGCCACCATGGGTCTGGGAACCATCCTGCCTATCGTAGCTGTTCACGCGCCAGCCGGTCACTCCCAGCCATAGGCCCCCAGAGAAAAACCTCGGCCCTTTTCCCTGGAAAACCAAAGTAAGCTGCCCCGCTTCTGGATGGCAGATTGCAGGAGCCACTTTGCACCATCAAACTGGCCCGACTTGTCACTGGTGCCACCTCTGGTCTGGGAACCATGCTGCGTATCGTGGATTCTAAGGAGCCAGCCGGCCACTCCCAGCCACAGGCCCCCAAACACAAACAACGGCGCTTTTCTCTGGAAAGCAAATCTCGCCTGCCAACTTTTTGATGGCAGATTGCAGGAGCCACTTGGTACTATCAAACCAGCCCAACTTGGCACTGGTGCCACCATGGGTCTGGTCATCATCCTGCCTATCGTAGCTTTTCAGGAGCCAGCCGGTCACTCCCAGCCATAGGCCCCCAGACACAAAGCTCGGCCCGTTTCCCTGGCAAACAAAAGTAAGCTGCCCCGCATCTGGACGGCAGATTGCAGGAAGCACTTGTTGCCAAGTTGGGGTGGTTTGATAGTACCAAGTGGCTCCTGCAATCTGCCATCAAAAAGTTGGCAAGCGAGTTTTGTTTTCCAGGGAAAAGCGCCGTTGTTTGTGTTTGGGGGCCTGTGGCTGGGAGTGGCCAGCTGTCTCCTTAGAATCCACGATACGCAGGATGGGTCCCAGACCAGAGGTGGCACCAGTGCCAAGTCGGGCTGGTTTGATGGTGAAAAGGGACTCCTGCAATCTGCCATCCAGAAGCGGGGCAGCTTACTTTTGTTTGCCAGGGAAACGGGCAGAGCTTTGTGTCTGGGGGCCTATGGCTGGGAGTGACCGGCTGGCTCCTGAAAAGCTACGATAGGCAGGATGGTGACCAGACCCATGGTGGCACCAGTGCCAAGTTGGGCTGGTTTGATAGTACCAAGTGGCTCCTGCAATCTGCCATCAAAAAGTTGGCAGGTGAGTTTTGTTTTCCAGGGAAAAGCGCCGTTGTTTGTGTTTGGGGGCCTGTGGCTGGGAGTGGCCAGCTGGCTCCTTAGAATCCACGATACGCAGGATGTTTCCCAGACCAGAGGTGGCACCAGTGCCAAGTCGGGCTGGTTTGATGGTACAAAGTGGCTCCTGCAATCTGCCATCCAGAAGCGGGGTAGCTTACTTTTGTTTGCCAGGGAAACGGGCCGAGGTTTGTGACTGGGCGCCTATGGCTGGGAGTGACCGGCTGGCGCCTGAAAAGCTACGATAGGCAGGATGGTGACCAGACCCATGGTGGCACCAGCGCCAAGTTGGGCTGGTTTGATAGTACCAAGTGGCTCCTGCAATCTGCCATCAAAAAGTTGGCAGGCCAGTTTTGTTTTCCAGGGAAAAGCGCCGTTATTTGTGTTTGGAGGCCTGTGGCTGGGAGTGGCCGGCTGCCTCCTTTGAACCCAGGATACGCAGGATGGTTCCCAGAGCCAAGGTGGCGTCAGTGCCAAGTTGGGCTGGTTTGATAGTACCAAGTGGCTCCTGCAATCTGCCATCCAGAAGCGGGACAGCTTAATTTTGTTTCCCAGGGAAACGGGCCGAGGTATTTGTCTGGGGGCCTATGGCTGGGAGTGACTGGCTGGCTACTGAAAAGCTACGATAGGCAGGATGGTTACCAGACTCATGGTGGCACCAGTGCCAAGTCGGGCTGGTTTGATAATACTAAATAGCTCCTGCAATCTGCCATCCAGACGGGGGGCAGCGGATTTTTGTTTGCTGGAGAAAAGTTCCGTGGTTTTTTTTTGGGGGTATATGGCTGGACGTGGCCGGCTGGCTCCTTAAAAAGCTCGATACGCAGGATTGTTCCCTGACCCAAGGTGGCATCAGTGCCAAGTCGGGCTGTTTTCGTAGTAACAAGTGCGTCCTGCAATTTGCCATCCAGAAGAGGGGCAGTTGAGTTTTGTTTGCCAGAGAAAAGGGCCGTGGTATATGTTTGGGGGCATATGGTTGAGAGTGGCCGGCTGGCCCCTGAAAATCCACGATAGGCAGGATGGTTCCCAGAACCAAGGTGGCACCAGTGCCATGTTGGCCTGGTTTGATAGTACCATGTGGCTCCTGCAATCTGCCATCCAGAAGCGGGGCTGCTTACTTTTGTTTGCCAGGGAAACGGGCCGAGATATTTGTCTGGGGGCCTATGGCCGGGAGTGAGCGGCTGGCTCCTGAAAAGCTACGATAGGCAGGATGGTGACCAGACCCATGGTGGCACCAGTGCCAAGTTGGGCTGGTTTGATAGTACCAAGTGGCTCCTGCAATCTGCCATCAAAAAGTTGTCAGACGAGTTTTGTTTTCCAGGGAAAAGCGCCGTTGTTCTTGTTTAGAGGCCTGTGGCTGGGAGTGGCCGGCTGCCTCCTTTGAACCCAGGATACGCAGGATGGTTCCCAGAGCCAAGGTGGCACCAGTGCCAAGTTGGGCTGGTTTGATAGTACCAAGTGGCTCCTGCAATCTGCCATCCAGAAGCGGGACAGCTTACTTTTGTTTCCCAGGGAAACGGGCCGAGATATTTTTCTGGGGGCCTATGGCTGGGAGTGACCGGCTGGCTACTGAAAAGCTACGATAGGCAGGATGGTTACCAGACTCATGGTGGCACCAGTGCCAAGTCGGGCTGGTTTGATAATACTAAATAGCTCCTGAAATCTGCCATTCAGACGCGGGGCAGCGGATTTTTGTTTGCTGGAGAAAAGTTCCGTGGTTTTTTTTTGGGGGTATATGGCTGGACGTGGCCGGCTGGCTCCTTAAAAAGATCGATACGCAGGATTGTTCCCTGACCCAAGGTGGCATCAGTGCCAAGTCGGGCTGTTTTCGTAGTACCAAGTGCGTCCTGCAATTTGCCATCCAGAAGAGGGGCAGTTGAGTTTTGTTTGCCAGAGCAAAGGGCCGTGGTATGTGTTTGGGGGCATATGGCTGAGAGTGGCCGGCTGGCCCCTGAAAATCCACGATAGGCAGGATGGTTCCCAGAGCCAAGGTGGCACCAGTGCCATGTTGGCCTGGTTTGATAGTACCATGTGGCTCCTGCAATCTGCCATCCAGAAGCGGGGCAGCTTACTTTTGTTTGCCAGGGAAACGGGCCGAGATATTTGTCTGGGGGCCTATGGCTGGGAGTGACCGGCTGGCTCCTGAAAAGCTACGATAGGCAGGATGGTGACCAGACCCAAAGTGGAACCAGTACCAAGTTGGGCTGGTTTGATAGTACCAAGTGGCTCCTGCAATCTGCCATCAAAAAGTTGGCAGGCGAGTTTTGTTTTCCAGGGAAAAGCGCCGTTGTTTTTGTTTAGAGGCCTGTGGCTGGGAGTGGCCGCCTGTCCTCGTAGAATCTACGTTACGCAGCATGGTTCCCAGAGCCAAGGTGGCACCAGGGCCAAGTCGGGCAGGTTTGATAGTACCAAATGCATCCTGCAATCTGCCATCCAAAAGCGGGGCAATTTACTTTTGTTTGCCAGGGAAACGGGCCGAGGTTTGTGTCTGGGGGCCTATGGCAGGGAGTGACCGTCTGGCTCCTGAAAAGCCACGATAGGCAGGATGTTTACCAGACCCATGGTGGCACCAGTGCCAAGTTGGGCTGATTTGATAGTACCAAGTGGCTCCTGCAATCTGCCATCCAGAATCGGGGCAGCTTACTTTTGTTTTCCAGGGAAACGGGCCGAGGTTTGTGTCTGGGGGTCTATGGCTGGGAGTGACCGGCTGGCTCCTGAAAAGCTACGATAGGCAGGATGGTGACCAGACCCATGGTGGCACCAGTGCCAAGTTGGGCTGGTTTGATAACACCAAGTGGCTCCTGCAATCTGCCATCAAAATGTTGGCAGGCGATTTTTGTTTTCCAGGGAAAAGCGCTGTTGTTTGTGTTTGGGCGCCTGTGGCTCAGAGTGGCCGGGTGGCTGCTTAGAATCCACGATACGCCGGATGGTTCCCAGACCCAAGGTGGCACCAGAGCCAAGTCGGGCTGGTTTGACACTAACAAGTGGCTCCTGCAATCTGCCATCCAGAATCGGGGCAGCTTAATTTTGTTTGCCAGGGAAACGGTCCGAGGTTTGTGTCTGGGGGCCTATGGCTGGGAGTGACCGGCTGGCTCCTGAAATGCTACAATAGGCAGGATGGTGACCAGACCCATAGTGGCACCAGTGCCAAGTTGGGATGATTTGATAGTACCAAGTGGCTCCTGCAATCTGCCATCAAAAAGCTGGCAGGCGAGTTTTGTTTTCCAGGGAAAAGCGCCGTTGTTTGTGTTTGGGGGCCTGTGGCTGGGAGTGGCCGGCTGGCTCCTTAGAATCCACGATATGCAGGATTGTTCCCAGACCCAAGGTGGCACCAGTGCCAAGTCGGGCTGGTTTGATGGTGCAAAGTGGCTCCTGCAATCTGCCATCCAGACGCGGGGCAGCGGATTTTTGTTTCCATGAGAAATGGTCCGTGGTTTGTTTTTGGGGGTATATGGCTGGGCGTGGCCGGCTGGCTCATTAAAAAGCTCGATATGCAGGATGGTTCCCTGACACAAGGTGGCACCAGTGCCACGTCGGGCGGTTTTCGTAGTACAAAGTGCGTCCTAAAATTTGCCATCCAGAAGAGGGGCAGTTGAGTTTTGTTTGCCAGAGAAAGGTCCGTGGTTTGTTTTTGGGGGCATATGGCTGATAGTGGCCGGCTGGCCCCTGAAAATCCACGATAGGCAGGATGGTTCCCAGACCAGAGGTGTCACCAGTGCCAAGTCGGGCTGGTTTGATAGTACTAAATAGCTCCTGCAATCTGCCATGCAGAAGCGGGGCAGCTTACTTTTGTTTGCCAGGGAAACGGGCCGAGGTTTGTGTCTGGGGGTCTATGGCTGCGAGTGACCGGCTGGCTCCTGAAAAGCTACGATAGGCAGGATGGTGACCAGACCCATGGTGGCACCAGTGCATAGTTGGGCTGGTTTGATAGTACCAAGTGGCTCCGGCAATCTGCCATCAAAAAGTTGGCAGGCGAGTTTTGTTTTCCAGGGAAAAGCGCCGTTGTTTCTGTTTGGGGGCCTGTGGCTGGGAGTGGCCAGCTGGCTCCTTAGAACCCACGATACGCATGATGGTTCCCAGACCAGAGGTGGCACCAGTGCCAAGTTGGGCTGGTTTGATGGTGCAAAGTGGCTCCTGCAATCTGCCATCCAGAAGCGGGGTAGCTTACTTTTGTTTGCCAGGGAAACGGGCCGAAATATTTGTCTAGGGGCCTCTGGCTGGGGGTGGCTGGCTGGCACCTGAAAAGCTACGATAGGCAGGATGGTGACCAGACCCATGGTGGCACCAGTGCCAAGTTGGGCTGATTTGATAAAACCAAGTGGCTCCTGCAATCTGCCATCAAATGTTTGGAAGGCGAGTTTTGTTTTCCAGGGAAAAGCACCGTTGTGTGTGTTTTGGGGCCTGTGGCTGGGAGTGGCCAGCTGGCTCCTTAGAATCCACGATACGCAGGATGGTTCCCAGACCCAAGGTGGCACCAGTGCCAAGTCAGGGTGGTTTGTTAGTACCAAGTGGTTCCTGCAATCTGCCATCCAGAAGCGGGGCAGCTGAATTTTGTTTGCCAGAGAAAAAGGCTGTTGTTTGTGTTTCGGGGCCTGTGGCTGGCAGTGGCCGGCTGGCTCCTGAAAATCCATGATACGCAGCATGGTTCCCAGACCCAAGGTGGCACCAGTGCCAAGTAGGGCTGGTTTCATAGTACCCAGTGGCTCCTGCAATCTCCCATCAGGAAGAGGGGCAGTTGAGTTTTGTTTTCCAGAGAAAAGGGCCGTGGTTTGTGTTTGGGGCCTATGGCTGAGAGTGGCCGGCTGGCCCCTGAAAATCCACGATAGGAAGGATGGTTCCCAGATCCAAGGTGGCAGCAGTGCCATGTTGTGCTGGTGTGATAGTCCCAAGTGGCTCCTGCAATCTGCCATCCAGAAGCGGGGCAGCTGAATTTTGTTTGCCAGAGAAAAAGGCTGTGGTTTGTGTTTGGGGGCCTGTGGCTGGCAGTGGCCGGCTGGCTCCTGAAAATCCATGATACGCAGCATGGTTCCCAGACCCAAGGTGGCACCAGTGCCAAGTGGGGCTGGTTTCACAGTGTCAAGTACCTCCTGCAATCTCCCATCCAGAAGCGGGGCAGCTGAGTTATGTTTGCCTGTGAAACGGGCCGTTGTTTTTGATTGGGGTCTGTGGCCTAGAGTGTTCGGCTGGCTCCTGACAACCCACAATACGCAGGATGGTTCCCAGACCCAAGGTGGCACCAGTGCCAAGTCGGGCTGGTTTGATAGTACCAAGTGGCTCTTGCAATCTGCCATCCAGAAGCGGTGCAGTTGAGTTTTGTTTGCCAGAGAAAAGGGCCGTGGGTTGTGTTTGGGGGCATTTGGCTGGGAGTGGCCGGCTGTCTCATTAAAAAGATCGATACGCACGATGGTTCCCAGACCCAAGGTGGCACCAGTGCCAAGTAGGGCTGATTTTATAGTACCAAGTGCGTCCTGCAATTTGCCATCCAGAAGAGGGGCAGTTGAGTTTTGTTTGCCAGAGTATAGCGCCGTTGTTTGTGTTTGGGGGCTTGTGGCTGGGAGTGGCCGACTGGCGCCTTAGAATCTGTGTTACGCAGCATGGTTCCCAGACCAGAGGTGCCACCAGTGCCAAGTTGGGCTGGTTTGATAGTACCAAGTGGCTCCTGCAATCTGCCATCCAGAAGCGGGGCAGCTTACTTTTGTTTGCCAGTGAAACGGGCCGAGGTTTGTGACTTGGGACCTATGGCTGGGAGTGACCGGCTGGCTCCTGGAAAGCTACAATAGGCAGGATGGTGACCAGACCCATGGTGGCACCAGTGCCAAGTTGGGCTGGTTTGATAGTACCAAGTGGCTCCTGCAATCTGCCATCAAAAAGTTGGCAGGCGAGTTTTGTTTTCCAGGGAATAGCGCCGTTGTTTGTATTTGGGGGCCTGTGGCTGGGAGTGGCCGGCTGGCTCCTTTGAACCCACGATACGCAGGATGGTTCCCAGACCCAAGGTGGCACCAGTGCCAAGTCGGGCTGGTTTGATACTACCAAGTGCGTCCTGCAATCTGCCATCCAGAAGCGGGGCAGCTTAATTTTGTTTGCCAGGGAAACGGGCCGTGGGTTTTGTATGGGGGCCTATAGCTGAGAGTGGCCGGCTGGCTCCTGAAAATCCACGCTAGGCAGCATGGTTCCCAGATGCAAGGTGGCACCAGTGCCAAGTCGGGCTGGTTTGATTGTGCAAAGTGGCTCCTGCAATCTGCCATCCAGAAGCGGGGCAGCTGATTTTTGTTTGCCAGAGAAAAATTCCGTGGATTGTTTTTGGGGGCATATTGCTGGGAGTGGCCGGCTGGCTCCTTAAAATGCTCGATACGCATGATGGTTCCCAGGCCCAAGGTGTCACCACTACCAAGTCGGCCTGCGGTTTTAGTATCAAGTTCATCCTGCAATTTGCCATCCAGAAGAGGGGCAGTTGAGTTTTGTTTGCCAGAGAAACGGGCCGAGGTTTCTGTTTGGGGACATATGGCTGAGAGTGGCCGGGTGGCCCCTGAATATCCACGATACACAGCATGGTTCCCAGATCCAAGGTGGCACCAGTGCCAAGTTGGGCTGGTTTGATAGTACCAAGTGTCTCCTGCAATCTGCCATCCAGAAGCGGGGCAGCTTACTTTTGTTTGCCAGAGAAATAGGCCTAGGTTTTTGTCTGGGGGCCTGTGGCTAGGAGTGGCCGGCTGGCTCCTAAGAATCCACGATACGCAGGATGTTTCCCAGACCCAAGGTGGCACCAGTGCCAAGTCGGGCTGGTTTGATAGTACCAAGTGGCTCCTGCAAACTCCATCAAAATGTTGGCAGACGTGTTTTGTTTTCCAGGGAACAGCGCCGTTGATTTTGTTTGGGGACCTGTGGCTGGGAGTGGCCGGCTGGCTCCTTAGAATCCACGATACGCAGGATGGTTCCCAGACCCAAGGTGGCACCAGTGCCAAGTCGGGCTGGTTTGATTACACCAAGTGGCTCCTGCAATCTGCCATCCAGAAGTGAGGCAGCTAAGTTTTGTTTGCCAGAAAAAAGGGCCGTGGTTTTTGTTGGGGGCCTGTGGCTGGGAGTAGCCGGCTGGCTCCTTAAAATCCACGATAGGCTGGATGGTTCCCAGACCCAAGGTGGCACCAGTGCCAAGTCGGGCTGGTTTGATAGTACCAAGTGGCTCCTGCAATCTGCCATCCAGAAGCGGTGCAGTTGAGTTTTGTTTGCCAGAGAAAAGGGCCGTGGGTTGTGTTTGGGGGCATTTGGCTGGGAGTGGCCGGCTGTCTCATTAAAAAGATCGATACGCACGATGGTTCCCAGACCCAAGGTGGCACCAGTGCCAAGTAGGGCTGATTTTATAGTACCAAGTGCGTCCTGCAATTTGCCATCCAGAAGAGGGGCAGTTGAGTTTTGTTTGCCAGAGTATAGCGCCGTTGTTTGTGTTTGGGGGCTTGTGGCTGGGAGTGGCCGACTGGCGCCTTAGAATCTGTGTTACGCAGCATGGTTCCCAGACCAGAGGTGCCACCAGTGCCAAGTTGGGCTGGTTTGATAGTACCAAGTGGCTCCTGCAATCTGCCATCCAGAAGCGGGGCAGCTTACTTTTGTTTGCCAGTGAAACGGGCCGAGGTTTGTGACTTGGGACCTATGGCTGGGAGTGACCGGCTGGCTCCTGGAAAGCTACAATAGGCAGGATGGTGACCAGACCCATGGTGGCACCAGTGCCAAGTTGGGCTGGTTTGATAGTACCAAGTGGCTCCTGCAATCTGCCATCAAAAAGTTGGCAGGCGAGTTTTGTTTTCCAGGGAATAGCGCCGTTGTTTGTATTTGGGGGCCTGTGGCTGGGAGTGGCCGGCTGGCTCCTTTGAACCCACGATACGCAGGATGGTTCCCAGACCCAAGGTGGCACCAGTGCCAAGTCGGGCTGGTTTGATACTACCAAGTGCGTCCTGCAATCTGCCATCCAGAAGCGGGGCAGCTTAATTTTGTTTGCCAGGGAAACGGGCCGTGGGTTTTGTATGGGGGCCTATAGCTGAGAGTGGCCGGCTGGCTCCTGAAAATCCACGCTAGGCAGCATGGTTCCCAGATGCAAGGTGGCACCAGTGCCAAGTCGGGCTGGTTTGATTGTGCAAAGTGGCTCCTGCAATCTGCCATCCAGAAGCGGGGCAGCTGATTTTTGTTTGCCAGAGAAAAATTCCGTGGATTGTTTTTGGGGGCATATTGCTGGGAGTGGCCGGCTGGCTCCTTAAAATGCTCGATACGCATGATGGTTCCCAGGCCCAAGGTGTCACCACTACCAAGTCGGCCTGCGGTTTTAGTATCAAGTTCATCCTGCAATTTGCCATCCAGAAGAGGGGCAGTTGAGTTTTGTTTGCCAGAGAAACGGGCCGAGGTTTCTGTTTGGGGACATATGGCTGAGAGTGGCCGGGTGGCCCCTGAATATCCACGATACACAGCATGGTTCCCAGATCCAAGGTGGCACCAGTGCCAAGTTGGGCTGGTTTGATAGTACCAAGTGTCTCCTGCAATCTGCCATCCAGAAGCGGGGCAGCTTACTTTTGTTTGCCAGAGAAATAGGCCTAGGTTTTTGTCTGGGGGCCTGTGGCTAGGAGTGGCCGGCTGGCTCCTAAGAATCCACGATACGCAGGATGTTTCCCAGACCCAAGGTGGCACCAGTGCCAAGTCGGGCTGGTTTGATAGTACCAAGTGGCTCCTGCAAACTCCATCAAAATGTTGGCAGACGTGTTTTGTTTTCCAGGGAACAGCGCCGTTGATTTTGTTTGGGGACCTGTGGCTGGGAGTGGCCGGCTGGCTCCTTAGAATCCACGATACGCAGGATGGTTCCCAGACCCAAGGTGGCACCAGTGCCAAGTCGGGCTGGTTTGATTACACCAAGTGGCTCCTGCAATCTGCCATCCAGAAGTGAGGCAGCTAAGTTTTGTTTGCCAGAAAAAAGGGCCGTGGTTTTTGTTGGGGGCCTGTTGCTGGGAGTAGCCGGCTGGCTCCTTAAAATCCACGATAGGCTGGATGGTTCCCAGACCCAAGGTGGCACCAGTGCCAAGTCGGGCTGGTTTGATAGTACCAAGTGGCTCCTGCAATCTGCCATCCAGAAGCGGTGCAGTTGAGTTTTGTTTGCCAGAGAAAAGGGCCGTGGGTTGTGTTTGGGGGCATATGGCTGGGAGTGGCCGGCTGTCTCATTAAAAAGATCGATACGCAGGATGGTTCCCAGACCCAAGGTGGCACCAGTGCCAAGTCGGGCTGTTTTTATAGTACCAAGTGCGTCCTGCAATCTGCCATCCAGAAGCAGGGCAGCTGAGTTTTGTTTGCCAGAGAAAAGGGCCTTGGTTTGTGTTTGGGGGCATATGGCTGGGTGTGGCCAGCTGGCTCCTTAAAATGCACGATATGCAACATGGCTCCCAGACCCAAGGTGGCACCAGTGCCAAGTTGGGCTGGTTTGATAGTACCAAGTGGCTCCTGCAATCTTCCATGATCACGTGGAGAAATACTTTCTGGTTTCAGCCTCATGCTCTTTCTTCTCTCCCTCAACTTCTCTATCACCTCTCATCTGGTTCACATGCGGTGTCTTCAAGGTCCACAGGCTACTTTTCACAGAATCTTCTGGCCTGATGAAGTAAGAATGATGAATAGAACAGAGCTGGGATCTATTTTCCAGTTTGGATAAAATGCATTCTGCACACAAATCCAAGGAGAACGGGCTGCCCCAATGCCCAGAAAATCTTTCACTCCTGCTAGTGTTCTACGTCAACCGCAACTTAGTCTGAAAGAAAAGCTTTTTCTCTGAGAGCATCTGAGAGGTTTGCATGAAGCACTGATATCTGACATATGCAATTTTGAATAGGAGAGGAAAAAGAAAATGGCAAGGAGTTTTTAATTTTAGTGGTTTCAATTTTAATTTCCGTGCACTTTTTCAAAACTTGTCAGCTCAAATGCCCATCAACATCTTTTAGTCATCTGTAAGTCAGTATTCATATAAAATGTGCTTCAAATCCAAAGAATTTCAAATTTGCACTCCAAGCTTCTATGCCTAGATTTATGATTTCCTACACATATTAGATGAAAGGAAGGCCTTTTTTACTGTGGGAGTGCTGGAACACTGGAACAGGTTGCCCAGAGAAGTTGTGGGTGTCCCATCCCTGAAAGTATTCAAGGTCACCTTGGACGGGGCTTGGAGCAGCAACAAAGGAGAAGCTTGATGGTAGAGAAACAAAGTTGGACTATAGAAGAAACTCGGATTGAAGTATAGGATCAAGTTTTCTCTCAGCTCTTGGGGTAAATTCAAAGTTGTACAAAATGACATTTATCTGTGCTATTCACTACTGTAACAGAAAGTTTCATGAAAACTGTACAGAAGATAGTAAATTTTAAAAGAGATAAGAATTACAGCATAAAATCCATGGGATAGGTTACAACATGAGACACTCTCTAAGAGAAAATCTCTGTGTTTCAGCACTTCATCGGGGTAAGATTTCATGAAGTGCCAAAGAAGGCGGCAAAATATCATTCGGGACATTATTTACTGGAATTCAGCCTGGCCATTAGTAGGAACTGCCTTTGAACATATCATGTAGATATACCACACACGCTTTCCCTTCACTGAAAAATTACTGTTTACAACAAATAAGCAATTGACGATCAAAATTGATTGAAAGCATCTTAAACATGTCAAGTATTTCATTGTAGATGATCTGTGATCCAAATGCTTCTTCCACCTTCGAGAGGGACAGAAGAATTCTTCCATATCATGATGGTTTAAAATTGTATCAACCAATGTTTTCTGCTGAAAAGATATCATCTATTTTTTTCTATTTTTGGAAGAAAATATTCCTAGACATACAACAGGTGAGAACTAAGTAATTTTAAAGAAACAAATGAAATGAAAATATTCTGTAAATAGAATGAAATGAAAAGCTGTGTTTTAAATAGGAGCTAAATATTAAACAGAATTTTTGTACCAGGCATTTGAATTACTGCACCAGCTCTTTTGCCCATCAAGAGAGGCATTTAGCATTTCAGTCTTTTCCAAGGTGTTCATGATCTGCTATGCTGATCTCTGTGTGTGCCTAGGTGTGTGTGGAGGGGGGGGCATATGAAGGGGAGTGTGTATGTTTGCTTTACAATTGTTGTGGCAGATTCATGCCTCAGCTCCACATTTTGTTTTAAAAAGGTCACACCGAGTGGATATGAAGTTTACTATCAACAAGAGATCGATTCCCAAATCATCCATTTGACTCTCCCTTATAAATCATGTGCTTTGTTGCATATTTTATCAAATATACTTTCAAGCCAGATGGAGGAAGGAGGATGTGGGAATCCCTCCACCATCTTGCAACTTTTATGTAAGTAGGTTTTCAAGAAAATCATCATTTCTCTTTTAAATATGTCTGGAACAGGCATGATGGTAGTGTCAACCTGTTGGAGTTTTTGTTGCTGGAAGAAGTTGTACAAAAGGATTGGTTTTTACATTGACCAGTTACTGAATCAAGCGCAGGAATACATTGGAAATTTAGCTGGGGGTTCCTTTTCCCAGCAGACTACTTCTAGAACGAGCTTGTACACTGAAGCTGACTCTTTTGCTCTCTTTTTGTTTCTTTCCTATTTTCTTGGCTTCTTTGCCACTATCTAGACAATTTTGGAACTTTGTTCCCAACTAAAATGGTTTCAATAGTCTGATTGTGATCATACATTTTTACAAGGAATTTTTAAAATCTTTCCTCGAGTCCAGAAAGTCAAGGACTTAGATCTTTTTCTTCCCTTATCAATATTGCCATGAAATTGATAAATAAAGACCAACTCTTTATTTTTGTTTTTAACCCACGTAGATAATTCCCATCCATTAATCCATTTTGTGGACCAATAGCTGCCATTCTGATGGAAGCTGTCACTTCTTAACAATAGGCATTCTGTGACTATGTTGACTGCACTTTGGGTGAAGATCCTAACTGGTCTTAGATATACATAGGGAGAAATTTGCTCAGCCAGTGTCAGTCTTAAGCATGCGTATCAGAAGATCTTTCTAGAGCTGGGAATTTTCCCATGAAAGGGATTCAGTTAGGGAAGAGACACTTGTGCCAGAGTTTTACATTCTTCTTGAACACTGCTTAAGGAACTTAGATGCCATGTCCATTTGGATCTCTGTCTGCACAGAACTTTGTCATGCCAGCGCTTTGAAATGCATCTTGAAGAGAATTCACTAGCACAGAATGAAAGAGAGTGGAAGGGGTTGGTGGGGCTAACCAGGCCCAACCCCCCTGCCTAAACCAGGATACCTAGAGCCTCTTGCCCAGGATTCTATCTGGGTGTACTTTTAATGTCTTCAAAGATCCAGGCTCCACAATCTTTCTGGGCAGTCTGTGCCGTGGTTCAGTCACCCTGACAGTAAAGAAACATTTACTTATGTTCAAAGGCAATCTCCTGTATTTCAGTGTGTGCCCACTGCCTCTTGTCTTTTCCCTCAGCATCACTGAAAAGACACTGATTCCCTCCCCTTTGCACTATTGCTTCCATATGTATGTGTGATGCCATGTAGAGGTATGTCAAACACCTCCCTGAAGCCCAGGCAGATAATATTCCCTTCATCTACCAGTCAAGTTGATTCATCAGAGGAGTTTAAAGTGATGTTCAGCATGAAATTCCCCTGAAAAATCATGCTAACTACATTATTTGGTCATCTGTCATGTGCCTGGCAAGGATTTCCAGGAAGAGCTGCTTCATCAACTTCCTGGGGATAAAAAAGAGGCTGGCTGGTTTGTACTATGGCGAGTCCTCTTAATTGCCTTTTTTGAAGATGGGTGTCATTTGCTAACATCCACTCTTTAGCTCCTCTTCTCATCTACACCTCGGCAAAAAGCTTTTCCACTATGTCTGGCTAGGAAAAACTGTGCCAGCACAGAAAACATCTCCCATCGTGTTCTAGAAGTTGCACGGATGTCTGCCAAGTGTTTGGCAGGAAGAAAAGAAAAGTTGTCCAAAACAGCTTCCAATCGAATGTTCCTGTGATTGGAAAAGTCAGGAGAGTGCAAAGGTACTGTTTTCTATCAGTTGGCAAGGTGCGCACACAATCCCAGTGTTGTACAGCTTGCTTCTTCACCTTCCCGAAGCTGCCGCTCTCGCCGGCTGCCGGAGCCCAAGAAGCGGCTTCTTCGCGCAAAGACGATTGTGCCGCTCACAGTGCTCTCCTTAGCGCGGCTTCTGCCGAAAGACGCCCGGCAGCGGCTCTTACCTCCGGAGAGCATCCTACCTTCGTCTTTAGCTCCTCTTCTCATCTACACCTCGGCAAAACGCTTTTCCACTATGTCTGGCTAGGAAAAACTGTGCCAGCACAGAAAACATCTCCCATCGTGTTCTAGAAGTTGCACGGATGTCTGCCAAGTGTTTGGCAGGAAGAAAAGAAAAGTTGTCCAAAACAGCTTCCAATCGAATGTTCCTGTGATTGGAAAAGTCAGGAGAGTGCAAAGGTACTGTTTTCTATCAGTTGGCAAGGTGCGCACACAATCCCAGTGTTGTACAGCTTGCTTCTTCACCTTCCCGAAGCTGCCGCTCTCGCCGGCTGCCGGAGCCCAAGAAGCGGCTTCTTCGCGCAAAGACGATTGTGCCGCTCACAGGGCTCTCCTTAGCGCGGCTTCTGCCGAAAGACGCCCGGCAGCGGCTCTTACCTCCGGAGAGCATCCTACCTTCGTCTTTAGCTCCTCTTCTCATCTACACCTCGGCAAAACGCTTTGCCACTATGTCTGGCTAGGAAAAACTGTGCCAGCACAGAAAACATCTCCCATCGTGTTCTAGAAGTTGCACGGATGTCTGCCAAGTGTTTGGCAGGAAGAAAAGAAAAGTTGTCCAAAACAGCTTCCAATCGAATGTTCCTGTGATTGGAAAAGTCAGGAGAGTGCAAAGGTACTGTTTTCTATCAGTTGGCAAGGTGCGCACACAATCCCAGTGTTGTACAGCTTGCTTCTTCACCTTCCCGAAGCTGCCGCTCTCGCCGGCTCCCGGAACCGAAGAAGCGGCTTCTTCGGGCAAAGACGATTGTGCCGCTCACAGGGCTCTCCTTAGCGCGGCTTCTGCCGAAAGACGCCCGGCAGCGGCTCTTACCTCCGGAGAGCATCCTACCTTCGTCTTTCGCGTCTTTTGTAGTCTACATCTTAGCAAAACGCTTTTCCACTATGTCTGGCTAGGAAAAACTGTGCCAGCACAGAAAACATCTCCCATCGTGTTCTAGAAGTTGCACGGATGTCTGCCAAGTGTTTGGCAGGAAGAAAAGAAAAGTTGTCCAAAACAGCTTCCAATCGAATGTTCATGTGATTGGAAAAGTCAGGAGAGTGCAAAGGTACTGTTTTCTATCAGTTGGCAAGGTGCGCACACAATCCCAGTGTTGTACAGCTTGCTTCTTCACCTTCCCGAAGCTGCCGCTCTCGCCGGCTGCCGGAGCCCAAGAAGCGGCTTCTTCGCGCAAAGACGATTGTGCCGCTCACAGTGCTCTCCTTAGCGCGGCTTCTGCCGAAAGACGCCCGGCAGCGGCTCTTACCTCCGGAGAGCATCCTACCTTCGTCTTTCGCGTCTTTTGTAGTCTACATCTTAGCAAAACGCTTTTCCACTATGTCTGGCTAGGAAAAACTGTGCCAGCACAGAAAACATCTCCCATCGTGTTCTAGAAGTTGCACGGATGTCTGCCAAGTGTTTGGCAGGAAGAAAAGAAAAGTTGTCCAAAACAGCTTCCAATCGAATGTTCATGTGATTGGAAAAGTCAGGAGAGTGCAAAGGTACTGTTTTCTATCAGTTGGCAAGGTGCGCACACAATCCCAGTGTTGTACAGCTTGCTTCTTCACCTTCCCGAAGCTGCCGCTCTCGCCGGCTGCCGGAGCCCAAGAAGCGGCTTCTTCGCGCAAAGACGATTGTGCCGCTCACAGTGCTCTCCTTAGCGCGGCTTCTGCCGAAAGACGCCCGGCAGCGGCTCTTACCTCCGGAGAGCATCCTACCTTCGTCTTTCGCGTCTTTTGTAGTCTACATCTTAGCAAAACGCTTTTCCACTATGTCTGGCTAGGAAAAACTGTGCCAGCACAGAAAACATCTCCCATCGTGTTCTAGAAGTTGCACGGATGTCTGCCAAGTGTTTGGCAGGAAGAAAAGAAAAGTTGTCCAAAACAGCTTCCAATCGAATGTTCCTGTGATTGGAAAAGTCAGGAGAGTGCAAAGGTACTGTTTTCTATCAGTTGGCAAGGTGCGCACACAATCCCAGTGTTGTACAGCTTGCTTCTTCACCTTCCCGAAGCTGCCGCTCTCGCCGGCTGCCGGAGCCCAAGAAGCGGCTTCTTCGCGCAAAGACGATTGTGCCGCTCACAGGGCTCTCCTTAGCGCGGCTTCTGCCGAAAGACGCCCGGCAGCGGCTCTTACCTCCGGAGAGCATCCTACCTTCCTCTTTCGCGTCTTTTGTAGTCTACATCTTAGCAAAACGCTTTTCCACTATGTCTGGCTAGGAAAAACTGTGCCAGCACAGAAAACATCTCCCATCATGTTCTAGAAGTTGCACGGATGTCTGCCAAGTGTTTGGCAGGAAGAAAAGAAAAGTTGTCCAAAACAGCTTCCAATCGAATGTTCCTGTGATTGGAAAAGTCAGGAGAGTGCAAAGGTACTGTTTTCTATCAGTTGGCAAGGTGCGCACACAATCCCAGTGTTGTACAGCTTGCTTCTTCACCTTCCCGAAGCTGCCGCTCTCGCCGGCTGCCGGAGCCCAAGAAGCGGCTTCTTCGCGCAAAGACGATTGTGCCGTTCACAGTGCTCTCCTTAGCGCGGCTTCTGCCGAAAGACGCCCGGCAGCGGCTCTTACCTCCTGAGAGTGGCAGCTTCGGGAAGGTGAAGAAGCAAGCTGTACAACACTGGGATTGTGTGCGCACCTTGCCAACTCATAGAAAACAGTACCTTTGCACTCTCCTGACTTTTCCAATCACAGGAACATTCGATTGGAAGCTATTTTGGACAACTTTTCTTTTCTTCCTGCCAAACACTTGGCAGATATCCGTGCAACTTCTAGAACACGATGGGAGATGTTTTCTGTGCTGGCACAGTTTTTCCTAGCCAGACATAGTGGAAAAGCGTTTTGCTAAGATGTAGACTACAAAAGACGCGAAAGACGAAGGTAGGATGCTCTCCGGAGGTAAGAGCCGCTGCCGGGCGTCTTTCGGCAGAAGCCGCGCTAAGGAGAGCACTGTGAGCGGCACAATCGTCTTTGCGCGAAGAAGCCGCTTCTTGGGCTCCGGCAGCCGGCGAGAGCGGCAGCTTCGGGAAGGTGAAGAAGCAAGCTGTACAACACTGGGATTGTGTGCGCACCTTGCCAACTGATAGAAAACAGTACCTTTGCACTCTCCTGACTTTTCCAATCACAGGAACATTCGATTGGAAGCTGTTTTGGACAACTTTTCTTTTCTTCCTGCCAAACACTTGGCAGACATCCGTGCAACTTCTAGAACACGATGGGAGATGTTTTCTGTGCTGGCACAGTTTTTCCTAGCCAGACATAGTGGAAAAGCGTTTTGCCGAGGTGTAGATGAGAAGAGGAGCTAACGACGAAGGTAGGATGCTCTCCGGAGGTAAGAGCCGCTGCCGGGCGTCTTTCGGCAGAAGCCGCGCTAAGGAGAGCACTGTGAGCGGCACAATCGTCTTTGCGCGAAGAAGCCGCTTCTTGGGCTCCGGCAGCCGGCGAGAGCGGCAGCTTCGGGAAGGTGAAGAAGCAAGCTGTACAACACTGGGATTGTGTGCGCACCTTGCCAACTGATAGAAAACAGTACCTTTGCACTCTCCTGACTTTTCCAATCACAGGAACATTCGATTGGAAGCTGTTTTGGACAACTTTTCTTTTCTTCCTGCCAAACACTTGGCAGACATCCGTGCAACTTCTAGAACACGATGGGAGATGTTTTCTGTGCTGGCACAGTTTTTCCTAGCCAGACATAGTGGAAAAGCTTTTTGCCGAGGTGTAGATGAGAAGAGGAGCTAAAGAGTGGATGTTAGCAAATGACACCCATCTTCAAAAAAGGCAATTAAGAGGACTCGCCATAGTACAAACCAGCCAGCCTCTTTTTTATCCCCAGGAAGTTGATGAAGCAGCTCTTCCTGGAAATCCTTGCCAGGCACATGACAGATGACCAAATAATGTAGTTAGCATGATTTTTCAGGGGAATTTCATGCTGAACATCACTTTAAACTCCTCTGATGAATCAACTTGACTGGTAGATGAAGGGAATATTATCTGCCTGGGCTTCAGGGAGGTTTTTGACATACCTCTACATGGCATCACACATACATATGGAAGCAATAGTGCAAAGGGGAGGGAATCAGTGTCTTTTCAGTGATGCTGAGGGAAAAGACAAGAGGCAGTGGGCACACACTGAAATACAGGAGATTGCCTTTGAACATCAGTAAATGTTTCTTTACTGTCAGGGTGACTGAACCACGGCACAGACTGCCCAGAAAGATTGTGGAGCCTGGATCTTTGAAGACATTAAAAGTACACCCAGATAGAATCCTGGGCAAGAGGCTCTAGGTATCCTGGTTTAGGCAGGGGGGTTGGGCCTGGTTAGCCCCACCAACCCCTTCCACTCTCTTTCATTCTGTGCTAGTGAATTCTCTTCAAGATGCATTTCAAAGCACTGGCATGACAAAGTTCTGTGCAGACAGAGATCCAAATGGACATGGCATCTAAGTTCCTTAAGCAGTGTTCAAGAAGAATGTAAAACTCTGGCACAAGTGTCTCTTCCCTAACTGAATCCCTTTCATGGGAAAATTCCCAGCTCTAGAAAGATCTTCTGATACGCATGCTTAAGACTGACACTGGCTGAGCAAATTTCTCCCTATGTATATCTAAGACCAGTTAGGATCTTCACCCAAAGTGCAGTCAACATAGTCACAGAATGCCTATTGTTAAGAAGTGACAGCTTCCATCAGAATGGCAGCTATTGGTCCACAAAATGGATTAATGGATGGGAATTATCTACGTGGGTTAAAAACAAAAATAAAGAGTTGGTCTTTATTTATCAATTTCATGGCAATATTGATAAGGGAAGAAAAAGATCTAAGTCCTTGACTTTCTGGACTCGAGGAAAGATTTTAAAAATTCCTTGTAAAAATGTATGATCACAATCAGACTATTGAAACCATTTTAGTTGGGAACAAAGTTCCAAAATTGTCTAGATAGTGGCAAAGAAGCCAAGAAAATAGGAAAGAAACAAAAAGAGAGCAAAAGAGTCAGCTTCAGTGTACAAGCTCGTTCTAGAAGTAGTCTGCTGGGAAAAGGAACCCCCAGCTAAATTTCCAATGTATTCCTGCGCTTGATTCAGTAACTGGTCAATGTAAAAACCAATCCTTTTGTACAACTTCTTCCAGCAACAAAAACTCCAACAGGTTGACACTACCATCATGCCTGTTCCAGACATATTTAAAAGAGAAATGATGATTTTCTTGAAAACCTACTTACATAAAAGTTGCAAGATGGTGGAGGGATTCCCACATCCTCCTTCCTCCATCTGGCTTGAAAGTATATTTGATAAAATATGCAACAAAGCACATGATTTATAAGGGAGAGTCAAATGGATGATTTGGGAATCGATCTCTTGTTGATAGTAAACTTCATATCCACTCGGTGTGACCTTTTTAAAACAAAATGTGGAGCTGAGGCATGAATCTGCCACAACAATTGTAAAGCAAACATACACACTCCCCTTCATATGCCCCCCCCTCCACACACACCTAGGCACACACAGAGATCAGCATAGCAGATCATGAACACCTTGGAAAAGACTGAAATGCTAAATGCCTCTCTTGATGGGCAAAAGAGCTGGTGCAGTAATTCAAATGCCTGGTACAAAAATTCTGTTTAATATTTAGCTCCTATTTAAAACACAGCTTTTCATTTCATTCTATTTACAGAATATTTTCATTTCATTTCTTTCTTTAAAATTACTTAGTTCTCACCTGTTGTATGTCTAGGAATATTTTCTTCCAAAAATAGAAAAAAATAGATGATATCTTTTCAGCAGAAAACATTGGTTGATACAATTTTAAACCATCATGATATGGAAGAATTCTTCTGTCCCTCTCGAAGGTGGAAGAAGCATTTGGATCACAGATCATCTACAATGAAATACTTGACATGTTTAAGATGCTTTCAATCAATTTTGATCGTCAATTGCTTATTTGTTGTAAACAGTAATTTTTCAGTGAAGGGAAAGTGTGTGTGGTATATCTACATGATATGTTCAAAGGCAGTTCCTACTAATGGCCAGGCTGAATTCCAGTAAATAATGTCCCGAATGATATTTTGCCGCCTTCTTTGGCACTTCATGAAATCTTACCCCGATGAAGTGCTGAAACAAAGAGATTTTCTCTTAGAGAGTGTCTCATGTTGTAACCTATCCCATGGATTTTATGCTGTAATTCTTATCTCTTTTAAAATTTACTATCTTCTGTACAGTTTTCATGAAACTTTCTGTTACAGTAGTGAATAGCACAGATAAATGTCATTTTGTACAACTTTGAATTTACCCCAAGAGCTGAGAGAAAACTTGATCCTATACTTCAATCCGAGTTTCTTCTATAGTCCAACTTTGTTTCTCTACCATCAAGCTTCTCCTTTGTTGCTGCTCCAAGCCCCGTCCAAGGTGACCTTGAATACTTTCAGGGATGGGACACCCACAACTTCTCTGGGCAACCTGTTCCAGTGTTCCAGCACTCCCACAGTAAAAAAGGCCTTCCTTTCATCTAATATGTGTAGGAAATCATAAATCTAGGCATAGAAGCTTGGAGTGCAAATTTGAAATTCTTTGGATTTGAAGCACATTTTATATGAATACTGACTTACAGATGACTAAAAGATGTTGATGGGCATTTGAGCTGACAAGTTTTGAAAAAGTGCACGGAAATTAAAATTGAAACCACTAAAATTAAAAACTCCTTGCCATTTTCTTTTTCCTCTCCTATTCAAAATTGCATATGTCAGATATCAGTGCTTCATGCAAACCTCTCAGATGCTCTCAGAGAAAAAGCTTTTCTTTCAGACTAAGTTGCGGTTGACGTAGAACACTAGCAGGAGTGAAAGATTTTCTGGGCATCGGGGCAGCCCGTTCTCCTTGGATTTGTGTGCAGAATGCATTTTATCCAAACTGGAAAATAGATCCCAGCTCTGTTCTATTCATCATTCTTACTTCATCAGGCCAGAAGATTCTGTGAAAAGTAGCCTGTGGACCTTGAAGACAGCGCATGTGAACCAGATGAGAGGTGATAGAGAAGTTGAGGGAGAGAAGAAAGAGCATGAGGCTGAAACCAGAAAGTATTTCTCCACGTGATCATGGAAGATTGCAGGAGCCACTTGGTACTATCAAACCAGCCCAACTTGGCACTGGTGCCACCTTGGGTCTGGGAGCCATGTTGCATATCGTGCATTTTAAGGAGCCAGCTGGCCACACCCAGCCATATGCCCCCAAACACAAACCAAGGCCCTTTTCTCTGGCAAACAAAACTCAGCTGCCCTGCTTCTGGATGGCAGATTGCAGGAACCACTTGGTACTATCAAACCAGCCCAACTTGGCACTGGTGCCACCATGGGTCTGGTCACCATCCTGCCTATTGTAGCTTTTCAGGAGCCAGCCGGTCACTCTCAGCCATAGGCCCCCAAACACAAACCTCGGCCCGTTTCCCTGGCAAACAAAAGTAAGCTGCCCCGCTTCTGGATGGCAGATTGCAGGAGCTACTTAGTACTATCAAATCAGCCCGACTTGGCACAGGTGCCACCTTGGATCTGGGAACCATCCTGTGTATCGTGGATTTTCAGGGGCCAGCCAGCCACTCTCAGCCATATGCCCCCAAAAACAAACCACGGACCTTTTCTCTGGCAAACAAAACTCAACTGCCCCTCTTCTGGATGGCAAATTTTAGGACGCACTTTGTACTACGAAAACCGCCCGACGTGGCACTGGTGCCACCTTGTGTCAGGGAACCATCCTGCATATCGAGCTTTTTAAGGAGCCAGCCGGCCACGCCCAGCCATATACCCCCAAAAACAAACCACGGACCATTTCTCATGGAAACAAAAATCCGCTGCCCCGCGTCTGGATGGCAGATTGCAGGAGCCACTTTGCACCATCAAACCAGCCCGATTTGGCACTGGTGCCACCTTGGGTCTGGGAACAATCCTGCATATCGTGGATTCTAAGGAGCCAGCCGGCCACTCCCAGCCACAGGCCCCCAAACACAAACAACGGCGCTTTTCCCTGGAAAACAAAACTCGCCTGCCAGCTTTTTGATGGCAGATTGCAGGAGCCACTTGGTACTATCAAATCATCCCAACTTGGCACTGGTGCCACTATGGGTCTGGGAACCATCCTGCCTATTGTAGCATTTCAGGAGCCAGCCGGTCACTCCCAGCCATAGGCCCCCAGACACAAACCTCGGACCGTTTCCCTGGCAAACCAAATTAAGCTGCCCCGATTCTGGATGGCAGATTGCAGGAGCCACTTGGTAGTGTCAAACCAGCCCGACTTGGCACTGGTGCCACCTTGGGTCTGGGAACCATCCGGCGTATCGTGGATTCTAAGCAGCCACCCGGCCACTCCCAGCCACAGGCGCCCAAACACAAACAACGGCGCTTTTCCCTGGAAAACAAAAATCGCCTGCCAACATTTTGATGGCAGATTGCAGGAGCCACTTGGTGCTATCAAACCAGCCCAACTTGGCACTGGTGCCACCATGGGTCTGGTCACCATCCTGCCTATCGTAGCTTTTCAGGAGCCAGCCGGTCACTCCCAGCCATAGACCCCCAGACACAAACCTCGGCCCGTTTCCCTGGAAAACAAAAGTAAGCTGCCCCGATTCTGGATGGCAGATTGCAGGAGCCACTTGGTACTATCAAACCAGCCCAACTTGGCACTGGTGCCACCATGGGTCTGGTAAACATCCTGCCTATCGTAGCTTTTCAGGAGCCAGCCGGTCACTCCCAGCCATAGGCCCCCAGACACAAACCTCGGCCCGTTTCCCTGGCAAACAAAAGTAAATTGCCCCGCTTTTGGATGGCAGATTGCAGGATGCATTTGGTACTATCAAACCTGCCCGACTTGGCCCTGGTGCCACCTTGGCTCTGGGAACCATGCTGCGTAACGTAGATTCTACGAGGACAGGCGGCCACTCCCAGCCACAGGCCTCTAAACAAAAACAACGGCGCTTTTCCCTGGAAAACAAAACTCGCCTGCCAAATTTTTGATGGCAGATTGCAGGAGCCACTTGGTACTATCAAACCAGCCCAACTTGGTACTGGTTCCACTTTGGGTCTGGTCACCATCCTGCCTATCGTAGCTTTTCAGGAGCCAGCCGGTCACTCCCAGCCATAGGCCCCCAGACAAATATCTCGGCCCGTTTCCCTGGCAAACAAAAGTAAGCTGCCCCGCTTCTGGATGGCAGATTGCAGGAGCCACATGGTACTATCAAACCAGGCCAACATGGCACTGGTGCCACCTTGGGTCTGGGAACCATCCTGCCTATCGTGGATTTTCAGGGGCCAGCCGGCCACTCTCAGCCATATGCCCCCAAACACATACCACGGCCCTTTGCTCTGGCAAACAAAACTCAACTGCCCCTATTCTGGATGGCAAATTGCAGGACGCACTTGTTACTACGAAAACAGCCCGACTTGGCACTGATGCCACCTTGGGTCAGGGAACAATCCTGCATATCGAGCTTTTTAAGGAGCCAGCCGGCCACGTCCAGCCATATAACCCCAAAAAAAAACCACGGAACTTTTGTCCAGCAAACAAAAATCCGCTGCCCCGCGTCTGAATGGCAGATTTCAGGAGCTATTTAGTATTATCAAACCAGCCCGACTTGGCACTGGTGCCACCATGAGTCTGGTAACCATCCTGCCTATCGTAGCTTTTCAGTAGCCAGCCGGTCACTCCCAGCCATAGGCCCCCAGAAAAATACCTCGGCCCGTTTCCCTGGGAAACAAAAGTAAGCTGTCCCGCTTCTGGATGGCAGATTGCAGGAGCCACTTGGTACTATCAAACCAGCAAAACTTGGCACTGGTGCCACCTTGGCTCTGGGAACCATCCTGCGTATCCTGGGTTCAAAGGAGGCAGCCGGCCACTCCCAGCCACAGGCCTCTAAACAAGAACAACGGCGCTTTTCCCTGGAAAACAAAACTCGCCTGACAACTTTTTGATGGCAGATTGCAGGAGCCACTTGGTACTATCAAACCAGCCCAACTTGGCACTGGTGCCACCATGGGTCTGGTCACCATCCTGCCTATCGTAGCTTTTCAGGAGCCAGCCGCTCACTCCCAGCCATAGGCCCCCAGACAAATATCTCGGCCCGTTTCCCTGGCAAACAAAAGTAAGCAGCCCCGCTTCTGGATGGCAGATTGCAGGAGCCACATGGTACTATCAAACCAGGCCAACATGGCACTGGTGCCACCTTGGTTCTGGGAACCATCCTGCCTATCGTGGATTTTCAGGGGCCAGCCGGCCACTCTCAACCATATGCCCCCAAACATATACCACGGCCCTTTTCTCTGGCAAACAAAACTTCAACTGCCCCTCTTCTGGATGGCAAATTGCAGGACGCACTTGGTACTACGAAAACAGCCCGACTTGGCACTGATGCCACCTTGGGTCAGGGAACAATCCTGCGTATCAAGCTTGTTAAGGAGCCAGCCCGCCACGTCCAGCCATATACCCCCAAAAAAAAACCACGGAACTTTTCTCCAGCAACCAAAAATCCGCTGCCCCCCGTCTGGATGGCAGATTGCAGGAGCTATTTAGTATTATCAAACCAGCCCGACTTGGCACTGGTGCCACCATGAGTCTGGTAAACATCCTGCCTATCGTAGCTTTTCAGTAGCCAGCCAGTCACTCCCAGCCATAGGCCACCAGACAAATACCTCGGCCCGTTTCCCTGGGAAACAAAATTAAGCTGTCCCGCTTCTGGATGGCAGATTGCAGGAGCCACTTGGTACTATCAAACCAGCCCAACTTGGCACTGACGCCACCTTGGCTCTGGGAACCATCCTGCGTATCCTGGGTTCAAAGGAGACAGCCGGCCACTCCCAGCCACAGGACTCCAAACACAAACAACGGCGCTTTTCCCTGGAAAACAAAACTGGCCTGCCAACTTTTTGATGGCAGATTGCAGGAGACACTTGGTACTATCAAACCAGCCCAACTTGGCACTGGTGCCACCATGGGTCTGGTCACCATCCTGCCTATGGTAGCTTTTCAGGCGCCAGCCGGTCACTCCCAGCCATAGGCCCCCAGAGAAAAACCTCGGCCCTTTTCCCTGGCAAACAAAAGTAAGCTACCCCGCTTCTGGATGGCAGATTGCAGGAGCCACTTTGTACCATCAAACCAGCCCGACTTGGCACTGGTGCCACCTCTGGTCTGGGAACCATCCTGCGTATCGTGGATTCTAAGGAGCCAGCTGGCCACTCCCAGCCACAGGCCCCCAAACACAAACAACGGTGCTTTTCCCTGGAAAACAAAACTCACCTGCCAACTTTTTGATGGCAGATTGCAGGAGCCACTTGGTACTATCAAACCAGCCCAACTTGGCACTGGTGCCACCATGGGTCTGGTCACCATCCTGCCTATCGTAGCTTTTCAGGAGCCAGCCGGTCACTCCCAGCCATAGGCCCCCAGACACAAACCTCTGCCCGTTTCCCTGGCAAACAAAAGTAAGCTGCCCCGCTTCTGGATGGCAGATTTCAGGAGTCACTTTGCACCATCAAACCAGCCCGACTTGGCACTGGTGCCACCTCTGGTCTGGGACCAATCCTGCGTATCGTGGATTCTAAGGAGACAGCTGGCCACTCCCAGCCACAGGCCCCCAAACACAAACAACGGCGCTTTTCCCTGGAAAACAAAACTCGCTTGCAAACTTTTTGATGGCAGATTGCAGGAGCCACTTGGTACTATCAAACCACCCCAACTTGGCAACAAGTGGTTCCTGCAATCTGACATCCAGAAGCGGGGCAGCTTACTTTTGTTTGCCAGGGAAACGGACCGTTGTTTGTGTTTGGAGGCATATGGCTGGGAGTGGCCGACTGGCTCCTTAAAATCCACGATACGCAGCATGGTTCCCAGACCAGAGGTGGCACCAGTGCCAAGTCGGGCTGGTTTGATAGTACCAAGTGGCTCCTGCAATCTGCCATCCAGAAGCGGGGCAGCTTACTTTTGTTTGCCAGGGAAACGGGCCGAGGTTTGTGACTGGGGACCTATGGCTGGGAGTGACCGGCTGGCTCCTGAAAAGTTACGATAGGCAGGATGGTGACCAGACCCATGGTGGCACCAGTGCCAAGTTGGGCTGGTTTGATAGTACCAAGTGGCTCCTGTAATCTGCCATCAAAATGTTGGTAGGCGAGTTTTGTTTTCCAGGGAAAAGCGCCGTTGTTTGTGTTTGGGGGCCTGTGGTAGGGAGTGGCCGGCTGGCTAATTAGAATCCACGATACGCAGGATGGTTCCCAGACCCAAGGTGGGACCAGTGCCAAGACGGGCTAGTTTGATGGTGCAAAGTGGCTCCTGCAATCTGCCATCCAGAAGCGGGGTAGCTTACTTTTGTTTGCCAGGGAAACGGGCCGAGCTTTTTGTCTGGGGGCGTATGGCTGGGAGTGACCGGCTGGCTCCTGAAAATCTACGATAGGCAGGATGGTGACCAGACCCATGGTGGCACCAGTGCCAAGTTGGGCTGATTTGATAAAACCAAGTGGCTCCTGCAATCTGCCATGAAAAAGTTGGCAGGAGAGTTTTGTTTTCCAGGGAAAAGCGCCGTTGTTTGTGTTTGGGGGCCTGTGGCTGGGAGTGGCCGGCTGGCTCCTTAGAATCCACGATACGCAGCATGGTATCCAGACCCAAGGTGGCACCAGTGCCAAGTTTTGCTGGTTTGATCGTACCAAGTCGTTCCTGCAATCTGCCATCCAGAAGCAGGGCAGCTTACTTTTGTTTGTCAGGGAAACGGGCCGAGGTTTTTCTCTGGGGGCCTATGGCAGGGAGGGACCGGCTGGCTCCTGAAAAGCTACGATAGGCAGGATGGTGACCAGACCCATGGTGGCACCAGTGCCAAGTTGGGCTGGTTTGATAGTACCAAGTGGCTCCTGCAATCTGCCATCAAAATGTTGGCAGGCGAGTTTTGTTTTCCAGGGAAAAGCGCCGTTGTTTGTGTTTGGGGGCCTGTGGCTGGGAGTGACCGGCTGGCTCCTTAGAATCCACGATACGCAGGATGGTTCCCAGACCCAAGGTGGAACCACTGCCAAGTTGGGCTGGTTTGATAGTACCAAGTGATTCCTGCAATCTGCCGTCCAGATGCGGGGCAGCTTACTTTTGTTTGCCAGGGAAACGGGCCGAGCTTTGTGTCTGGGGGCCTATGGCTGGGAGTGACCGGCTGGCTCCTGAAAAGCTACGATAGGCAGGATGGTGACCAGACCCATGGTGGCACCAGTGCCAAGTTGGGCTGGTTTGATAGTACCAAGTGGCTCCTGCAATCTGCCATCAAAAAGTTGGCAGGCGAGTTTTGTTTTCCAGGGAAAAGCGCCGTTGTTTGTGTTTGGGGGCCTGTGGCTGGGAGTGGCCGGCTGGCTCCTTAGAATCCACGATACGCAGCATGGTTCCCAGACCAGAGGTGGCACCAGTGACAAGTCGGGCCAGTTTCATGGTGCAAAGTGGCTCCTGCAATCTGCCATCCAGAAGCGGGGCAGCTTACTTTTGTTTTCCAGGGAAAAGGGCCGAGGTTTTTCTCTGGGGGCCTATGGCTGGGAGTGACCGGCTGGCGCGTGAACAGCTACGATAGGCAGGATGGTTCCCAGACCCATGGTGGCACCAGTGCCATGTTGGGCTGATTTCATAGTACCAAGTGGCTCCTGCAATCTGCCATCAAAATGTTGGCAGGCGAGTTTTGTTTTCCAGGGAAAAGCGCCGTTGTTGTATATGGGGCCTGTGGCTGGGAGTGGCCGGCTGGCTGCTTAGAATCCACGATACGCAGGATGGTTCCCAGACCCAAGGTGGCACCAGTGCCAAGTTGTCTGGTTTGATGGTGCAAAGTGGCTCCTGCAATCTGCCATCCAGAAACGGGGCAGCTTACTTTTGTTTGCCAGGGAAACGGGCCGAGATTTGTGTCTGGGGGCCTATGGCTGCGAGTGACCGGCTGGCTCCTGAAAAGCTAGGATAGGCAGGATGGTGACCAGACCCATGGTGGCACCAGTGCCAAGTTGGGCTGGTTTGATAGTACCAAGTGGCTCCTGCAATCTGCCATCAAAAATTTGGCAGGCGAGTTTTGATTTCCAGGGAAAAGCGCCGTTGTTTTTGTTTGGGGGCCTGTGGCTGGGAGTGGCCGGCTTGCTAATTGGAATCCACGATACGCAGGATGGTTCCCAGACCTGACGTGGCACCAGTGCCAAGTCGGGCTAGTTTGACACTACCAAGTGGCTCCTGCAATCTGCCATGCAGAAGCGGGGTAGCATACTTTTGTTTGCCAGGGAAAATGGCCGAGGTTTTTGTCTGGGGCCTATGGCTGGGAGTGACCGGCTGGCTCCTGAAAAGCTACGATAGGCAGGATGGTGACCAGACCCATGGTGGCACCAGTGCCAAGTTGGGCTGATTTGATAGTAGCAAGTGGCTCCTGCAATCTGCCATCAAAAAGTTGGCAGGCGAGTTTTGTTTTCCAGGGAAAAGCGCCGTTGTTTGTGTTTGGGGGCCTGTGGCTGGGAGTGACCGGCTGGTTCCTTAGAATCCACGATACGCAGGATGGTTCCCAGACCAGAGGTGGCATCAGTGCCAAGTCGGGCTGGTTTGATAGTACCAAGTGGCTCCTGCAATCTGCCATCCAGAAGCGGGGTACCTTACTTTTGTATGCCAGGGAAAGGGGCCGAAGTTTTTGTCTGGGGGCCTATAGCTGGGAGTGACCGGCTGGCTCCTGAAAAGCTACGATAGGCAGGATGGTGACCAGACCCATGGTGGCACCAGTGCCATGTTGGGCTGATTTGATAGTACCAAGTTGCTCCTGCAATCTGCCATCAAAATGTTGGCAGGCGAGTTTTGTTTTCCAGGGAAAAGCGCCGTTGATTTTGTTTGGGGGCCTGTGGCTGGGAGTGACCGGCTGGCTCCTTAGAATCCACGATAAGCAGGATGGTTCCCAGACCCAAGGTGGCACCAGTGCCAAGTTGGGCTGGTTTGATAGTACCAAGTGCGTCCTGCAATCTGCCATCCAGAAGCGGGGTAGCTTACTTTTTTTTGCCAGGGAAACGGGCCGAGGTTTTTGTCTCGGGGCCTATGGCTGAGGGTGACCGGCTGGCCCCTGAAAAGCTACCATAGGCAGGATGGTGACCAGACCCATGGTGACACCAGTGCCAAGTTTGGCTGGTTTGATAGTACCAAGTTGCTCCTGCAATCTGCCATCAAAAATTTGGCAGGCGAGTTTTGTTTTCCAGGGAAAAGCGCCGTTGTTTGTGTTTGGGGGCCTGTGGGTGGGAGTGGCCGGCTGGCTCCTTAGAATCCACGATACGCAGCATGGTATCCAGACCCAAGGTGGCACCAGTGCCAAGTCGGGCTGGTTTGATAATACCAAGTGGCTCCTGCAATCTGCCATCCAGAAGCGGGGCAGCTTACTTTTGTTTGCCAGGGAAACGGGCCGAGGTTTGTGTCTCAGGGCCTATGGCTGGGAGTGACCGGCTGGCTCCTGAAAAGTTACGATAGGCAGGATGGTGACCAGACCCATGGTGGCACCAGTGCCAAGTCGGGCTGGTTTGATAGTACCAAGTGGCTCCTGCAATCTGCCATGAAAATGTTGGCAGGCGAGTTTTGTTTTCCAGGGAAAAGCGCCGTTGTTTGTGTTTGGGGGCCTGTGGCTGGGAGTGGCCGGCTGGCTCGTTAGAATCCACGATACGCAGCATGGTATCCAGACCCAAGGTGGCACCAGTGCCAAGTTGGGCTGGTTTGATAATACCAAGTGGTTCCTGCAAACTCCATCAAAATTTGGCAGGCGTGTTTTGTTTTCCAGGGAACAGCGCCGTTGATTTTGTTTGGGGGCCTGTGTCTGGGAGTGGCCGGCTGGCTCCTTAGAATCCACGATACGCAGGATGGTTCCCAGACCCAAGGTGGCACCAGTGCCAAGTCGGGCTGGTTTGATTACACCAAGTGGCTCCTGCAATCTGCCATCCAGAAGTGAGGCAGCTAAGTTTTGTTTGCGAGAAAAAAGGGCCGTGGTTTTTGTTGGGGGCCTGTGGCTGGGAGTAGCCGGCTGGCTCCTTAAAATCCACGATAGGCAGGATGGTTCCCAGACCCAAGGTGGCACCAGTGCCAAGTCGGGCTGGTTTGATAGTACCAAGTGGCTCCTGCAATCTGCCATCCAGAAGCGGGGAAGCTGAGTTTTGTTTGCCAGAGAAAAAGGCTGTGGTTTTTGTTTGGGGGCCTGTGGCTGGCAGTGGCCGGCTGGCTCCTGAAAATCCACGATACGCAGCATGGTTCCCAGACCCAAGGTGGCACCAGTACAAAGTGGGGCTCGTTTGACAGTGTCAAGTGCCTCCTGCAATCTCCCATCCAGAAGCGCGGCAGCTGAGTTTTTTTTGCCAGGGAAACGGACCTTTGTTTTTGATTGGGGTCTGTGGCCGAGAGTGGTCGGCTGTCTCCTGACAATCCACAATACGCAGGATGGTTCCCAGACCAAAGGTGGCACCAGTGCCAAGTCGGGCTGGTTTGATAGTACCAAGTGCCTCCTGCAATCTGCCATCCAGAAGCGGGGCAGCTGAGTTTTGTTTGCCAGAGAAAAGGGCCGTGGGTTGTGTTTGGGGGCATATGGCTGGGAGTGGCCACCTGGCTCCTTAAAATGCACGATACGCCGCATGGTAACCAGACGCAAGGTGGCACCAGTGCCAAGTCGGGCTGGTTTTTGTAGTACCCAGTGGCTCCTGCAATTTGCCATCCAGAAGCGGGGCAGCTAAATTTTGTTTGCTAGAGAAAAGGGCTGTGGTTTGTGTTTGGGGGCCTATGGCCGAGAGTGGTAGGCTGGCCCCTGAAAATCAACGATAGGCAGGATGGTTCCCAGATCCAAGGTGGCACCAGTGCCAAGTAAGGCTGGTTGTATGGTTCAAAGTGACTCCTGCAATCTGCCATCCAGAAGCGGGACAGCTGAGTTTTTTTTGCCAGAGAAAAGGTCCGTGGTTTCTTTTTGGGGCATACGGCTGGGAATTGCCGGCTGGCTCCTTAAAATGCTCGATACGCAGGATGGTTCCCAGAGCCAAGGTGGCACCACTGCCAAGTCGGGCTCTTTTTGTAGTACCAAGTGCGTCCTGCAATTTGCCATCCAGAAGAGGGGCAGTTGAGTTTTGTTTGCCAGAGAAAAGGGCCGAGGTTTGTGTTTGGGAGCATATGGCTGGGAATGACCGGCTGGCCCCTGAAAATCCACGATACGCCGGATGGTTCCCAGATCCAAGGTGGTACCATTACCAAGTCGGGCTGGTTTGATAGTCCCAAGTGGCTCCTGCAAACTGCCATCCAGAAGCGGGGCAGCTGAGTTTTGTTTGCCAGGGAAATGGGCCGTTGTTTGTGTTTGGGGGCCTGTGGCTGGGAGTGTTCGGCTGGTTCCTGAATATGTACGATACGCAGGATTGTTCCCAGATCCAAGGTGGCAGCAGTGCCATGTTGTGCTGGTGTGATAGTCCCAAGTGGCTCCTGCAATCTGCCATCCAGAAGTGGGGCAGCTGATTTTTGTTTGCCAGAGAAAAGGTCCGTGGTTTGTGTTTGGGGGCATATGGCTGAGAGTGGCCGGCTGGCCCCTGAAAATCCACGATACACAGGATGGTTCCCAGATCCAAGGTGGCACCTGTGCCAAGTCGGGCTGATTTGATAGTACTAAGTAGCTCCTGCAATCTGCCATCCAGAAGCGGGGCAGCTTACTTTTGTTTGCCAGGGAAACGGGCCGAGGTTTCTGTTTGGGGGCCTATGGCTGGGAGTGACCGGCTGGCTCCTGAAAAGCTACAATAGGCAGCATGGTTCCCAGAGCCAAGGTGGCACCAGTGCCAAGTTGGGCTGGTTTGATAGTACCAAGTGGCTCCTGCAATCTGCCATCCAGAAGCAGGGCAGCTGAGTTTTGTTTGCCAGAGAAAAGGGCTTGGTTTGTGTTTGGGGGCATATGGCTGGGTGTGGCCAGCTGGCTCCTTAAAATGCACGATATGCAACATGGCTCCCAGACCCATAGTGGCACCAGTGCCAAGTCGGGCTGGTTTGATAGTACCAAGTGGCTCCTGCAATCTTCCATGATCACGTGGAGAAATACTTTCTGGTTTCAGCCATATGCTCTTTCTTCTCTCCCTCAACTTCTCTATCACCTCTCATCTGGTTCACATGCGCTGTCTTCAAGGTCCACAGGCTACTTTTCACAGAATCTTCTGGCCTGATGAAGTAAGAATGATGAATAGAACAGAGCTGGGATCTATTTTCCAGTTTGGATAAAATGCATTCTGCACACAAATCCAAGGAGAACGTGCTGCCCCAATGCCCAGAAAATCTTTCACTCCTGCTAGTGTTCTACGTCAACCGCAACTTAGTCTGAAAGAAAAGCTTTTTCTCTGAGAGCATCTGAGAGGTTTGCATGAAGCACTGATATCTGACATATGCAATTTTGAATAGGAGAGGAAAAAGAAAATGGCAAGGAGTTTTTAATTTTAGTGGTTTCAATTTTAATTTCCGTGCACTTTTTCAAAACTTGTCAGCTCAAATGCCCATCAACATCTTTTAGTCATCTGTAAGTCAGTATTCATATAAAATGTGCTTCAAATCCAAAGAATTTCAAATTTGCACTCCAAGCTTCTATGCCTAGATTTATGATTTCCTACACATATTAGATGAAAGGAAGGCCTTTTTTACTGTGGGAGTGCTGGAACACTGGAACAGGTTGCCCAGAGAAGTTGTGGGTGTCCCATCCCTGAAAGTATTCAAGGTCACCTTGGACGGGGCTTGGAGCAGCAACAAAGGAGAAGCTTGATGGTAGAGAAACAAAGTTGGACTATAGAAGAAACTCGGATTGAAGTATAGGATCAAGTTTTCTCTCAGCTCTTGGGGTAAATTCAAAGTTGTACAAAATGACATTTATCTGTGCTATTCACTACTGTAACAGAAAGTTTCATGAAAACTGTACAGAAGATAGTAAATTTTAAAAGAGATAAGAATTACAGCATAAAATCCATGGGATAGGTTACAACATGAGACACTCTCTAAGAGAAAATCTCTGTGTTTCAGCACTTCATCGGGGTAAGATTTCATGAAGTGCCAAAGAAGGCGGCAAAATATCATTCGGGACATTATTTACTGGAATTCAGCCTGGCCATTAGTAGGAACTGCCTTTGAACATATCATGTAGATATACCACACACGCTTTCCCTTCACTGAAAAATTACTGTTTACAACAAATAAGCAATTGACGATCAAAATTGATTGAAAGCATCTTAAACATGTCAAGTATTTCATTGTAGATGATCTGTGATCCAAATGCTTCTTCCACCTTCGAGAGGGACAGAAGAATTCTTCCATATCATGATGGTTTAAAATTGTATCAACCAATGTTTTCTGCTGAAAAGATATCATCTATTTTTTTCTATTTTTGGAAGAAAATATTCCTAGACATACAACAGGTGAGAACTAAGTAATTTTAAAGAAAGAAATGAAATGAAAATATTCTGTAAATAGAATGAAATGAAAAGCTGTGTTTTAAATAGGAGCTAAATATTAAACAGAATTTTTGTACCAGGCATTTGAATTACTGCACCAGCTCTTTTGCCCATCAAGAGAGGCATTTAGCATTTCAGTCTTTTCCAAGGTGTTCATGATCTGCTATGCTGATCTCTGTGTGTGCCTAGGTGTGTGTGGAGGGGGGGGCATATGAAGGGGAGTGTGTATGTTTGCTTTACAATTGTTGTGGCAGATTCATGCCTCAGCTCCACATTTTGTTTTAAAAAGGTCACACCGAGTGGATATGAAGTTTACTATCAACAAGAGATCGATTCCCAAATCATCCATTTGACTCTCCCTTATAAATCATGTGCTTTGTTGCATATTTTATCAAATATACTTTCAAGCCAGATGGAGGAAGGAGGATGTGGGAATCCCTCCACCATCTTGCAACTTTTATGTAAGTAGGTTTTCAAGAAAATCATCATTTCTCTTTTAAATATGTCTGGAACAGGCATGATGGTAGTGTCAACCTGTTGGAGTTTTTGTTGCTGGAAGAAGTTGTACAAAAGGATTGGTTTTTACATTGACCAGTTACTGAATCAAGCGCAGGAATACATTGGAAATTTAGCTGGGGGTTCCTTTTCCCAGCAGACTACTTCTAGAACGAGCTTGTACACTGAAGCTGACTCTTTTGCTCTCTTTTTGTTTCTTTCCTATTTTCTTGGCTTCTTTGCCACTATCTAGACAATTTTGGAACTTTGTTCCCAACTAAAATGGTTTCAATAGTCTGATTGTGATCATACATTTTTACAAGGAATTTTTAAAATCTTTCCTCGAGTCCAGAAAGTCAAGGACTTAGATCTTTTTCTTCCCTTATCAATATTGCCATGAAATTGATAAATAAAGACCAACTCTTTATTTTTGTTTTTAACCCACGTAGATAATTCCCATCCATTAATCCATTTTGTGGACCAATAGCTGCCATTCTGATGGAAGCTGTCACTTCTTAACAATAGGCATTCTGTGACTATGTTGACTGCACTTTGGGTGAAGATCCTAACTGGTCTTAGATATACATAGGGAGAAATTTGCTCAGCCAGTGTCAGTCTTAAGCATGCGTATCAGAAGATCTTTCTAGAGCTGGGAATTTTCCCATGAAAGGGATTCAGTTAGGGAAGAGACACTTGTGCCAGAGTTTTACATTCTTCTTGAACACTGCTTAAGGAACTTAGATGCCATGTCCATTTGGATCTCTGTCTGCACAGAACTTTGTCATGCCAGCGCTTTGAAATGCATCTTGAAGAGAATTCACTAGCACAGAATGAAAGAGAGTGGAAGGGGTTGGTGGGGCTAACCAGGCCCAACCCCCCTGCCTAAACCAGGATACCTAGAGCCTCTTGCCCAGGATTCTATCTGGGTGTACTTTTAATGTCTTCAAAGATCCAGGCTCCACAATCTTTCTGGGCAGTCTGTGCCGTGGTTCAGTCACCCTGACAGTAAAGAAACATTTACTGATGTTCAAAGGCAATCTCCTGTATTTCAGTGTGTGCCCACTGCCTCTTGTCTTTTCCCTCAGCATCACTGAAAAGACACTGATTCCCTCCCCTTTGCACTATTGCTTCCATATGTATGTGTGATGCCATGTAGAGGTATGTCAAAAACCTCCCTGAAGCCCAGGCAGATAATATTCCCTTCATCTACCAGTCAAGTTGATTCATCAGAGGAGTTTAAAGTGATGTTCAGCATGAAATTCCCCTGAAAAATCATGCTAACTACATTATTTGGTCATCTGTCATGTGCCTGGCAAGGATTTCCAGGAAGAGCTGCTTCATCAACTTCCTGGGGATAAAAAAGAGGCTGGCTGGTTTGTACTATGGCGAGTCCTCTTAATTGCCTTTTTTGAAGATGGGTGTCATTTGCTAACATCCACTCTTTAGCCTCTCTTGTCGTCTACATCTTAGCAAAACGCTTTTCCACTATGTCTGGCTAGGAAAAACTGTGCCAGCACAGAAAACATCTCCCATTGTGTTCTAGAAGTTGCACGGATGTCTGCCAAGTGTTTGGCAGGAAGAAAAGAAAAGTTGTCCAAAACAGCTTCCAATCGAATGTTCCTGTGATTGGAAAAGTCAGGAGAGTGCAAAGGTACTGTTTTCTATCAGTTGGCAAGGTGCGCACACAATCCCAGTGTTGTACAGCTTGCTTCTTCACCTTCCCGAAGCTGCCGCTCTCGCCGGCTGCCGGAGCCCAAGAAGCGGCTTCTTCGCGCAAAGACGATTGTGCCGCTCACAGTGCTCTCCTTAGCGCGGCTTCTGCCGAAAGACGCCCGGCAGCGGCTCTTACCTCCGGAGAGCATCCTACCTTCGTCTTTAGCTCCTCTTCTCATCTACACCTCGGCAAAACGCTTTTCCACTATGTCTGGCTAGGAAAAACTGTGCCAGCACAGAAAACATCTCCCATCGTGTTCTAGAAGTTGCACGGATGTCTGCCAAGTGTTTGGCAGGAAGAAAAGAAAAGTTGTCCAAAACAGCTTCCAATCGAATGTTCCTGTGATAGGAAAAGTCAGGAGAGTGCAAAGGTACTGTTTTCTATCAGTTGGCAAGGTGCGCACACAATCCCAGTGTTGTACAGCTTGCTTCTTCACCTTCCCGAAGCTGCCGCTCTCGCCGGCTGCCGGAGCCCAAGAAGCGGCTTCTTCGCGCAAAGACGATTGTGCCGCTCACAGGGCTCTCCTTAGCGCGGCTTCTGCCGAAAGACGCCCGGCAGCGGCTCTTACCTCCGGAGAGCATCCTACCTTCGTCTTTAGCTCCTCTTCTCATCTACACCTCGGCAAAACGCTTTTCCACTATGTCTGGCTAGGAAAAACTGTGCCAGCACAGAAAACATCTCCCATCGTGTTCTAGAAGTTGCACGGATGTCTGCCAAGTGTTTGGCAGGAAGAAAAGAAAAGTTGTCCAAAACAGCTTCCAATCGAATGTTCCTGTGATTGGAAAAGTCAGGAGAGTGCAAAGGTACTGTTTTCTATCAGTTGGCAAGGTGCGCACACAATCCCAGTGTTGTACAGCTTGCTTCTTCACCTTCCCGAAGCTGCCGCTCTCGCCGGCTGCCGGAGCCCAAGAAGCGGCTTCTTCGCGCAAAGACGATTGTGCCGCTCACAGGGCTCTCCTTAGCGCGGCTTCTGCCGAAAGACGCCCGGCAGCGGCTCTTACCTCCGGAGAGCATCCTACCTTCGTCTTTCGCGTCTTATGTAGTCTACATCTTAGCAAAACGCTTTTCCACTATGTCTGGCTAGGAAAAACCGTGCCAGCACAGAAAACATCTCCCATCGTGTTCTAGAAGTTGCACGGATGTCTGCCAAGTGTTTGGCAGGAAGAAAAGAAAAGTTGTCCAAAACAGCTTCCAATCGAATGTTCATGTGATTGGAAAAGTCAGGAGTGCAAAGGTACTGTTTTCTATCAGTTGGCAAGGTGCGCACACAATCCCAGTGTTGTACAGCTTGCTTCTTCACCTTCCCGAAGCTGCCACTCTCAGGAGGTAAGAGCCGCTGCCGGGCGTCTTTCGGCAGAAGCCGCGCTAAGGAGAGCACTGTGAGCGGCACAATCGTCTTTGCGCGAAGAAGCCGCTTCTTGGGCTCCGGCAGCCGGCGAGAGCGGCAGCTTCGGGAAGGTGAAGAAGCAAGCTGTACAACACTGGGATTGTGTGCGCACCTTGCCAACTGATAGAAAACAGTACCTTTGCACTCTCCTGAATTTTCCAATCACAGGAACATTCGATTGGAAGCGTTTTGGACAACTTTTCCTTTCTTCCTGCCAAACACTTGGCAGACATCCGTGCAACTTCTAGAACACGATGGGAGATGTTTTCTGTGCTGGCACAGTTTTTCCTAGCCAGACATAGTGGAAAAGCGTTTTGCTAAGATGTAGACTACAAAAGACGCGAAAGACGAAGGTAGGATGCTCTCCGGAGGTAAGAGCCGCTGCCGGGCGTCTTTCGGCAGAAGCCGCGCTAAGGAGAGCACTGTGAGCGGCACAATCGTCTTTGCGCGAAGAAGCCGCTTCTTCGGTTCCGGGAGCCGGCGAGAGCGGCAGCTTCGGGAAGGTGAAGAAGCAAGCTGTACAACACTGGGATTGTGTGCGCACCTTGCCAACTGATAGAAAACAGTACCTTTGCACTCTCCTGACTTTTCCAATCACAGGAACATTCGATTGGAAGCTGTTTTGGACAACTTTTCTTCCTGCCAAACACTTGGCAGACATCCGTGCAACTTCTAGAACACGATGGGAGATGTTTTCTGTGCTGGCACAGTTTTTCCTAGCCAGACATAGTGGAAAAGCGTTTTGCTAAGATGTAGACTACAAAAGACGCGAAAGACGAAGGTAGGATGCTCTCCGGAGGTAAGAGCCGCTGCCGGGCGTCTTTCGGCAGAAGCCGCGCTAAGGAGAGCCCTGTGAGTGGCACAATCGTCTTTGCGCGAAGAAGCCGCTTCTTGGGCTCCGGCAGCCGGCGAGAGCGGCAGCTTCGGGAAGGTGAAGAAGCAAGCTGTACAACACTGGGATTGTGTGCGCACCTTGCCAACTGATAGAAAACAGTACCTTTGCACTCTCCTGACTTTTCCAATCACAGGAACATTCGATTGGAAGCTGTTTTGGACAACTTTTCTTTTCTTCCTGCCAAACACTTGGCAGACATCCGTGCAACTTCTAGAACACGATGGGAGATGTTTTCTGTGCTGGCACAGTTTTTCCTAGCCAGACATAGTGGAAAAGCGTTTTGCTAAGATGTAGACTACATAAGACGCGAAAGACGAAGGTAGGATGCTCTCCGGAGGTAAGAGCCGCTGCCGGGCGTCTTTCGGCAGAAGCCGCGCTAAGGAGAGCCCTGTGAGTGGCACAATCGTCTTTGCGCGAAGAAGCCGCTTCTTGGGCTCCGGCAGCCGGCGAGAGCGGCAGCTTCGGGAAGGTGAAGAAGCAAGCTGTACAACACTGGGATTGTGTGCGCACCTTGCCAACTGATAGAAAACAGTACCTTTGCACTCTCCTGACTTTTCCAATCACAGGAACATTCGATTGGAAGCTGTTTTGGACAACTTTTCTTTTCTTCCTGCCAAACACTTGGCAGACATCCGTGCAACTTCTAGAACACGATGGGAGATGTTTTCTGTGCTGGCACAGTTTTTCCTAGCCAGACATAGTGGAAAAGCGTTTTGCCGAGGTGTAGATGAGAAGAGGAGCTAAAGACGAAGGTAGGATGCTCTCCGGAGGTAAGAGCCGCTGCCGGGCGTCTTTCGGCAGAAGCCGCGCTAAGGAGAGCCCTGTGAGCGGCACAATCGTCTTTGCGCGAAGAAGCCGCTTCTTGGGCTCCGGCAGCCGGCGAGAGCGGCAGCTTCGGGAAGGTGAAGAAGCAAGCTGTACAACACTGGGATTGTGTGCGCACCTTGCCAACTGATAGAAAACAGTACCTTTGCACTCTCCTGACTTTTCCAATCACAGGAACATTCGATTGGAAGCTGTTTTGGACAACTTTTCTTTTCTTCCTGCCAAACACTTGGCAGACATCCGTGCAACTTCTAGAACACGATGGGAGATGTTTTCTGTGCTGGCACAGTTTTTCCTAGCCAGACATAGTGGAAAAGCGTTTTGCTAAGATGTAGACGACAAGAGAGGCTAAAGAGTGGATGTTAGCAAATGACACCCATCTTCAAAAAAGGCAATTAAGAGGACTCGCCATAGTACAAACCAGCCAGCCTCTTTTTTATCCCCAGGAAGTTGATGAAGCAGCTCTTCCTGGAAATCCTTGCCAGGCACATGACAGATGACCAAATAATGTAGTTAGCATGATTTTTCAGGGGAATTTCATGCTGAACATCACTTTAAACTCCTCTGATGAATCAACTTGACTGGTAGATGAAGGGAATATTATCTGCCTGGGCTTCAGGGAGGTTTTTGACATACCTCTACATGGCATCACACATACATATGGAAGCAATAGTGCAAAGGGGAGGGAATCAGTGTCTTTTCAGTGATGCTGAGGGAAAAGACAAGAGGCAGTGGGCACACACTGAAATACAGGAGATTGCCTTTGAACATCAGTAAATGTTTCTTTACTGTCAGGGTGACTGAACCACGGCACAGACTGCCCAGAAAGATTGTGGAGCCTGGATCTTTGAAGACATTAAAAGTACACCCAGATAGAATCCTGGGCAAGAGGCTCTAGGTATCCTGGTTTAGGCAGGGGGGTTGGGCCTGGTTAGCCCCACCAACCCCTTCCACTCTCTTTCATTCTGTGCTAGTGAATTCTCTTCAAGATGCATTTCAAAGCACTGGCATGACAAAGTTCTGTGCAGACAGAGATCCAAATGGACATGGCATCTAAGTTCCTTAAGCAGTGTTCAAGAAGAATGTAAAACTCTGGCACAAGTGTCTCTTCCCTAACTGAATCCCTTTCATGGGAAAATTCCCAGCTCTAGAAAGATCTTCTGATACGCATGCTTAAGACTGACACTGGCTGAGCAAATTTCTCCCTATGTATATCTAAGACCAGTTAGGATCTTCACCCAAAGTGCAGTCAACATAGTCACAGAATGCCTATTGTTAAGAAGTGACAGCTTCCATCAGAATGGCAGCTATTGGTCCACAAAATGGATTAATGGATGGGAATTATCTACGTGGGTTAAAAACAAAAATAAAGAGTTGGTCTTTATTTATCAATTTCATGGCAATATTGATAAGGGAAGAAAAAGATCTAAGTCCTTGACTTTCTGGACTCGAGGAAAGATTTTAAAAATTCCTTGTAAAAATGTATGATCACAATCAGACTATTGAAACCATTTTAGTTGGGAACAAAGTTCCAAAATTGTCTAGATAGTGGCAAAGAAGCCAAGAAAATAGGAAAGAAACAAAAAGAGAGCAAAAGAGTCAGCTTCAGTGTACAAGCTCGTTCTAGAAGTAGTCTGCTGGGAAAAGGAACCCCCAGCTAAATTTCCAATGTATTCCTGCGCTTGATTCAGTAACTGGTCAATGTAAAAACCAATCCTTTTGTACAACTTCTTCCAGCAACAAAAACTCCAACAGGTTGACACTACCATCATGCCTGTTCCAGACATATTTAAAAGAGAAATGATGATTTTCTTGAAAACCTACTTACATAAAAGTTGCAAGATGGTGGAGGGATTCCCACATCCTCCTTCCTCCATCTGGCTTGAAAGTATATTTGATAAAATATGCAACAAAGCACATGATTTATAAGGGAGAGTCAAATGGATGATTTGGGAATCGATCTCTTGTTGATAGTAAACTTCATATCCACTCGGTGTGACCTTTTTAAAACAAAATGTGGAGCTGAGGCATGAATCTGCCACAACAATTGTAAAGCAAACATACACACTCCCCTTCATATGCCCCCCCCTCCACACACACCTAGGCACACACAGAGATCAGCATAGCAGATCATGAACACCTTGGAAAAGACTGAAATGCTAAATGCCTCTCTTGATGGGCAAAAGAGCTGGTGCAGTAATTCAAATGCCTGGTACAAAAATTCTGTTTAATATTTAGCTCCTATTTAAAACACAGCTTTTCATTTCATTCTATTTACAGAATATTTTCATTTCATTTGTTTCTTTAAAATTACTTAGTTCTCACCTGTTGTATGTCTAGGAATATTTTCTTCCAAAAATAGAAAAAAATAGATGATATCTTTTCAGCAGAAAACATTGGTTGATACAATTTTAAACCATCATGATATGGAAGAATTCTTCTGTCCCTCTCGAAGGTGGAAGAAGCATTTGGATCACAGATCATCTACAATGAAATACTTGACATGTTTAAGATGCTTTCAATCAATTTTGATCGTCAATTGCTTATTTGTTGTAAACAGTAATTTTTCAGTGAAGGGAAAGCGTGTGTGGTATATCTACATGATATGTTCAAAGGCAGTTCCTACTAATGGCCAGGCTGAATTCCAGTAAATAATGTCCCGAATGATATTTTGCCGCCTTCTTTGGCACTTCATGAAATCTTACCCCGATGAAGTGCTGAAACACAGAGATTTTCTCTTAGAGAGTGTCTCATGTTGTAACCTATCCCATGGATTTTATGCTGTAATTCTTATCTCTTTTAAAATTTACTATCTTCTGTACAGTTTTCATGAAACTTTCTGTTACAGTAGTGAATAGCACAGATAAATGTCATTTTGTACAACTTTGAATTTACCCCAAGAGCTAAGAGAAAACTTGATCCTATACTTCAATCCGAGTTTCTTCTATAGTCCAACTTTGTTTCTCTACCATCAAGCTTCTCCTTTGTTGCTGCTCCAAGCCCCGTCCAAGGTGACCTTGAATACTTTCAGGGATGGGACACCCACAACTTCTCTGGGCAACCTGTTCCAGTGTTCCAGCACTCCCACAGTAAAAAAGGCCTTCCTTTCATCTAATATGTGTAGGAAATCATAAATCTAGGCATAGAAGCTTGGAGTGCAAATTTGAAATTCTTTGGATTTGAAGCACATTTTATATGAATACTGACTTACAGATGACTAAAAGATGTTGATGGGCATTTGAGCTGACAAGTTTTGAAAAAGTGCACGGAAATTAAAATTGAAACCACTAAAATTAAAAACTCCTTGCCATTTTCTTTTTCCTCTCCTATTCAAAATTGCATATGTCAGATATCAGTGCTTCATGCAAACCTCTCAGATGCTCTCAGAGAAAAAGCTTTTCTTTCAGACTAAGTTGCGGTTGACGTAGAACACTAGCAGGAGTGAAAGATTTTCTGGGCATTGGGGCAGCCCGTTCTCCTTGGATTTGTGTGCAGAATGCATTTTATCCAAACTGGAAAATAGATCCCAGCTCTGTTCTATTCATCATTCTTACTTCATCAGGCCAGAAGATTCTGTGAAAAGTAGCCTGTGGACCTTGAAGACAGCGCATGTGAACCAGATGAGAGGTGATAGAGAAGTTGAGGGAGAGAAGAAAGAGCATATGGCTGAAACCAGAAAGTATTTCTCCACGTGATCATGGAAGATTGCAGGAGCCACTTGGTACTATCAAACCAGCCCGACTTGGCACTGGTGCCACTATGGGTCTGGGAGCCATGTTGCATATCGTGCATTTTAAGGAGCCAGCTGGCCACACCCAGCCATATGCCCCCAAACACAAACCAAGCCCTTTTCTCTGGCAAACAAAACTCAGCTGCCCTGCTTCTGGATGGCAGATTGCAGGAGCCACTTGGTACTATCAAACCAGCCCAACTTGGCACTGGTGCCACCTTGGCTCTGGGAACCATCCTGCCTATTGTAGCTTTTCAGGAGCCAGCCGGTCACTCCCAGCCATAGGCCCCCAAACAGAAACCTCGGCCCGTATCCCTGGCAAACAAAAGTAAGCTGCCCCGCTTCTGGATGACAGATTGCAGGAGCTACTTAGTACTATCAAATCAGCCCGACTTGGCACAGATGCCACCTTGGATCTGGGAACCATCCTGTGTATCGTGGATTTTCAGGGGCCAGCCGGCCACTCTCAGCCATATGCCCCCAAACACAAACCACGGAACTTTTCTCTGGCAAACAAAAATCAGCTGCCCCACTTCTGGATGGCAGATTGCAGGAGCCACTTGGGACTATTACAGCAGCACAACATGGCACTGCTGCCACCTTGGATCTGGGAACAATCCTGCGTATCGTACATATTCAGGAACCAGCCGAACACTCCCAGCCACAGGCCCCCAAACACAAACAACGGCCCATTTCCCTGGCAAACAAAACTCAGCTGCCCCGCTTCTGGATGGCAGTTTGCAGGAGCCACTTGGGACTATCAAACCAGCCCGACTTGGTAATGTTACCACCTTGGATCTGGGAACCATCCGGCGTATCGTGGATTTTCAGGGGCCAGCCGGTCATTCCCAGCCATATGCTCCCAAACACAAACCTCGGCCCTTTCCTCTGGCAAACAAAACTCAACTGCCCCTCTTCTGGATGGCAAATTGCAGGACGCACTTGGTACTACAAAAAGAGCCCGACTTGGCAGTGGTGCCACCTTGGCTCTGGGAACCATCCTGCGTATCGAGCATTTTAAGGAGCCAGCCGGCAATTCCCAGCCGTATGCCCCAAAAAGAAACCACGGACCTTTTCTCTGGCAAAAAAAACTCAGCTGTCCCGCTTCTGGATGGCAGATTGCAGGAGTCACTTTGAACCATACAACCAGCCTTACTTGGCACTGGTGCCACCTTGGATCTGGGAACCATCCTGCCTATCGTTGATTTTCAGGGGCCAGCCTACCACTCTCGGCCATAGGCCCCCAAACACAAACCACAGCCCTTTTCTCTAGCAAACAAAATTTAGCTGCCCCGCTTCTGGATGGCAAATTGCAGGAGCCACTGGGTACTACAAAAACAGCCCGACTTGGCACTGGTGCCACCTTGCGTCTGGTTACCATGCGGCGTATCGTGCATTTTAAGGAGCCAGGTGGCCACTCCCAGCCATATGCCCCCAAACACAACCCATGGCCCTTTTCTCTGGCAAACAAAACTCAGCTGCCCCGCTTCTGGATGGCAGATTGCAGGAGGCACTTGGTACTATCAAACCAGCCCGACTTGTCACTGGTGCCACCTTTGGTCTGGGAACCATCCTGCGTATTGTGGATTGTCAGGAGACAGCCGACCACTCTCGGCCACAGACCCCAATCAAAAACAAAGGTCCGTTTCCCTGGCAAAAAAAACTCAGCTGCCCCGCTTCTGGATGGGAGATTGCAGGAGGCACTTGACACTGTCAAACGAGCCCCACTTTGTACTGGTGCTACCTTGGGTCTGGGAACCATGCTGCGTATCGTGGATTTTCAGGAGCCAGCCGGCCACTGCCAGCCACAGGCCCCCAAACAAAAACCACAGCCTTTTTCTCTGGCAAACAAAACTCAGCTGCCCCGCTTCTGGATGGCAGATTGCAGGAGCCACTTGGTACTATCAAACCAGCCCGACTTGGCACTGGTGCCACCTTGGGTCTGGGAACCATCCTGCCTATCGTGGATTTTAAGGAGCCAGCCGGCTACTCCCAGCCACAGGCCCCCAACAAAAACCACGGCCCTTTTTTCTCGCAAACAAAACTTAGCTGCCTCACTTCTGGATGGCAGATTGCAGGAGCCACTTGGTGTAATCAAACCAGCCCGACTTGGCACTGGTGCCACCTTGGGTCTGGGAACCATCCTGCGTATCGTGGATTCTAAGGAGCCAGCCGGCCACTCCCAGCCACAGGCCCCCAAACAAAATCAACGGCGCTGTTCCCTGGAAAACAAAACACGCCTGCCAACTTTTTGATGGAGTTTGCAGGAACCACTTGGTATTATCAAACCAGCCCAACTTGGCACTGGTGCCACCTTGGCTCTGGATACCATGCTGCGTATCGTGGATTCTAAGGAGCCAGCCGGCCACTCCCAGCCACAGGCCCCCAAACACAAACAACGGCGCTTTTCCCTGGAAAACAAAACTCGTCTGCCAACTTTTTCATGGCAGATTGCAGGAGCCACTTGGTACTATCAAACCAGGCCGACTTGGCACTGGTGCCACCATGGGTCTGGTCAACATCCTGCCTATTGTAACTTTTCAGGAGCCAGCCGGTCACTCCCAGCCATAGGCCCTGAGACACAAACCTCGGCCCGTTTCCCTGGCAAACAAAAGTAAGCTGCCCCGCTTCTGGATGGCAGATTGCAGGAGCCACTTGGTACTATCAAACCAGCCCGACTTGGCACTGGTGCCACCTCTGGTCTGGGAACCATCCTGCGTATCGTGGATTCTAAGGAGCCATCCGGCCACTCCCACCCACAGGCCCCCAAACACAAACAACGGCGCTTTTCCCTGGAAAACAAAAGTAAGCTGCCCCGCTTCTGGATGGCAGATTGCAGGAGCCACTTGATACTATCAAACCAGCCCGACTAGGCACTGGTGCCACCTCTGGTCTGGGAACCATCCCGCGTATCGTGGATTCTAAGGAGCCAGTCGGCAACTCCCAGCCACAGGCCCCCAAACACAAACAACGGCCCGTTTCCCTGGCAAACAAAAGTAAGCTGCCCCGCTTCTGGATGGCAGATTGCAGAAGCCACTTGGTACTATCAAACTAGCCCAACTTGGCACTGGTGCCACCTCTGGTCTGGGAACCATCCTGCGTATCATGGGTTCTAAGGAGCCAGTCGGCAACTCCCAGCCACAGGCCCCCAAACACAAACCTCGGCCCGTTTCCCTGGCAAACAAAATTAAGCTGCCCCGCTTCTGGATGGCAGATTGCAGGACGCACTTGGTACTATCAGACCAGCCTGACTTGGCACTGGTGCCACCTCTGGTCTGGGAACCATCCTGCGTATCGTGGATTCTAAGGAGCCAACCGGCCACTCCCAGCCACAGGCCCCCAAACACAAACAACGGCGCTTTTCCCTAAATAACAAACTCGCCTGCCAACTTTTTGATGGCAGATTGCAGGAGCCACTTGGTACTATCAAACCAGCCCAACTTGGCACTGGTGCCACCATGGGTCTGGTCACCATCCTGCCTATCGTAGCTTTTCAGGAGCCAGCCGGTCACTCCCAGCCATAGGCCCCCAGACACAAACCTCGGCCCGTTTCCCTGGCAAACAAAAGTAAGCTACCCCGCTTCTGGATGGCAGTTTGCAGGACGCACTTGGTAGTATCAAACCAGCCCAACTTGGCACTGGTGCCACCTTGGGTCTGGGAACCATCCTGCGTATCGTGGATTCTGAGGAGCCCGCCGGCCACTCCCTGCCACAGGCACCCAAACACAAACAACGGCGCTTTTCCCTGGAAAACAAAACTCGCCTGCCAACTTTTTGATGGCAGATTGCAGGAGCCACTTGGTACTATCAAACCAGCCCAACTTGGCACTGGTGCCACCATGGATATGGTAACCATCCTGCCTATCGTAGCTTTTCAGGACCTAGCAGGTCACTCCCAGCCATAGGCACCCAGACAAAAACCTCGGCCCGTTTCCCTGGCAAACAAAAGTAAGCTGCCCCGCTTCTGGATGGCAGATTGCAGGAACCACTTGGTACTATAAAACCAGCCCGACTTGGCACTGGTGCCACGTCAGGTCTGGGAACCATCCTGCGTATCGTGGATTCTAAGGAGCCAGCCGGCCACTCCCACCCACAGGCACCCAAACACAAACAACGGCGCTTTTCCCTGGAAAACAAAACTCGCCTGCCAACTTTTTGAGGGCAGATTGCAGGAGCCACTTGGTACTATCAAACCAGCCCAACTTGGCACTGGTGCCACCATGGGTCTGCTCCCCATCCTGCCTATCGTAGCTTTTCAGGAGCCAGCCGGTCACTCCCAGCCATAGGCCCCCACACACAAACCTCGGCCCGTTTCCCTGGCAAACAAAAGTAAGCTGCCCCGCTTCTGGATGGCAGATTGCAGGACGCACTTGGTACTATCAAACCAGCCCGACTTGTCACTGGTGCCACCTCTGGTCTGGGAACCATGCCGCGTATCGTGGATTCTAAGGAGCCAGCCGGCCACTCCCAGCCACAGGCCCCCAAACACAAACAACGGCGCTTTTCCCTGGAAAACAAAACTCGCCTGCCAACTTTTTGATGGCGGATTGCAGGAGCCACTTGGTACTATCAAAGCAGCCCAACTTGTCACTGGTGCCACAATGGATGTGGTCACCATCCTGCCTATCGTAGCTTTTCAGGACCTCGCCGGTCACTCCCAGCCATAGGCGCCCAGACACAAAGCTCGGCCCGTTTCCCTGGCACACAAAAGTAAGCTGCCCCGCTTCTGGATGGCAGATTGCAGGAACCACTTGGTACTATAAAACCAGCCCGACTTGGCGCTGGTGCCACCTCTGGTCTGGGAACCATCCTGCGTATCGTGGATTCTAAGGAGCCAGCCGGTCACTCCAGCCACAGGCCCCCAGACACAAACAACGGCGCTTTTCCCTGGAAAACAAAACTCGCCTGCCAACTTTTTGATGGCAGATTGCAGGAGCCTCTTGGTACTATCAAACCAGCCCAACTTGGCACTGGTGCCACCATGGGTCTGGTCACCATCCTGCCTATCGTAGCTTTCCAGGAGCCAGCCGGTCACTCCCAGCCATAGGCCCCCAGTCACAAACCTCGGCCCGTTTCCCTGGCAAACAAAAGTAAGCTACCCCGCTTCTGGATGGCAGATTGCAGGAGCCACTTGCTACTATCAAACCAGCCCAACTTGGAACTGGTGCCACCTTGGGTCTGGGAACCATGCTGCGTATCGCAGATTCTAAGGCGCCAGTCGGCCACTCCCAGCCACAAGCCCCCAAACACAAACAACGGCGCTTTACTCTGGCAAACAAAACTCAACTGCCCCTCTTCTGGATGGCAAATTGCAGGACGCACTTGGTACTATAAAAACAGCCCGACTTGGCACTGGTGCCACCTTGGGTCTGGGAACCATCGTGCGTATCGATCTTTTTAATGAGACAGCCGGCCACTCCCAGCCATATGCCCCCGAACACAACCCACGGCCCTTTCCTCTGGCAAACAAAACTCAGCTGCACCGCTTCTGGATGGCAGATTGCAGGAGCCACTTGGTACTATCAAACCAGCACGACTTGGCACTGGTGCCACCTTGGGTCTGGGAACCATCCTGCGTATTGTGGATTGTCAGCAGCCAGCTGAACACTCTCGGCCACAGACCCCAATCAAAAACAACGGCCCGTTTCACAGGCAAACAAAACTCAGCTGCCCCGCTTCTGGATGGGAGATTGCAGGAGGCACTTGACACTGTGAAACCAGCCCCACTTGGCACTGGTGCCACCTTGGGTCTGGGAACCATGCTGCGTATCATGGATTTTCAGGAGCCAGCCGGCCACTCCCAGCCATAGGCCCCCAAACAAAAACCACAGCCTTTTTCTCTGGCAAACAAAATTCAGCTGCCCCACTTCTGGATGGCAGATTGCAGGAGCCACTTGGGACTATCACACCAGCACAACATGGCACTGGTGCCACCTTGGATCTGGGAACCATCCGGCGTATAGTGGATTTTCAGGGGTCAGCCGGTCACTCTCAGCCATAGGCCCCAAACACAAACCACGGCCCTTTTCTCTGGAAAACAAAACTCAACTGCCCCTCTTCTGGATGGCAGATTGCAGGAGCCACTGGGTACTATGAAACCAGCCCTACTTGGCACTGGTGCCACCTTGGGTCTGGGAACCATGCTGCGTATCATGGATTTTCAGGAGCCAGCCGGCCACTGCCAGCCACAGGCCCCGAAACACAAACAACAGCCTTTTTCTCTGGCAAACAAAATTCAGCTGCCCCGCTTCTGGATGGCAGATTGCAGGAACCACTTGGTACTAACAAACCAGCCCGACTTGGCACTGGTGCCACCTTGGGTCTGGGAACCATCCTGCGTATCGTGGATTCTAAGGAGCCAGCTGGCCACTCCCAGCCACAGGCCCAAAAACACACACAACGGCGCTTTTCCCTGGAAAACAAAACTCGCCTGCCAACTTTTTGATGGCAGATTGCAGGAGCCACTTGGTACTATCAAACCAGCCCAACTTGGCACTGGTGCCACCATGGGTCTGGTCACCATCCTGCCTATCGTAGCTTTTCAGGAGCCAGCCGGTCACTCCCAGCCATAGGCCCCCAGACACAAACCTCGGCCTGTTTCCCTGGCACACAAAAGTAAGCTACCGCACTTCTGGATGGCAGATTGCAGGAGCCACTTTGCACCATCAAACCAGCCCGACTTGGCACTGGTGCCACCTCTGGTCTGGGAACCATGCTGCGTATCGTGTGTTCTAGGCAGCCAGCCGGCCACTCCCAGCCACAGTCCCCCAAACAAAAACAACGGCGCTTTTCCCTGGAAAACAAAACTGGCCTGCCAACTTTTTGATGGCAGATTGCAGGAGCCACTTGGTACTATCAAACCAGCCCAACTTGGCACTGGTGCCACCATGGGTCTGGACACCATCCTGCCTATCGTAGCTTTTCAGGAGCCAGCCGGTCACTCCCAGCCATAGGTCCCCAGACAAATACCTCGGCCCGTTTCCCTGGCAAACAAAAGTAAGCTGCCCCGCTTCTGGATGGCAGATTGCAGGAGCCACTTGGTACTATCAAACCAGCCCAACTTGACACTGGTGCCACCTTGGCGCTGGGAACCATGCTGCGTAACCCGGATTCTAAGACGACAGGCAGCCACTGCCAGCCACCGGCCTCCAAACAAAATCAATGGCGCTTTTCCCTGGAAAACAAAACTCGCCTGACAACTTTTAGATGGCAGATTGCAGGAGCCAGTTGGTACCATCAAACCAGCCCAACTTGGCACTGGTGCCACCTTGGGTCTGGGAACCATCCTGCCTATTGTTGCTTTTCAGGAGCCAGCCGGTCACTCCTAGCCCTAGGTCCCCAGTCATAAACCTCGGCCCGTTTCCCTGGTACACAAATGTAAGCTACCCCGCTCCAGGATGGCAGATTGCAGGAGCCACTTTTCACCATCAAACCAGCCCGACGTGGCACTGGTGCCACCTTGGGTCTGGGAACCATCCTGCGTATCGTGTGTTCTAAGGAGCCAGCCGGCCACTCCCACCCACAGACCCCCAAACACAAACAACGGCGCTTTTCCCTGGAAAACAAAACTCGCCTGCCAACTTTTTGATGGCAGATTGCAGGAGCCACTTGGTACTATCAAACCAGCCCAACTTGGCACTGGTGCCACCATGGGTCTGGTCACCATCCTGCCTATCGTAGCTTTTCAGGAGCCAGGCGGTCACTCCCAGCCATAGGCCCCCAGACACAAACCTCGGCCCGTTTCCCTGGCAAACAAAAGTAAGCTGCCCCGCTTTTGGATGGCTGATTGCAGGATGCACTTGGTACTATCAAACCAGCCCGACTTGGCCCTGGTGCCACCTTGGCTCTGGGAACCATGCTGCGTAACGTAGATTCTACGAGGACAGGCGGCCACTCCCTGCCACAGGCCTCTAAACAAAAGCAACGGCGCTTTTCCCTGGAAAACAAAACTCGCCTGCCAACTTTTTGATGGCAGATTGCAGGAGCCACTTGGTACTATCAAACCAGCCCAACTTGGCACTGGTGCCACCATGGGTCTGGTCACCATCCTGCCTATCGTAGCTTTTCAGGAGCCAGCCGGTCACTCCCAGCCATAGGCCCCCAGACAAATACCTCGGCCCGTTTCCCTGGCAAACAAAAGTAAGCTGCCCCGCTTCTGGATGGCAGATTGCAGGAGCCACATGGTACTATCAAACCAGGCTAACATGGCACTGGTGCCACCTTGGCTCTGGGAACCATCCTGCCTATCTTGGATTTTCAGGGGCCAGCCGGCCACTCTCAGCCATATGCCCCCAAACACATACCACGGCCCTTTTCTCTGGCAAACAAAACTCAACTGCCCCTCTTCTGGATGGCAAATTGCAGGACACACTTGGTACTACGAAAACAGCCCGACTTGGCACTGATGCCACCTTGGGTCAGGGAACAATCCTGCGTATCGATCTTTTTAAGGAGCCAGCCGGCCCCGCCCAGCCATATACCCCCAAAAAACAACCACGGAACTTTTCTCCAGCAGACAAAAATCCGCTGCCCCGCGTCTGAATGGCAGATTTCAGGAGCTATTTAGTATTATAAACCAGCCCGTCTTGGCACTGGTGCTACCATGAGTCTGGTAACCATCCTGCCTATCGTAGCTTTTCAGTAGCCAGCCGGTCACTCCCAGCCATAGGCCCCCAGACAAATACCTCGGCCCGTTTCCCTGGGAAACAAAAGTAAGCTGCCCCGCTTCTGGATGGCAGATTGCAGGAGCCACTTGGTACTATCAAACCAGCCCAATTTTGAACTGGTGCCACCTTGGCTCTGGGAACCATCCTACGTATCCTGGGTTCAAAGGAGGCAGCCGGCCACTCCCAGCCACAGGCCTCTAAACAAAAACAACGGCGCTTTTCCCTGGAAAACAAAACTCGCCTGCCAACTTTTTGATGGCAGATTGCAGGAGCCACTTGGTACTATCAAACCAGCCCAACTTGGCACTGGTGCCACCATGGGTCTGGTCACCATCCTGCCTATCGTAGCTTTTCAGGAGCCAGCCGGTCACTCCCAGCCATAGGCCCCCTGACAAATACCTCGGCCCGTTTCCCTGGCAAACAAAAGTAAGCAGCCCCGCTTCCTGATGGCAGATTGCAGGAGCCACATGGTACTATCAAACCAGGCCAACATGGCACTGGTGCCACCTTGGTTCTGGGAACCATCCTGCCTATCGTGGATTTTCAGGCGCCAGCCGGCCACTCTCAACCATATGCCCCCAAACACATACCACGGCCCTTTTCTCTGGCAAACAGAACTCAACCGCCCCTCTTCTGGATGGCAAATTGCAGGACGCACTTGGTACTACCAAAACAGCCCGATTTGGCACTGATGCCACCTTGGGTCAGGGAACAATCCTGCGTATCGAGCTTTTTAAGGAGCCAGCCGGCCACGTCCAGCCATATACCCCCAAAAAAAAACCACGGAACTTTTCTCCAGTAAACAAAAATCCGCTACCCCGCGTCTGGATGGCAGATTGCAGGAGCTATTTAGTATCATCAAACCAGCCCGACTTGGCACTGGTGCCACCATGAGTCTGGTAACCATCCTGCCTATCGTAGCTTTTCAGTAGCCAGCCAGTCACTCCCAGCCATAGGCCCCCAGACAAATACCTCGGCCCGTTTCCCTGGGAAACAAAAGTAAGCTACCCCGCTTCTGGATGGCAGATTGCAGGAGCCACTTTGCACCATCAAACCAGCCCGACTTGGCACTGGTACCACCTCTGGTCTGGGAACCATCCTGCGTATCGTGGATTCTAAGGAGACAGCCGGCCACTCCCAGCCACAGGCCCCCAAACACAAACAACGGCGCTTTTCCCTGGAAAACAAAACTCGCCTGCCAACTTTTTGATGGCAGATTGCAGGAGCCACTTGGTACTATCAAACCAGCCCAACTTGGCACTGGTGCCACCATGGGTCTGGTCACCATCCTGCCTATCGTAGCTTTTCAGGCGCCAGCCGGTGCTCCCAGCCATAGGCCCCCAGACAAAAACCTCGGCCCGTTTCCCTGGCAAACAAAAGTAAGTTATCCCGCTTCTGGATGGCAGATTGCAGGAGCCACTTTTCAACATCAAACCAGCCCGACTTGGCACTGGTGCCACCTCTGGTCTGGGAACCATCCTGCGTATCGTGGATTCTAAGGAGCCAGCCGGCCACTCCCAGCCACAGGCCCCCAAACACAAACAACGGCGCTTTTCCCTGGATAACAAACTCCCCTGCCAACTTTTTGATGGCAGATTGCAGGAGCCACTTGGTACTATCAAACCAGCCCAACTTGGCACTGGTGCCACCATGGGTCTGGTCACCATCCTGCCTATCGTAGCTTTTCAGGAGCCAGCCGGTCACTCCCAGCCATAGGCCCTGAGACACAAACCTCGGCCCGTTTCCCTGGCAAACAAAAGTAAGCTGCCCCGCTTCTGGATGGCAGATTGCAGGACGCACTTGGTACTATCAAACCAGCCCAACTTGGCACTGGTGCCACCTCTGGTCTGGGAACCATGCCGCGTATCGTGGATTCTAAGGAGCCAGCCGGCCACTCCCAGCCACAGGCCCCCAAACACAAACAACGGCGCTTTTCCCTGGAAAACAAAACTCGCCTGCCAACTTTTTGATGGCAGATTGCAGGAGCCACTTGGTACTATCAAATCAGCCCAACTTGGCACTGGTGCCACCATGGGTCTGGTCACCATCCTGCCTATCGTAGCTTTTCAGGACCTAGCCGGTCACTCCAAGCCATAGGCGCCCAGACACAAAGCTCGGCCCGTTTCCCTGGCAAACAAAAGTAAGCTACCCCGCTTCTGGATGGCAGATTGCAGGAGCCACTTTGCACCATCAAACTAGCCCGACTTGGCACTGGTGCCACCTCAGGTCTGGGAACCATCCTGCGTATCGTTCATTGTAAGGAGCCAGCCGGCGACTCCAGCCACAGGCCCCCAGACACAATCAACGGCGCTTTTCCCTGGAAAACAAAACTCGCCTGCCAACTTTTTGATGGCAGATTGCAGGAGCCACTTGGTACTATCAAATCAGCCCAACTTGGCACTGGTGCCACCATGGGTCTGGTCACCATCCTGCCTATCGTAGTTTTCAGGAGCCAGCCGGTCACTCGCAGCCATAGGCCCCCAGACACAATACTCGGCCCGTTTCCCTGGCAAACAAAAGTAAGCTACCGCGCTTCTGGATGGCAGATTGCAGGAACCACTTGGTACTATCAAACCAGCCCAACTTGGCACTGGTGCCACCTTGGGTCTGGGAACCATCCTGCGTATCGTGGATTCTAAGCAGGTAGCCGGCCACTCCCTGCCACAGGCACCCAAACACAAACAACGGCGCTTTTCCCTGGAAAACAAAACTCGCCTTCCCACTTTTTGATGGCGGATTGCAGGAGCCACTTGGTACTATCAAACCAGCCCAACTTGGCACTGGTGCCACCATGGGTCTGGTCACCATCCTGCCTATCGTAGCTTTTCAGGACCTAGCAGGTCACTCCCAGCCATAGGCCCCCAGACACAAAGCTCGGCCCGTTTCCCTGGCAAACAAAAGTAAGCTGCCCCGCTTCTGGATGGCAGATTGCAGGAGCCACTTGGTACTATCAAACCAGCCCGACTTGGCACTGGTGCCACCTCTGGTCTGGGAACCATGCTGCGTATCGTGGATTCTAAGGAGCCAGCCGGCCACTCCCAGCCACAGGCCCCCAAACACAAACAACGGCGCTTTTCCCTGGAAAACAAAACTCGCCTGCCAACATTTTGATGGCAGATTGCAGGAGCCACTTGCTACTATCAAATCAGCCCAACTTGGCACTGGTGCCACCATGGGTCTGGTCACCATCCTGCCTATCGTAGCTGTTCAGGCGCCAGCCGGTCACTCCCAGCCATAGTCCCCCAGAGAAAAACCTCGGCCCGTTTCCCTGGGAAACAAAAGTAAGCTGCCCCGCTTCTGGATGGCAGATTGCAGGAGCCACTTTGCACCATCAAACCAGCCCAACTTGGCACTGGTGCCACCTCTGGTCTGGGAACCATGCCGCGTATCGTGGATTCTAAGGAGCCAGCCGGCCACTCCCAGCCACAGGCCCCCAAACACAAACAACGGCGCTTTTCCCTGGAAAACAAAACTCGCCTGCCAACTTTTTGATGGCAGATTGCAGGAGCCACTTGGTACTATCAAATCAGCCCAACTTGGCACTGGTGCCACCATGGGTCTGGTCACCATCCTGCCTATCGTAGATTTTCAGGACCTAGCCGGTCACTCCAAGCCATAGGCGCCCAGACACAAAGCTCGACCCGTTTCCCTGGCAAACAAAATTAAGCTGCCCCGCTTCTGGATGGCAGATTTCAGGAGCCACTTGGTACTATCAAACCAGCCCAACTTGGCACTGGTGCCACCTTGGGTCTGGGAACCATCCTGCGTATCGTGGATTCTAAGGAGCCAGCCGGTCACTCCCAGCCACAGGCCCCCAAACACAAACAACGGCGCTTTTCCCTGGAATACAAAACCCGCCTGCCAACATTTTGATGGCAGATTGCAGGAGCCACTTGGTACTATCAAATCAGCCCAACTCGGCACTGGTGCCACCATGGGTCTGGTCACCATCCTGCCTATCATAGCTTTTCAGGAGCCAGCCGGTCCCTCTCTGCCATAGGGCCCCAGAGAAATCCTCGGCCAGTTTCCCTGGCAAAAAAAAGTAACCTACCCCGCTTCTGGATGGCAGATTGCAGGAGCCACTTTACACCATCAAACTAGCCCGACTTGGCACTGGTGCCACCTCAGGTCTGGGAACCATCCTGCGTATCGTGGATTCTAAGGAGCCAGCCGGCCACTCCAGCCACAGGCCCCCAGACACAATCAACGGCGCTTTTCCCTGGAAAACAAAACTCGCCTGCCAACTTTTTGAGGGCAGATTGCAGGAGCCACTTGGTACTATCAAATCAGCCCAACTTGGCACTGGTGCCACCATGGGTCTGGTCACCATCCTGCCTATCGTAGCTTTCCAGGAGCCAGCCGGTCACTCCCAGCCATAGGCCCCCACACACAAAGCTCGGCCCGTTTCCCTGGCAAACAAAAGCAAGCTGCCCCGCTTCTGGATGGCATATTGCAGGAGCCACTTTGCACAATCAAACTAGCCCGACTCGGCACTGGTGCCACCTCAGGTCTGGGAACCATGCTGCGTATCGTGGATTCTAATTAGCCATCCGGCCACTCCCAGCCACAGGCCCCCAAACAAAAACAACGGCGCTTTTCCCTGGAAAACAAAACTCGCCTGCCAAATTTTGATGGCAGATTGCAGGAGCCACTTGGTACTATCAAACCAGCCCAACTTGGCACTGGTGCCACCATGGGTCTGGTCACCATCCTGCCTATCGTAGCTTTTCAGGAGCCAGCCGGTCACTCCCAGCCATAGGCCCCCACACACAAAGCTCGGCCCGTTTCCCTGGCAAACAAAAGCAAGCTGCCCCGCTTCTGGATGGCATATTGCAGGAGCCACTTTGCACAATCAAACTAGCCCGACTCGGCACTGGTGCCACCTCAGGTCTGGGAACCTTGCTGCGTATCGTGGATTCTAATTAGCCATCCGGCCACTCCCAGCCACAGGCCCCCAAACACAAACAACGGCGCTTTTCCCTGGAAAACAAAACTCGCCTGCCAACATTTTGATGGCAGATTGCAGGAGCCACTTGGTACTATCAAACCAGCCCAACTTGACACTGGTGCCACCATGGGTCTGGTCACCATCCTGCCTATCGTAGCTTTTCAGGAGCCAGCCGGTCACTCCCAGCCATAGGCCCCCAGACACAAAGCTCGGCCCGTTTCCCTGACAAACAAAAGTAAGCTGTCCCGCTTCTGGATGGCAGATTCCAGGAGCCACTTGGTACTATCAAATCAGCCCAATTTGGCACTGGTGCCACCTCTGGTCTGGGAACCATTCTGCATATCGTGGATTCTAATTAGCCATCCGTCCACTCCCAGCCACAGGCCCCCAAACGCAAACAACGGCGCTTTACCCTGGAAAACAAAACTCGTCTGCCAACTTTTTGATGGCAGATTGCCGGAGCCACTTGGTACTATCAAACCAGCCCACCTTGGCACTGTTGCCACCTTGGGTCTGGGAACCATGCTGCGTATAGTGGATTATAAGGAGCCAGCCGGCCACTCCCTGCCACAGGCCCCCAAACAGAAACAGCGGCGCTTTTCCCTGGAAAACATAATTCGCCGGCCAACTATTTGATGGCAGATTGCAGGAGCCACTTGGTACTATCAAATCAGCCCAACTTGGCACTGGTTGCACCTCAGGTCTGGGAACCATCCTGCCTATCGTAGCTTTTCAGGAGCCAGCCGGTCACTCCCAGCCATAGGCGCCCAGACACAATGCTCGGCCCGTTTCCCTGGCAAACCAAAGTAAGCTGCCCCGCTTCTTGATGGCAGATTGCAGGAGCCACTTTTCACCATCAAAGTAGCCCGACTTGGAACTGGTGCCACCTCTGGTCTGGGAACCATGCTGCGTATCGTGGATTCTAAGGAGCCAGCCGGCCACTCCCAGCCACAGGCCCCCAAACACAAACAACTGCGCTTTTCCCTGGAAAACAAAACTCGCCTGCCAACATTTTGATGGCAGATTGCAGGAGCCACTTGCTACTATCAAATCAGCCCAACTTGGCACTGGTGCCACCATGGGTCTGGTCACCATCCTGCCTATCGTAGCTTTTCAGGAGCCAGCCGGTCACTCCCAGCCATAGGCCCCCAGACAAAAACCTCGGCCCGTTTCCCTGGCAAACAAAAGAAAGCTGCCCCGCTTCTGCATGGCAGATTGCAGGAAGCAGTTGGTATTATAAAACCAGCCCGACTTTGCACTGGTGCCACCTCTGGTCTGGGAAGCATGCTGAGTATCTGGGATTCTAAGGAGCCAGCCGGCCACTCCCACCCAAAGGCCCCCAAACACATACCACGGCCCTTTGCTCTGGCAAACAAAACTCAACTGCCCCTCTTCTGGATGGCAAATTGCAGGACGCACTTGGTACTACGAAAACAGCCCGACTTGGCACTGATGCCACCTTGGGTCAGGGAACAATCCTGCGTATCGAGCTTTTTAAGGAGCCAGCCGGCCACGTCCAGCCATATACCCCCAAAAAAAAACCACGGAACTTTTCTCCAGCAAACAAAAATCCGCTGCCCCGCGTCTGGATGGCAGATTGCAGGAGCTATTTAGTATTATCAAACCAGCCCGACTTGGCACTGGTGCCACCATGAGTCTGGTAACCATCCTGCCTATCGTAGCTTTTCAGTAGCCAGCCAGTCACTCCCAGCCATAGGCCCCCAGACAAAAACCTCGGCCCGTTTCCCTGGGAAACAAAAGTAAGCTGTCCCGCTTCTGGATGGCAGATTGCAGGAGCCACTTGGTACTATCAAACCAGCCCAACTTGGCACTGGCGCCACCTTGGCTCTGGGAACCATCCTGCGTATCCTGGGTTCAAAGGAGGCAGCCGGCCACTCCCAGCCACAGGCCTCCAAACACAAACAACGGCGCTTTTCCCTGGAAAACAAAACTGGCCTGCCAACTTTTTGATGGCAGATTGCAGGAGCCACTTGGTACTATCAAACCAGCCCAACTTGGCACTGGTGCCACCATGGGTCTGGTCACCATCCTGCCTATCGTAGCTTTTCAGGCGCCAGCCGGTGCTCCCAGCCATTGGCCCCCAGACAAAAACCTCGGCCCGTTTCCCTGGCAAACAAAAGTAAGCTACCCCGCTTCTGGATGGCAGATTGCAGGAGCCACTTTGCACCATCAAACCAGCCCGACTTGGCACTGGTGCCACCTCTGGTCTGGGAACCATCCTGCGTATCGTGGATTCTAAGGAGCCAGCCGGCCACTCCAAGCCACAGGCCCCCAAACACAAACAACGGCGCTTTTCCCTGGATAACAAACTCGCCTGCCAACTTTTTGATGGCAGATTGCAGGAGCCACTTGGTACTATCAAATCAGCCCAACTTGGCACTGGTGCCACCATGGGTCTGGTCACCATCCTGCCTATCGTAGCTTTTCAGGACCTAGCCGGTCACTCCAAGCCATAGGCGCCCAGACACAAAGCTCGGCCCGTTTCCCTGGCAAACAAATGTAAGCTGTCCCGCTTCTGGATGGCAGATTGCAGGACCCACTAGGTATTATCAAACCAGCCCGACTTGGCACTGGTGCCACCTCTGGTCTGGGAACCATCCTGCGTATCGTGGATTCTAAGGAGCCAGCCGGCCACTCCCAGCCACAGGCCCCCAAACACAAACAACGGCGCTTTTCCCTGGAAAACAAAACTCGCCTGCCAACATTTTGATGGCAGATTGCAGGAGCCACTTGGTACTATCAAACCAGCCCAACTTGGCACTGGTGCCACCATGGGTCTGGTCACCATCCTGCCTATCGTAGCTTTTCAGGAGCCAGCCGGTCACTCCAAGCCATAGGCCCCCAGACAAAAACCTCGGCACGTTTCCCTGGCAAAGAAAAGTAAGCTGCCCCGCTTCTGGATGGCAGATTGCAGGAGCCACTTTGCACCATCAAACTAGCCAGACTTGGCACTTGTGCCACCTCTGGTCTGGGAACCATGCTGCGTATCGTGGATTCTAAGGAGCCAGCCGGCCACTCCAAGCCACAGGCCCCCAAACACCAACAACGGCGCTTTTCCCTGGAAAACAAAACTCGCCTGCCAAATTTTGATGGCCGATTGCAGGAGCCACTTGGTACTATCAAACCAGCCCAACTTGGCACTGCTGCCACCATGGGTCTGGTCCCCATCCTGCCTATCTTAGCTTTTCAGGTCCTAGCCGGTCACTCCCAGCCATAGGCCCCCAGACACAAAGCTCGACCCGTTTCCCTGGCAAACAAAATTAAGCTGCCCCGCTTCTGGATGGCAGATTGCAGGAGCCACTTGGTACTATCAAACCAGCCCAACTTGGCACTGGTGCCACCTTGGGTCTGGGAACCATCCTGCGTATCGTGGATTCTAAGGAGCCAGCCGGTCACTCCCAGCCACAGGCCCCCAAACACAAACAACGGCGCTTTTCCCTGGAATACAAAACCCGCCTGCCAACATTTTGATGGCAGATTGCAGGAGCCACTTGGTACTATCAAATCAGCCCAACTCGGCACTGGTGCCACCATGGGTCTGGTCACCATCCTGCCTATCATAGCTTTTCAGGAGCCAGCCGGTCCCTCTCTGCCATAGGGCCCCAGAGAAATCCTCGGCCAGTTTCCCTGGCAAAAAAAAGTAACCTACCCCGCTTCTGGATGGCAGATTGCAGGAGCCACTTTACACCATCAAACTAGCCCGACTTGGCACTGGTGCCACCTCAGGTCTGGGAACCATCCTGCGTATCGTGGATTCTAAGGAGCCAGCCGGCCACTCCAGCCACAGGCCCCCAGACACAATCAACGGCGCTTTTCCCTGGAAAACAAAACTCGCCTGCCGACTTTTTGATGGCAGATTGCAGGAGCCACTTGGTACTATCAAATCAGCCCAATTTGGCACTGGTGCCACAATGGGTCTGGTCACCATCCTGCCTATCGTAGCTTTTCAGGAGCCAGCCGGTCACTCCCAGCCATAGGCCCCCAGACACAAAGCTCGGCCAGTTTCCCTGGCAAACAAAAGCAAGCTGCCCCGCTTCTAGATGGCATATTGCAGGAGCCACTTTGCACCATCAAACTAGCGCGACTCGGCACTGGTGCCACCTCAGGTCTGGGAACCATCCTGCGTATCGTGGATTCTAATTAGCCATCCGGCCACTCCCACCCACAGGCCCCCAAACAAAAACAACGGCGCTTTTCCCTGGAAAACAAAACTCGCCTGCCAAATTTTGATGGCAGATTGCAGGAGCCACTTGGTACTATCAAACCAGCCCAACTTGACACTGGTGCCACCATGGGTCTGGTCACCATCCTGCCTATCGTAGCTTTTCAGGAGCCAGCCGGTCAATCCCAGCCATAGGCCCCCAGACACAAACCTCGGCCCGTTTCCCTGGCAAACAAAAGTAAGCTACCCCGCTTCTGGATGGCAGATTGCAGGAAGCACTTGGTACTATCAAACCAGCCCAACTTGGCCCTGGTGCCACCTTGGGTCTGGGAACCATCCTGCGTATCGTGGATTCTAATTAGCCATCCGTCCACTCCCAGCCACAGGCCCCCAAACAGAAACAACGGCGCTTTTCCCTGGAAATCAAAACTCGCCTGCCAACATTTTGATGGCAGATTGCCGGAGCCACTTGGTACTATCAAACCAGCCCAACCTTACACTGGTGCCACCATGGGTCTGGTCACCATCCTGCCTATCGTAGCATTTCAGGAGCCAGCCGGTCACTCCCAGCCATAGGCCCCCAGACAAAAACCTTGGCCCGTTTCCCTGGCAAACAAAAGTAAGTTATCCCGCTACTGGATGGCAGATTGCAGGAGCCACTTTTCACCATCAAACCAGCCCGACTTGGCACTGGTGCCACCTCAGGTCTGGGAACCATGCTGCGTATCGTGGATTCTAAGGAGCCAGCCGGCCACTCCCAGCCACAGGCCCCCAAACACAAACAACGGCGCATTTCCCTGGATAACAAACTCGCCTGCCAAATTTTGATGGCAGATTGCAGGAGCCACTTGGTACTATCAAACCAGCCCAACTTGGCACTGGTGCCACCATGGGTCTGGTCACCATCCTGCCTATCGTAACTTTTCAGGAGCCAGCCGGTCACTCCCAGCCATAGGCCCCCAGACAAAAACCTCGGCCCGTTTCCCTGGCAAACAAAAGTAAGCTGCCCCGCTTCTGGATGGCAGATTGCCGGAGCCACTTGGTACTATAAAACCAGCCCAACTTGGCACTGGTGCCACCTCTGGTCTGGGAACCATGCCGCGTATCGTGGATTCTAAGGAGCCAGCCGGCCACTCCCAGCCACAGGCCCCCAAACAAAAACAACGGCGCTTTTCCCTGGAAAACAAAACTCGCCTGCCAACTTTTTGATGGCAGATTGCAGGAGCCACTTGGTACTATCAAACCAGCCCAACTTGACACTGGTGCCACCATGGGTCTGGTCACCATCCTGCCTATCGTAGCTTTTCAGGCGCCAGCCGGTCACTCCAAGCCATAGGCGCCCAGACACAAAGCTCGGCCCGTTTCCCTGACAAACAAAAGTAAGCTGTCCCGCTTCTGGATGGCAGATTCCCGGAGCCACTTGGTACTATCAAATCAGCCCAATTTGGCACTGGTGCCACCTCTGGTCTGGGAACCATCCTGCATATCGTGGATTCTAATTAGCCATCCGTCCACTCCCAGCCACAGGCCCCCAAACACAAACAACGGCGCTTTACCCTGGAAAACAAAACTCGTCTGCCAACTTTTTGATGGCAGATTGCCGGAGCCACTTGGTACTATCAAACCAGCCCAACTTGGCACTGTTGCCACCTTGGGTCTGGGAACCATGCTGCGTATCGTGGATTATAAGGAGCCAGCCGGCCACTCCCTGCCACAGGCCCCCAAACAGAAACAACGGCGCTTTTCCCTGGAAAACATAATTCGCCGGCCAACTATTTGATGGCAGATTGCAGGAGCCACTTGGTACTATCAAATCAGCCCAACTTGGCACTGGTTGCACCTCAGGTCTGGGAACCATCCTGCCTATCGTAGCTTTTCAGGACCTCGCCGCTCACTCCCAGCCATAGGCGCCCAGACACAAAGCTCGGCCCGTTTCCCTGGCAAACCAAAGTAAGCTGCCCCGCTTCTTGATGGCAGATTGCAGGAACCACTTTTCACCATCAAAGTAGCCCGACTTGGAACTGGTGCCACCTCTGGTCTGGGAACCATGCTGCGTATCGTGGATTCTAAGGAGCCAGCCGGCCACTCCCAGCCACAGGCCCCCAAACACAAACAACGGCGCTTTTCCCTGGAAAACAAAACTCGCCTGCCAACTTTTTGATGGCAGATTGCAGGAGCCACTTGCTACTATCAAATCAGCCCAACTTGGCACTGGTGCCACCATGGGTCTGGTCACCATCCTGCCTATCGTAGCTTTTCAGGAGCCAGCCGGTCACTCCCAGCCATAGGCCCCCAGACAAAAACCTCGGCCCGTTTCCCTGGCAAACAAAAGTAAGCTGCCCCGCTTCTGCATGGCAGATTGCAGGAACCACTTGGTATTATAAAACCAGCCCGACTTGGCACTGGTGCCACCTCTGGTCTGGGAACCATGCTGCGTATCGGGGATTCTAAGGAGCCAGCCGGCCACTCCCACCCTAAGGCCCCCAAACAGAAACAACGGCGCTTTTCCCTGGAAAACAAAACTCGCCTGCCAACTTTTTGATGGCAGATTGCAGGAGCCACTTGGTACTATCAAACCAGCTCAACTTGGCACTGGTGCCACCATGGGTCTGGTCACCATCCTGCCTATCTTAGCTTTTCAGGACCTAGCCGGTCACTCCCAGCCATAGGCCCGCAGACACAAAGCTCGGCCCGTTTCCCTGGCAAACAAAAGTAAGCTGCCCTGCTTCTGGATGGCAGATTGCAGGAACCACTTGGTACTATCAAACCAGCCCAATTTTGCACTGGTGCCACCTTGGCTCTGGGAACCATCCTACGTATCCTGGGTTCAAAGGAGGCAGCCGGCCACTCCCAGCCACAGGCCTCTAAACAAAATCAACGGCGCTTTTCCCTGGAAAACAAAACTCGCCTGACAACTTTTTGATGGCAGATTGCAGGAGCCACTTGGTACCATCAAACCAGCCCAACTTGGCACTGGTGCCACCATGGGTCTGGTCACCATCCTGCCTATCGTAGCTTTTCAGGAGCCAGCCGGTCACTCCCAGCCATAGACCCCCAGACACAAACCTCGGCCCGTTTCCCTGGAAAACAAAAGTAAGCTGCTCCAATTCTGGATGGCAGATTGCAGGAGCCACTTGGTACTATCAAATCAGCCCGACTTGGCACTGGTGCCACCATGGGTCTGGTAAACCTCCTGCCTATCGTAGCTTTTCAGGAGCCAGACAGTCACTCCCTGCCATAGGCCCCCAGACACAAACCTCGGCCCGTTTCCCTGGCAAACAAAAGTAAACTGCCCCGCTTTTGGATGGCAGATTGCAGGATGCATTTGGTACTATCAAACCTGCCCGACTTGGCCCTGGTGCCACCTTGGCTCTGGAAACCATGCTGCGTAACGTAGATTCTACGAGGACAGGCGGCCACTCCCAGCCACAGGCCTCTAAACAACAACAACGGCGCTTTTCCCTGGAAAACAAAACTCGCCTGCCAACTTTTTGATGGCAGATTGCAGGAGCCACTTGGTACTATCAAACCAGCCCAACTTGGTACTGGTTCCACTTTGGGTCTGGTCACCATCCTGCCTATCGTAGCTTTTCAGGAGCCAGCCGGTCACTCCCAGCCATAGGCCCCCAGACAAAAACCTCGGCCCGTTTCCCTGGCAAACAAAAGTAAGCAGCCCCGCTTCTGGATGGCAGATTGCAGGAGCCACATGGTACTATCAAACCAGGCCAACATGGCACTGGTGCCACCTTGGCTCTGGGAACCATCCTGCCTATCGTGGATTTTCAGGGGCCAGCCGGCCACTCTCAGCCATATGCCCCCAAACACATACCACGGCCCTTTGCTCTGGCAAACAAAACTCAACTGCCCCTCTTCTGGATGGCAAATTGCAGGACGCACTTGGTACTACGAAAACAGCCCGACTTGGCACTGATGCCACCTTGGGTCAGGGAACAATCCTGCGTATCGATCTTTTTAAGGAGCCAGCCGGCCACGTCCAGCCATATACCCCCCAAAAAAAACCACGGAACTTTTCTCCAGCAAACAAAAATCCGCTGCCCCGCGTCTGAATGGCAGATTTCAGGAGCTATTTAGTATTATCAAACCAGCCCGACTTGGCACTGGTGCCACCATGAGTCTGGTATCCATCCTGCCTATCGTAGCTTTTCAGTAGCCAGCCGGTCACTCCCAGCCATAGGCCCCCAGACAAATACCTCAGCCCGTTTCCCTGGGAAACAAAAGTAAGCTGTCCCGCTTCTGGATGGCAGATTGCAGGAGCCACTAGGTATTATCAAACCAGCCCAACTTGGCACTGGTGCCACTTTGGCTCTGGGAACCATCCTGCTTATCCTGGGTTCAAAGGAGGCAGCCGGCCACTCCCAGCCACAGGCCTCTAAACAAGAACAACGGCGCTTTTCCCTGGAAAACAAAACTCGCCTGACAACTTTTTGATGGCAGATTGCAGGAGCCACTTGGTACTATCAAACCAGCCCAACTTGGCACTGGTGCCACCATGGGTCTGCTCACCATCCTGCCTATCGTAGCTTTTCAGGAGCCAGCCGCTCACTCCCAGCCATAGGCCCCCAGACAAATATCTCGGCCCGTTTCCCTGGCAAACAAAAGTAAGCAGCCCCGCTTCTGGATGGCAGATTGCAGGAGCCACATGGTACTATCAAACCAGGCCAACATGGCACTGGTGCCACCTTGGCTCTGGGAACCATCCTGCCTATCGTGGATTTTCAGGGGCCAGCCGGCCACTCTCAACCATATGCCCCCAAACATATACCACGGCCCTTTTCTCTGGCAAACAAAACTCAACTGCCCCTCTTCTGGATGGCAAATTGCAGGACGCACTTGGTACTACGAAAACAGCCCGACTTGGCACTGATGCCACCTTGGGTCAGGGAACAATCCTGCGTATCGAGCTTTTTAAGGAGCCAGCCGGCCACGTCCAGCCATATACCCCCAAAAAAAAACCACGGAACTTTTCTCCAGCAACCAAAAATCCGCTGCCCGCGTCTGGATGGCAGATTGCAGGAGCTATTTAGTATTATCAAACCAGCCCGACTTGGCACTGGTGCCACCATGAGTCTGGTAACCATCCTGCCTATCGTAGCTTTTCAGTAGCCAGCCAGTCACTCCCAGCCATAGGCCCCCAGACAAATACCTCGGCCCGTTTCCCTGGGAAACAAAAGTAAGCTGTCCCGCTTCTGGATGGCAGATTGCAGGAGCCACTTGGTACTATCAAACCAGCCCAACTTGGCACTGGCGCCACCTTGGCTCTGGGAACCATCCTGCGTATCCTGGGTTCAAAGGAGGCAGCCGGCCACTCCCAGCCACAGGCCTCCAAACACAAACAACGGCGCTTTTCCCTGGAAAACAAAACTGGCCTGCCAACATTTTGATGGCAGAGTGCAGGAGCCACTTGGTACTATCAAACCAGCCCAACTTGGCACTGGTGCCACCATGGGTCTGGTCACCATCCGGCCTATCGTAGCTTTTCAGGCGCCAGCCGGTGCTCCCAGCCATTGGCCCCCAGTCACAAACCTCGGCCCGTTTCCCTGGCAAACAAAAGTAAGCTACCCCGCTTCTGGATGGCAGATTGCAGGAGCCACTTTGCACCATCAAACCAGCCCGACTTGGCACTGGTGCCACCTCTGGTCTGGGAACCATGCTGCGTATCGTGGATTATAAGGAGCCAGCTGGCCACTCCCAGCCACAGGCCCCCAAACAAAAACAACGGCGCTTTTCCCTGGAAAACAAAACTCACCTGCCAACTTTTTGATGGCAGATTGCAGGAGCCACATGGTACTATCAAACCACCCCAACTTGGCAACAAGTGGTTCCTGCAATCTGCCATCCAGAAGCGGGGCAGCTTACTTTTCTTTGCCAGGGAAACGGACCGTTGTTTGTGTTTGGAGGCATATGGCTGGGAGTGGCCGACTGGCTCCTTAAAATCCACGATACGCAGGATGGTTCCCAGACCAGAGGTGGCACCAGTGCCTAGTCGGGCTGGTTTGATAGTACCAAGTGGCTCCTGCAATCTGCCATCCAGAAGCGGGGGTGCTTACTTTTGTTTGCCAGGGAAACAGGCCGAGCTTTGTGTCTCGGGGCCTATGGCAGGGAGTGACCGGCTGGCTCCTGAAAAGCTACGATAGGCAGGATGGTGACCAGACCCATGGTGGCACCAGTGCCAAGTTGGGCTGGTTTGATAGTACCAAGTGGCTCCTGCAATCTGCCATCAAAAAGTTGGCAGGCGAGTTTTGTTTTCCAGGGAAAAGCGCCATTGTTTGTGTTTGGGGGCCTGTGGTTGGGAGTGCCCGGCTGGCTCCTTAGAAACCACGATACGCAGCATGGTTACCAGACAAGAGGTGCCACCAGTGCCAAGTTGTGCTGGTTTGATACTACCAAGTGGTTCCTGCAATCTGCCATCCAGAAGCGGGGCAGCTTACTTTTGTTTGCCACGGAAACGGGCCGTTGTTTGTGTTTGGGGGCCTGTGGCTGGGAGTGGCCGACTGGCTCCTTAGAATCCACGATACGCAGGATGGGTCCCAGACCAGAGGTGGCACCAGTGCCAAGTTGGGCTGGTTTGATAGTACCAAGTGGCTCCTGCAATCTGCCATCCAGAAGCGGGGCAGCTTACTTTTGTTTGCCAGGGAAACGGGCCGAGGTTTGTGACTGGGGACCTATGGCTGGGAGTGACCGGCTGGCTCCTGAAAAGCTACGATAGGCAGGATGGTGACCAGACCCAAAGTGGAACCAGTACCAAGTTGGGCTGGTTTGATAGTACCAAGTGGCTCCTGCAATCTGCCATCAAAAAGTTGGCAGGCGAGTTTTGTTTTCCAGGGAAAAGCGCCGTTGTTTGTATTTGGGGGCCTGTGGCTGGGAGTGGCCGCCTGTCCTCGTAGAATCTACGTTACGCAGCATGGTTCCCAGAGCCAAGGTGGCACGAGGGCCAAGTCGGGCAGGTTTGATAGTACCAAATGCATCCTGCAATCTGCCATCCAAAAGCGGGGCAGTTTACTTTTGTTTGCGAGGGAAACGGGCCGAGGTTTGTGTCTGGGGGCCTATGGCAGGGAGTGACCGTCTGGCTCCTGAAAAGCTACGATAGGCAGGATGTTTACCAGACCCATGGTGGCACCAGTGCCAAGTTGGGCTGATTTGATAGTACCAAGTGGCTCCTGCAATCTGCCATCCAGAATCGGGGCAGCTTACTTTTGTTTTCCAGGGAAACGGGCCGAGGTTTGTGTCTGGGGGTCTATGGCTGGGAGTGACCGGCTGGCTCCTGAAAAGCTACGATAGGCAGGATGGTGACCAGACCCATGGTGGCACCAGTGCCAAGTTGGGCAGGTTTGATAGTACCAAGTGGCTCCTGCAATCTGCCATCAAAAAGTTGTCAGGCGAGTTTTGTTTTCCAGGGAAAAGCGCCGTTGTTTTGTTTAGAGGCCTGTGGCTGGGAGTGGCCGGCTGCCTCCTTTGAACCAAGGATACGTAGGATGGTTCCCAGAGCCAAGGTGGCACCAGTGCAAAATTGGGCTGGTTTGATAGTACCAAGTGGTTCCTGCAATCTGCCATCCAGAAGCAGGGCAGCTTACTTTTGTTTGCCAGGGAAACGGGCCGAGCTTTGTGTCTGCGGGCCTATGGCTGGGAGTGACCGGCTAGGTCCTGAAAAGCTAAGATAGGCAGGATGGTGACCAGACCCATGGTGGCACCAGTGCCAAGTTGAGCTGGTTTGATAGTACCAAGTGGCTCCTGCAATCTGCCATCAAAAAGTTGGCAGGCGAGTTTTGTTTTCCAGGGAAAAGCGCCGTTGTTTGTGTTTGGGGGCCTTTGGGTGGGAGTGGCCGGCTGGCTCCGTAGAATCCCCGATACGCAACATGGTTCCCAGACCAGAGGTGGCACCAGTGCCAAGTCGGGCTGGTTTTATAATACCAAGTGGTTCCTGCAATCTGCCATGCAGAAGCGGGGCAGCTTACTTTTGTTTGCCAGGGAAACGGGCCGAGGTTTTTGTCTGGGCGCCTATGGCTGGGAGTGACCGGCTAGGTCCTGAAAAGCTACGATAGGCAGGATGGTGACCAGACCCATGGTGGCACCAGTGCCAAGTTGGGCTGATTTGATAGTACCAAGTGGCTCCTGCAATCTGCCATCAAAAAGTTGGCAGGCGAGTTTTGTTTTCCAGGGAAAAGCGCCGTTGTTTGTGTTTGGGGGCCTGTGGCTGGGAGTGGCCGGGTGGCTCCTTAGAATCCACGATACGCAGCATGGTTCCCAGACCAGAGGTGGCACCAGTTCCAAGTCGAGCTACTTTGATGGTGAAAAGTTGTTCCTGCAATCTGCCATCAAGAAGCGGGGCAGCTTACTTTGGTTTGCCAGGGAAACGGGCCGAGCTTTGTGTCTGGGCGCCTATGGCTGGGAGTGAGCGGCTGGCTCCTGAAAAGCTACGATAGGCAGGATGGTTCCCAGACCTGAGGTGGCACCAGTGCCAAGTTGGGCTGATTGGATAGTACCAAGTGGCTCCTGCAATCTGCCATCAAATAGTTGGCCGGCGAATTATGTTTTCCAGGGAAAAGCGCCGTTGTTTCTGTTTGGGGGCCTGTGGCAGGGAGTGGCCGGCTGGCTCCTTATAATCCACGATACGCAGCATGGTTCCCAGACCCAAGGTGGCAACAGTGCCAAGTTGGGCTGGTTTGATAGTACCAAGTGGCTCCGGCAATCTGCCATCAAAAAGTTGGCAGACGAGTTTTGTTTTCCAGGGTAAAGCGCCGTTGTTTGCGTTTGGGGGCCTGTGGCTGGGAGTGGACGGATGGCTAATTAGAATCCACGATATGCAGGATGGTTCCCAGACCAGAGGTGGCACCAGTGCCAAGTTGGGCTGATTTGATAGTACCAAGTGGCTCCTGGAATCTGCCATCCAGAAGCGGGACAGCTTACTTTTGTTTGTCAGGGAAACGGGCCGAGCTTTGTGTCTGCGGGCCTATGGCTGGGAGTGACCAGCTGGCTCCTGAAAAGCTACGATAGGCAGGATGGTGACCAGACCCATGGTGGCACCAGTGTCAAGTTGGGCTGGTTTGATAGTACCAGGTGGCTCCTGCAATCTGCCATCAAAAAGTTGGCAGGCGAGTTTTGTTTTCCAGGGAAAAGCGCCGTTGTTTTTGTTTGGGGGCCTGTGGCTGGGAGTGGCCGGCTGGCTCCTTAGAATCCACGATACGCAGCATGGTTCCCAGACCAGAGGTGGCACCAGTGCCAAGTTGGGCTGGTTTGATAGTACCAAGTGCGTCCTGCAATCTGCCATCCAGAAGCAGGGCAGCTTACTTTTGTTTGCCAGGGAAACGGGCCGAGGTTTTTGTCTGGGGGCCTATGGCTGGGAGTGACCGGCTGGCTCCTGAAAAGCTACGATAGGCAGGATGGTGACCAGACCCATGGTGGCACCACTGCCAAGTTGGGCTGGTTTGATAGTACCAAGTGGCTCCTGCAATCTGCCATCAAATATTTGGCAGGCGAGTTTGTTATCCAGGGAAATGCGCCGTTGTTTGTGTTTGGGGGCCTGTGGCTGGGAGTGGCCGGCTGGCTGCTTAGAATCCATGATACGCAGCATGGTTCCCAGACCTGAGGTGGCACCAGTGCCAAGTTGGGCTGGTTTGATGGTGAAAATTGGCTCCTGCAATCTGCCATCCAGTAGCGGGATAACTTACTTTTGTTTGCCAGGGAAACGGGCCAAGGTTTTTGTCTGGGGGCCTATGGCTGGGAGTGACCGGCTGGCTCCTGAAATGCTACGATAGGCAGGATGGTGACCAGACCCATGGTGGCACCAGTGCCAAGTTGGGCTGGTTTGATAGTACCAAGTGGCTCCTGCAATCTGCCATCAAAATGTTGGCAGGCGAGTTTTGTTTTCCAGGGAAAAGCGCCGTTGTTTTTGTTTGGGGGCCTGTGGCTGGGAGTGGACGGATGGCTAATTAGAATCCACGATACGCAGGATGGTTCCCAGACCCAAGGTGGCACCAGTGCCAAGTTGTGCTGGTTTGATAGTACCAAGTGCGTCCTGCAATCTGCCATCCAGAAGCGGGGTAGCTTACTTTTGTTTGCCAGGGAAACGGGCCGAGGTTTGTGTCTGGGGGCCTATGGCTGGGATTGACCGGCTGGCTCCTGAAAAGCTACGATAGGCAGGATGGTGACCAGACCCATGGTGGCACCAGTGTCAAGTTGGGCTGGTTTGATAGTACTAAGTGGCTCCTGCAATCTGCCATCAAAATGTTGGCAGGCGAGTTTTGTTTTCCAGGGAAAAGCGCCGTTGTTTTTGTTTGGGGGCCTGTGGGTGGGAGTGGCCGGATGGCTAATTAGAATCCACGATACGCAGCATGGTTCCCAGACCTGAGGTGGCACCAGTGCCGAGTCGGGCTAGTTTGATGGTGCAAAGTGGCTCCTGCAATATGCCATCCAGAAGCGGGGCAGCTTGCTTTTGTTTGCCAGGGAAACGGGCCGAGCTTTGTGTCTGGGGGCCTATGGCTTGGAGTGACCGGCTGGCTCCTGAAAAGCTACGATAGGCAGGATGGTGACCAGACCCATGGTGGCACCAGTGCCAAGTTGGGCTGGTTTGATAGTACCAAGTGGCTCCTGCAATCTGCCATCAAAACGTCGGCAGGCGAGTTTTGTTTTCCAGGGAAAAGCGCCGTTGATTGTGTCTGGGGGCCTGTGGCTGGAGTGGCCGGCTGGCTCCTTAGAATCCACGATACGCAGGATGGTTCCCAGACCTGAGGTGGCACCAGTGCCAAGTCGGGCTAGTTTGATGGTGTAAAGTGGCTCCTGCAATCTGCCATCCAGAAGCGGGGTAGGTTACTTTTTTTTGCCAGGGAAACTGGCCGAGGATTTCTCTGGGCCCTATGGCAGAGAGGGACCGGCTGGCTCCTGAAAAGCTATGATAGGCAGGATGGTGACCAGACCCATGGTGGCACCAGTGCCGAGTTGGGCTGATTTGATAGTACCAAGTGGCTCCTGCAATCTGCCATCAAAATGTTGGCAGGCGGGTTTTGTATTCCAGGGAAAAGCGCCGTTGTTTGTGTTTGGGGGCCTGTGGCTGGGAGTGACCGGCTGGCCCCTTAGAATCCACGATACGCAGGATGGTTCCCAGACCCAAGGTGGCACCAGTGCCAAGTTGGGCTGGTTTGATAGTACCAAGTGGCTCCTGCAATCTGCCATCCAGAAGCGGGACAGCTTACTTTTGTTTGCCAGGGAAACGGTTCGAGCTTTGTGTCTGGGGGCCTATGGCTGGGAGTGACCGGCTAGGACCTGAAAAGCTAAGATAGGCAGGATGGTGACCAGACCCATGGTGGCAGCAGTGCCAAGTTGGGCTGGTTTGATAGTACCAAGTGGCTCCTGCAATCTGCCATCAAAATTTGGCAGGCGAGTTTTGTTTTCCAGGGAAAAGCGCCGTTGTTTGTGTTTGGGGGCCTGTGGCTTGGAGTGGCCGGCTGGCTCCTTAGAATCCACGATACGCAGCATGGTTCCCAGACCAGAGGTGGCACAAGTGCCAAGTCTGGCTAGTTTGATGGTGCAAAGTGGCTCCTGCAATAATCTGCCATCCAGAAGCGGGGCAGCTTACTTTTCTTTGCCAGGGAAACGTGCCGAGGTTTTTGTCTGGGGGCCTATGGCTTGGAGTGACCGGCTGGCTCCTGAAAAGCTACGATAGGCAGGATGGTGAGCAGACCCATGGTGGCACCAGTGCCAAGTTGGGCTGGTTTGATAGTACCAATTGGCTCCTGCAATCTGCCATCAAAATGTTGGCAGGCGAGTTTTGTTTTCCAGGGAAAAGCGCCGTTGTTTGTGTTTGGGGGCCTGTGGCTGGGAGTGGCCGGCTGGCTGCTTAGAATCCACGATACGCAGGATGGTTCCCAGACCAGAGGTGGCACCAGTGCCAAGTCGGGCTGCTTTGATAATACCTAGTGGATCCTGCAATCTGCCATCCAGAAGCGGGACAGCTTACATTTGTTTGCCAGGGAAACGGGCCGAGCTTTGTGTCTGGGCGCCTATGGCTTGGAGTGACCGGCTAGGTCCTGAAAAGCTACGATAGGCAGGATGGTGACCAGACCCATGGTGGCACCAGTGCCAAGTTGGGCTGATTTGATAGCACCAAGTGGCTCCTGCAATCTGCCATCAAAAAGTTGGCAGGCGAGTTTTGTTTTCCAGGGAAAAGCGCCGTTGTTTGTGTTTGGGGGCCTGTGGCTGGGAGTGGCCGGCTGGCTCCTTAGAATCCACGATACGCGGCATGGTTCCCAGACCAGAGGTGGCACCAGTGCCAAGTTGGGCTGGTTTGATGGTGCAAAGTGGCTCCTGCAATCTGCCATCCAGAAGCGGGGCAGCTTACTTTTGTTTCCCAGGGAAACGGGCCGAGGTTTTTCTCTGGGGGCCTATGGCTGGGAGTGACCGGCTGGCGCCTGAACAGCTACGATAGGCAGGATGGTGACCAGACCCATGATGGCACCAGTGCCAAGTTGGGCTGATTTGATAGTACCAAGTGGCTCCTGCAATCTCCCATCAAAATGTTGGCAGGCGAGTTTTGTTTTCCAGGGAAAAGCGCCGTTGTTTTTGTTTGGGGGCCTGTGGCTGGGAGTGGCCGGCTGGCTCCTTAGAATCCACGATACGCAGCATGGTTCCCAGACCAGAGGTGGCACCAGTGCCAAGTCGGGCTGGTTTGATAGCACCAAGTGGCTCCGGCAATCTGCCATCCAGAAGCGGGGCAGCTTACTTTTGTTTGCCAGGGAAACGGGCCGAGCTTTGTGTCTGGGCGCCTATTGCTGGGAGTGACCTGCTAGGTCCTGAAAAGCTACGATAGGCAGGATGGTGACCAGACCCATGGTGGCACCAGTGCCATGTTGGCCTGGTTTGATAGTACCAAGTGGCTCCTGCAATCCGCCATCAAAAAGTGGGAGGCGAGTTTTGTTTTCCAGGGAAAAGCGCCGTTGATTGTGTTTGGGTGCCTGTGGCAGGGAGTGGCCGGCTGGCTGCTTAGAATCCACGATACGCAGGATGGTTCCCAGACCCAAGGTGGCACCAGTGCCAAGTTGGGCTGGTTTGATAGTACCAAGTGGTTCCTGCAATCTGCCATCCAGAAGCGGGGCAGCTTACTTTTGTTTGCCAGGGAAACGGGCCGAGTATTGTGTCTGGGGGCCTATGGCTGCGAGTGACCGGCTGGCTCCTGAAAACTACGATAGGCAGAATGGTGACCAGACCCATGGTGGCACCAGTGCCAAGTTGGGCTGATTTGATAGTACCAAGTGGCTCCTGCAATCTGCCATCAAAAAGTTGGCAGGCGAGTTTTGTTTTCCAGGGAAAAGCGCCGTTGTTTGTGTCTGGGGGCCTGTGGCTGGAGTGGCCGGCTGGCTCCTTACAATGAACGATACGCAGGATGGTTCCCAGACCTGAGGTGGCACCAGTGCCAAGTCGGGCTAGTTTGATGGTGCAAAGTGGCTCCTGCAATCTGCCATCCAGAAGCGGGGTAGCTTACTTTTGTTTGCCAGGGAAACGGGCCGAGCTTTGTGTCTGGGCGCCTATGGCTTGGAGTGACCGGCTAGGTCCTGAAAAGCTACGATAGGCAGGATGGTGACCAGACCCATGGTGGCACCAGTGCCAAGTTGGGCTGGTTTGATAGTACCAAGTGGCTCCTGCAATCTGCCATCAAAAAGTTGGCAGGCGAGTTTTGTTTTCCAGGGAAAAGCGCCGTTGTTTGTATTTGGGGGCCTGTGGCTGGGAGTGGCCGGCTGGCTCCTTAGAATCCACGATACGCGGCATGGTTCCCAGACCAGAGGTGGCACCAGTGCCAAGTCGGGCTGGTTTGATGGTGCAAAGTGGCTCCTGCAATCTGCCATCCAGAAGCGGGATAACTTACTTTTGTTTGCCAGGGAAACGGGCCGAGGTTTTTGTCTGGGGGCCTATGGCTGGGAGTGTTTGGCTGGCTCCTGAAAAGCTACGATAGGCAGGATGGTGACCAGACCCATGGTGGCACCAGTGCCAAGTTGGGCTGGTTTGATAGTACCAAGTGGCTCCTGCAATCTGCCATCAAAAAGTTGGCAGGCGAGTTTTGTTTTCCAGGGAAAAACGCTGTTGTTTGTGTTTGGGGGCCTGTGGGTGAGAGTGGCCGGCTGTCTCCTTAGAATCCACGATACGCAGGATGGTTCCCAGACCAGAGGTGGCACCAGTGCCAAGTCGGGCTGGTTTGATGGTGCAAAGTGGCTCCTGCAATCTGCCATCCAGAAGCGGGGTAGCTTACTTTTGTTTCCCAGGGAAACGGGCCGAGGTATTTGTCTGGGGGCCTATGGCTGGGAGTGACTGGCTGGCTACTGAAAAGCTACGATAGGCAGGATGGTTACCAGACTCATGGTGGCACCAGTGCCAAGTCGGGCTGGTTTGATTATACTAAATAGCTCCTGCAATCTGCCATCCAGACGCGGGGCAGCGGATTTTTGTTTGCTGGAGAAAAGTTCCGTGGTTTTTTTTTGGGGGTATATGGCTGGACGTGGCCGGCTGGCTCCTTAAAAAGCTCGATACGCAGGATTGTTCCCTGACCCAAGGTGGCATCAGTGCCAAGTCGGGCTGTTTTCGTAGTACCAAGTGCGTCCTGCAATTTGCCATCCAGAAGAGGGGCAGTTGAGTTCTGTTTGCCAGAGAAAAGGGCCGTGGTATGTGTTTGGGGGCATATGGTTGAGAGTGGCCGGCTGGCCCCTGAAAATCCACGATAGGCAGGATGGTTCCCAGAGCCAAGGTGGCACCAGTGCCATGTTGGCCTGGTTTGATAGTACCATGTGGCTCCTGCAATCTGCCATCCAGAAGCGGGGCTGCTTACTTTTGTTTGCCAGGGAAACGGGCCGAGATATTTGTCTGGGGGCCTATGGCTGGGAGTGACCGGCTGGCTCCTGAAAAGCTACGATAGGCAGGATGGTGACCAGACCCATGGTGGCACCTCTGCCAAGTTGGGCTGGTTTGATAGTACCAAGTGGCTCCTGCAATCTGCCATCAAAAAGTTGGCAGGAGAGTTTTGTTTTCCAGGGAAAAGCGCCGTTGTTTTTGTTTAGAGGCCTGTGGCTGGGAGTGGCCGGCTGCCTCCTTTGAACCCAGGATACGTAGGATGGTTCCCAGAGCCAAGGTGGCACCAGTGCCAAGTTGGGCTGGTTTGATAGTACCAAGTGGCTCCTGCAATCTGCCATCCAGAAGCGGGGCAGCTTACTTTTGTTTCCCAGGGAAACGGGCCGAGGTATTTGTCTGGGGGCCTATGGCTGGGAGTGACCGGCTGGCTACTGAAAAGCTATGATAGGCAGGATGGTTACCAGACTCATGGTAGCACCAGTGCCAAGTCGGGCTGGTTTATAATACTAAATAGCTCCTGAAATCTGCCATTCAGACGCGGGGCAGCGGATTTTTGTTTGCTGGAGAAAAGTTCCGTGGTTGTTTTTTGGGGGTATATGGCTGGGCGGGGCCGGCTGGCTCCTTAAAAAGATCGATACGCAGGATTGTTCCCTGACCCAAGGTGGCATCAGTGCCAAGTCGGGCTGTTTTCGTAGTACCAAGTGGGTCCTGCAATTTGCCATCCAGAAGAGGGGCAGTTGAGTTTTGTTTGCCAGAGCAAAGGGCCGTGGTATGTGTTTGGGGGCATATGGCTGAGAGTGGCCGGCTGGCCCCTGAAAATCCAAGATAGGCAGGATGGTTCCCAGAGCCAAGGTGGCACCAGTGCCATGTTGGCCTGGTTTGATAGTACCATGTGGCTCCTGCAATCTGCCATCCAGAAGCGGGGCAGCTTACTTTTGTTTGCCAGGGAAACTGGCCGAGGTATTTGTCTGGGGGCCTATGGCTGGGAGTGACCGGCTGGTTCCTGAAAAGCTACGATAGGCAGGATGGTGACCAGACCCATGGTGGCACCAGTGCCAAGTTGGGCTGGTTTGATAGTACCAAGTGGCTCCTGCAATCTGCCCTCAAAAAGTTGGCAGGCGAGTTTTGTTTTCCAGGGAAAAGCGCCGTTGCTTTTGTTTAGAGGCCTGTGGCAGGGAGTGGCCGCCTGTCCTCGTAGAATCTACGTTACGCAGCATGGTTCCCAGAGCCAAGGTGGCACCAGGGCCAAGTCGGGCTGGTTTGATAGTACCAAGTGCATCCTGCAATCAGCCATCCAAAAGCGGGGCAGCTTACTTTTGTTTGCCAGGGAAACGGGCCGAGGTTTGTGTCTGGGGGCCTATGGCAGGGAGTGACCGGCTGGCTCCTGAAAAGCTACGATAGGCAGGATGTTTACCAGACCCATGGTGGCACCAGTGCCAAGTTGGGCTGATTTGATAACAGCAAGTGGCTCCTGCAATCTGCCATCCAGAATCGGGGCAGCTTACTTTTGTTTTCCAGGGAAACGGGCCGAGGTTTGTGTCTGGGGGCCTATGGCTGGTAGTGACCGGCTGGCTCCTGAAAAGCTACGATAGGCAGGATGGTGACCAGACCCATGGTGGCACCAGTGCCAAGTTGGGCTGGTTTGATAGTACCAAGTGGCTCCTGCAATCTGCCATCAAAATATTGGCAGGCGAGTTTTGTTTTCCAGGGAAAAGCGCCGTTGTTTGTGTTTGGGGGCCTGTGGCTCAGAGTGGCCGGGTGGCTGCTTAGAATCCACGATACGCAGGATGGTTCCCAGACCCAAGGTGGCACCAGTGCCAAGTCGGGCTGGTTTGACACTACCAAGTGGCTCCTGAACTCTGCCATCCAGAATCGGGGCAGCTTAATTTTGTTTGCCAGGGAAACGGTCCGAGGTTTGTGTCTGGGGGCCTATGGCTGGGAGTGACCGGCTGGCTCCTGAAAAGCTACAATAGGCAGGATGGTTCCCAGATCCAAGATGGCACCAGTGCCAAGTCGGGGTGGTTTGATGGTGCAAAGTGGCTCCTGCAATCTGCCATCCTGACGCGGGGCAGCGGATTTTTGTTTCCAAGAGAAATGGTCCGTGGTTTGTTTTTGGGGCTATATGGCTGGGCGTGGCCTGCTGGCTCCTTAAAAAGCTACGATAGGCAGGATGGTTCCCAGACCCAAGGTGGCACCAGTGCCAAGTCGGGGGGTTTTCGTAGTACAAAGTGCGTCCTAAAATTTGCCATCCAGAAGAGGGTCAGTTGAGTTTTGTTTACCAGAGAAAAGGGCCGTGGTTTGTTTTTGGGGGCATATGGCTGATAGTGGCCGTCTGGCCCCTGAAAATCCACGATAGGCAGGATGGTTCCCAGACCAGAGGTGGCACCAGTGCCAAGTCGGGCTGGTTTGATAGTACTAAATAGCACCTGCAATCTGCCATGCAGAAGCGGGGCAGCTTACTTTTGTTTGCCAGGGAAACGGGCCGAGGTTTGTGTCTGGGGGCCTATGGCTGGGAGTGACCGCCTGGCTCCTGAAAAGCTACGATAGGCAGGATGGTGACCAGACCCATGGTGGCACCAGTGCCAAGTTGGGCTGGTTTGATAGTACCAAGTGGCTCCTGCAATCTGCCATCAAAATGTTGGCAGGAGAGTTTTGTTTTCCAGGGAAAAGCGCCGTTGTTTGTGTTTGGGGGTCTGTGGGTGGGAGTGGCCGGCTGGCTCCTTAGAACACACGATACGCAGGATGGTTCCCAGACCCAAGGTGGCACCAGTGCCACGTCGGGCTGGTTTGATGGTGAAAAGTGGCTCCTGCAATCTGCCATCCTGAAGCGGGGTAGCTTACATTTGTGTACCAGGGAAACGGGCCGAGGTTTATGACTGGGGGCCTAGGGCTAGGAGTGACCGGCTGGCTCCTGAAAAGCAACAATAGGCAGGATGGTTCCCAGATCCAAGGTGGCACCAGTGCCAAGTTGGGCTGGTTTGATGGTACCAACTGGCTCCTGCAATCTGCCATCTAAAAGTTGGCAGGCGAGTTTTGTTTTCCAGGGAAAAGCGCCGTTGATTTTGTTAGGAGGGCGGTGGCTGGCAGTGGCTGCCTGTCGTCTTAGAATCCGGGTTACGCAGCATGGTTCCCAGACCCAAGGTGGCACCACTGTCAAGTTGGGCTGGTTTGATAGTACCAAGTGGCTCCTGCAATCTGCCATCCAGAAGCGGGGCAGCTTACTTTTGTTTGCCAGGGAAACGGGCCGAGGTATTTGTCTGGGGACCTATGGCTGGGAGTGACCGGCTGGCTCCTGAAAAGCTACGATAGGCAGGATGGTGACCAGACCCATGGTGGCACCAGTGCCAAGTTGGGCTGGTTTGATAGTACCAAGTGGCTCCTGCAATCTGCCATCAAAAAGTTGGCAGGCCAGTTTTGTTTTCCAGGGAAAAGCGCCGTTGTTTGTGTTTGGGGGACTGTGGCTGGGAGTGGCCGGCTGGCTCCTTAGAACACACGATACGCAGGATGGTACCCAGACCCAAGGTGGCACAAGTGCCAAGTCGGGCTGGTTTGATAACACCAAGTGGCTCCTGCAATCTGCCATCCAGAAGCAGGGCAGCTTACTTTTGTTTTCCAGGGAAACGGACCGAGGTTTTTTTCTGGGGGCCTATGGCTGGGAGTGACCGGCTGGCTCCTGAAAACCTACGATAGGCAGGATGGTGACCAGACCCATGGTGGCACCAGTGCCAAGTTGGGCTGGTTTGATAGTACCAAGTGGCTCCTGCACTCTGCCATCAAAATGTTGGCAGGCGAGTTTTGTTTTCCAGGGAAAAGCGCCGTTGTTTGTGTTTGGGGGCCTGTGGCTGGGAGTGGCCGGCTGGCTCCTTAGAATCCACGATACGCGGCATGGTTCCCAGACCCAAGGTGGCACCAGTGCCAAGTCGGGCTGGTTTGATGGTGCAAAGTGGCTCCTGCAATCTGCCATCCAGAAGTGCGGTAGCTTACTTTTGTGTGCCAGGGAAACAGGCCGAGGTTTGTGTCTGGCGGCCTATGGCTGGGAGTGACCGGCTGGCTCCTGAAAAGCTACGATAGGCAGGATGGTGACCAGACCCATGGTGGCACCAGTGCCAAGTTGGGCTGGTTTGATAGTACCAAGTGGCTCCTGCAATCTGCCATCAAAAAGTTGGCAGGCGAGTTTTGTTTTCCAGGGAAAAGCGCCGTTGTGTGTGTTTTGGGGCCTGTGGCTGGGAGTGGCCAGCTGGCTCCTTAGAATCCACGATACGCAGGATGGTTCCCAGACCCAAGGTGGCACCAGTGCCAAGTCGGGCTGGTTTGTTAGTACCAAGTGGTTCCTGCAATCTGCCATCCAGAAGCGGGGCAGCTGAATTTTGTTTGCCAGAGAAAAAGGCTGTTGTTTGTGTTTCGGGGCCTGTGGCTGGCAGTGGACGGCTGGCTCCTGAAAATCCATGATACGCAGCATGGTTCCCAGACCCAAGGTGGCACCAGTGCCAAGTAGGGCTGGTTTCATAGTACCCAGTGGCTCCTGCAATCTGCCATCCAGAAGAGGGGCAGTTGAGTTTTGTTTTCCAGAGAAAAGGGCCGTGGTTTGTGTTTGGGGCCTATGGCTGAGAGTGACCGGCTGACCCTGAAAATCCACTATACGCCGGATGGTTCCCAGATCCAAGGTGGCAGCAGTGCCATGTTGTGCTGGTGTGATAGTCCCAAGTGGCACCTGCAATCTTCCATCCAGAAGTGGGGCAGCTGAATTTTGTTTGCCAGAGAAAAAGGCTGTGGTTTTTGTTTGGGGGCCTATGGCTGGGAGTGCCCGGCTGGCTCCTGAAAATCCATGATACGCAGCATGGTTCCCAGACCCAAGGTGGCACCAGTGCCAAGTGGGGCTGGTTTCACAGTGTCAAGTGCCTCCTGCAATCTCCCATCCAGAAGCGGGGCAGCTGAGTTTTGTTTGCCTGTGAAACGGGCCGTTGTTTTTGATTGGGGTCTGTGGCCGAGAGTGTTCAGCTGGCTCCTGACAATCCACAATACGCAGGATGGTTCCCAGACCCAAGGTGGCACCAGTGCCAAGTCGTGCTGGTTTGATAGTACCAAGTGGCTCCTGCAATCTGCCATCCAGAAGCGGTGCAGCTGAGTTTTGTTTGCCAGAGGAAAGGGCCGTGGGTTGTGTTCGGGGGCATATGGCTGGGAGTGGCCGGCTGCCTCATTAAAAAGATCGATACGCACGATGGTTCCCAGAACCAAGGTGGCACCAGTGCCAAGTCGGGCTGTTTTTATAGTACCAAGTGCGTCCTGCAATTTGCCATCCAGAAGAGGGGCAGTTGAGTTTTGTTTGCCAGAGAAAAGCGCCGTTGTTTGTGTTTGGGGGCTTGTGGCTGGGAGTGGCCGACTGGCGCCTTAGAATCTGCGATACGCAGCATGGTTCCCAGACCCAAGGTGGCACCAGTTCCAAGTTGGGCTGGTTTGATAGTACCAAGTGGCTCCTGCAATCTGCCATCCAGAAGCGGGGCAGCTTACTTTTGTTTGCCAGGGAAACGGGCCGAGGTTTGTGACTGGGGGCCTATGGCTGGGAGTGACCGGCTGGCTCCTGGAAAGCTACGATAGGCAGGATGGTGAGCAGACCCATGGTGGCACCAGTGTCAAGTTGGGCTGGTTTGATAGTACCAAGTGGCTCCTGCAATCTGCCATCAAAAAGTTGGCAGGCGAGTTTTGTTTTCCAGGGAAAAGCGCCGTTGTTTGTGTCTGGGGGCCTGTGGCTGGAGTGACCGGCTGGCTCCTTAGAATCTACGATACGCAGGATGGTTCCCAGACCAGAGGTGGCACCAGCGCCAAGTCGGGCTGGTTTTATAGTACCAAGTGGTTCCTGCAATCTGCCATCCAGAAGCGGGGCAGCTTACTTTTGTGTGCCAGGGAAACTTGCCGAGCTTTGTGTCTGTGGGCCTATGGCTGGGAGTGACCGGCGAGGTCCTGAAAAGCTACGATAGGCAGGATGGTGACCACATCCATTGTGGCACCAGTGACAAGTTGGGCTGCTTTGATAGTACCAAGTGGCTCCTGCAATCCGCCATCAAAGAGTTGGCAGGCGAGTTTTGTTTTCCAGGGAAAAGTGCCGTTGTTTGTGTTTGGGGGCCTGTGGCTGGGAGTGGCCGGCTGGCTCCTTAGAATCCACGATACGCGGCATGGTTCCCAGACCAGAGGTGGCACCAGTGACAAGTCGGGCTGGTTTGATAGTACCAAGTGCGTCCTGCAATCTGCCATCCAGAAGCGGGGCAGCTTACTTTTGTTTGCCAGGGAAACGGGCCGAGGTTTTTGTCTGGGGGCCTATGGCTGGGAGTGACCGGCTGGCTCCTGAAAAGCTACGATAGGCAGGATGGGGAGCAGACCCATGGTGGCACCAGTGCCAAGTTGGGCTGGTTTGATAGTACCAAGTGGCTCCTGCAATCTGCCCTCAAAAAGTTGGCAGGCGAGTTTTGTTTTCCAGGGAAAAGCGCCGTTGTTTGTGTTTGGGGGCCTGTGGGTGGGAGTGGCCGGCTGGCTCCTTAGAATCCACGATACGCAGGATTGTTCCCAGACCTGACGTGACACCAGTGCCAAGTCGGGCTGGTTTTATAGTACCAAGTGGTTCCTGCAATCTGCCATCCAGAAGCGGGGCAGCTTACTTTTGTTTGCCAGGGAAACGGGCCGAGGTTTTTGTCTGGGCGCCTATGGCTGGGAGTGACCTGCTAGGTCCTGAAAAGCTACGATAGGCAGGATGGTGACCATATCCATGGTGGCACCAGTGCCAAGTTGGGCTGGTTTGATAGTACCAAGTGGCTCCTGCAATCCGCCATCAAAAAGTTGGCAGGCGAGTTTTGTTTTCCAGGGAAAAGCGCCGTTGTTTGTGTTTGGGTGCCTGTGGCAGGGAGTGGCCGGCAGGCTCCTCAGAATCCACGATACGCAGGATGGTTCCCAGACCCAAGGTGGCACCAGTGCCAAGTTGGGCTGGTTTGATACTACCAAGTGCGTCCTGCAAACTGCCATCCAGAAGCGGGGTAGCTTACTTTTTTTTGCCAGGGAAACGGGCCGAGGTTTTTTTCTCGGGGCCTATGGCTGGGGGTGACCTGCTGGCTCCTGAAAAGCTACGATAGGCAGGATGGTGACCAGACCCATGGTGGCACCAGTGCCAAGTTGGGCTGATTTGATAGTACCAAGTGGCTCCTGCAATCTGCCATCAAAAAGATGTCAGGCGAGTTTTGTTTTCCAGGGAAAAGCGCCGTTGTTTGTGTTTGGGGGCCTGTGGCTGGGAGTGGCCGGCTGGCTAATTAGAATCCACGATACGCAGGATGGTTCCCAGACCAGAGGTGGCACCAGTGCCAAGTCGGGCTGGTTTGATAATACCAAGTGCGTCCTGCAATCTGCCATCCAGAAGCGGGACAGCTTACTTTTGTTTGCCAGGGAAACGGGCCGAGGTTTGTGTCTGGGGGCCTATGGCTGGGAGTGACCGGCTGGCTCCTGAAAAGCTACGATAGGCAGGATGGTGACCAGACCCATGGTGGCACCAGTGCCAAGTTGGGCTGGTTTGATAGTACCAAGTGGCTCCTGCAATCTGCCATCAGAAATTTGGCAGGCGAGTTTGTTATCTAGGGAAAAGCGCCGTTGTTTGTGTTTGTGGGCCTGTGGCTGGGAGTGGCCGGTTGGCTCCTTAGAATCCACGATACGCAGGATGGATCCCAGACCAGAGGTGGCACCAGTGCCAAGTCGGGCTGGTCTGATAGTACCAAGTGCGTCCTGCAATCTGCCATCCAGAAGCGGGGCAGCTTAATTTTGTTTGCCAGGGAAACGGGCCGAGGTTTGTGTTTGGGGGCCTGTGGCTGGGAGTTGCCGAGGGGCTCCTTAGAACCCATGATACGCAGGATGGTTCCCAGACCAGAGGTGGCACCAGTGCCAAGTTGGGCTAGTTTGATAGTACCAAGTGGCTTCTGCAATCTGCCATCCAGAAGCGGGGCAGCTTACTTTTGTTTGCCAGGGAAACGGGCCGTTGTTTGTGTTTGGGGGCCTGTGGCTGGGAGTTGCCAACTGGCTCCTTAGAATCCACGATACGCGGGATGGTTCCCAGACCAGAGGTGGCACCAGTGCCAAGTTGGGCTGGTTTGATAGTACCAAGTGGCTCCTGCAATCTGCCATCCAGAAGCGGGGCAGCTTACTTTTGTTTGCCAGGGAAACGGGCCGAGGTTTGTGTCTCAGGGCCTATGGCTGGGAGTGACCGGCTGGCTCCTGAAAAGTTACGATAGGCAGGATGGGGAGCAGACCCATGGTGGCACCAGTGCCAAGTTGGGCTGGTTTGATAGTACAAAGTGGCTCCTGCAATCTGCCCTCAAAATGTTGGCAGGCGAGTTTTGTTTTCCAGGGAAAAGCGCCGTTGTTTGTGTTTGGGGGCCTGTGGGTGGGAGTGGCCGGCTGGCTCCTTAGAATCCACGATACGCAGGATGGTTCCCAGACCTGACGTGGCACCAGTGCCAAGTTGGGCTGGTTTGATAATACCAAGTGGTTCCTGCAAACTCCATCAAAATTTGGCAGGCGTGTTTTGTTTTCCAGGGAACAGCGCCGTTGATTTTGTTTGGGGGCCTGTGGCTGGGAGTGGCCGGCTGGCTCCTTAAAATCCACGATACGCAGGATGGTTCCCAGACCCAAGGTGGCACCAGTGCCAAGTCGGGCTGGTTTGATTACACCAAGTGGCTCCTGCAATCTGCCATCCAGAAGTGAGGCAGCTAAGTTTTGTTTGCGAGAAAAAAGGGCCGTGGTTTTTGTTGGGGGCCTGTGGCTGGGAGTAGCCGGCTGGCTCCTTAGAATCCACGATACGCAGGATGGTTCCCAGACCCAAGGTGGCACCAGTGCCAAGTCGGGCTGGTTTGATTACACCAAGTGGCTCCTGCAATCTGCCATCCAGAAGTGAGGCAGCTAAGTTTTGTTTGCCAGAAAAAAGGGCCGTGGTTTTTGTTGGGGGCCTGTGGCTGGGAGTAGCCGGCTGGCTCCTTAAAATCCACGATAGGCAGGATGGTTCCCAGACCCAAGGTGGCACCAGTGCCAAGTCGGGCTGGTTTGATAGTACCAAGTGGCTCCTGCAATCTGCCATCCAGAAGCGGGGCAGCTGAGTTTTGTTTGCCAGAGAAAAAGGGCCGTGGTTTTTGTTGGGGGCCTGTGGCTGGGAGTAGCCGGCTGGCTCCTTAAAATCCACGATAGGCAGGATGGTTCCCAGACCCAAGGTGGCACCAGTGCCAAGTTGGGCTGGTTTGATGGTACCAACTGGCTCCTGCAATCTGCCATCTAAAAGTTGTCAGGCGAGTTTTGTTTTCCAGGGAAAAGCGCCGTTGATTTTGTTTGGAGGGCGGTGGCTGGCAGTGGCTGCCTGTCATCTTAGAATCCGGGTTACGCAGCATGGTTCCCAGAGCCAAGGTGGCACCAGTGTAAGTTGGGCTGGTTTGATAGTACCAAGTGGCTCCTGCAATCTGCCATCCAGAAGCGGGGCAGCTGACTTTTGTTTGCCAGGGAAACGGGCCGAGGTATTTGTCTGGGGACCTATGGCTGGGAGTGACCGGCTGGCTCCTGAAAAGCTACGATAGGCAGGATGGTGACCAGACCCATGGTGGCACCAGTGCCAAGTTGGGCTGGTTTGATAGTACCAAGTGGCTCCTGCAATCTGCCATCAAAAAGTTGGCAGGCCAGTTTTGTTTTCCAGGGAAAAGCGCCGTTGTTTGTGTTTGGGGGACTGTGGCTGGGAGTGGCCGGCTGGCTCCTTAGAACACACGATACGCAGGATGGTTCCCAGACCCAAGGTGGCACCAGTGCCAAGTCGGGCTGTTTTGATAACACCAAGTGGCTCCTGCAATCTGCCATCCAGAAGCAGGGCAGCTTACTTTTGTTTTCCAGGGAAACGGACCGAGGTTTTTTTCTGGGGGCCTATGGCTGGGAGTGACCGGCTGGCTCCTGAAAAGCTACGATAGGCAGGATGGTGACCAGACCCATGGTGGCACCAGTGCATAGTTGGGCTGGTTTGATAGTACCAAGTGGCTCCTGCACTCTGCCATCAAAAAGTTGGCAGGCGAGTTTTGTTTTCCAGGGAAAAGCGCCGTTGTTTGTGTTTGGGGGCCTGTGGCTGGGAGTGGCCGGCTGGCTCCTTAGAATCCACGATACGCAGCATGGTTCCCAGACCAGAGGTGGCACCAGTGCCAAGTCGGGCTGGTTTGATGGTGCAAAGTGGCTCCTGCAATCTGCCATCCAGAAGTGCGGTAGCTTACTTTTGTGTGCCAGGGAAACAGGCCGAGGTTTGTGTCTGGCGGCCTATGGCTGGGAGTGACCGGCTGGCTCCTGAAAAGCTACGATAGGCAGGATGGTGACCAGACCCATGGTGGCACCAGTGCCAAGTTGGGCTGGTTTGATAGTACCAAGTGGCTCCTGCAATCTGCCATCAAAAAGTTGGCAGGCGAGTTTTGTTTTCCAGGGAAAAGCGCCGTTGTGTGTGTTTTGGGGCCTGTGGCTGGGAGTGGCCAGCTGGCTCCTTAGAATCCACGATACGCAGGATGGTTCCCAGACCCAAGGTGGCACCAGTGCCAAGTCGGGCTGGTTTGTTAGTACCAAGTGGTTCCTGCAATCTGCCATCCAGAAGCGGGGCAGCTGAATTTTGTTTGCCAGAGAAAAAGGCTGTTGTTTGTGTTTCGGGGCCTGTGGCTGGCAGTGGACGGCTGGCTCCTGAAAATCCATGATACGCAGCATGGTTCCCAGACCCAAGGTGGCACCAGTGCCAAGTAGGGCTGGTTTCATAGTACCCAGTGTCTCCTGCAATCTGCCATCCAGAAGAGGGGCAGTTGAGTTTTGTTTTCCAGAGAAAAGGGCCGTGGTTTGTGTTTGGGGCCTATGGCTGAGAGTGACCGGCTGACCCCTGAAAATCCACTATACGCCGGATGGTTCCCAGATCCAAGGTGGCACCAGTGCCATGTTGTGCTGGTGTGATAGTCCCAAGTGGCTCCTGCAATCTGCCATCCAGAAGTGGGGCAGCTGAATTTTGTTTGCCAGAGAAAAAGGCTGTGGTTTTTGTTTGGGGGCCTATGGCTGGGAGTGGCCGGCTGGCTCCTGAAAATCCATGATACGCAGCATGGTTCCCAGACCCAAGGTGGCACCAGTGCCAAGTGGGGCTGGTTTCACAGTGTCAAGTGCCTCCTGCAATCTCCCATCCAGAAGCGGGGCAGCTGAGTTTTGTTTGCCTGTGAAACGGGCCGTTGTTTTTGATTGGGGTCTGTGGCCGAGAGTGTTCAGCTGGCTCCTGACAATCCACAATACGCAGGATGGTTCCCAGACCCAAGGTGGCACCAGTGCCAAGTCGTGCTGGTTTGATAGTACCAAGTGGCTCCTGCAATCTGCCATCCAGAAGCGGTGCAGCTGAGTTTTGTTTGCCAGAGGAAAGGGCCGTGGGTTGTGTTCGGGGGCATATGGCTGGGAGTGGCCGGCTGTCTCATTAAAAAGATCGATACGCACGATGGTTCCCAGACCCAAGGTGGCACCAGTGCCAAGTCGGGCTGTTTTTATAGTACCAAGTGCGTCCTGCAATTTGCCATCCAGAAGAGGGGCAGTTGAGTTTTGTTTGCCAGAGAAAAGCGCCGTTGTTTGTGTTTGGGGGCTTGTGGCTGGGAGTGGCCGACTGGCGCCTTAGAATCTGCGATACGCAGCATGGTTCCCAGACCCAAGGTGGCACCAGTTCCAAGTTGGGCTGGTTTGATAGTACCAAGTGGCTCCTGCAATCTGCCATCCAGAAGCGGGGTAGCTTACTTTTGTTTGCCAGGGAAACGGGCCGAGGTTTGTGACTGGGGGCCTATGGCTGGGAGTGACCGGCTGGCTCCTGGAAAGCTACGATAGGCAGGATGGTGACCAGACCCATGGTGGCACCAGTGTCAAGTTGGGCTGGTTTGATAGTACCAAGTGGCTCCTGCAATCTGCCATCAAAAAGTTGGCAGGCGAGTTTTGTTTTCCAGGGAAAAGCGCCGTTGTTTGTGTCTGGGGGCCTGTGGCTGGAGTGACCGGCTGGCTCCTTAGAATCCACGATACGCAGGATGGTTCCCAGACCAGAGGTGGCACCAGCGCCAAGTCGGGCTGGTTTTATAGTACCAAGTGGTTCCTGCAATCTGCCATCCAGAAGCGGGGCAGCTTAATTTTGTGTGCCAGGGAAACGGGCCGAGCTTTGTGTCTGGGCGCCTATGGCTGGGAGTGACCGGCGAGGTCCTGAAAAGCTACGATAGGCAGGATGGTGACCACATCCATTATGGCACCAGTGACAAGTTGGGCTGCTTTGATAGTACCAAGTGGCTCCTGCAATCCGCCATCAAAATGTTGGCAGGCGAGTTTTGTTTTCCAGGGAAAAGCGCCGTTGTTTGTGTTTGGGGGCCTGTGGCTGGGAGTGGCCGGCTGGCTCCTTAGAATCCACGATACGCGGCATGGTTCCCAGACCAGAGGTGGCACCAGTGACAAGTCGGGCTGGTTTGATAGTACCAAGTGCGTCCTGCAATCTGCCATCCAGAAGCGGGGCAGCTTACTTTTGTTTGCCAGGGAAACGGGCCGAGCTTTGTGTCTGGGGGCCTATGGCTGGGAGTGACCGGCTGGCTCCTGAAAAGCTACGATAGGCAGGATGGGGAGCAGACCCATGGTGGCACCAGTGCCAAGTTGGGCTGGTTTGATAGTACAAAGTGGCTCCTGCAATCTGCCCTCAAAAAGTTGGCAGGCGAGTTTTGTTTTCCAGGGAAAAGCGCCGTTGTTTGTGTTTGGGGGCCTGTGGGTGGGAGTGGCCGGCTGGCTCCTTAGAATCCACGATACGCAGGATGGTTCCCAGACCTGACGTGGCACCAGTGCCAAGTCGGGCTGGTTTTATAGTACCAAGTGGTTCCTGCAATCTGCCATCCAGAAGCGGGGCAGCTTAATTTGTTTGCCAGGGAAACGGGCCGAGGTTTTTGTCTGGGCGCCTATGGCTGGGAGTGACCTGCTAGGTCCTGAAAAGCTACGATAGTCAGGATGGTGACCATATCCATGGTGGCACCAGTGCCAAGTTGGGCTGGTTTGATAGTACCAAGTGGCTCCTGCAATCCGCCATCAAAAAGTTGGCAGGCGAGTTTTGTTTTCCAGGGAAAAGCGCCGTTGTTTGTGTTTGGGTGCCTGTGGCAGGGAGTGGCCGGCGGGCTCCTCAGAATCCACGATACGCAGGATGGTTCCCAGACCCAAGGTGGCACCAGTGCCAAGTTGGGCTGGTTTGATACTACCAAGTGCGTCCTGCAAACTGCCATCCAGAAGCGGGGTAGCTTACTTTTTTTTGCCAGGGAAACGGGCCGAGGTTTTTTTCTCGGGGCCTATGGCTGGGGGTGACCTGCTGGCTCCTGAAAAGCTACGATAGGCAGGATGGTGACCAGACCCATGGTGGCACCAGTGCCAAGTTGGGCTGATTTGATAGTACCAAGTGGCTCCTGCAATCTGCCATCAAAAAGATGTCAGGCGAGTTTTGTTTTCCAGGGAAAAGCGCCGTTGTTTGTGTTTGGGGGCCTGTGGCTGGGAGTGGCCGGCTGGCTAATTAGAATCCACGATACGCAGGATGGTTCCCAGACCAGAGGTGGCACCAGTGCCAAGTCGGGCTGGTTTGATAATACCAAGTGCGTCCTGCAATCTGCCATCCAGAAGCGGGACAGCTTACTTTTGTTTGCCAGGGAAACGGGCCGAGGTTTGTGTCTGGGGGCCTATGGCTGGGAGTGACCGGCTGGCTCCTGAAAAGCTACGATAGGCAGGATGGTGACCAGACCCATGGTGGCACCAGTGCCAAGTTGGGCTGGTTTGATAGTACCAAGTGGCTCCTGCAATCTGCCATCAGAAATTTGGCAGGCGAGTTTGTTATCTAGGGAAAAGCGCCGTTGTTTGTGTTTGTGGGCCTGTGGCTGGGAGTGGCCGGTTGGCTCCTTAGAATCCACGATACGCAGGATGGTTCCCAGACCAGAGGTGGCACCAGTGCCAAGTCGGGCTGGTCTGATAGTACCAAGTGCGTCCTGCAATCTGCCATCCAGAAGCGGGGCAGCTTAATTTTGTTTGCCAGGGAAACGGGCCGAGGTTTGTGTTTGGGGGCCTGTGGCTGGGAGTTGCCGAGGGGCTCCTTAGAACCCATGATACGCAGGATGGTTCCCAGACCAGAGGTGGCACCAGTGCCAAGTTGGGCTAGTTTGATAGTACCAAGTGGCTTCTGCAATCTGCCATCCAGAAGCGGGGCAGCTTACTTTTGTTTGCCAGGGAAACGGGCCGTTGTTTGTGTTTGGGGGCCTGTGGCTGGGAGTTGCCAACTGGCTCCTTAGAATCCACGATACGCGGGATGGTTCCCAGACCAGAGGTGGCACCAGTGCCAAGTTGGGCTGGTTTGATAGTACCAAGTGGCTCCTGCAATCTGCCATCCAGAAGCGGGGCAGTTTACTTTTGTTTGCCAGGGAAACGGGCCGAGGTTTGTGTCTCAGGGCCTATGGCTGGGAGTGACCGGCTGGCTCCTGAAAAGTTACGATAGGCAGGATGGTGACCAGACCCATGGTGGCACCAGTGCCAAGTCGGGCTGGTTTGATAGTACCAAGTGGCTCCTGCAATCTGCCATGAAAAAGTTGGCAGGCGAGTTTTGTTTTCCAGGGAAAAGCGCCGTTGTTTGTGTTTGGGGGCCTGTGGCTGGGAGTGGCCGGCTGGCTCCTTAGAATCCACGATACGCAGCATGGTATCCAGACCCAAGGTGGCACCAGTGCCAAGTTGGGCTGGTTTGATAATACCAAGTGGTTCCTGCAAACTCCATCAAAATTTGGCAGGCGTGTTTTGTTTTCCAGGGAACAGCGCCGTTGTTTGCGTTTGGGGGCCTGTGGCTGGGAGTGGCCGGCTGGCTCCTTAAAATCCACGATACGCAGGATGGTTCCCAGACCCAAGGTGGCACCAGTGCCAAGTCGGGCTGGTTTGATTACACCAAGTGGCTCCTGCAATCTGCCATCCAGAAGTGAGGCAGCTAAGTTTTGTTTGCGAGAAAAAAGGGCCGTGGTTTTTGTTGGGGGCCTGTGGCTGGGAGTAGCCGGCTGGCTCCTTAGAATCCACGATACGCAGGATGGTTCCCAGACCCAAGGTGGCACCAGTGCCAAGTCGGGCTGGTTTGATTACACCAAGTGGCTCCTGCAATCTGCCATCCAGAAGTGAGGCAGCTAAGTTTTGTTTGCCAGAAAAAAGGGCCGTGGTTTTTGTTGGGGGCCTGTGGCTGGGAGTAGCCGGCTGGCTCCTTAAAATCCACGATAGGCAGGATGGTTCCCAGACCCAAGGTGGCACCAGTGCCAAGTCGGGCTGGTTTGATAGTACCAAGTGGCTCCTGCAATCTGCCATCCAGAAGCGGGGCAGCTGAGTTTTGTTTGCCAGAGAAAAAGGGCCGTGGTTTTTGTTGGGGGCCTGTGGCTGGGAGTAGCCGGCTGGCTCCTTAAAATCCACGATAGGCAGGATGGTTCCCAGACCCAAGGTGGCACCAGTGCCAAGTTGGGCTGGTTTGATGGTACCAACTGGCTCCTGCAATCTGCCATCTAAAAGTTGTCAGGCGAGTTTTGTTTTCCAGGGAAAAGCGCCGTTGATTTTGTTTGGAGGGCGGTGGCTGGCAGTGGCTGCCTGTCGTCTTAGAATCCGGGTTACGCAGCATGGTTCCCAGAGCCAAGGTGGCACCAGTGTAAGTTGGGCTGGTTTGATAGTACCAAGTGGCTCCTGCAATCTGCCATCCAGAAGCGGGGCAGCTGACTTTTGTTTGCCAGGGAAACGGGCCGAGGTATTTGTCTGGGGACCTATGGCTGGGAGTGACCGGCTGGCTCCTGAAAAGCTACGATAGGCAGGATGGTGACCAGACCCATGGTGGCACCAGTGCCAAGTTGGGCTGGTTTGATAGTACCAAGTGGCTCCTGCAATCTGCCATCAAAAAGTTGGCAGGCCAGTTTTGTTTTCCAGGGAAAAGCGCCGTTGTTTGTGTTTGGGGGACTGTGGCTGGGAGTGGCCGGCTGGCTCCTTAGAACACACGATACGCAGGATGGTTCCCAGACCCAAGGTGGCACCAGTGCCAAGTCGGGCTGTTTTGATAACACCAAGTGGCTCCTGCAATCTGCCATCCAGAAGCAGGGCAGCTTACTTTTGTTTTCCAGGGAAACGGACCGAGGTTTTTTTCTGGGGGCCTATGGCTGGGAGTGACCGGCTGGCTCCTGAAAAGCTACGATAGGCAGGATGGTGACCAGACCCATGGTGGCACCAGTGCATAGTTGGGCTGGTTTGATAGTACCAAGTGGCTCCTGCACTCTGCCATCAAAAAGTTGGCAGGCGAGTTTTGTTTTCCAGGGAAAAGCGCCGTTGTTTGTGTTTGGGGGCCTGTGGCTGGGAGTGGCTGGCTGGCTCCTTAGAATCCACGATACGCGGCATGGTTCCCAGACCAGAGGTGGCACCAGTGACAAGTCGGGCTGGTTTGATAGTACCAAGTGCGTCCTGCAATCTGCCATCCAGAAGCGGGGCAGCTTACTTTTGTTTGCCAGGGAAACGGGCCGAGGTTTGTGTCTGGGGGCCTATGGCTGGGAGTGACCGGCTGGCTCCTGAAAAGCTACGATAGGCAGGATGGGGAGCAGACCCATGGTGGCACCAGTGCCAAGTTGGGCTGGTTTGATAGTACAAAGTGGCTCCTGCAATCTGCCCTCAAAATGTTGGCAGGCGAGTTTTGTTTTCCAGGGAAAAGCGCCGTTGTTTGTGTTTGGGGGCCTGTGGGTGGGAGTGGCCGGCTGGCTCCTTAGAATCCACGATACGCAGGATGGTTCCCAGACCTGACGTGGCACCAGTGCCAAGTCGGGCTGGTTTTATAGTACCAAGTGGTTCCTGCAATCTGCCATCCAGAAGCGGGGCAGCTTAATTTGTTTGCCAGGGAAACGGGCCGAGGTTTTTGTCTGGGCGCCTATGGCTGGGAGTGACCTGCTAGGTCCTGAAAAGCTACGATAGGCAGGATGGTGACCATATCCATGGTGGCACCAGTGCCAAGTTGGGCTGGTTTGATAGTACCAAGTGGCTCCTGCAATCCGCCATCAAAAAGTTGGCAGGCGAGTTTTGTTTTCCAGGGAAAAGCGCCGTTGTTTGTGTTTGGGTGCCTGTGGCAGGGAGTGGCCGGCGGGCTCCTCAGAATCCACGATACGCAGGATGGTTCCCAGACCCAAGGTGGCACCAGTGCCAAGTTGGGCTGGTTTGATACTACCAAGTGCGTCCTGCAAACTGCCATCCAGAAGCGGGGTAGCTTACTTTTTTTTGCCAGGGAAACGGGCCGAGGTTTTTTTCTCGGGGCCTATGGCTGGGGGTGACCTGCTGGCTCCTGAAAAGCTACGATAGGCAGGATGGTGACCAGACCCATGGTGGCACCAGTGCCAAGTTGGGCTGATTTGATAGTACCAAGTGGCTCCTGCAATCTGCCATCAAAAAGATGTCAGGCGAGTTTTGTTTTCCAGGGAAAAGCGCCGTTGTTTGTGTTTGGGGGCCTGTGGCTGGGAGTGGCCGGCTGGCTAATTAGAATCCACGATACGCAGGATGGTTCCCAGACCAGAGGTGGCACCAGTGCCAAGTCGGGCTGGTTTGATAATACCAAGTGCGTCCTGCAATCTGCCATCCAGAAGCGGGACAGCTTACTTTTGTTTGCCAGGGAAACGGGCCGAGGTTTGTGTCTGGGGGCCTATGGCTGGGAGTGACCGGCTGGCTCCTGAAAAGCTACGATAGGCAGGATGGTGACCAGACCCATGGTGGCACCAGTGCCAAGTTGGGCTGGTTTGATAGTACCAAGTGGCTCCTGCAATCTGCCATCAGAAATTTGGCAGGCGAGTTTGTTATCTAGGGAAAAGCGCCGTTGTTTGTGTTTGTGGGCCTGTGGCTGGGAGTGGCCGGTTGGCTCCTTAGAATCCACGATACGCAGGATGGTTCCCAGACCAGAGGTGGCACCAGTGCCAAGTCGGGCTGGTCTGATAGTACCAAGTGCGTCCTGCAATCTGCCATCCAGAAGCGGGGCAGCTTAATTTTGTTTGCCAGGGAAACGGGCCGAGGTTTGTGTTTGGGGGCCTGTGGCTGGGAGTTGCCGAGGGGCTCCTTAGAACCCATGATACGCAGGATGGTTCCCAGACCAGAGGTGGCACCAGTGCCAAGTTGGGCTAGTTTGATAGTACCAAGTGGCTTCTGCAATCTGCCATCCAGAAGCGGGGCAGCTTACTTTTGTTTGCCAGGGAAACGGGCCGTTGTTTGTGTTTGGGGGCCTGTGGCTGGGAGTTGCCAACTGGCTCCTTAGAATCCACGATACGCGGGATGGTTCCCAGACCAGAGGTGGCACCAGTGCCAAGTTGGGCTGGTTTGATAGTACCAAGTGGCTCCTGCAATCTGCCATCCAGAAGCGGGGCAGCTTACTTTTGTTTGCCAGGGAAACGGGCCGAGGTTTGTGTCTCAGGGCCTATGGCTGGGAGTGACCGGCTGGCTCCTGAAAAGTTACGATAGGCAGGATGGTGACCAGACCCATGGTGGCACCAGTGCCAAGTCGGGCTGGTTTGATAGTACCAAGTGGCTCCTGCAATCTGCCATGAAAAAGTTGGCAGGCGAGTTTTGTTTTCCAGGGAAAAGCGCCGTTGTTTGTGTTTGGGGGCCTGTGGCTGGGAGTGGCCGGCTGGCTCCTTAGAATCCACGATACGCAGCATGGTATCCAGACCCAAGGTGGCACCAGTGCCAAGTTGGGCTGGTTTGATAATACCAAGTGGTTCCTGCAAACTCCATCAAAATTTGGCAGGCGTGTTTTGTTTTCCAGGGAACAGCGCCGTTGTTTGCGTTTGGGGGCCTGTGGCTGGGAGTGGCCGGCTGGCTCCTTAAAATCCACGATACGCAGGATGGTTCCCAGACCCAAGGTGGCACCAGTGCCAAGTCGGGCTGGTTTGATTACACCAAGTGGCTCCTGCAATCTGCCATCCAGAAGTGAGGCAGCTAAGTTTTGTTTGCGAGAAAAAAGGGCCGTGGTTTTTGTTGGGGGCCTGTGGCTGGGAGTAGCCGGCTGGCTCCTTAGAATCCACGATACGCAGGATGGTTCCCAGACCCAAGGTGGCACCAGTGCCAAGTCGGGCTGGTTTGATTACACCAAGTGGCTCCTGCAATCTGCCATCCAGAAGTGAGGCAGCTAAGTTTTGTTTGCCAGAAAAAAGGGCCGTGGTTTTTGTTGGGGGCCTGTGGCTGGGAGTAGCCGGCTGGCTCCTTAAAATCCACGATAGGCAGGATGGTTCCCAGACCCAAGGTGGCACCAGTGCCAAGTCGGGCTGGTTTGATAGTACCAAGTGGCTCCTGCAATCTGCCATCCAGAAGCGGGGCAGCTGAGTTTTGTTTGCCAGAGAAAAAGGGCCGTGGTTTTTGTTGGGGGCCTGTGGCTGGGAGTAGCCGGCTGGCTCCTTAAAATCCACGATAGGCAGGATGGTTCCCAGACCCAAGGTGGCACCAGTGCCAAGTTGGGCTGGTTTGATGGTACCAACTGGCTCCTGCAATCTGCCATCTAAAAGTTGTCAGGCGAGTTTTGTTTTCCAGGGAAAAGCGCCGTTGATTTTGTTTGGAGGGCGGTGGCTGGCAGTGGCTGCCTGTCGTCTTAGAATCCGGGTTACGCAGCATGGTTCCCAGAGCCAAGGTGGCACCAGTGTAAGTTGGGCTGGTTTGATAGTACCAAGTGGCTCCTGCAATCTGCCATCCAGAAGCGGGGCAGCTGACTTTTGTTTGCCAGGGAAACGGGCCGAGGTATTTGTCTGGGGACCTATGGCTGGGAGTGACCGGCTGGCTCCTGAAAAGCTACGATAGGCAGGATGGTGACCAGACCCATGGTGGCACCAGTGCCAAGTTGGGCTGGTTTGATAGTACCAAGTGGCTCCTGCAATCTGCCATCAAAAAGTTGGCAGGCCAGTTTTGTTTTCCAGGGAAAAGCGCCGTTGTTTGTGTTTGGGGGACTGTGGCTGGGAGTGGCCGGCTGGCTCCTTAGAACACACGATACGCAGGATGGTTCCCAGACCCAAGGTGGCACCAGTGCCAAGTCGGGCTGTTTTGATAACACCAAGTGGCTCCTGCAATCTGCCATCCAGAAGCAGGGCAGCTTACTTTTGTTTTCCAGGGAAACGGACCGAGGTTTTTTTCTGGGGGCCTATGGCTGGGAGTGACCGGCTGGCTCCTGAAAAGCTACGATAGGCAGGATGGTGACCAGACCCATGGTGGCACCAGTGCATAGTTGGGCTGGTTTGATAGTACCAAGTGGCTCCTGCACTCTGCCATCAAAAAGTTGGCAGGCGAGTTTTGTTTTCCAGGGAAAAGCGCCGTTGTTTGTGTTTGGGGGCCTGTGGCTGGGAGTGGCCGGCTGGCTCCTTAGAATCCACGATACGCAGCATGGTTCCCAGACCAGAGGTGGCACCAGTGCCAAGTCGGGCTGGTTTGATGGTGCAAAGTGGCTCCTGCAATCTGCCATCCAGAAGTGCGGTAGCTTACTTTTGTGTGCCAGGGAAACAGGCCGAGGTTTGTGTCTGGCGGCCTATGGCTGGGAGTGACCGGCTGGCTCCTGAAAAGCTACGATAGGCAGGATGGTGACCAGACCCATGGTGGCACCAGTGCCAAGTTGGGCTGGTTTGATAGTACCAAGTGGCTCCTGCAATCTGCCATCAAAAAGTTGGCAGGCGAGTTTTGTTTTCCAGGGAAAAGCGCCGTTGTGTGTGTTTTGGGGCCTGTGGCTGGGAGTGGCCAGCTGGCTCCTTAGAATCCACGATACGCAGGATGGTTCCCAGACCCAAGGTGGCACCAGTGCCAAGTCGGGCTGGTTTGTTAGTACCAAGTGGTTCCTGCAATCTGCCATCCAGAAGCGGGGCAGCTGAATTTTGTTTGCCAGAGAAAAAGGCTGTTGTTTGTGTTTCGGGGCCTGTGGCTGGCAGTGGACGGCTGGCTCCTGAAAATCCATGATACGCAGCATGGTTCCCAGACCCAAGGTGGCACCAGTGCCAAGTAGGGCTGGTTTCATAGTACCCAGTGTCTCCTGCAATCTGCCATCCAGAAGAGGGGCAGTTGAGTTTTGTTTTCCAGAGAAAAGGGCCGTGGTTTGTGTTTGGGGCCTATGGCTGAGAGTGACCGGCTGACCCCTGAAAATCCACTATACGCCGGATGGTTCCCAGATCCAAGGTGGCACCAGTGCCATGTTGTGCTGGTGTGATAGTCCCAAGTGGCTCCTGCAATCTGCCATCCAGAAGTGGGGCAGCTGAATTTTGTTTGCCAGAGAAAAAGGCTGTGGTTTTTGTTTGGGGGCCTATGGCTGGGAGTGGCCGGCTGGCTCCTGAAAATCCATGATACGCAGCATGGTTCCCAGACCCAAGGTGGCACCAGTGCCAAGTGGGGCTGGTTTCACAGTGTCAAGTGCCTCCTGCAATCTCCCATCCAGAAGCGGGGCAGCTGAGTTTTGTTTGCCTGTGAAACGGGCCGTTGTTTTTGATTGGGGTCTGTGGCCGAGAGTGTTCAGCTGGCTCCTGACAATCCACAATACGCAGGATGGTTCCCAGACCCAAGGTGGCACCAGTGCCAAGTCGTGCTGGTTTGATAGTACCAAGTGGCTCCTGCAATCTGCCATCCAGAAGCGGTGCAGCTGAGTTTTGTTTGCCAGAGGAAAGGGCCGTGGGTTGTGTTCGGGGGCATATGGCTGGGAGTGGCCGGCTGTCTCATTAAAAAGATCGATACGCACGATGGTTCCCAGACCCAAGGTGGCACCAGTGCCAAGTCGGGCTGTTTTTATAGTACCAAGTGCGTCCTGCAATTTGCCATCCAGAAGAGGGGCAGTTGAGTTTTGTTTGCCAGAGAAAAGCGCCGTTGTTTGTGTTTGGGGGCTTGTGGCTGGGAGTGGCCGACTGGCGCCTTAGAATCTGCGATACGCAGCATGGTTCCCAGACCCAAGGTGGCACCAGTTCCAAGTTGGGCTGGTTTGATAGTACCAAGTGGCTCCTGCAATCTGCCATCCAGAAGCGGGGTAGCTTACTTTTGTTTGCCAGGGAAACGGGCCGAGGTTTGTGACTGGGGGCCTATGGCTGGGAGTGACCGGCTGGCTCCTGGAAAGCTACGATAGGCAGGATGGTGACCAGACCCATGGTGGCACCAGTGTCAAGTTGGGCTGGTTTGATAGTACCAAGTGGCTCCTGCAATCTGCCATCAAAAAGTTGGCAGGCGAGTTTTGTTTTCCAGGGAAAAGCGCCGTTGTTTGTGTCTGGGGGCCTGTGGCTGGAGTGACCGGCTGGCTCCTTAGAATCCACGATACGCAGGATGGTTCCCAGACCAGAGGTGGCACCAGCGCCAAGTCGGGCTGGTTTTATAGTACCAAGTGGTTCCTGCAATCTGCCATCCAGAAGCGGGGCAGCTTACTTTTGTGTGCCAGGGAAACGGGCCGAGCTTTGTGTCTGGGCGCCTATGGCTGGGAGTGACCGGCGAGGTCCTGAAAAGCTACGATAGGCAGGATGGTGACCACATCCATTATGGCACCAGTGACAAGTTGGGCTGCTTTGATAGTACCAAGTGGCTCCTGCAATCCGCCATCAAAATGTTGGCAGGCGAGTTTTGTTTTCCAGGGAAAAGCGCCGTTGTTTGTGTTTGGGGGCCTGTGGCTGGGAGTGGCCGGCTGGCTCCTTAGAATCCACGATACGCGGCATGGTTCCCAGACCAGAGGTGGCACCAGTGACAAGTCGGGCTGGTTTGATAGTACCAAGTGCGTCCTGCAATCTGCCATCCAGAAGCGGGGCAGCTTACTTTTGTTTGCCAGGGAAACGGGCCGAGGTTTGTGTCTGGGGGCCTATGGCTGGGAGTGACCGGCTGGCTCCTGAAAAGCTACGATAGGCAGGATGGGGAGCAGACCCATGGTGGCACCAGTGCCAAGTTGGGCTGGTTTGATAGTACAAAGTGGCTCCTGCAATCTGCCCTCAAAAAGTTGGCAGGCGAGTTTTGTTTTCCAGGGAAAAGCGCCGTTGTTTGTGTTTGGGGGCCTGTGGGTGGGAGTGGCCGGCTGGCTCCTTAGAATCCACGATACGCAGGATGGTTCCCAGACCTGACGTGGCACCAGTGCCAAGTCGGGCTGGTTTTATAGTACCAAGTGGTTCCTGCAATCTGCCATCCAGAAGCGGGGCAGCTTAATTTGTTTGCCAGGGAAACGGGCCGAGGTTTTTGTCTGGGCGCCTATGGCTGGGAGTGACCTGCTAGGTCCTGAAAAGCTACGATAGGCAGGATGGTGACCATATCCATGGTGGCACCAGTGCCAAGTTGGGCTGGTTTGATAGTACCAAGTGGCTCCTGCAATCCGCCATCAAAAAGTTGGCAGGCGAGTTTTGTTTTCCAGGGAAAAGCGCCGTTGTTTGTGTTTGGGTGCCTGTGGCAGGGAGTGGCCGGCGGGCTCCTCAGAATCCACGATACGCAGGATGGTTCCCAGACCCAAGGTGGCACCAGTGCCAAGTTGGGCTGGTTTGATACTACCAAGTGCGTCCTGCAAACTGCCATCCAGAAGCGGGGTAGCTTACTTTTTTTTGCCAGGGAAACGGGCCGAGGTTTTTTTCTCGGGGCCTATGGCTGGGGGTGACCTGCTGGCTCCTGAAAAGCTACGATAGGCAGGATGGTGACCAGACCCATGGTGGCACCAGTGCCAAGTTGGGCTGATTTGATAGTACCAAGTGGCTCCTGCAATCTGCCATCAAAATGTTGGCAGGCCAGTTTTGTTTTCCAGGGAAAAGCGCCGTTGTTTGTGTTTGGGGGCCTGTGGCTGGGAGTGGCCGGCTGGCTAATTAGAATCCACGATACGCAGGATGGTTCCCAGACCAGAGGTGGCACCAGTGCCAAGTCGGGCTGGTTTGATAGTACCAAGTGCGTCCTGCAATCTGCCATCCAGAAGCAGGGTAGCTTACTTTTGTTTGCCAGGGAAACGGGCCGAGCTTTTTGTCTGGGGGCCTATGGCTGAGAGTGACCGGCTGGCTCCTGAAAAGCTACGATAGGCAGGATGGTGACCAGACCCATGGTGGCACCAGTGCCAAGTTGGGCTGGTTTGATAGTACCAAGTGGCTCCTGCAATCTGCCATCAGAAATTTGGCAGGCGAGTTTGTTATCTAGGGAAAAGCGCCGTTGTTTGTGTTTGGGGGCCTGTGGCTGGGAGTGGCCGGTTGGCTCCTTAGAATCCACGATACGCAGGATGGTTCCCAGACCAGAGGTGGCACCAGTGCCAAGTCGGGCTGGTCTGATAGTACCAAGTGCGTCCTGCAATCTGCCATCCAGAAGCGGGGCAGCTTAATTTTGTTTGCCAGGGAAACGGGCCGAGGTTTGTGTTTGGGGGCCTGTGGCTGGGAGTTGCCGACTGGCTCCTTAGAACCCATGATACGCAGGATGGTTCCCAGACCAGAGGTGGCACCAGTGCCAAGTTGGGCTAGTTTGATAGTACCAAGTGGCTTCTGCAATCTGCCATCCAGAAGCGGGGCAGCTTACTTTTGTTTGCCAGGGAAACGGGCCGTTGTTTGTGTTTGGGGGCCTGTGGCTGGGAGTTGCCGACTGGCTCCTTAGAATCCACGATACGCGGGATGGTTCCCAGACCCAAGGTGGCACCAGTGCCAAGTTGGGCTGGTTTGATAGTACCAAGTGGCTCCTGCAATCTGCCATCCAGAAGCGGGGCAGCTTACTTTTTTTCCCAGGGAAAAGCGCCGTTGTTTGTGTTTGGGGGCCTGTGGGTGGGAGTGGCCGGATGGCTCCTTAGAATCCACGATACGCAGGATGGTTCCCAGACCAGAGGTGGCACCAGTGCCAAGTTGGGCTGGTTTGATAGTAACAAGTGGCTCCTGCAATCTGCCATCCAGAAGCGGGGCAGCTTACTTTTGTTTGCCAGGGAAACGGGCCGAGGTTTGTGTCTCAGGGCCTATGGCTGGGAGTGACCTGCTGGCTCCTGAAAAGTTACGATAGGCAGGATGTTGACCAGACCCATGGTGGCACCAGTGCCAAGTCGGGCTGGTTTGATAGTACCAAGTGGCTCCTGCAATGTGCCATGAAAAAGTTGGCAGGCGAGTTTTGTTTTCCAGGGAAAAGCGCCGTTGTTTGTGTTTGGGGGCCTGTGGCTGGGAGTGGCCGGCTGGCTCCTTAGAATCCACGATACGCAGCATGGTATCCAGACCCAAGGTGGCACCAGTGCCAAGTTGGGCTAGTTTGATAATACCTAGTGGTTCCTGCAAACTCCATCAAAAAGTTGGCAGGCGTGTTTTGTTTTCCAGGGAACAGCGCCGTTGATTTTGTTTGGGGGCCTGTGGCTGTGAGTGGCCGGCTGGCTCCTTAGAATCCACGATACGCAGGATGGTTCCCAGACCCAAGGTGGCACCAGTGCCAAGTCGGGCTGGTTTGATTACACCAAGTGGCTCCTGCAATCTGCCATCCAGAAGTGAGGCAGCTAAGTTTTGTTTGCAAGAAAAAAGGGCCGTGGTTTTTGTTGGGGGCCTGTGGCTGGGAGTAGCCGGCTGGCTCCTTAGAATCCACGATACGCAGGATGGTTCCCAGACCCAAGGTGGCACCAGTGCCAAGTCGGGCTGGTTTGATTACACCAAGTGGCTCCTGCAATCTGCCATCCAGAAGTGAGGCAGCTAAGTTTTGTTTGCGAGAAAAAAGGGCCGTGGTTTTTGTTGGGGGCCTGTGGCTGGGAGTAGCCGGCTGGCTCCTTAAAATCCACGATAGGCAGGATGGGTCCCAGACCCAAGGTGGCACCAGTGCCAAGTCGGGCTGGTTTGATAGTACCAAGTGGCTCCTGCAATCTGCCATCCAGAAGCGGGGCAGCTGAGTTTTGTTTGCCAGGGAAATGGGCCGTTGTTTTTGTTTGGGGGCCTGTGGCTGGGAGTGTTCGGCTGGTTCCTGAATATGTACGATACGCAGGATTGTTCCCAGATCCAAGGTGGCAGCAGTGCCATGTTGTGCTGGTGTGATAGTCCCAAGTGGCTCCTGCAATCTGCCATCCAGAAGTGGGGCAGCTGATTTTTGTTTGCCAGAGAAAAGGTCCGTGGTTTGTGTTTGGGGGCATATGGCTGAGATTGGCCGGCTGGACCCTGAAAATCCACGATACACAGGATGGTTCCCAGATCCAAGGTGGCACCTGTGCCAAGTCGGGCTGATTTGATAGTACTAAGTAGCTCCTGCAATCTGCCATCCAGAAGCGGGGCAGCTTACTTTTGTTTGCCAGGGAAACGGGCCGAGGTTTCTGTTTGGGGGCCTATGGCAGGGAGTGACCGGCTGGCTCCTGAAAAGCTACAATAGGCAGGATGGTTCCCAGAGCCAAGGTGGCACCAGTGCCAAGTTGGGCTGGTTTGATAGTACCAAGTGGCTCCTGCAATCTGCCATCCAGAAGCAGGGCAGCTGAGTTTTGTTTGCCAGAGAAAAGGGCTTGGTTTGTGTTTGGGGGCATATGGCTGGGTGTGGCCAGCTGGCTCCTTAAAATGCACGATATGCAACATGGCTCCCAGACCCATAGTGGCACCAGTGCCAAGTCGGGCTGGTTTGATAGTACCAAGTGGCTCCTGCAATCTTCCATGATCACGTGGAGAAATACTTTCTGGTTTCAGCCTCATGCTCTTTCTTCTCTCCCTCAACTTCTCTATCACCTCTCATCTGGTTCACATGCGCTGTCTTCAAGGTCCACAGGCTACTTTTCACAGAATCTTCTGGCCTGATGAAGTAAGAATGATGAATAGAACAGAGCTGGGATCTATTTTCCAGTTTGGATAAAATGCATTCTGCACACAAATCCAAGGAGAACGGGCTGCCCCAATGCCCAGAAAATCTTTCACTCCTGCTAGTGTTCTACGTCAACCGCAACTTAGTCTGAAAGAAAAGCTTTTTCTCTGAGAGCATCTGAGAGGTTTGCATGAAGCACTGATATCTGACATATGCAATTTTGAATAGGAGAGGAAAAAGAAAATGGCAAGGAGTTTTTAATTTTAGTGGTTTCAATTTTAATTTCCGTGCACTTTTTCAAAACTTGTCAGCTCAAATGCCCATCAACATCTTTTAGTCATCTGTAAGTCAGTATTCATATAAAATGTGCTTCAAATCCAAAGAATTTCAAATTTGCACTCCAAGCTTCTATGCCTAGATTTATGATTTCCTACACATATTAGATGAAAGGAAGGCCTTTTTTACTGTGGGAGTGCTGGAACACTGGAACAGGTTGCCCAGAGAAGTTGTGGGTGTCCCATCCCTGAAAGTATTCAAGGTCACCTTGGACGGGGCTTGGAGCAGCAACAAAGGAGAAGCTTGATGGTAGAGAAACAAAGTTGGACTATAGAAGAAACTCGGATTGAAGTATAGGATCAAGTTTTCTCTCAGCTCTTGGGGTAAATTCAAAGTTGTACAAAATGACATTTATCTGTGCTATTCACTACTGTAACAGAAAGTTTCATGAAAACTGTACAGAAGATAGTAAATTTTAAAAGAGATAAGAATTACAGCATAAAATCCATGGGATAGGTTACAACATGAGACACTCTCTAAGAGAAAATCTCTGTGTTTCAGCACTTCATCGGGGTAAGATTTCATGAAGTGCCAAAGAAGGCGGCAAAATATCATTCGGGACATTATTTACTGGAATTCAGCCTGGCCATTAGTAGGAACTGCCTTTGAACATATCATGTAGATATACCACACACGCTTTCCCTTCACTGAAAAATTACTGTTTACAACAAATAAGCAATTGACGATCAAAATTGATTGAAAGCATCTTAAACATGTCAAGTATTTCATTGTAGATGATCTGTGATCCAAATGCTTCTTCCACCTTCGAGAGGGACAGAAGAATTCTTCCATATCATGATGGTTTAAAATTGTATCAACCAATGTTTTCTGCTGAAAAGATATCATCTATTTTTTTCTATTTTTGGAAGAAAATATTCCTAGACATACAACAGGTGAGAACTAAGTAATTTTAAAGAAACAAATGAAATGAAAATATTCTGTAAATAGAATGAAATGAAAAGCTGTGTTTTAAATAGGAGCTAAATATTAAACAGAATTTTTGTACCAGGCATTTGAATTACTGCACCAGCTCTTTTGCCCATCAAGAGAGGCATTTAGCATTTCAGTCTTTTCCAAGGTGTTCATGATCTGCTATGCTGATCTCTGTGTGTGCCTAGGTGTGTGTGGAGGGGGGGGCATATGAAGGGGAGTGTGTATGTTTGCTTTACAATTGTTGTGGCAGATTCATGCCTCAGCTCCACATTTTGTTTTAAAAAGGTCACACCGAGTGGATATGAAGTTTACTATCAACAAGAGATCGATTCCCAAATCATCCATTTGACTCTCCCTTATAAATCATGTGCTTTGTTGCATATTTTATCAAATATACTTTCAAGCCAGATGGAGGAAGGAGGATGTGGGAATCCCTCCACCATCTTGCAACTTTTATGTAAGTAGGTTTTCAAGAAAATCATCATTTCTCTTTTAAATATGTCTGGAACAGGCATGATGGTAGTGTCAACCTGTTGGAGTTTTTGTTGCTGGAAGAAGTTGTACAAAAGGATTGGTTTTTACATTGACCAGTTACTGAATCAAGCGCAGGAATACATTGGAAATTTAGCTGGGGGTTCCTTTTCCCAGCAGACTACTTCTAGAACGAGCTTGTACACTGAAGCTGACTCTTTTGCTCTCTTTTTGTTTCTTTCCTATTTTCTTGGCTTCTTTGCCACTATCTAGACAATTTTGGAACTTTGTTCCCAACTAAAATGGTTTCAATAGTCTGATTGTGATCATACATTTTTACAAGGAATTTTTAAAATCTTTCCTCGAGTCCAGAAAGTCAAGGACTTAGATCTTTTTCTTCCCTTATCAATATTGCCATGAAATTGATAAATAAAGACCAACTCTTTATTTTTGTTTTTAACCCACGTAGATAATTCCCATCCATTAATCCATTTTGTGGACCAATAGCTGCCATTCTGATGGAAGCTGTCACTTCTTAACAATAGGCATTCTGTGACTATGTTGACTGCACTTTGGGTGAAGATCCTAACTGGTCTTAGATATACATAGGGAGAAATTTGCTCAGCCAGTGTCAGTCTTAAGCATGCGTATCAGAAGATCTTTCTAGAGCTGGGAATTTTCCCATGAAAGGGATTCAGTTAGGGAAGAGACACTTGTGCCAGAGTTTTACATTCTTCTTGAACACTGCTTAAGGAACTTAGATGCCATGTCCATTTGGATCTCTGTCTGCACAGAACTTTGTCATGCCAGCGCTTTGAAATGCATCTTGAAGAGAATTCACTAGCACAGAATGAAAGAGAGTGGAAGGGGTTGGTGGGGCTAACCAGGCCCAACCCCCCTGCCTAAACCAGGATACCTAGAGCCTCTTGCCCAGGATTCTATCTGGGTGTACTTTTAATGTCTTCAAAGATCCAGGCTCCACAATCTTTCTGGGCAGTCTGTGCCGTGGTTCAGTCACCCTGACAGTAAAGAAACATTTACTGATGTTCAAAGGCAATCTCCTGTATTTCAGTGTGTGCCCACTGCCTCTTGTCTTTTCCCTCAGCATCACTGAAAAGACACTGATTCCCTCCCCTTTGCACTATTGCTTCCATATGTATGTGTGATGCCATGTAGAGGTATGTCAAAAACCTCCCTGAAGCCCAGGCAGATAATATTCCCTTCATCTACCAGTCAAGTTGATTCATCAGAGGAGTTTAAAGTGATGTTCAGCATGAAATTCCCCTGAAAAATCATGCTAACTACATTATTTGGTCATCTGTCATGTGCCTGGCAAGGATTTCCAGGAAGAGCTGCTTCATCAACTTCCTGGGGATAAAAAAGAGGCTGGCTGGTTTGTACTATGGCGAGTCCTCTTAATTGCCTTTTTTGAAGATGGGTGTCATTTGCTAACATCCACTCTTTAGCCTCTCTTGTCGTCTACATCTTAGCAAAACGCTTTTCCACTATGTCTGGCTAGGAAAAACTGTGCCAGCACAGAAAACATCTCCCATCGTGTTCTAGAAGTTGCACGGATGTCTGCCAAGTGTTTGGCAGGAAGAAAAGAAAAGTTGTCCAAAACAGCTTCCAATCGAATGTTCATGTGATTGGAAAAGTCAGGAGAGTGCAAAGGTACTGTTTTCTATCAGTTGGCAAGGTGCGCACACAATCCCAGTGTTGTACAGCTTGCTTCTTCACCTTCCCGAAGCTGCCGCTCTCGCCGGCTGCCGGAGCCCAAGAAGCGGCTTCTTCGCGCAAAGACGATTGTGCCGCTCACAGGGCTCTCCTTAGCGCGGCTTCTGCCGAAAGACGCCCGGCAGCGGCTCTTACCTCCGGAGAGCATCCTACCTTCGTCTTTAGCTCCTCTTCTCATCTACACCTCGGCAAAAAGCTTTTCCACTATGTCTGGCTAGGAAAAACTGTGCCAGCACAGAAAACATCTCCCATCGTGTTCTAGAAGTTGCACGGATGTCTGCCAAGTGTTTGGCAGGAAGAAAAGAAAAGTTGTCCAAAACAGCTTCCAATCGAATGTTCCTGTGATTGGAAAAGTCAGGAGAGTGCAAAGGTACTGTTTTCTATCAGTTGGCAAGGTGCGCACACAATCCCAGTGTTGTACAGCTTGCTTCTTCACCTTCCCAAAGCTGCCGCTCTCGCCGGCTGCCGGAGCCCAAGAAGCGGCTTCTTCGCGCAAAGACGATTGTGCCGCTCACAGGGCTCTCCTTAGCGCGGCTTCTGCCGAAAGACGCCCGGCAGCGGCTCTTACCTCCGGAGAGCATCCTACCTTCGTCTTTAGCTCCTCTTCTCATCTACACCTCGACAAAAAGCTTTTCCACTATGTCTGGCTAGGAAAAACTGTGCCAGCACAGAAAACATCTCCCATCGTGTTCTAGAAGTTGCACGGATGTCTGCCAAGTGTTTGGCAGGAAGAAAAGAAAAGTTGTCCAAAACAGCTTCCAATCGAATGTTCCTGTGATTGGAAAAGTCAGGAGAGTGCAAAGGTACTGTTTTCTATCAGTTGGCAAGGTGCGCACACAATCCCAGTGTTGTACAGCTTGCTTCTTCACCTTCCCGAAGCTGCCGCTCTCGCCGGCTGCCGGAGCCCAAGAAGCGGCTTCTTCGCGCAAAGACGATTGTGCCGCTCACAGTGCTCTCCTTAGCGCGGCTTCTGCCGAAAGACGCCCGGCAGCGGCTCTTACCTCCGGAGAGCATCCTACCTTCGTCTTTCGCGTCTTTTGTAGTCTACATCTTAGCAAAACGCTTTTCCACTATGTCTGGCTAGGAAAAACTGTGCCAGCACAGAAAACATCTCCCATCGTGTTCTAGAAGTTGCACGGATGTCTGCCAAGTGTTTGGCAGGAAGAAAAGAAAAGTTGTCCAAAACAGCTTCCAATCGAATGTTCCTGTGATTGGAAAAGTCAGGAGAGTGCAAAGGTACTGTTTTCTATCAGTTGGCAAGGTGCGCACACAATCCCAGTGTTGTACAGCTTGCTTCTTCACCTTCCCGAAGCTGCCGCTCTCGCCGGCTGCCGGAGCCCAAGAAGCGGCTTCTTCGCGCAAAGACGATTGTGCCGCTCACAGGGCTCTCCTTAGCGCGGCTTCTGCCGAAAGACGCCCGGCAGCGGCTCTTACCTCCGGAGAGCATCCTACCTTCGTCTTTAGCTCCTCTTCTCATCTACACCTCGGCAAAAAGCTTTTCCACTATGTCTGGCTAGGAAAAACTGTGCCAGCACAGAAAACATCTCCCATCGTGTTCTAGAAGTTGCACGGATGTCTGCCAAGTGTTTGGCAGGAAGAAAAGAAAAGTTGTCCAAAACAGCTTCCAATCGAATGTTCCTGTGATTGGAAAAGTCAGGAGAGTGCAAAGGTACTGTTTTCTATCAGTTGGCAAGGTGCGCACACAATCCCAGTGTTGTACAGCTTGCTTCTTCACCTTCCCGAAGCTGCCGCTCTCGCCGGCTGCCGGAGCCCAAGAAGCGGCTTCTTCGCGCAAAGACGATTGTGCCGCTCACAGGGCTCTCCTTAGCGCGGCTTCTGCGGAAAGACGCCCGGCAGCGGCTCTTACCTCCGGAGAGCATCCTACCTTCGTCTTTCGCGTCTTTTGTAGTCTACATCTTAGCAAAACGCTTTTCCACTATGTCTGGCTAGGAAAAACTGTGCCAGCACAGAAAACATCTCCCATCGTGTTCTAGAAGTTGCACGGATGTCTGCCAAGTGTTTGGCAGGAAGAAAAGAAAAGTTGTCCAAAACAGCTTCCAATCGAATGTTCCTGTGATTGGAAAAGTCAGGAGAGTGCAAAGGTACTGTTTTCTATCAGTTGGCAAGGTGCGCACACAATCCCAGTGTTGTACAGCTTGCTTCTTCACCTTCCCGAAGCTGCCGCTCTCGCCGGCTGCCGGAGCCCAAGAAGCGGCTTCTTCGCGCAAAGACGATTGTGCCGCTCACAGGGCTCTCCTTAGCGCGGCTTCTGCCGAAAGACGCCCGGCAGCGGCTCTTACCTCCGGAGAGCATCCTACCTTCGTCTTTCGCGTCTTTTGTAGTCTACATCTTAGCAAAACGCTTTTCCACTATGTCTGGCTAGGAAAAACTGTGCCAGCACAGAAAACATCTCCCATCGTGTTCTAGAAGTTGCACGGATGTCTGCCAAGTGTTTGGCAGGAAGAAAAGTTGTCCAAAACAGCTTCCAATCGAATGTTCCTGTGATTGGAAAAGTCAGGAGAGTGCAAAGGTACTGTTTTCTATCAGTTGGCAAGGTGCGCACACAATCCCAATGTTGTACAGCTTGCTTCTTCACCTTCCCGAAGCTGCCGCTCTCGCCGGCTGCCGGAGCCCAAGAAGCGGCTTCTTCGCGCAAAGACGATTGTGCCGCTCACAGGGCTCTCCTTAGCGCGGCTTCTGCCGAAAGACGCCCGGCAGCGGCTCTTACCTCCGGAGAGCATCCTACCTTCGTCTTTAGCTCCTCTTCTCATCTACACCTCGGCAAAAAGCTTTTCCACTATGTCTGGCTAGGAAAAACTGTGCCAGCACAGAAAACATCTCCCATCGTGTTCTAGAAGTTGCACGGATGTCTGCCAAGTGTTTGGCAGGAAGAAAAGAAAAGTTGTCCAAAACAGCTTCCAATCGAATGTTCCTGTGATTGGAAAAGTCAGGAGAGTGCAAAGGTACTGTTTTCTATCAGTTGGCAAGGTGCGCACACAATCCCAGTGTTGTACAGCTTGCTTCTTCACCTTCCCGAAGCTGCCGCTCTCGCCGGCTGCCGGAGCCCAAGAAGCGGCTTCTTCGCGCAAAGACGATTGTGCCACTCACAGGGCTCTCCTTAGCGCGGCTTCTGCCGAAAGACGCCCGGCAGCGGCTCTTACCTCCGGAGAGCATCCTACCTTCGTCTTTCGCGTCTTTTGTAGTCTACATCTTAGCAAAACGCTTTTCCACTATGTCTGGCTAGGAAAAACTGTGCCAGCACAGAAAACATCTCCCATCGTGTTCTAGAAGTTGCACGGATGTCTGCCAAGTGTTTGGCAGGAAGAAAAGAAAAGTTGTCCAAAACAGCTTCCAATCGAATGTTCCTGTGATTGGAAAAGTCAGGAGAGTGCAAAGGTACTGTTTTCTATCAGTTGGCAAGGTGCGCACACAATCCCAGTGTTGTACAGCTTGCTTCTTCACCTTCCCGAAGCTGCCGCTCTCGCCGGCTGCCGGAGCCCAAGAAGCGGCTTCTTCGCGCAAAGACGATTGTGCCGCTCACAGGGCTCTCCTTAGCGCGGCTTCTGCCGAAAGACGCCCGGCAGCGGCTCTTACCTCCGGAGAGCATCCTACCTTCGTCTTTCGCGTCTTTTGTAGTCTACATCTTAGCAAAACGCTTTTCCACTATGTCTGGCTAGGAAAAACTGTGCCAGCACAGAAAACATCTCCCATCGTGTTCTAGAAGTTGCACGGATGTCTGCCAAGTGTTTGGCAGGAAGAAAAGTTGTCCAAAACAGCTTCCAATCGAATGTTCCTGTGATTGGAAAAGTCAGGAGAGTGCAAAGGTACTGTTTTCTATCAGTTGGCAAGGTGCGCACACAATCCCAGTGTTGTACAGCTTGCTTCTTCACCTTCCCGAAGCTGCCGCTCTCGCCGGCTGCCGGAGCCCAAGAAGCGGCTTCTTCGCGCAAAGACGATTGTGCCGCTCACAGGGCTCTCCTTAGCGCGGCTTCTGCCGAAAGACGCCCGGCAGCGGCTCTTACCTCCGGAGAGCATCCTACCTTCGTCTTTAGCTCCTCTTCTCATCTACACCTCGGCAAAAAGCTTTTCCACTATGTCTGGCTAGGAAAAACTGTGCCAGCACAGAAAACATCTCCCATCGTGTTCTAGAAGTTGCACGGATGTCTGCCAAGTGTTTGGCAGGAAGAAAAGAAAAGTTGTCCAAAACAGCTTCCAATCGAATGTTCCTGTGATTGGAAAAGTCAGGAGAGTGCAAAGGTACTGTTTTCTATCAGTTGGCAAGGTGCGCACACAATCCCAGTGTTGTACAGCTTGCTTCTTCACCTTCCCGAAGCTGCCGCTCTCGCCGGCTGCCGGAGCCCAAGAAGCGGCTTCTTCGCGCAAAGACGATTGTGCCACTCACAGGGCTCTCCTTAGCGCGGCTTCTGCCGAAAGACGCCCGGCAGCGGCTCTTACCTCCGGAGAGCATCCTACCTTCGTCTTTCGCGTCTTTTGTAGTCTACATCTTAGCAAAACGCTTTTCCACTATGTCTGGCTAGGAAAAACTGTGCCAGCACAGAAAACATCTCCCATCGTGTTCTAGAAGTTGCACGGATGTCTGCCAAGTGTTTGGCAGGAAGAAAAGAAAAGTTGTCCAAAACAGCTTCCAATCGAATGTTCCTGTGATTGGAAAAGTCAGGAGAGTGCAAAGGTACTGTTTTCTATCAGTTGGCAAGGTGCGCACACAATCCCAGTGTTGTACAGCTTGCTTCTTCACCTTCCCGAAGCTGCCGCTCTCGCCGGCTGCCGGAGCCCAAGAAGCGGCTTCTTCGCGCAAAGACGATTGTGCCGCTCACAGTGCTCTCCTTAGCGCGGCTTCTGCCGAAAGACGCCCGGCAGCGGCTCTTACCTCCTGAGAGTGGCAGCTTCGGGAAGGTGAAGAAGCAAGCTGTACAACACTGGGATTGTGTGCGCACCTTGCCAACTGATAGAAAACAGTACCTTTGCACTCTCCTGACTTTTCCAATCACAGGAACATTCGATTGGAAGCTGTTTTGGACAACTTTTCTTTTCTTCCTGCCAAACACTTGGCAGACATCCGTGCAACTTCTAGAACACGATGGGAGATGTTTTCTGTGCTGGCACAGTTTTTCCTAGCCAGACATAGTGGAAAAGCTTTTTGCCGAGGTGTAGATGAGAAGAGGAGCTAAAGACGAAGGTAGGATGCTCTCCGGAGGTAAGAGCCGCTGCCGGGCGTCTTTCGGCAGAAGCCGCGCTAAGGAGAGCCCTGTGAGCGGCACAATCGTCTTTGCGCGAAGAAGCCGCTTCTTGGGCTCCGGCAGCCGGCGAGAGCGGCAGCTTCGGGAAGGTGAAGAAGCAAGCTGTACAACACTGGGATTGTGTGCGCACCTTGCCAACTGATAGAAAACAGTACCTTTGCACTCTCCTGACTTTTCCAATCACAGGAACATTCGATTGGAAGCTGTTTTGGACAACTTTTCTTTTCTTCCTGCCAAACACTTGGCAGACATCCGTGCAACTTCTAGAACACGATGGGAGATGTTTTCTGTGCTGGCACAGTTTTTCCTAGCCAGACATAGTGGAAAAGCGTTTTGCTAAGATGTAGACGACAAGAGAGGCTAAAGAGTGGATGTTAGCAAATGACACCCATCTTCAAAAAAGGCAATTAAGAGGACTCGCCATAGTACAAACCAGCCAGCCTCTTTTTTATCCCCAGGAAGTTGATGAAGCAGCTCTTCCTGGAAATCCTTGCCAGGCACATGACAGATGACCAAATAATGTAGTTAGCAATATTTTTCAGGGGAATTTCATGCTGAACATCACTTTAAACTCCTCTGATGAATCAACTTGACTGGTAGATGAAGGGAATATTATCTGCCTGGGCTTCAGGGAGGTTTTTGACATACCTCTACATGGCATCACACATACATATGGAAGCAATAGTGCAAAGGGGAGGGAATCAGTGTCTTTTCAGTGATGCTGAGGGAAAAGACAAGAGGCAGTGGGCACACACTGAAATACAGGAGATTGCCTTTGAACATCAGTAAATGTTTCTTTACTGTCAGGGTGACTGAACCACGGCACAGACTGCCCAGAAAGATTGTGGAGCCTGGATCTTTGAAGACATTAAAAGTACACCCAGATAGAATCCTGGGCAAGAGGCTCTAGGTATCCTGGTTTAGGCAGGGGGGTTGGGCCTGGTTAGCCCCACCAACCCCTTCCACTCTCTTTCATTCTGTGCTAGTGAATTCTCTTCAAGATGCATTTCAAAGCACTGGCATGACAAAGTTCTGTGCAGACAGAGATCCAAATGGACATGGCATCTAAGTTCCTTAAGCAGTGTTCAAGAAGAATGTAAAACTCTGGCACAAGTGTCTCTTCCCTAACTGAATCCCTTTCATGGGAAAATTCCCAGCTCTAGAAAGATCTTCTGATACGCATGCTTAAGACTGACACTGGCTGAGCAAATTTCTCCCTATGTATATCTAAGACCAGTTAGGATCTTCACCCAAAGTGCAGTCAACATAGTCACAGAATGCCTATTGTTAAGAAGTGACAGCTTCCATCAGAATGGCAGCTATTGGTCCACAAAATGGATTAATGGATGGGAATTATCTACGTGGGTTAAAAACAAAAATAAAGAGTTGGTCTTTATTTATCAATTTCATGGCAATATTGATAAGGGAAGAAAAAGATCTAAGTCCTTGACTTTCTGGACTCGAGGAAAGATTTTAAAAATTCCTTGTAAAAATGTATGATCACAATCAGACTATTGAAACCATTTTAGTTGGGAACAAAGTTCCAAAATTGTCTAGATAGTGGCAAAGAAGCCAAGAAAATAGGAAAGAAACAAAAAGAGAGCAAAAGAGTCAGCTTCAGTGTACAAGCTCGTTCTAGAAGTAGTCTGCTGGGAAAAGGAACCCCCAGCTAAATTTCCAATGTATTCCTGCGCTTGATTCAGTAACTGGTCAATGTAAAAACCAATCCTTTTGTACAACTTCTTCCAGCAACAAAAACTCCAACAGGTTGACACTACCATCATGCCTGTTCCAGACATATTTAAAAGAGAAATGATGATTTTCTTGAAAACCTACTTACATAAAAGTTGCAAGATGGTGGAGGGATTCCCACATCCTCCTTCCTCCATCTGGCTTGAAAGTATATTTGATAAAATATGCAACAAAGCACATGATTTATAAGGGAGAGTCAAATGGATGATTTGGGAATCGATCTCTTGTTGATAGTAAACTTCATATCCACTCGGTGTGACCTTTTTAAAACAAAATGTGGAGCTGAGGCATGAATCTGCCACAACAATTGTAAAGCAAACATACACACTCCCCTTCATATGCCCCCCCCTCCACACACACCTAGGCACACACAGAGATCAGCATAGCAGATCATGAACACCTTGGAAAAGACTGAAATGCTAAATGCCTCTCTTGATGGGCAAAAGAGCTGGTGCAGTAATTCAAATGCCTGGTACAAAAATTCTGTTTAATATTTAGCTCCTATTTAAAACACAGCTTTTCATTTCATTCTATTTACAGAATATTTTCATTTCATTTGTTTCTTTAAAATTACTTAGTTCTCACCTGTTGTATGTCTAGGAATATTTTCTTCCAAAAATAGAAAAAAATAGATGATATCTTTTCAGCAGAAAACATTGGTTGATACAATTTTAAACCATCATGATATGGAAGAATTCTTCTGTCCCTCTCGAAGGTGGAAGAAGCATTTGGATCACAGATCATCTACAATGAAATACTTGACATGTTTAAGATGCTTTCAATCAATTTTGATCGTCAATTGCTTATTTGTTGTAAACAGTAATTTTTCAGTGAAGGGAAAGCGTGTGTGGTATATCTACATGATATGTTCAAAGGCAGTTCCTACTAATGGCCAGGCTGAATTCCAGTAAATAATGTCCCGAATGATATTTTGCCGCCTTCTTTGGCACTTCATGAAATCTTACCCCGATGAAGTGCTGAAACACAGAGATTTTCTCTTAGAGAGTGTCTCATGTTGTAACCTATCCCATGGATTTTATGCTGTAATTCTTATCTCTTTTAAAATTTACTATCTTCTGTACAGTTTTCATGAAACTTTCTGTTACAGTAGTGAATAGCACAGATAAATGTCATTTTGTACAACTTTGAATTTACCCCAAGAGCTGAGAGAAAACTTGATCCTATACTTCAATCCGAGTTTCTTCTATAGTCCAACTTTGTTTCTCTACCATCAAGCTTCTCCTTTGTTGCTGCTCCAAGCCCCGTCCAAGGTGACCTTGAATACTTTCAGGGATGGGACACCCACAACTTCTCTGGGCAACCTGTTCCAGTGTTCCAGCACTCCCACAGTAAAAAAGGCCTTCCTTTCATCTAATATGTGTAGGAAATCATAAATCTAGGCATAGAAGCTTGGAGTGCAAATTTGAAATTCTTTGGATTTGAAGCACATTTTATATGAATACTGACTTACAGATGACTAAAAGATGTTGATGGGCATTTGAGCTGACAAGTTTTGAAAAAGTGCACGGAAATTAAAATTGAAACCACTAAAATTAAAAACTCCTTGCCATTTTCTTTTTCCTCTCCTATTCAAAATTGCATATGTCAGATATCAGGGCTTCATGCAAACCTCTCAGATGCTCTCAGAGAAAAAGCTTTTCTTTCAGACTAAGTTGCGGTTGACGTAGAACACTAGCAGGAGTGAAAGATTTTCTGGGCATTGGGGCAGCACGTTCTCCTTGGATTTGTGTGCAGAATGCATTTTATCCAAACTGGAAAATAGATCCCAGCTCTGTTCTATTCATCATTCTTACTTCATCAGGCCAGAAGATTCTGTGAAAAGTAGCCTGCGGACCTTGAAGACAGCGCATGTGAACCAGATGAGAGGTGATAGAGAAGTTGAGGGAGAGAAGAAAGAGCATATGGCTGAAACCAGAAAGTATTTCTCCACGTGATCATGGAAGATTGCAGGAGCCACTTGGTACTATCAAACCAGCCCGACTTGGCACTGGTGCCACTATGGGTCTGGGAGCCATGTTGCATATCGTGCATTTTAAGGAGCCAGCTGGCCACACCCAGCCATATGCCCCCAAACACAAACCAAGCCCTTTTCTCTGGCAAACAAAACTCAGCTGCCCTGCTTCTGGATGGCAGATTGCAGGAGCCACTTGGTACTATCAAACCAGCCCAACTTGGCACTGGTGCCACCTTGGCTCTGGGAACCATCCTGCCTATTGTAGCTTTTCAGGAGCCAGCCGGTCACTCCCAGCCATAGGCCCCCAAACAGAAACCTCGGCCCGTTTCCCTGGCAAACAAAAGTAAGCTGCCCCGCTTCTGGATGGCAGATTGCAGGAGCTACTTAGTACTATCAAATCAGCCCGACTTGGCACAGGTGCCACCTTGGATCTGGGAACCATCCTGTGTATCGTGGATTTTCAGGGGCCAGCCGGCCACTCTCAGCCATATGCCCCCAAACACAAACCATGGACCTTTTCTCTGGCAAACAAAACTCAGCTGCCCCACTTCTGGATGGCAGATTGCAGGAGCCACTTGGGACTATCACACCAGCACAACATGGCACTGCTGCCACCTTGGATCTGGGAACAATCCTGCGTATCGTACATATTCAGGAACCAGCCGAACACTCCCAGCCACAGGCCCCCAAACACAAACAACGGCCCATTTCCCTGGCAAACAAAACTCAGCTGCCCCGCTTCTGGATGGCAGATTGCAGGAGCCACTTGGGACTATCAAACCAGCCCGACTTGGTAATGGTACCACCTTGGATCTGGGAACCATCCGGCGTATCGTGGATTTTCAGGGGCCAGCCGGTCATTCCCAGCCATATGCTCCCAAACACAAACCTCGGCCCTTTTCTCTGGCAAACAAAACTCAACTGCCCCTCTTCTGGATGGCAAATTGCAGGACGCACTTGGTACTACAAAAAGAGCCCGACTTGGCAGTGGTGCCACCTTGGCTCTGGGAACCATCCTGCGTATCGAGCATTTTAAGGAGCCAGCCGGCAATTCCCAGCCGTATGCCCCAAAAAGAAACCACGGACCTTTTCTCTGGCAAAAAAAACTCAGCTGTCCCGCTTCTGGATGGCAGATTGCAGGAGTCACTTTGAACCATACAACCAGCCTTACTTGGCACTGGTGCCACCTTGGATCTGGGAACCATCCTGCCTATCGTTGATTTTCAGGGGCCAGCCTACCACTCTCGGCCATAGGCCCCCAAACACAAACCACAGCCCTTTTCTCTAGCAAACAAAATTTAGCTGCCCCGCTTCTGGATGGCAAATTGCAGGAGCCACTGGGTACTACAAAAACAGCCCGACTGGGCACTGGTGCCACCTTGCGTCTGGTTACCATGCGGCGTATCGTGCATTTTAAGGAGCCAGGTGGCCACTCCCAGCCATATGCCCCCAAACACAACCCACGGCCCTTTTCTCTGGCAAACAAAACTCAGCTGCCCCGCTTCTGGATGGCAGATTGCAGGAGGCACTTGGTACTATCAAACCAGCCCGACTTGGCACTGGTGCCACCTTTGGTCTGGGAACCATCCTGCGTATTGTGGATTGTCAGGAGACAGCCGACCACTCTCGGCCACAGACCCCAATCAAAAACAAAGGTCCGTTTCCCTGGCAAAAAAAACTCAGCTGCCCCGCTTCTGGATGGGAGATTGCAGGAGGCACTTGACACTGTCAAACGAGCCCCACTTTGTACTGGTGCCACCTTGGGTCTGGGAACCATGCTGCGTATCGTGGATTTTCAGGAGCCAGCCGGCCACTGCCAGCCACAGGCCCCCAAACAAAAACCACAGCCTTTTTCTCTGGCAAACAAAACTCAGCTTCCCCGCTTCTGGATGGCAGCTTGCAGGAGCCACTTGGTACTATCAAACCAGCCCGACTTGGCACTGGTGCCACCTTGGGTCTGGGAACCATCCTGCCTATCGTGGATTTTAAGGAGCCAGCCGGCTACTCCCAGCCACAGGCCCCCAACAAAAACCACGGCCCTTTTTTCTCGCAAACAAAACTTAGCTGCCTCACTTCTGGATGGCAGATTGCAGGAGCCACTTGGTGTAATCAAACCAGCCCGACTTGGCACTGGTGCCACCTTGGGTCTGGGAACCATCCTGCGTATCGTGGATTCTAAGGAGCCAGCCGGCCACTCCCAGCCACAGGCCCCCAAACAAAATCAACGGCGCTGTTCCCTGGAAAACAAAACACGCCTGCCAAATTTTGATGGAGTTTGCAGGAACCACTTGGTATTATCAAACCAGCCCAACTTGGCACTGGTGCCACCTTGGGTCTGGATACCATGCTGCGTATCGTGGATTCTAAGGAGCCAGCCGGCCACTCCCAGCCACAGGCCCCCAAACACAAACAACGGCGCTATTCCCTGGAAAACAAAACTCGCCTGCCAACTTTTTGATGGCAGATTGCAGGAGCCACTTGGTACTATCAAACCAGCCCGACTTGGCACTGGTGCCACCATGGGTCTGGTCACCATCCTGCCTATCGTAACTTTTCAGGAGCCAGCCGGCCACTCCCACCCACAGGCCCCCAAACACAAACAACGGCGCTTTTCCCTGGCAAACAAAAGTAAGCTGCCCCGCTTCTGGATGGCAGATTGCAGGAGCCACTTGGTACTATCAAACCAGCCCGACTAGGCACTGGTGCCACCTCTGGTCTGGGAACCATCCCGCGTATCGTGGATTCTAAGGAGCCAGTCGGCAACTCCCAGCCACAGGCCCCCCAACACAAACAACGGCCCGTTTCCCTGGCAAACATAAGTAAGCTGCCCCGCTTCTGGATGGCAGATTGCAGGACGCACTTGGTACTATCAAACCAGCCCGACATGGCACTGGTGCCACCTCTGGTCTGGGAACCATCCTGCGTATCGTGGATTCTAAGGAGCCAGCCGGCCACTCCCACCCACAGGCCCCCAAACACAAACAACGGCGCTTTTCCCTGGAAAACGAAACTCGCCTGCCAACTTTTTGATGGCAGATTGCAGGAGCCACTTGGTACTATCAAACCAGCCCAACTTGGCACTGGTGCCACCTTGGGTCTGGGAACCATCCGGCGTATCGTGGATTCTAAGGAGCCAGCCGGTCACTCCCAGCCACAGGCCCCCAAACAAAATCAACGGCGCTTTTCCCTGGAAAACAATACTCGCCTGCCAACATTTTGATGGCAGATTGCAGGAGCCACTTGGTACTATCAAATCAGCCCAACTTGGCAGTGGTGCCACCATGGGTCTGGTCACCATCCTGCCTATCGTAGCTTTTCAGGAGCCAGCCGGTCACTCCCAGCTATAGGCCCCCAGACAAAAACCTCGGCCCCTTTCCCTGGCATACAAAAGTAAGCTACACCGCTTCTGGATTGCAGATTGCAGGAGCCACTTGGTACTATCAAACCAGCCCGACTTGGCACTGGTGCCACGTCAGGTCTGGGAACCATCCTGCGTATCGTGGATTCTAAGGAACCAGCCGGTCACTCCCAGCTACAGGCCCCCAAACACAAACAACGGCGCTTTTCCCTGGAAAACAAAACTCGCCTGCCAACTTTTTGATGGCAGATTGCAGGAGCCACTTGCTACTATCAAATCAGCCCAACTTGGCACTGGTGCCACCATGGGTCTGGTCACCATCCTGCCTATCGTAGCTTTTCAGGAGCCAGCCGGTCACTCCCAGCCATAGGCCCCAGACAAAAACCTCGGCCATTTTCCCTGGCAAACAAAAGTAAGCTACCCCGCTTCTGCATGGCAGATTGCAGGAGCCACTTTGCAGCATCAAACTAGCCCGACTTGGCACTGGTGCCACGTCAGGTCTGGGAACCATCCTGCGTATCGTGGATTCCAATTAGCAAGCCGGCCACTCCCAGCCACAGGCCCCCAAACACAAACAACGGCGCTTTTCCCTGGAAATCAAAACTCGCCTGCCAAATTTTTGATGGCAGATTGCAGGAGCCACTTGGTACTATCAATCCAGCCCAACTTGGCACTGGTGCCACCATGGGTCTGGTCACCATCCTGCCTATCGTAGTTTTTCAGGAGCCAGCCGGTCACTCGCAGCCATAGGCCCCCAGACACAAAGCTCGGCCCGTTTCCCTGGCAAACAAAAGTAAGCTGCCCCGCTTCTGGATGGCAGATTGCAGGAACGACTTGGTACTATCAAACCAGACAACTTGGCACTGGTGCCACCTTGGGTCTGGGAACCATCCTGCGTATCGTGGATTCTAAGGAGCCAGCCGGCCACTCCCAGCCACAGGCCCCCAAACAAAAACAACGGCGCTTTTCCCTGGAAAACAAAAATCTCCTGCCAACTTTTTGATGGCAGATTGCAGGAGCCACTTGGTTTTATCAAATCAGCCCAACTTGGCACTGGTGCCACCATGGGTCTGGTCACCATCCTGCCTATCGTAGCTTTTCAGGAGCCAGCCGGTCACTCCCAGCCATACGCCCCCAGACAAAAAGCTCGGCCCGTTTCCCTGGCAAACAAAAGTAAGCTACCCCGCTTCTGGATGGCAGATTGCAGGAGCCACTTTGCACCATCAAACTAGCCCGTCTTGGCACTGGTCCCACCTCTGGTCTGGGAACCATCCTGCGTATCATGGATTCTAATTAGCCAGCCGGCCACTCCCTACCACAGGCCCCTTAACACAAACAACCGCGCCTTTCCCTGGAAAACAAAACTCGCCTACCAACTATTTGATGGCAGATTACAGGAGCCACTTGGTACTATCAAACCAGCCCAACTTGGCACTGGTGCCACCATGGGTCTGGTCACCATCCTGCCTATCGTAACTTTTCAGGAGCCAGCCGGTCACTCCCAGCCATAGGTCCCCAGTCACAAACCTCGGCCCGTTTCCCTGGCAAACAAAAGTAAGCTGCCCCGCTTCTGGATGGCAGATTGCAGGAGCCACTTGGTACTATCAAACCAGCCCGACTTGGCACTGGTGCCACCTCTGGTCTGGGAACCATGCTGCGTATCGTGGATTTTAAGGAGCCAGTCGGCCACTCCCAGCCATACGCCTCCAAACACAAACAACGGTCCGTTTCCCTGGCAAACAAAAGTAAGCTGCCCCGCTTCTGGATGTCAGATTGCAGGAACCACTTGTTGCCAGGTTGGGGTGGTTTGATAGTACCAAGTGGCTCCTGCAATCTGCCATCAAAAAGTTTGCAAGCGAGTTTTGTTTTCCAGGGAAAAGCGCCGTTGTTTTTGTTTGGGGGCCTGTGGCTGGGAGTGGCCAGCTGTCTCCTTAGAATCCACGATACGCAGGATGGGTCCCAGACCAGAGGTGGCACCAGTGCCAAGTCGGGCTGGTTTGATGGTGCAAAGTGACTCCTGCAATCTGCCATCCAGAAGCGGGGCAGCTTACTTTTGTTTGCCAGGGAAACGGGCAGAGCTTTGTGTCTGGGGGCCTATGGCTGGGAGTGACCGGCTGGCTCCTGAAAAGCTACGATAGGCAGGATGGTGACCAGACCCATGGTGGCACCAGTGCCAAGTTGGGCTGGTTTGATAGTACCAAGTGGCTCCTGCAATCTGCCATCAAAAAGTTGGCAGGTGAGTTTTGTTTTCCAGGGAAAAGCGCCGTTGTTTGTGTTTGGGGGCCTGTGGCTGGGAGTGGCCAGCTGGCTCCTTAGAATCCACGATACGCAGGATGGTTCCCAGACCAGAGGTGGCACCAGTGCCAAGTTGGGCTGGTTTGATAGTACCAAGTGTCTCCTGCAATCTGCCATCAAAAAGTTGGCAGGCCAGTTTTGTTTTCCAGGGAAAAGCGCCGTTGTTTGTGTTTGGAGGCCTGTGGCTGGGAGTGGCCGGCTGCCTCCTTTGAACCCAGGATACGCAGGATGGTTCCCAGAGCCAAGGTGGCGTCAGTGCCAAGTTGGGCTGGTTTGATAGTACCAAGTGGCTCCTGCAATCTGCCATCCAGAAGCGGGACAGCTTACTTTTGTTTCCCAGGGAAACGGGCCGAGGTATTTGTCTGGGGGCCTATGGCTGGGAGTGACTGGCTGGCTACTGAAAAGCTACGATAGGCAGGATGGTTACCAGACTCATGGTGGCACCAGTGCCAAGTCGGGCTGGTTTGATAATACTAAATAGCTCCTGCAATCTGCCATCCAGACGGGGGGCAGCGGATTTTTGTTTGCTGGAGAAAAGTTCCGTGGTTTTTTTTTGGGGGTATATGGCTGGACGTGGCCGGCTGGCTCCTTAAAAAGCTCGATACGCAGGATTGTTCCCTGACCCAAGGTGGCATCAGTGCCAAGTCGGGCTGTTTTCGTAGTACCAAGTGCGTCCTGCAATTTGCCATCCAGAAGAGGGGCAGTTGAGTTTTGTTTGCCAGAGAAAAGGGCCGTGGTATATGTTTGGGGGCATATGGTTGAGAGTGGCCGGCTGGCCCCTGAAAATCCACGATAGGCAGGATGGTTCCCAGAACCAAGGTGGCACCAGTGCCATGTTGGCCTGGTTTGATAGTACCATGTGGCTCCTGCAATCTGCCATCCAGAAGCGGGGCTGCTTACTTTTGTTTGCCAGGGAAACGGGCCGAGATATTTGTCTGGGGGCCTATGGCTGGGAGTGAGCGGCTGGCTCCTGAAAAGCTACGATAGGCAGGATGGTGACCAGACCCATGGTGGCACCAGTGCCAAGTTGGGCTGGTTTGATAGTACCAAGTGGCTTCTGCAATCTGCCATCAAAAAGTTGTCAGGCGAGTTTTGTTTTCCAGGGAAAAGCGCCGTTGTTCTTGTTTAGAGGCCTGTGGCTGGGAGTGGCCGGCTGCCTACTTTGAACCCAGGATACGCAGGATGGTTCCCAGAGCCAAGGTGCACCAGTGCCAAGTTTTGCTGGTTTGATAGTACCAAGTGGCTCCTGCAATCTGCCATCCAGAAGCGGGACAGCTTACTTTTGTTTCCCAGGGAAACGGGCCGAGGTATTTTTCTGGGGGCCTATGGCTGGGAGTGACCGGCTGGCTACTGAAAAGCTACGATAGGCAGGATGGTTACCAGACTCATGGTGGCACCAGTGCCAAGTCGGGCTGGTTTGATAATACTAAATAGCTCCTGAAATCTGCCATTCAGACGCGGGGCAGCGGATTTTTGTTTGCTGGAGAAAAGTTCCGTGGTTTTTTTTTGGGGTTATATGGCTGGACGTGGCCGGCTGGCTCCTTAAAAAGATCGATACGCAGGATTGTTCCCTGACCCAAGGTGGCATCAGTGCCAAGTCGGGCTGTTTTCGTAGTACCAAGTGCGTCCTGCAATTTGCCATCCAGAATAGGGGCAGTTGAGTTTTGTTTGCCAGAGCAAAGGGCCGTGGTATGTGTTTGGGGGCATATGGCTGAGAGTGGCCGGCTGGCCCCTGAAAATCCACAATAGGCAGGATGGTTCCCAGAGCCAAGGTGGCACCAGTGCCATGTTGGCCTGGTTTGATAGTACCATGTGGCTCCTGCAATCTGCCATCCAGAAGCGGGGCAGCTTACTTTTGTTTGCCAGGGAAACGGGCCGAGATATTTGTCTGGGGGCCTATGGCTGGGAGTGAGCGGCTGGCTCCTGAAAAGCTACGATAGGCAGGATGGTGACCAGACCCAAAGTGGAACCAGTACCAAGTTGGGCTGGTTTGATAGTACCAAGTGGCTCCTGCAATCTGCCATCAAAAATTTGGCAGGCGAGTTTTGTTTTCCAGGGAAAAGCGCCGTTGTTTTTGTTTAGAGGCCTGTGGCTGGGAGTGGCCGCCTGTCCTCGTAGAATCTACGTTACGCAGCATGGTTCCCAGAGCCAAGGTGGCACCAGGGCCAAGTCGGGCAGGTTTGATAGTACCAAATGCATCCTGCAATCTGCCATCCAAAAGCGGGGCAATTTACTTTTGTTTGCCAGGGAAACGGGCCGAGGTTTGTGGCTGGGGGCCTATGGCAGGGAGGGACCGGCTGGCTCCTGAAATGCTACGATAGGCAGGATGTTTACCAGACCCATGGTGGCACCAGTGCCAAGTTGGGCTGATTTGATAGTACCAAGTGGCTCCTGCAATCTGCCATCCAGAATCGGGGCAGCTTACTTTTGTTTTCCAGGGAAACGGGCCGAGGTTTGTGTCTGGGGGTCTATGGCTGGGAGTGACCGGCTGGCGCCTGAAAAGCTACGATAGGCAGGATGGTGACCAGACCCATGGTGGCACCAGTGCCAAGTTGGGCTGGTTTGATAGCACCAAGTGGCTCCTGCAATCTGCCATCAAAATGTTGGCAGGCGATTTTTGTTTTCCAGGGAAAAGCGCCATTGTTTGTGTTTGGGCGCCTGTGGCTCAGAGTGGCCGGGTGGCTGCTTAGAATCCACGATACGCCGGATGGTTCCCAGACCCAAGGTGGCACCAGTGCCAAGTCGGGCTGGTTTGACACTACCAAGTGGCTCCTGCAATCTGCCATCCAGAAGCGGGGCAGCTTAATTTTGTTTGCCAGGGAAACGGTCCGAGGTTTGTGTCTGGGGGCCTATGGCTGGGAGTGACCGGCTGGCTCCTGAAATGCTACAATAGGCAGGATGGTTCCCAGACCCATAGTGGCACCAGTGCCAAGTTGGGATGATTTGATAGTACCAAGTGGCTCCTGCAATCTGCCATCAAAAAGCTGGCAGGCGAGTTTTGTTTTCCAGGGTAAAGCGCCGTTGTTTGTGTTTGGGGGCCTGTGGCTGGGAGTGGCCGGCTGGCTCCTTAGAATCCACGATATGCAGGATTGTTCCCAGACCCAAGGTGGCACCAGTGCCAAGTCAGGCTGGTTTGATGGTGCAAAGTGGCTCCTGCAATCTGCCATCCAGACGCGGGGCAGCGGATTTTTGTTTCCATGAGAAATGGTCCGTGGTTTGTTTTTGGTGGTATATGGCTGGGCGTGGCCGGCTGGCTCCTTAAAAAGCTCGATATACAGGATGGTTCCCTGACACAAGGTGGCACCAGTGCCAAGTCGGGCGGTTTTCGTAGTACAAAGTGCGTCCTAAAATTTGCCATGCAGAAGAGGGGCAGTTGAGTTTTGTTTGCCAGAGAAAAGGTCCGTGGTTTGTTTTTGGGGGCATATGGCTGATAGTGGCCGGCTGGCCCCTAAAAATCCACGATAGGCAGGATGGTTCCCAGACCAGAGGTGGGACCAGTGCCAAGTCGGGCTGGTTTGATAGTACTAAATAGCTCCTGCAATCTGCCATGCAGAAGCGGGGCAGCTTACTTTTGTTTGCCAGGGAAACGGGCCGAGGTTTGTGTCTGGGGGCCTATGGCTGGGAGTGACCGGCTGGCTCCTGAAAAGCTACGATAGGCAGGATGGTGACCAGACCCATGGTGGCACCAGTGCCAAGTTGGGCTGGTTTGATAGTACCAAGTGGCTCCGGCAATCTGCCATCAAAAAGTTGGCAGGCGAGTTTTGTTTTCCAGGGAAAAGCGCCGTTGTTTTTGTTTGGGGGCCTGTGGCTGGGAGTGGCCAGCTGGCTCCTTAGAACCCACGATACGCAGGATGGTTCCCAGACCAGAGGTGGCACCAGTGCCAAGTCGGGCTGGTTTGATGGTGCAAAGTGGCTCCTGCAATCTGCCATCCAGAAGCGGGGTAGCTTACTTTTGTTTGCCAGGGAAACGGGCCGAAATATTTGTCTAGGGGCCTCTGGCTGGCGGTGGCTGGCTGGCACCTGAAAAGCTACGATAGGCAGGATGGTGACCAGACCCATGGTGGCACCAGTGCCAAGTTGGGCTGATTTGATAAAACCAAGTGGCTCCTGCAATCTGCCATCAAATGTTTGGAAGGCGAGTTTTGTTTTCCAGGGAAAAGCACCGTTGTGTGTGTTTTGGGGCCTGTGGCTGGGAGTGGCCAGCTGGCTCCTTAGAATCCACGATACGCAGGATGGTTCCCAGACCCAAGGTGGCACCAGTGCCAAGTCAGGCTGGTTTGTTAGTACCAAGTGGTTCCTGCAATCTGCCATCCAGAAGCGGGGCAGCTGAATTTTGTTTGCCCGAGAAAAAGGCTGTTGTTTGTGTTTCGGGGCCTGTGGCTGGCAGTGGCCGGCTGGCTCCTGAAAATCCATGATACGCAGCATGGTTCCCAGACCCAAGGTGGCACCAGTGCCAAGTAGGGCTGGTTTCATAGTACCCAGTGGCTCCTGCAATCTCCCATCAGGAAGAGGGGCAGTTGAGTTTTGTTTTCCAGAGAAAAGGGCCGTGGTTTGTGTTTGGGGCCTACGGCTGAGAGTGACCGGCTGGCCCCTGAAAATCCAAGATAGGAAGGATGGTTCCCAGATCCAAGGTGGCAACAGTGCCATGTTGTGCTGGTGTGATAGTCCCAAGTGGCTCCTGCAATCTGCCATCCAGAAGCGGGGCAGCTGAATTTTGTTTGCCAGAGAAAAAGGCTGTGGTTTGTGTTTGGGGGCCTGTGGCTGGGAGTGGCCGGCTGGCTCCTTTGAACCCACGATACGCAGGATGGTTCCCAGACCAAGGTGGCACCAGTGCCAAGTTGGGCTGGTTTGATACTACCAAGTGCGTCCTGCAATCTGCCATCCAGAAGCGGGGCAGCTTAATTTTGTTTGCCAGGGAAACGGGCCGTGGGTTTTGTATGGGGGCCTATAGCTGAGAGTGGCCGGCTGGCTCCTGAAAATCCACGCTAGGCAGCATGGTTCCCAGATGCAAGGTGGCACCAGTGCCAAGTCGGGCTGGTTTGATGGTGCAAAGTGGCTCCTGCAATCTGCCATCCAGAAGCGGGGCAGCTGATTTTTGTTTGCCAGAGAAAAATTCCGTGGATTGTTTTTGGGGGCATATTGCTGGGAGTGGCCGGCTGGCTCCTTAAAATGCTCGATACGCATGATGGTTCCCAGGTCCAAGGTGTCACCACTACCAAGTCGGCCTGCGGTTTTAGTATCAAGTTCATCCTGCAATTTGCCATCCAGAAGAGGGGCAGTTGAGTTTTGTTTGCCAGAGAAACGGGCCGAGGTTTCTGTTTGGGGACATATGGCTGAGAGTGGCCGGGTGGCCCCTGAATATCCACGATACACAGCATGGTTCCCAGATCCAAGGTGGCACCAGTGCCAAGTTGGGCTGGTTTGATAGTACCAAGTGTCTCCTGCAATCTGCCATCCAGAAGCGGGGCAGCTTACTTTTGTTTGCCAGAGAAATAGGCCTAGGTTTTTGTCTGGGGGCCTGTGGCTAGGAGTGGCCGGCTGGCTCCTAAGAATCCACGATACGCAGGATGTTTCCCAGACCCAAGGTGGCACCAGTGCCAAGTCGGGCTGGTTTGATAGTACCAAGTGGCTCCTGCAAACTCCATCAAAATGTTGGCAGACGTGTTTTGTTTTCCAGGGAACAGCGCCGTTGATTTTGTTTGGGGACCTGTGGCTGGGAGTGGCCGGCTGGCTCCTTAGAATCCACGATACGCAGGATGGTTCCCAGACCCAAGGTGGCACCAGTGCCAAGTCGGGCTGGTTTGATTACACCAAGTGGCTCCTGCAATCTGCCATCCAGAAGTGAGGCAGCTAAGTTTTGTTTGCCAGAAAAAAGGGCCGTGGTTTTTGTTGGGGGCCTGTGGCTGGGAGTAGCCGGCTGGCTCCTTAAAATCCACGATAGGCTGGATGGTTCCCAGACCCAAGGTGGCACCAGTGCCAAGTCGGGCTGGTTTGATAGTACCAAGTGGCTCCTGCAATCTGCCATCCAGAAGCGGTGCAGTTGAGTTTTGTTTGCCAGAGAAAAGGGCCGTGGGTTGTGTTTGGGGGCATATGGCTGGGAGTGGCCGGCTGTCTCATTAAAAAGATCGATACGCAGGATGGTTCCCAGACCCAAGGTGGCACCAGTGCCAAGTCGGGCTGTTTTTATAGTACCAAGTGCGTCCTGCAATTTGCCATCCAGAAGAGGGGCAGTGGAGCTTTGTTTGCCAGAGAATAGCGCCGTTGTTTGTGTTTGGGGGCTTGTGGCTGGGAGTGGCCGACTGGCGCCTTAGAATCTGTGTTACGCAGCATGGTTCCCAGACCAGAGGTGGCACCAGTGCCAAGTTGGGCTGGTTTGATAGTACCAAGTGGCTCCTGCAATCTGCCATCCAGAAGCGGGGCAGCTTACTTTTGTTTGCCAGGTAAACGGGCCGAGGTTTGTGACTGGGGACCTATGGCTGGGAGTGACCGGCTGGCTCCTGGAAAGCTACAATAGGCAGGATGGTGACCAGACCCATGGTGGCACCAGTGCCAAGTTGGGCTGGTTTGATAGTACCAAGTGGCTCCTGCAATCTGCCATCAAAAATTTGGCAGGCGAGTTTTGTTTTCCAGGGAAAAGCGCCGTTGTTTGTATTTGGGGGCCTGTGGCTGGGAGTGGCCAGCTGGCTCCTTTGAACCCACGATACGCAGGATGGTTCCCAGACCCAAGGTGGCACCAGTGCCAAGTCGGGCTGGTTTGATACTACCAAGTGCGTCCTGCAATCTGCCATCCAGAAGCGGGGCAGCTTAATTTTGTTTGCCAGGGAAACGGGCCGTGGGTTTTGTTTTGGGGGCCTATGGCTGAGAGTGGCCGGCTGGCTCCTGAAAATCCACGCTAGGCAGCATGGTTCCCAGATGCAAGGTGGCACCAGTGCCAAGTCGGGCTGGTTTGATGGTGCAAAGTGGCTCCTGCAATCTGCCATCCAGAAGCGGGACAGCTGATTTTTGTTTGCCAGAGAAAAATTCCGTGGATTGTTTTTGGGGCATATTGCTGGGAGTGGCCGGCTGGCTCCTTAAAATGCTCGATACGCATGATGGTTCCCAGGTCCAAGGTGTCACCACTACCAAGTCGGCCTGCGGTTTTAGTATCAAGTTCATCCTGCAATTTGCCATCCAGAAGAGGGGCAGTTGAGTTTTGTTTGCCAGAGAAACGGGCCGAGGTTTCTGTTTGGGGACATATGGCTGAGAGTGGCCGGCTGGCCCCTGAATATCCACGATACACAGCATGGTTCCCAGATCCAAGGTGGCACCAGTGCCAAGTTGGGCTGGTTTGATAGTACCAAGTGTCTCCTGCAATCTGCCATCCAGAAGCGGGGCAGCTTACTTTTGTTTGCCAGAGAAATAGGCCTAGGTTTTTGTTGGGGGCCTGTGGCTAGGAGTGGCCGGCTGGCTCCTAAGAATCCACGATACGCAGGATGTTTCCCAGACCCAAGGTGGCACCAGTGCCAAGTCGGGCTGGTTTGATAGTACCAAGTGGCTCCTGCAAACTCCATCAAAAAGTTGGCAGGCGTGTTTTGTTTTCCAGGGAACAGCGCCGTTGATTTTGTTTGGGGGCCTGTGGCTGGGAGTGGCCGGCTGGCTCCTTAGAATCCACGATACGCAGGATGGTTCCCAGACCCAAGGTGGCACCAGTGCCAAGTCGGGCTGGTTTGATTACACCAAGTGGCTCCTGCAATCTGCCATCCAGAAGCGGGGCAGCTGACTTTTGTTTGCCAGGGAAATGGGCCGTTGTTTGTGTTTGGGGGCCTGTGGCTGGGAGTGTTCGGCTGGTTCCTGAATATGTACGATACGCAGGATTGTTCCCAGACCCAAGGTGGCACCAGTGCCAAGTCGGGCTGGTTTGATGGTGCAAAGTGGCTCCTGCAATCTGCCATCCAGACGCGGGGCAGCGGATTTTTGTTTCCATGAGAAATGGTCCGTGGTTTGTTTTTGGGGGTATACGGCTGGGCCTGGCCGGCTGGCTCCTTAAAAAGCTCGATATGCAGGATGGTTCCCTGACACAAGGTGGCACCAGTGCCACGTCGGGCGGTTTTCGTAGTACAAAGTGCGTCCTAAAATTTGCCATCCAGAAGAGGGGCAGTTGAGTTTTGTTTGCCAGAGAAAAGGTCCGTGGTTTGTTTTTGGGGGCATATGGCTGAGAGTGGCTGGCTGGCCCCTGAAAATCCACGATACACAGGATGGTTCCCAGATCCAAGGTGGCACCTGTGCCAAGTCGGGCTGATTTGATAGTACTAAGTAGCTCCTGCAATCTGCCATCCAGAAGCGGGGCAGCTTACTTTTGTTTGCCAGGGAAACGGGCCGAGGTTTGTGTTTGGGGGCCTATGGCTGAGAGTGACCGGCTGGCTCCTGAAAAGCTACGATAGGCAGGATGGTGACCAGACCCATGGTGGCACCAGTGCCAAGTTGGGCTGGTTTGATAGTACCAAGTGGTTCCTGCAATCTGCCATCCAGAAGCAGGGCAGCTGAGTTTTTTTTGCCAGAGAAAAGGGCCTTGGTTTGTGTTTGGGGGCATATGGCTGGGTGTGGCCAGCTGGCTCCTTAAAATGCACGATATGCAACATGGCTCCCAGACCCAAGGTGGCACCAGTTGGCTGGTTTGATAGTACCAAGTGGCTCCTGCAATCTTCCATGATCACGTGGAGAAATACTTTCTGGTTTCAGCCTCATGCTCTTTCTTCTCTCCCTCAACTTCTCTATCACCTCTCATCTGGTTCACATGCGCTGTCTTCAAGGTCCACAGGCTACTTTTCACAGAATCTTCTGGCCTGATGAAGTAAGAATGATGAATAGAACAGAGCTGGGATCTATTTTCCAGTTTGGATAAAATGCATTCTGCACACAAATCCAAGGAGAACGGGCTGCCCCGATGCCCAGAAAATCTTTCACTCCTGCTAGTGTTCTACGTCAACCGCAACTTAGTCTGAAAGAAAAGCTTTTTCTCTGAGAGCATCTGAGAGGTTTGCATGAAGCACTGATATCTGACATATGCAATTTTGAATAGGAGAGGAAAAAGAAAATGGCAAGGAGTTTTTAATTTTAGTGGTTTCAATTTTAATTTCCGTGCACTTTTTCAAAACTTGTCAGCTCAAATGCCCATCAACATCTTTTAGTCATCTGTAAGTCAGTATTCATATAAAATGTGCTTCAAATCCAAAGAATTTCAAATTTGCACTCCAAGCTTCTATGCCTAGATTTATGATTTCCTACACATATTAGATGAAAGGAAGGCCTTTTTTACTGTGGGAGTGCTGGAACACTGGAACAGGTTGCCCAGAGAAGTTGTGGGTGTCCCATCCCTGAAAGTATTCAAGGTCACCTTGGACGGGGCTTGGAGCAGCAACAAAGGAGAAGCTTGATGGTAGAGAAACAAAGTTGGACTATAGAAGAAACTCGGATTGAAGTATAGGATCAAGTTTCTCTCAGCTCTTGGGGTAAATTCAAAGTTGTACAAAATGACATTTATCTGTGCTATTCACTACTGTAACAGAAAGTTTCATGAAAACTGTACAGAAGATAGTAAATTTTAAAAGAGATAAGAATTACAGCATAAAATCCATGGGATAGGTTACAACATGAGACACTCTCTAAGAGAAAATCTCTTTGTTTCAGCACTTCATCGGGGTAAGATTTCATGAAGTGCCAAAGAAGGCGGCAAAATATCATTCGGGACATTATTTACTGGAATTCAGCCTGGCCATTAGTAGGAACTGCCTTTGAACATATCATGTAGATATACCACACACACTTTCCCTTCACTGAAAAATTACTGTTTACAACAAATAAGCAATTGACGATCAAAATTGATTGAAAGCATCTTAAACATGTCAAGTATTTCATTGTAGATGATCTGTGATCCAAATGCTTCTTCCACCTTCGAGAGGGACAGAAGAATTCTTCCATATCATGATGGTTTAAAATTGTATCAACCAATGTTTTCTGCTGAAAAGATATCATCTATTTTTTTCTATTTTTGAAGAAAATATTCCTAGACATACAACAGGTGAGAACTAAGTAATTTTAAAGAAACAAATGAAATGAAAATATTCTGTAAATAGAATGAAATGAAAAGCTGTGTTTTAAATAGGAGCTAAATATTAAACAGAATTTTTGTACCAGGCATTTGAATTACTGCACCAGCTCTTTTGCCCATCAAGAGAGGCATTTAGCATTTCAGTCTTTTCCAAGGTGTTCATGATCTGCTATGCTGATCTCTGTGTGTGCCTAGGTGTGTGTGGAGGGGGGGGCATATGAAGGGGAGTGTGTATGTTTGCTTACAATTGTTGTGGCAGATTCATGCCTCAGCTCCACATTTGTTTTAAAAAGGTCACACCGAGTGGATATGAAGTTTACTATCAACAAGAGATCGATTCCCAAATCATCCATTTGACTCTCCCTTATAAATCATGTGCTTTGTTGCATATTTTATCAAATATACTTTCAAGCCAGATGGAGGAAGGAGGATGTGGGAATCCCTCCACCATCTTGCAACTTTTATGTAAGTAGGTTTTCAAGAAAATCATCATTTCTCTTTTAAATATGTCTGGAACAGGCATGATGGTAGTGTCAACCTGTTGGAGTTTTTGTTGCTGGAAGAAGTTGTACAAAAGGATTGGTTTTTACATTGACCAGTTACTGAATCAAGCGCAGGAATACATTGGAAATTTAGCTGGGGGTTCCTTTTCCCAGCAGACTACTTCTAGAACGAGCTTGTACACTGAAGCTGACTCTTTTGCTCTCTTTTTGTTTCTTTCCTATTTTCTTGGCTTCTTTGCCACTATCTAGACAATTTTGGAACTTTGTTCCCAACTAAAATGGTTTCAATAGTCTGATTGTGATCATACATTTTTACAAGGAATTTTTAAAATCTTTCCTCGAGTCCAGAAAGTCAAGGACTTAGATCTTTTTCTTCCCTTATCAATATTGCCATGAAATTGATAAATAAAGACCAACTCTTTATTTTTGTTTTTAACCCACGTAGATAATTCCCATCCATTAATCCATTTTGTGGACCAATAGCTGCCATTCTGATGGAAGCTGTCACTTCTTAACAATAGGCATTCTGTGACTATGTTGACTGCACTTTGGGTGAAGATCCTAACTGGTCTTAGATATACATAGGGAGAAATTTGCTCAGCCAGTGTCAGTCTTAAGCATGCGTATCAGAAGATCTTTCTAGAGCTGGGAATTTTCCCATGAAAGGGATTCAGTTAGGGAAGAGACACTTGTGCCAGAGTTTTACATTCTTCTTGAACACTGCTTAAGGAACTTAGATGCCATGTCCATTTGGATCTCTGTCTGCACAGAACTTTGTCATGCCAGCGCTTTGAAATGCATCTTGAAGAGAATTCACTAGCACAGAATGAAAGAGAGTGGAAGGGGTTGGTGGGGCTAACCAGGCCCAACCCCCCTGCCTAAACCAGGATACCTAGAGCCTCTTGCCCAGGATTCTATCTGGGTGTACTTTTAATGTCTTCAAAGATCCAGGCTCCACAATCTTTCTGGGCAGTCTGTGCCGTGGTTCAGTCACCCTGACAGTAAAGAAACATTTACTGATGTTCAAAGGCAATCTCCTGTATTTCAGTGTGTGCCCACTGCCTCTTGTCTTTTCCCTCAGCATCACTGAAAAGACACTGATTCCCTCCCCTTTGCACTATTGCTTCCATATGTATGTGTGATGCCATGTAGAGGTATGTCAAAAACCTCCCTGAAGCCCAGGCAGATAATATTCCCTTCATCTACCAGTCAAGTTGATTCATCAGAGGAGTTTAAAGTGATGTTCAGCATGAAATTCCCCTGAAAAATCATGCTAACTACATTATTTGGTCATCTGTCATGTGCCTGGCAAGGATTTCCAGGAAGAGCTGCTTCATCAACTTCCTGGGGATAAAAAAGAGGCTGGCTGGTTTGTACTATGGCGAGTCCTCTTAATTGCCTTTTTTGAAGATGGGAGTCATTTGCTAACATCCACTCTTTAGCTCCTCTTCTCATCTACACCTCGGCAAAAAGCTTTTCCACTATGTCTGGCTAGGAAAAACTGTGCCAGCACAGAAAACATCTCCCATCGTGTTCTAGAAGTTGCACGGATGTCTGCCAAGTGTTTGGCAGGAAGAAAAGAAAAGTTGTCCAAAACAGCTTCCAATCGAATGTTCCTGTGATTGGAAAAGTCAGGAGAGTGCAAAGGTACTGTTTTCTATCAGTTGGCAAGGTGCGCACACAATCCCAGTGTTGTACAGCTTGCTTCTTCACCTTCCCGAAGCTGCCGCTCTCGCCGGCTGCCGGAGCCCAAGAAGCGGCTTCTTCGCGCAAAGACGATTGTGCCGCTCACAGTGCTCTCCTTAGCGCGGCTTCTGCCGAAAGACGCCCGGCAGCGGCTCTTACCTCCGGAGAGCATCCTACCTTCGTCTTTAGCTCCTCTTCTCATCTACACCTCGGCAAAACGCTTTTCCACTATGTCTGGCTAGGAAAAACTGTGCCAGCACAGAAAACATCTCCCATCGTGTTCTAGAAGTTGCACGGATGTCTGCCAAGTGTTTGGCAGGAAGAAAAGAAAAGTTGTCCAAAACAGCTTCCAATCCAATGTTCATGTGATTGGAAAAGTCAGGAGAGTGCAAAGGTACTGTTTTCTATCAGTTGGCAAGGTGCGCACACAATCCCAGTGTTGTACAGCTTGCTTCTTCACCTTCCCGAAGCTGCCGCTCTCGCCGGCTGCCGGAGCCCAAGAAGCGGCTTCTTCGCGCAAAGACGATTGTGCCGCTCACAGGGCTCTCCTTAGCGCGGCTTCTGCCGAAAGACGCCCGGCAGCGGCTCTTACCTCCGGAGAGCATCCTACCTTCGTCTTTAGCTCCTCTTCTCATCTACACCTCGGCAAAACGCTTTTCCACTATGTCTGGCTAGGAAAAACTGTGCCAGCACAGAAAACATCTCCCATCGTGTTCTAGAAGTTGCACGGATGTCTGCCAAGTGTTTGGCAGGAAGAAAAGAAAAGTTGTCCAAAACAGCTTCCAATCGAATGTTCATGTGATTGGAAAAGTCAGGAGAGTGCAAAGGTACTGTTTTCTATCAGTTGGCAAGGTGCGCACACAATCCCAGTGTTGTACAGCTTGCTTCTTCACCTTCCCGAAGCTGCCGCTCTCGCCGGCTGCCGGAGCCCAAGAAGCGGCTTCTTCGCGCAAAGACGATTGTGCCGCTCACAGGGCTCTCCTTAGCGCGGCTTCTGCCGAAAGACGCCCGGCAGCGGCTCTTACCTCCGGAGAGCATCCTACCTTCGTCTTTAGCTCCTCTTCTCATCTACACCTCGGCAAAACGCTTTTCCACTATGTCTGGCTAGGAAAAACTGTGCCAGCACAGAAAACATCTCCCATCGTGTTCTAGAAGTTGCACGGATGTCTGCCAAGTGTTTGGCAGGAAGAAAAGAAAAGTTGTCCAAAACAGCTTCCAATCCAATGTTCATGTGATTGGAAAAGTCAGGAGAGTGCAAAGGTACTGTTTTCTATCAGTTGGCAAGGTGCGCACACAATCCCAGTGTTGTACAGCTTGCTTCTTCACCTTCCCGAAGCTGCCGCTCTCGCCGGCTGCCGGAGCCCAAGAAGCGGCTTCTTCGCGCAAAGACGATTGTGCCGCTCACAGGGCTCTCCTTAGCGCGGCTTCTGCCGAAAGACGCCCGGCAGCGGCTCTTACCTCCGGAGAGCATCCTACCTTCGTCTTTAGCTCCTCTTCTCATCTACACCTCGGCAAAACGCTTTTCCACTATGTCTGGCTAGGAAAAACTGTGCCAGCACAGAAAACATCTCCCATCGTGTTCTAGAAGTTGCACGGATGTCTGCCAAGTGTTTGGCAGGAAGAAAAGAAAAGTTGTCCAAAACAGCTTCCAATCGAATGTTCATGTGATTGGAAAAGTCAGGAGAGTGCAAAGGTACTGTTTTCTATCAGTTGGCAAGGTGCGCACACAATCCCAGTGTTGTACAGCTTGCTTCTTCACCTTCCCGAAGCTGCCGCTCTCGCCGGCTGCCGGAGCCCAAGAAGCGGCTTCTTCGCGCAAAGACGATTGTGCCGCTCACAGGGCTCTCCTTAGCGCGGCTTCTGCCGAAAGACGCCCGGCAGCGGCTCTTACCTCCGGAGAGCATCCTACCTTCGTCTTTAGCTCCTCTTCTCATCTACACCTCGGCAAAACGCTTTTCCACTATGTCTGGCTAGGAAAAACTGTGCCAGCACAGAAAACATCTCCCATCGTGTTCTAGAAGTTGCACGGATGTCTGCCAAGTGTTTGGCAGGAAGAAAAGAAAAGTTGTCCAAAACAGCTTCCAATCGAATGTTCCTGTGATTGGAAAAGTCAGGAGAGTGCAAAGGTACTGTTTTCTATCAGTTGGCAAGATGCGCACACAATCCCAGTGTTGTACAGCTTGCTTCTTCACCTTCCCGAAGCTGCCGCTCTCGCCGGCTGCCGGAACCGAAGAAGCGGCTTCTTCGCGCAAAGACGATTGTGCCGCTCACAGGGCTCTCCTTAGCGCGGCTTCTGCCGAAAGACGCCCGGCAGCGGCTCTTACCTCCGGAGAGCATCCTACCTTCGTCTTTCGCGTCTTTTGTAGTCTACATCTTAGCAAAACGCTTTTCCACTATGTCTGGCTAGGAAAAACTGTGCCAGCACAGAAAACATCTCCCATCGTGTTCTAGAAGTTGCACGGATGTCTGCCAAGTGTTTGGCAGGAAGAAAAGAAAAGTTGTCCAAAACAGCTTCCAATCGAATGTTCCTGTGATTGGAAAAGTCAGGAGAGTGCAAAGGTACTGTTTTCTATCAGTTGGCAAGGTGCGCACACAATCCCAGTGTTGTACAGCTTGCTTCTTCACCTTCCCGAAGCTGCCGCTCTCGCCGGCTCCCGGAACCGAAGAAGCGGCTTCTTCGCGCAAAGACGATTGTGCCGCTCACAGGGCTCTCCTTAGCGCGGCTTCTGCCGAAAGACGCCCGGCAGCGGCTCTTACCTCCGGAGAGCATCCTACCTTCGTCTTTCGCGTCTTTTGTAGTCTACATCTTAGCAAAACGCTTTTCCACTATGTCTGGCTAGGAAAAACTGTGCCAGCACAGAAAACATCTCCCATCGTGTTCTAGAAGTTGCACGGATGTCTGCCAAGTGTTTGGCAGGAAGAAAAGAAAAGTTGTCCAAAACAGCTTCCAATCGAATGTTCCTGTGATTGGAAAAGTCAGGAGAGTGCAAAGGTACTGTTTTCTATCAGTTGGCAAGGTGCGCACACAATCCCAGTGTTGTACAGCTTGCTTCTTCACCTTCCCGAAGCTGCCGCTCTCGCCGGCTGCCGGAGCCCAAGAAGCGGCTTCTTCGCGCAAAGACGATTGTGCCGCTCACAGTGCTCTCCTTAGCGCGGCTTCTGCCGAAAGACGCCCGGCAGCGGCTCTTACCTCCGGAGAGCATCCTACCTTCGTCTTTCGCGTCTTTTGTAGTCTACATCTTAGCAAAACGCTTTTCCACTATGTCTGGCTAGGAAAAACTGTGCCAGCACAGAAAACATCTCCCATCGTGTTCTAGAAGTTGCACGGATGTCTGCCAAGTGTTTGGCAGGAAGAAAAGAAAAGTTGTCCAAAACAGCTTCCAATCGAATGTTCCTGTGATTGGAAAAGTCAGGAGAGTGCAAAGGTACTGTTTTCTATCAGTTGGCAAGGTGCGCACACAATCCCAGTGTTGTACAGCTTGCTTCTTCACCTTCCCGAAGCTGCCGCTCTCGCCGGCTGCCGGAGCCCAAGAAGCGGCTTCTTCGCGCAAAGACGATTGTGCCGCTCACAGGGCTCTCCTTAGCGCGGCTTCTGCCGAAAGACGCCCGGCAGCGGCTCTTACCTCCGGAGAGCATCCTACCTTCGTCTTTCGCGTCTTTTGTAGTCTACATCTTAGCAAAACGCTTTTCCACTATGTCTGGCTAGGAAAAACTGTGCCAGCACAGAAAACATCTCCCATCGTGTTCTAGAAGTTGCACGGATGTCTGCCAAGTGTTTGGCAGGAAGAAAAGAAAAGTTGTCCAAAACAGCTTCCAATCGAATGTTCCTGTGATTGGAAAAGTCAGGAGAGTGCAAAGGTACTGTTTTCTATCAGTTGGCAAGGTGCGCACACAATCCCAGTGTTGTACAGCTTGCTTCTTCACCTTCCCGAAGCTGCCGCTCTCGCCGGCTGCCGGAGCCCAAGAAGCGGCTTCTTCGCGCAAAGACGATTGTGCCGCTCACAGTGCTCTCCTTAGCGCGGCTTCTGCCGAAAGACGCCCGGCAGCGGCTCTTACCTCCGGAGAGCATCCTACCTTCGTCTTTCGCGTCTTTTGTAGTCTACATCTTAGCAAAACGCTTTTCCACTATGTCTGGCTAGGAAAAACTGTGCCAGCACAGAAAACATCTCCCATCGTGTTCTAGAAGTTGCACGGATGTCTGCCAAGTGTTTGGCAGGAAGAAAAGAAAAGTTGTCCAAAACAGCTTCCAATCCAATGTTCCTGTGATTGGAAAAGTCAGGAGAGTGCAAAGGTACTGTTTTCTATCAGTTGGCAAGGTGCGCACACAATCCCAGTGTTGTACAGCTTGCTTCTTCACCTTCCCGAAGCTGCCGCTCTCGCCGGCTGCCGGAGCCCAAGAAGCGGCTTCTTCGCGCAAAGACGATTGTGCCGCTCACAGGGCTCTCCTTAGCGCGGCTTCTGCCGAAAGACGCCCGGCAGCGGCTCTTACCTCCGGAGAGCATCCTACCTTCGTCTTTAGCTCCTCTTCTCATCTACACCTCGGCAAAACGCTTTTCCACTATGTCTGGCTAGGAAAAACTGTGCCAGCACAGAAAACATCTCCCATCGTGTTCTAGAAGTTGCACGGATGTCTGCCAAGTGTTTGGCAGGAAGAAAAGAAAAGTTGTCCAAAACAGCTTCCAATCGAATGTTCCTGTGATTGGAAAAGTCAGGAGAGTGCAAAGGTACTGTTTTCTATCAGTTGGCAAGGTGCGCACACAATCCCAGTGTTGTACAGCTTGCTTCTTCACCTTCCCGAAGCTGCCGCTCTCGCCGGCTGCCGGAGCCCAAGAAGCGGCTTCTTCGCGCAAAGACGATTGTGCCGCTCACAGGGCTCTCCTTAGCGCGGCTTCTGCCGAAAGACGCCCGGCAGCGGCTCTTACCTCCGGAGAGCATCCTACCTTCGTCTTTCGCGTCTTTTGTAGTCTACATCTTAGCAAAACGCTTTTCCACTATGTCTGGCTAGGAAAAACTGTGCCAGCACAGAAAACATCTCCCATCGTGTTCTAGAAGTTGCACGGATGTCTGCCAAGTGTTTGGCAGGAAGAAAAGAAAAGTTGTCCAAAACAGCTTCCAATCCAATGTTCCTGTGATTGGAAAAGTCAGGAGAGTGCAAAGGTACTGTTTTCTATCAGTTGGCAAGGTGCGCACACAATCCCAGTGTTGTACAGCTTGCTTCTTCACCTTCCCGAAGCTGCCGCTCTCGCCGGCTGCCGGAGCCCAAGAAGCGGCTTCTTCGCGCAAAGACGATTGTGCCGCTCACAGTGCTCTCCTTAGCGCGGCTTCTGCCGAAAGACGTCCGGCAGCGGCTCTTACCTCCGGAGAGCATCCTACCTTCGTCTTTCGCGTCTTTTGTAGTCTACATCTTAGCAAAACGCTTTTCCACTATGTCTGGCTAGGAAAAACTGTGCCAGCACAGAAAACATCTCCCATCGTGTTCTAGAAGTTGCACGGATGTCTGCCAAGTGTTTGGCAGGAAGAAAAGAAAAGTTGTCCAAAACAGCTTCCAATCGAATGTTCCTGTGATTGGAAAAGTCAGGAGAGTGCAAAGGTACTGTTTTCTATCAGTTGGCAAGGTGCGCACACAATCCCAGTGTTGTACAGCTTGCTTCTTCACCTTCCCGAAGCTGCCGCTCTCGCCGGCTGCCGGAGCCCAAGAAGCGGCTTCTTCGCGCAAAGACGATTGTGCCGCTCACAGGGCTCTCCTTAGCGCGGCTTCTGCCGAAAGACGCCCGGCAGCGGCTCTTACCTCCGGAGAGCATCCTACCTTCGTCTTTCGCGTCTTTTGTAGTCTACATCTTAGCAAAACGCTTTTCCACTATGTCTGGCTAGGAAAAACTGTGCCAGCACAGAAAACATCTCCCATCGTGTTCTAGAAGTTGCACGGATGTCTGCCAAGTGTTTGGCAGGAAGAAAAGAAAAGTTGTCCAAAACAGCTTCCAATCGAATGTTCCTGTGATTGGAAAAGTCAGGAGAGTGCAAAGGTACTGTTTTCTATCAGTTGGCAAGGTGCGCACACAATCCCAGTGTTGTACAGCTTGCTTCTTCACCTTCCCGAAGCTGCCGCTCTCGCCGGCTGCCGGAGCCCAAGAAGCGGCTTCTTCGCGCAAAGACGATTGTGCCGCTCACAGTGCTCTCCTTAGCGCGGCTTCTGCCGAAAGACGCCCGGCAGCGGCTCTTACCTCCGGAGAGCATCCTACCTTCGTCTTTCGCGTCTTTTGTAGTCTACATCTTAGCAAAACGCTTTTCCACTATGTCTGGCTAGGAAAAACTGTGCCAGCACAGAAAACATCTCCCATCGTGTTCTAGAAGTTGCACGGATGTCTGCCAAGTGTTTGGCAGGAAGAAAAGAAAAGTTGTCCAAAACAGCTTCCAATCCAATGTTCCTGTGATTGGAAAAGTCAGGAGAGTGCAAAGGTACTGTTTTCTATCAGTTGGCAAGGTGCGCACACAATCCCAGTGTTGTACAGCTTGCTTCTTCACCTTCCCGAAGCTGCCGCTCTCGCCGGCTGCCGGAGCCCAAGAAGCGGCTTCTTCGCGCAAAGACGATTGTGCCGCTCACAGGGCTCTCCTTAGCGCGGCTTCTGCCGAAAGACGCCCGGCAGCGGCTCTTACCTCCGGAGAGCATCCTACCTTCGTCTTTCGCGTCTTTTGTAGTCTACATCTTAGCAAAACGCTTTTCCACTATGTCTGGCTAGGAAAAACTGTGCCAGCACAGAAAACATCTCCCATCGTGTTCTAGAAGTTGCACGGATGTCTGCCAAGTGTTTGGCAGGAAGAAAAGAAAAGTTGTCCAAAACAGCTTCCAATCGAATGTTCCTGTGATTGGAAAAGTCAGGAGAGTGCAAAGGTACTGTTTTCTATCAGTTGGCAAGGTGCGCACACAATCCCAGTGTTGTACAGCTTGCTTCTTCACCTTCCCGAAGCTGCCGCTCTCGCCGGCTGCCGGAGCCCAAGAAGCGGCTTCTTCGCGCAAAGACGATTGTGCCGCTCACAGTGCTCTCCTTAGCGCGGCTTCTGCCGAAAGACGCCCGGCAGCGGCTCTTACCTCCGGAGAGCATCCTACCTTCGTCTTTCGCGTCTTTTGTAGTCTACATCTTAGCAAAACGCTTTTCCACTATGTCTGGCTAGGAAAAACTGTGCCAGCACAGAAAACATCTCCCATCGTGTTCTAGAAGTTGCACGGATGTCTGCCAAGTGTTTGGCAGGAAGAAAAGAAAAGTTGTCCAAAACAGCTTCCAATCGAATGTTCCTGTGATTGGAAAAGTCAGGAGAGTGCAAAGGTACTGTTCTCTATCAGTTGGCAAGGTGCGCACACAATCCCAGTGTTGTACAGCTTGCTTCTTCACCTTCCCGAAGCTGCCGCTCTCGCCGGCTGCCGGAGCCCAAGAAGCGGCTTCTTCGCGCAAAGACGATTGTGCCGTTCACAGTGCTCTCCTTAGCGCGGCTTCTGCCGAAAGACGCCCGGCAGCGGCTCTTACCTCCTGAGAGTGGCAGCTTCGGGAAGGTGAAGAAGCAAGCTGTACAACACTGGGATTGTGTGCGCACCTTGCCAACTGATAGAGAACAGTACCTTTGCACTCTCCTGACTTTTCCAATCACAGGAACATTCGATTGGAAGCTGTTTTGGACAACTTTTCTTTTCTTCCTGCCAAACACTTGGCAGACATCCGTGCAACTTCTAGAACACGATGGGAGATGTTTTCTGTGCTGGCACAGTTTTTCCTAGCCAGACATAGTGGAAAAGCGTTTTGCTAAGATGTAGACTACAAAAGACGCGAAAGACGAAGGTAGGATGCTCTCCGGAGGTAAGAGCCGCTGCCGGGCGTCTTTCGGCAGAAGCCGCGCTAAGGAGAGCCCTGTGAGCGGCACAATCGTCTTTGCGCGAAGAAGCCGCTTCTTGGGCTCCGGCAGCCGGCGAGAGCGGCAGCTTCGGGAAGGTGAAGAAGCAAGCTGTACAACACTGGGATTGTGTGCGCACCTTGCCAACTGATAGAAAACAGTACCTTTGCACTCTCCTGACTTTTCCAATCACAGGAACATTCGATTGGAAGCTGTTTTGGACAACTTTTCTTTTCTTCCTGCCAAACACTTGGCAGACATCCGTGCAACTTCTAGAACACGATGGGAGATGTTTTCTGTGCTGGCACAGTTTTTCCTAGCCAGACATAGTGGAAAAGCGTTTTGCTAAGATGTAGACTACAAAAGACGCGAAAGACGAAGGTAGGATGCTCTCCGGAGGTAAGAGCCGCTGCCGGGCGTCTTTCGGCAGAAGCCGCGCTAAGGAGAGCACTGTGAACGGCACAATCGTCTTTGCGCGAAGAAGCCGCTTCTTGGGCTCCGGCAGCCGGCGAGAGCGGCAGCTTCGGGAAGGTGAAGAAGCAAGCTGTACAACACTGGGATTGTGTGCGCACCTTGCCAACTGATAGAAAACAGTACCTTTGCACTCTCCTGACTTTTCCAATCACAGGAACATTCGATTGGAAGCTGTTTTGGACAACTTTTCTTTTCTTCCTGCCAAACACTTGGCAGAAATCCGTGCAACTTCTAGAACACGATGGGAGATGTTTTCTGTGCTGGCACAGTTTTTCCTAGCCAGACATAGTGGAAAAGCGTTTTGCTAAGATGTAGACTACAAAAGACGCGAAAGACGAAGGTAGGATGCTCTCCGGAGGTAAGAGCCGCTGCCGGGCGTCTTTCGGCAGAAGCCGCGCTAAGGAGAGCACTGTGAGCGGCACAATCGTCTTTGCACGAAGAAGCCGCTTCTTGGGCTCCGGCAGCCGGCGAGAGCGGCAGCTTCGGGAAGGTGAAGAAGCAAGCTGTGCAACACTGGGATTGTGTGCGCACCTTGCCAACTGATAGAAAACAGTACCTTTGCACTCTCCTGACTTTTCCAATCACAGGAACATTCGATTGGAAGCTGTTTTGGACAACTTTTCTTTTCTTCCTGCCAAACACTTGGCAGACATCCGTGCAACTTCTAGAACACGATGGGAGATGTTTTCTGTGCTGGCACAGTTTTTCCTAGCCAGACATAGTGGAAAAGCTTTTTGCCGAGGTGTAGATGAGAAGAGGAGCTAAAGAGTGGATGTTAGCAAATGACACCCATCTTCAAAAAAGGCAATTAAGAGGACTCGCCATAGTACAAACCAGCCAGCCTCTTTTTTATCCCCAGGAAGTTGATGAAGCAGCTCTTCCTGGAAATCCTTGCCAGGCACATGACAGATGACCAAATAATGTAGTTAGCATGATTTTTCAGGGGAATTTCATGCTGAACATCACTTTAAACTCCTCTGATGAATCAACTTGACTGGTAGATGAAGGGAATATTATCTGCCTGGGCTTCAGGGAGGTTTTTGACATACCTCTACATGGCATCACACATACATATGGAAGCAATAGTGCAAAGGGGAGGGAATCAGTGTCTTTTCAGTGATGCTGAGGGAAAAGACAAGAGGCAGTGGGCACACACTGAAATACAGGAGATTGCCTTTGAACATCAGTAAATGTTTCTTTACTGTCAGGGTGACTGAACCACGGCACAGACTGCCCAGAAAGATTGTGGAGCCTGGATCTTTGAAGACATTAAAAGTACACCCAGATAGAATCCTGGGCAAGAGGCTCTAGGTATCCTGGTTTAGGCAGGGGGGTTGGGCCTGGTTAGCCCCACCAACCCCTTCCACTCTCTTTCATTCTGTGCTAGTGAATTCTCTTCAAGATGCATTTCAAAGCGCTGGCATGACAAAGTTCTGTGCAGACAGAGATCCAAATGGACATGGCATCTAAGTTCCTTAAGCAGTGTTCAAGAAGAATGTAAAACTCTGGCACAAGTGTCTCTTCCCTAACTGAATCCCTTTCATGGGAAAATTCCCAGCTCTAGAAAGATCTTCTGATACGCATGCTTAAGACTGACACTGGCTGAGCAAATTTCTCCCTATGTATATCTAAGACCAGTTAGGATCTTCACCCAAAGTGCAGTCAACATAGTCACAGAATGCCTATTGTTAAGAAGTGACAGCTTCCATCAGAATGGCAGCTATTGGTCCACAAAATGGATTAATGGATGGGAATTATCTACGTGGGTTAAAAACAAAAATAAAGAGTTGGTCTTTATTTATCAATTTCATGGCAATATTGATAAGGGAAGAAAAAGATCTAAGTCCTTGACTTTCTGGACTCGAGGAAAGATTTTAAAAATTCCTTGTAAAAATGTATGATCACAATCAGACTATTGAAACCATTTTAGTTGGGAACAAAGTTCCAAAATTGTCTAGATAGTGGCAAAGAAGCCAAGAAAATAGGAAAGAAACAAAAAGAGAGCAAAAGAGTCAGCTTCAGTGTACAAGCTCGTTCTAGAAGTAGTCTGCTGGGAAAAGGAACCCCCAGCTAAATTTCCAATGTATTCCTGCGCTTGATTCAGTAACTGGTCAATGTAAAAACCAATCCTTTTGTACAACTTCTTCCAGCAACAAAAACTCCAACAGGTTGACACTACCATCATGCCTGTTCCAGACATATTTAAAAGAGAAATGATGATTTTCTTGAAAACCTACTTACATAAAAGTTGCAAGATGGTGGAGGGATTCCCACATCCTCCTTCCTCCATCTGGCTTGAAAGTATATTTGATAAAATATGCAACAAAGCACATGATTTATAAGGGAGAGTCAAATGGATGATTTGGGAATCGATCTCTTGTTGATAGTAAACTTCATATCCACTCGGTGTGACCTTTTTAAAACAAAATGTGGAGCTGAGGCATGAATCTGCCACAACAATTGTAAAGCAAACATACACACTCCCCTTCATATGCCCCCCCCTCCACACACACCTAGGCACACACAGAGATCAGCATAGCAGATCATGAACACCTTGGAAAAGACTGAAATGCTAAATGCCTCTCTTGATGGGCAAAAGAGCTGGTGCAGTAATTCAAATGCCTGGTACAAAAATTCTGTTTAATATTTAGCTCCTATTTAAAACACAGCTTTTCATTTCATTCTATTTACAGAATATTTTCATTTCATTTGTTTCTTTAAAATTACTTAGTTCTCACCTGTTGTATGTCTAGGAATATTTTCTTCCAAAAATAGAAAAAAATAGATGATATCTTTTCAGCAGAAAACATTGGTTGATACAATTTTAAACCATCATGATATGGAAGAATTCTTCTGTCCCTCTCGAAGGTGGAAGAAGCATTTGGATCACAGATCATCTACAATGAAATACTTGACATGTTTAAGATGCTTTCAATCAATTTTGATCGTCAATTGCTTATTTGTTGTAAACAGTAATTTTTCAGTGAAGGGAAAGCGTGTGTGGTATATCTACATGATATGTTCAAAGGCAGTTCCTACTAATGGCCAGGCTGAATTCCAGTAAATAATGTCCCGAATGATATTTTGCCGCCTTCTTTGGCACTTCATGAAATCTTACCCCGATGAAGTGCTGAAACAAAGAGATTTTCTCTTAGAGAGTGTCTCATGTTGTAACCTATCCCATGGATTTTATGCTGTAATTCTTATCTCTTTTAAAATTTACTATCTTCTGTACAGTTTTCATGAAACTTTCTGTTACAGTAGTGAATAGCACAGATAAATGTCATTTTGTACAACTTTGAATTTACCCCAAGAGCTGAGAGAAAACTTGATCCTATACTTCAATCCGAGTTTCTTCTATAGTCCAACTTTGTTTCTCTACCATCAAGCTTCTCCTTTGTTGCTGCTCCAAGCCCCGTCCAAGGTGACCTTGAATACTTTCAGGGATGGGACACCCACAACTTCTCTGGGCAACCTGTTCCAGTGTTCCAGCACTCCCACAGTAAAAAAGGCCTTCCTTTCATCTAATATGTGTAGGAAATCATAAATCTAGGCATAGAAGCTTGGAGTGCAAATTTGAAATTCTTTGGATTTGAAGCACATTTTATATGAATACTGACTTACAGATGACTAAAAGATGTTGATGGGCATTTGAGCTGACAAGTTTTGAAAAAGTGCAGGGAAATTAAAATTGAAACCACTAAAATTAAAAACTCCTTGCCATTTTCTTTTTCCTCTCCTATTCAAAATTGCATATGTCAGATATCAGTGCTTCATGCAATCCTCTCAGATGCTCTCAGAGAAAAAGCTTTTCTTTCAGACTAAGTTGCGGTTGACGTAGAACACTAGCAGTAGTGAAAGATTTTCTGGGCATCGGGGCAGCCCGTTCTCCTTGGATTTGTGTGCAGAATGCATTTTATCCAAACTGGAAAATAGATCCCAGCTCTGTTCTATTCATCATTCTTACTTCATCAGGCCAGAAGATTCTGTGAAAAGTAGCCTGTGGACCTTGAAGACAGCGCATGTGAACCAGATGAGAGGTGATAGAGAAGTTGAGGGAGAGAAGAAAGAGCATGAGGCTGAAACCAGAAAGTATTTCTCCACGTGATCATGGAAGATTGCAGGAGCCACTTGGTACTATCAAACCAGCCCAACTTGGCACTGGTGCCACCTTGGGTCTGGGAGCCATGTTGCATATCGTGCATTTTAAGGAGCCAGCTGGCCACACCCAGCCATATGCCCCCAAACACAAACCAAGGCCCTTTTCTCTGGCAAACAAAACTCAACTGCCCCTCTTCTGGATGGCAAATTTTAGGACGCACTTTGTACTACGAAAACCGCCCGACGTGGCACTGGTGCCACCTTGTGTCAGGGAACCATCCTGCATATCGAGCTTTTTAAGGAGCCAGCCGGCCACGCCCAGCCATATACCCCCAAAAACAAACCACGGACCATTTCTCATGGAAACAAAAATCCGCTGCCCCGCGTCTGGATGGCAGATTGCAGGAGCCACTTTGCACCATCAAACCAGCCCGACTTGGCACTGGTGCCACCTTGGGTCTGGGAACAATCCTGCGTATCGTACATATTCAGGAACCAGCCGAACAGTCCCAGCCACAGGCCCCCAAACACAAACAACGGCCCATTTCCCTGGCAAACAAAAGTCAGCTGCCCCGCTTCTGGATGGCAGATTGCAGGAGCCACTTGGTGTAATCAAACCAGCCCGACTTGGCACTGGTGCCACCTTGGGTCTGGGAACCATCCTGCGTATCGTGGATTCTAAGGAGCCAGCCGGCCACTCCCAGCCACAGGCCCCCAAACAAAATCAACGGCGCTGTTCCCTGGAAAACAAAACACGCCTGCCAACTTTTTGATGGAGTTTGCAGGAGCCACTTGGTACTATCAAACCAGCCCGACTTGGCACTGGTGCCACCTTGGGTCTGGGAAACATCCTGCGTATCGTGGATTCTTAGGAGCCAGCCGGCCACTCCTAGCCACAGGCCCCCAAACAAAAACCTAGGCCTATTTCTCTGGCAAACAAAAGTAAGCTGCCCCGCTTCTGGATGGCAGATTGCAGGAGACACTTGGTACTATCAAACCAGCCCAACTTGGCACTGGTGCCACCTTGGATCTGGGAACCATGCTGTGTATCGTGGATATTCAGGGGCCAGCCGGCCACTCTCAGCCATATGTCCCCAAACAGAAACCTCGGCCCGTTTCTCTGGCAAACAAAACTCAACTGCCCCTCTTCTGGATGGCAAATTGCAGGATGAACTTGATACTAAAACCGCAGGCCGACTTGGTAGTGGTGACACCTTGGACCTGGGAACCATCATGCGTATCGAGCATTTTAAGGAGCCAGCCGGCCACTCCCAGCAATATGCCCCCAAAAACAATCCACGGAATTTTTCTCTGGCAAACAAAAATCAGCTGTCCCGCTTCTGGATGGCAGATTGCAGGAGCCACTTTGCACCATCAAACCAGCCCGACTTGGCACTGGTGCCACCTTGCATCTGGGAACCATGCTGCCTAGCGTGGATTTTCAGGAGCCAGCCGGCCACTCTCAGCCATAGGCCCCCAAACAAAACCCACGGCCCGTTTCCCTGGCAAACAAAATTAAGCTGCCCCGCTTCTGGATGGCAGATTGCAGGACGCACTTGGTAGTATCAAACCAGCCCGACTTGGCACTGGTGCCACCTTGGGTCTGGGAACCATCCTGCGTATCGTGGGTTCAAAGGAGCCAGCTGGCCACTCCCAGCCACAGGCCCCCAAATACAAACAACGGCGCTTTTCCCTGGAAAACAAAACTCGCCTGCCAACTTTTTGATGGCAGATTGCAGGAGCCACTTGGTACTATCAAACCAGCCCAACTTGGCGCTGGTGCCACCATGGGTCTGGTCACCATCCTGCCTATTGTAGCTTTTCAGGAGCCAGCCGGTCACTCCCAGCCATAGGCCCCCAAACACAAACCTCGGCCCGTTTACCTGGCAAACAAAAGTAAGCTGCCCCGCTTCTGGATGGCAGATTGCAGGAGCCACTTGGTACTATCAAACCAGCCCAACTTGGCACTGGTGCCACCTCTGGTCTGGGAACCATGCTGCGTAACACAGATTCTAAGGCGCCAGTCGGCCACTCCCAGCCACAAGCCCCCAAACACAAACAACGGCGCTATTCTCTGGCAAACAAAACTCCACTGCCCCTCTTCTGGATGGCAAATTGCAGGACGCACTTGGTACTATAAAAACAGCCCGACTTGGCACTGGTGCCACCTTGGTTCTGGGAACCATCCTGCGTATCGATCTTTTTAATGAGACAGCCGGCCACTCCCAGCCATATGCCCCCAAACACAACCCACGGCCCTTTTCTCTGGCAAACAAAACTCAACTGCAACGCTTCTGGATGGCAGATTGCAGGAGCCACTTGGTACTATCAAACCAGTCCGACTTGGCACTGGTGCCACCTTGGGTCTGGGAACCATCCAGCCTATCGTGGATTTTAAGGAGCCAGCCGGCTACTCCCAGCCACAGGCCCCCAACAAAAACCACGGCCCTTTTTTCTGGCAAACAAAACTTAGCTGCCTCACTTCTGGATGGCAGATTGCAGGAGCCACTTGGTGTAATCAAACCAGCCCGACTTGGCACTGGTGCCACCTTGGATCTGGGAACCATGCTGTGTATCGTGGATATTCAGGGGCCAGCCGGCCACTCTCAGCCATATGTCCCCAAACAGAAACCTCGGCCCGTTTCTCTGGCAAACAAAACTCAACTGCCCCTCTTCTGGATGGCAAATTGCAGGATGAACTTGATACTAAAACCGCAGGCCGACTTGGTAGTGGTGACACCTTGGACCTGGGAACCATCATGCGTATCGAGCATTTTAAGGAGCCAGCCGGCCACTCCCAGCAATATGCCCCCAAAAACAATCCACGGAATTTTTCTCTGGCAAACAAAAATCAGCTGCCCCGCTTCTGGATGGCAGATTGCAGGAGCCACTTTGCACCATCAAACCAGCCCGACTTGGCACTGGTGCCACCTTGCATCTGGGAACCATGCTGCCTAGCGTGGATTTTCAGGAGCCAGCCGGCCACTCTCAGCTATAGGCCCCCATACAAAACCCACGGCCCGTTTCCCTGGCAAACAAAATTAAGCTGCCCCGCTTCTGGATGGCAGATTGTAGGACGCACTTGGTAGTATCAAACCAGCCCAACTTGGCACTGGTGCCACCTTGGATCTGGGAACCATCCTTCCTATCGTGGATTTTCAGGGGCCAGCCGGTCACTCTCAGCCATAGGCCCCAAACACAAACCACGGCCCTTTTCTCTGGAAAACAAAACTCAACTGCCCCTCTTCCTGATGGGAGATTGCAGGAGCCACTGGGTACTATGAAACCAGCCCTACTTGGCACTGGTGCCACCTTGGGTCTGGGAACCATGCTGCGTATCATGGATTTTCAGGAGCCAGCCGGCCACTGCCAGCCACAGGCCCCGAAACACAAACAACAGCCTTTTTCTCTGGCAAACAAAATTCAGCTGCCCCGCTTCTGGATGGCAGATTGCAGGAACCACTTGGTACTAACAAACCAGCCTGACTTGGCACTGGTGCCACCTTGGGTCTGGGAACCATCCTGCGTATCGTGGATTCTAAGGAGCCAGCTGGCCACTCCCAGCCACAGGCCCCAAAACACACACAACGGTGCTTTTCCCTGGAAAACAAAACTCGCCTTCCAAACATTTGATGGCAGATTGCAGGAGCCACTTGGTTTTATCAAATCAGCCCAACTTGGCACTGGTGCCACCATGGGTCTGGTCACCATCCTGCCTATCGTAGCTTTTCAGGTGCCAGCCAGCCACCCCCAGCCAGAGGCCCCTAGACAAATATTTCGGCCCCTTTCCCTGGCAAACAAAAGTAAGCTACCCCGCTTCTGGATGGCAGATTGCAGGAGCCACTTTGCACCATCAAACCAGCCCAACTTGGCACTGGTGCCACCTCTGGTCTGGGAACCATCCTGCGTATCGTGGGTTCTAAGGAGCCAGCTGGCCACTCCCAGCCACAGGCCCCCAAACACAAACAACGGCGCTTTTCCCTGGAAAACAAAACTCGCCTGCCAACTTTTTGATGGCAGATTGCCGGAGCCACTTGGTACTATCAAACCAGCCCAACTTGGCACTGGTGCCACCATGGGTCTGGTCACCATCCTGCCTATCGTAGCTTTTCAGGAGCCAGCCGGTCACTCCCAGCCATAGGCCCCCAGACACAAACCTCGGCCCGTTTCCCTGGCAAACAAAAGTAAGCTGCCCCGCTTCTGGATGGCAGATTGCAGGAGCTATTTAGTACTATCAAACCAGCCCGACTTGGCACTGGTGACACCTCTGGTCTGGGAACCATCCCGCCTATCGTGGATTTTTAGGGGCCAGCCGGCCACTATCAGCCATATGCCCCCAAAAACAAACCACGGCCCTTTTCTCTGGCAAACAAAACTCAACTGCCCCTCTTCTGGATGGCAAATTTTAGGACGCACTTTGTACTACGAAAACCGCCCGACGTGGCACTGGTGCCACCTTGTGTCAGGGAACCATCCTGTATATCGAGCTTTTTAAGGAGCCAGCCGGCCACGCCCAGCCATATACCACCAAAAACAAACCACGGACCATTTCTCATGGAAACAAAAATTCGCTGCCCCGCGTCTGGATGGCAGATTGCAGGAGCCACTTTGCACCATCAAACCAGCCTGACTTGGCACTGGTGCCACCTTGGGTCTGGGAACAATCCTGCATATCGTGGATTCTAAGGAGCCAGCCGGCCACTCCCAGCCACAGGCCCCCAAACACAAACAACGGCGCTTTACCCTGGAAAACAAAACTCGCCTGCCAGCTTTTTGATGGCAGATTGCAGGAGCCACTTGGTACTATCAAATCATCCCAACTTGGCACTGGTGCCACTATGGGTCTGGGAACCATCCTGCCTATTGTAGCATTTCAGGAGCCAGCCGGTCACTCCCAGCCATAGGCCCCCAGACACAAACCTCGGACCGTTTCCCTGGCAAACAAAATTAAGCTGCCCCGCTTCTGGATGGCAGATTGCAGGAGCCACTTGGTAGTGTCAAACCAGCCCGACTTGGCACTGGTGCCGCCTTGGGTCTGGGAACCATCCGGCGTATCGTGGATTCTAAGCAGCCACCCGGCCACTCTGAGCCACAGGCGCCCAAACACAAACAATGGCGCTTTTCCCTGGAAAACAAAAATCGCCTGCCAACATTTTGATGGCAGATTGCAGGAGCCACTTGGTGCTATCAAACCAGCCCAACTTGGCACTGGTGCCACCATGGGTCTGGTCACCATCCTGCCTATCGTAGCTTTTCAGGCGCCAGCCGGTCACTCCCAGCCATAGACCCCCAGACACAAACCTCGGCCCGTTTCCCTGGAAAACAAAAGTAAGCTGCCCCGATTCTGGATGGCAGATTGCAGGAGCCACTTGGTACTATGAAATCAGCCCAACTTGGCACTGGTGCCACCATGGGTCTGGTAAACATCCTGCCTATCGTAGCATTTCAGGAGCCAGACGGTCACTCCCTGCCATAGGCCCCCAGCCACAAACCTCGGCCCGTTTCCCTGGCAAACAAAAGTAAATTGCCCCGCTTTTGGATGGCAGATTGCAGGATGCATTTGATACTATCAAACCTGCCCGACTTGGCCCTGGTGCCACCTTGGCTCTGGGAACCATGCTGCGTAACGTAGATTCTACGAGGACAGGCGGCCACTCCCAGCCACAGGCCTCTAAACAAAAACAACAGCGCTTTTCCCTGGAAAACAAAACTCGCCTGCCAAATTTTTGATGGCAGATTGCAGGAGCCACTTGGTACTATCAAACCAGCCCAACTTGGTACTGGTTCCACTTTGGGTCTGGTCACCATCCTGCCTATCGTAGCTTTTCAGGAGCCAGCCGCTCACTCCCAGCCATAGGCCCCCAGACAAATATCTCGGCCCGTTTCCCTGGCAAACAAAAGTAAGCTGCCCCGCTTCTGGATGGCAGATTGCAGGAGCCACATGGTACTATCAAACCAGGCCAACATGGCACTGGTGCCACCTTGGCTCTGGGAACCATCCTGCCTATCGTGGATTTTCAGGGGCCAGCCGGCCACTCTCAGCCATATGCCCCCAAACACATACCACGGCCCTTTGCTCTGGCAAACAAAACTCAACTGCCCCTATTCTGGATGGCAAATTGCAGGACGCACTTGGTACTACGAAAACAGCCCGACTTGGAACTGATGCCACCTTGGGTCAGGGAACAATCCTGCGTATCGATCTTTTTAAGGAGCCAGACGGCCACGTCCAGCCATATAACCCCAAAAAAAAACCACGGAACTTTTCTCCAGCAAACAAAAATCCGCTGCCCCGCGTCTGAATGGCAGATTTCAGGAGCTATTTAGTATTATCAAACCAGCCCGACTTGGCACTGGTGCCACCATGAGTCTGGTAACCATCCTGCCTATCGTAGCTTTTCAGTAGCCAGCCGGTCACTCCCAGCCATAGGCCCCCAGAAAAATACCTCGGCCCGTTTCCCTGGGAAACAAAAGTAAGCTGTCCCGCTTCTGGATGGCAGATTGCAGGAGCCACTTGGTACTATAAAACCAGCAAAACTTGGCACTGGTGCCACCTTGGCTCTGGGAACCATCCTGCGTATCCTGGGTTCAAAGGAGGCAGCCGGCCACTCCCAGCCACAGGCCTCTAAACAAGAACAACGGCGCTTTTCCCTGGAAAACAAAACTCGCCTGACAACTTTTTGATGGCAGATTGCAGGAGCCACTTGGTACTATCAAACCAGCCCAACTTGGCACTGGTGCCACCATGGTTCTGGGAACCATCCTGCCTATCGTAGCTTTTCAGGAGCCAGCCGCTCACTCCCAGCCATAGGCCCCCAGACAAATATCTCGGCCCGTTTCCCTGGCAAACAAAAGTAAGCAGCCCCGCTTCTGGATGGGAGATTGCAGGAGCCACATGGTACTATCAAACCAGGCCAACATGGCACTGGTGCCACCTTGGTTCTGGGAACCATCCTGCCTATCGTGGATTTTCAGGGGCCAGCCGGCCACTCTCAACCATATGCCCCCAAACATATACCACGGCCCTTTTCTCTGGCAAACAAAACTCAACTGCCCCTCTTCTGGATGGCAAATTGCAGGACGCACTTGGTACTACGAAAACAGCCCGACTTGGCACTGATGCCACCTTGGGTCAGGGAACAATCCTGCGTATCGAGCTTTTTAAGGAGCCAGCCGGCCACGTCCAGCCATATACCCCCAAAAAAAAACCACGGAACTTTTCTCCAGTAAACAAAAATCCGCTGCCCCCCGTCTGGATGGCAGATTGCAGGAGCTATTTAGTATTATCAAACCAGCCCAACTTGGCACTGGTGCCACCATGAGTCTGGTAACCATCCTGCCTATCGTAGCTTTTCAGTAGCCAGCCAGTCACTCCCAGCCATAGGCCCCCAGACAAATACCTCGGCCCGTTTCCCTGGGAAACAAAAGTAAGCTGTCCCGCTTCTGGATGGCAGATTGCAGGAGCCACTTGGTGCTATCAAACCAGCCCAACTTGGCACTGACGCCACCTTGGCTCTGGGAACCATCCTGCGTATCCTGGGTTCAAAGGAGGCAGCCGGCCACTCCCAGCCACAGGCCTCCAAACACAAACAACGGCGCTTTTCCCTGGAAAACAAAACTGGCCTGCCAACTTTTTGATGGCAGATTGCAGGAGCCACTTGGTACTATCAAACCAGCCCAACTTGGCGCTGGTGCCACCATGGGTCTGGTCACCATCCTGCCTATCGTAGCTTTTCAGGCGCCAGCCGGTCACTCCCAGCCATAGGCCCCCAGTCACAAACCTCGGCCCGTTTCCCTGGCAAACAAAAGTAAGCTACCCCGCTTCTGGATGGCAGATTGCAGGAGCCACTTTGTACCATCAAACCAGCCCGACTTGGCACTGGTGCCACCTCTGGTCTGGGAACCATCCTGCGTATCGTGGATTCTAAGGAGCCAGCTGGCCACTCCCAGCCACAGGCCCCCAAACACAAACAACGGCGCTTTTCCCTGGAAAACAAAACTCACCTGCCAACTTTTTGATGGCAGATTGCAGGAGCCACTTGGTACTATCAAACCAGCCCAACTTGGCACTGGTGCCACCATGGGTCTGGTCACCATCCTGCCTATCGTAGCTTTTCAGGAGCCAGCCGGTCACTCCCAGCCATAGGCCCCCAGACACAAAGCTCTGCCCGTTTCCCTGGCAAACAAAAGTAAGCTGCCCCGCTTCTGGATGGCAGATTGCAGGAGTCACTTTGCACCATCAAACCAGCCCGACTTGGTACTGGTGCCACCTCTGGTCTGGGACCCATCCTGCGTATCGTGGATTCTAAGGAGACAGCTGGCCACTCCCAGCCACAGGCCCCCAAACAAAAACAACGGCGCTTTTCCCTGGAAAACAAAACTCGCTTGCAAACTTTTTGATGGCAGATTGCAGGAGCCACTTGGTACTATCAAACCACCCCAACCTGGCAACAAGTGGTTCCTGCAATCTGACATCCAGAAGCGGGACAGCTTACTTTTGTTTGCCAGAGAAACGGACCGTTGTTTGTGTTTGGAGGCGTATGGCTGGGAGTGGCCGACTGGCTCCTTAAAATCCACGATACGCAGCATGGTTCCCAGACCAGAGGTGGCACCAGTGCCAAGTCGGGCTGGTTTGATAGTACCAAGTGGCTCCTGCAATCTGCCATCCAGAAGCGGGGCAGCTTACTTTTGTTTGCCAGGGAAACGGGCCGAGGTTTGTGACTGGGGACCTATGGCTTGGAGTGACCGGCTGGCTCCTGAAAAGTTACGATAGGCAGGATGGTGACCAGACCCATGGTGTCACCAGTGCCAAGTTGGGCTGGTTTGATAGTACCAAGTGGCTCCTGTAATCTGCCATCAAATAGTGGGTAGGCGAGTTTTGTTTTCCAGGGAAAAGCGCCGTTGTTTGTGTTAAGGGGCCTGTGGTAGGGAGTGGCCGGCTGGCTAATTAGAATCCACGATACGCAGGATGGTTCCCAGACCAGAGGTGGGACCAGTGCCAAGACGGGCTAGTTTGATGGTGCAAAGTGGCTCCTGCAATCTGCCATCCAGAAGCGGGGTAGCTTACTTTTGTTTGCCAGGGAAACGGGCCGAGCTTTTTGTCTGGGGGCGTATGGCTGGGAGTGACCGGCTGGCTCCTGAAAAGCTACGATAGGCAGGATGGTGACCAGACCCATGGTGGCACCAGTGCCAAGTTGGGCTGATTTGATAAAACCAAGTGGCTCCTGCAATCTGCCATCAAAAAGTTGGCAGGAGAGTTTTGTTTTCCAGGGAAAAGCGCCGTTGTTTGTGTTTGGGGGCCTGTGGCTGGGAGTGGCCGGCTGGCTCCTTAGAATCCACGATACGCAGCATGGTTCCCAGACCCAAGGTGGCACCAGTGCCAAGTTGTCTGGTTTGATACTACCAAGTCGTTCCTGCAATCTGCCATCCAGAAGCGGGGCAGCTTACTTTTGTTTGCCAGGGAAACGGGCCGAGCTTTGTGTCTGGGCGCCTATGGCTGGGAGTGACCGGCTGGCTCCTGAAAAACTACGATAGGCAGGATGGTGACCAGACCCATGGTGGCACCAGTGCCAAGTTGGGCTGGTTTGATAGTACCAAGTGGCTCCTGCAATCTGCCATCAAAAATTTGGCAGGCGAGTTTTGATTTCCAGGGAAAAGCGCCGTTGTTTGTGTTTGGGGGCCTGTGGCTGGGAGTGGCCGGCTTGCTAATTGGAATCCACGATACGCAGGATGGTTCCCAGACCTGACGTGGCACCAGTGCCAAGTCGGGCTAGTTTGATGCTGCAAAGTGGCTCCTGCAATCTGCCATGCAGAAGCGGGGTAGCTTACTTTTGTTTGCCAGGGAAAATGGCCGAGGTTTTTGTCTGGGGCCTATGGCTGGGAGTGACCGGCTGGCTCCTGAAAAGCTACGATAGGCAGGATGGTGACCAGACCCATGGTGGCACCAGTGCCAAGTTGGGCTGATTTGATAGTAGCAAGTGGCTCCTGCAATCTGCCATCAAAAAGTTGGCAGGCGAGTTTTGTTTTCCAGGGAAAAGCGCCGTTGTTTGTGTTTGGGGGCCTGTAGCTGGGAGTGACCGGCTGGTTCCTTAGAATCCACGATACGCAGGATGGTTCCCAGACCAGAGGTGGCACCAGTGCCAAGTCGGGCTGGTTTGATAGTACCAAGTGGCTCCTGCAATCTGCCATCCAGAAGCGGGGTAGCTTATTTTGTATGCCAGGGAAAGGGGCCGAGGTTTTTGTCTGGGGGCAAATAGCTGGGAGTGACCGGCTGGCTCCTGAAAAGCTACGATAGGCAGGATGGTGACCAGACCCATGGTGGCACCACTGCCAAGTTGGGCTGATTTGATAGTACCAAGTGGCTCCTGCAATCTGCCATCAAAATGTTGGCAGGCGAGTTTTGTTTTCCAGGGAAAAGCGCCGTTGATTTTGTTTGGGGGCCTGTGGCTGGGAGTGACCGGCTGGCTCCTTAGAATCCACGATACGCAGGATGGTTCCCAGACCCAAGGTGGCACCAGTGCCAAGTTGGGCTGGTTTGATAGTACCAAGTGGCTCCTGCAATCTGCCATCAAAAAGTTGGCAGGCGAGTTTTGTTTTCCAGGGAAAAGCGCCGTTGTTTGTGTTTGGGGGCCTGTGGGTGGGAGTGGCCGGCTGGCTCCTTAGAATCCACGATACGCAGGATGGTTCCCAGACCAGAGGTGGCACCAGTGCCAAGTCGGGCTGGTTTGATAGTACCAAGTGCGTCCTGCAATCTGCCATCCAGAAGCGGGGCAGCTTACTTTTGTTTGCCAGGGAAACGGGCCGTTGTTTGTGTTGGGGGGCCTGTGGCTGGGAGTTGCCGACTGGCTCCTTAGAATCCACGATACGCGGGATGGTTCCCAGACCAGAGGTGGCACCAGTGCCAAGTTGGGCTGGTTTGATAGTACCAAGTGGCTCCTGCAATCTGCCATCCAGAAGCGGGGCAGCTTACTTTTGTTTTCCAGGGAAAAGCGCCGTTGTTTGTGTTTGGGGGCCTGTGGGTGGGAGTGGCCGGCTGGCTCCTGAAAAGTTACGATAGGCAGGATGGTGACCAGACCCATGGTGGCACCAGTGCCAAGTCGGGCTGGTTTGATAGTACCAAGTGGCTCCTGCAATCTGCCATCAAAAAGTTGGCAGGCGAGTTTTGTTTTCCAGGGAAAAGCGCCGTTGTTTGTGTTTGGGGGCCTGTGGCTGGGAGTGGCCGGCTGGCTCCTTAGAATCCACGATACGCAGCATGGTATCCAGACCCAAGGTGGCACCAGTGCCAAGTTGGGCTGGTTTGATAATACCAAGTGGTTCCTGCAAACTCCATCAAAAAGTTGGCAGGCGTGTTTTGTTTTCCAGGGAACAGCGCCGTTGATTTTGTTTGGGGGCCTGTGGCTGGGAGTGGCCGGCTGGCTCCTTAGAATCCACGATACGCAGGATGGTTCCCAGACCCAAGGTGGCACCAGTGCCAAGTCGGGCTGGTTTGATTACACCAAGTGGCTCCTGCAATCTGCCATCCAGAAGTGAGGCAGCTAAGTTTTGTTTGCGAGAAAAAAGGGCCGTGGTTTTTGTTGGGGGCCTGTGGCTGGGAGTAGCCGGCTGGCTCCTTAAAATCCACGATAGGCAGGATGGTTCCCAGACCCAAGGTGGCACCAGTGCCAAGTCGGGCTGGTTTGATAGTACCAAGTGGCTCCTGCAAGCTGCCATCCAGAAGCAGGGAAGCTGAGTTTTGTTTGCCAGAGAAAAAGGCTGTGGTTTTTGTTTGGGGGCCTGTGGCTGGCAGTGGCCGGCTGGCTCCTGAAAATCCACGATACGCAACATGGTTCCCAGACCCAAGGTGGCACCAGTACAAAGTGGGGCTCGTTTGACAGTGTCAAGTGCCTCCTGCAATCTCCCATCCAGAAGCGGGGCAGCTGAGTTTTTTTTGCCAGGGAAACGGACCTTTGTTTTTGATTGGGGTCTGTGGCCGAGAGTGGTCGGCTGTCTCCTGACAATCCACAATACGCAGGATGGTTCCCAGACCAAAGGTGGCACCAGTGCCAAGTCGGGCTGGTTTGATAGTACCAAGTGCCTCCTGCAATCTGCCATCCAGAAGCGGGGCAGCTAAATTTTGTTTGCTAGAGAAAAGGGCTGTGGTTTGTGTTTGGGGGCCTATGGCCGAGAGTGGTAGGCTGGCCCCTGAAAATCAACGATAGGCAGGATGGTTCCCAGATCCAAGGTGGCACCAGTGCCAAGTAAGGCTGGTTGTATGGTTCAAAGTGACTCCTGCAATCTGCCATCCAGAAGCGGGACAGCTGAGTTTTTTTTGCCAGAGAAAAGGTCCGTGGTTTCTTTTTGGGGCATACGGCTGGGAATTGCCGGCTGGCTCCTTAAAATGCTCGATACGCAGGATGGTTCCCAGAGCCAAGGTGGCACCACTGCCAAGTCGGGCTCTTTTTGTAGTACCAAGTGCGTCCTGCAATTTGCCATCCAGAAGAGGGGCAGTTGAGTTTTGTTTGCCAGAGAAAAGGGCCGAGGTTTGTGTTTGGGAGCATATGGCTGGGAATGACCGGCTGGCCCCTGAAAATCCACGATACGCCGGATGGTTCCCAGATCCAAGGTGGTACCATTACCAAGTCGGGCTGGTTTGATAGTCCCAAGTGGCTCCTGCAATCTGCCATCCAGAAGCGGGGCAGCTGAGTTTTGTTTGCCAGGGAAATGGGCCGTTGTTTGTGTTTGGGGGCCTGTGGCTGGGAGTGTTCGGCTGGTTCCTGAATATGTACGATACGCAGGATTGTTCCCAGATCCAAGGTGGCAGCAGTGCCATGTTGTGCTGGTGTGATAGTCCCAAGTGGCTCCTGCAATCTGCCATCCAGAAGTGGGGCAGCTGAGTTTTGTTTGCCAGAGAAAAGGTCCGTGGTTTGTGTTTGGGGGCATATGGCTGAGAGTGGCCGGCTGGCCCCTGAAAATCCACGATACACAGGATGGTTCCCAGATCCAAGGTGGCACCTGTGCCAAGTCGGGCTGATTTGATAGTACTAAGTAGCTCCTGCAATCTGCCATCCAGAAGCGGGGCAGCTTACTTTTGTTTGCCAGGGAAACGGGCCGAGGTTTCTGTTTGGGGGCCTATGGCTGGGAGTGACCGGCTGGCTCCTGAAAAGCTACAATAGGCAGCATGGTTCCCAGAGCCAAGGTGGCACCAGTGCCAAGTTGGGCTGGTTTGATAGTACCAAGTGGCTCCTGCAATCTGCCATCCAGAAGCAGGGCAGCTGAGTTTTGTTTGCCAGAGAAAAGGGCTTGGTTTGTGTTTGGGGGCATATGGCTGGGTGTGGCCAGCTGGCTCCTTAAAATGCACGATATGCAACATGGCTCCCAGACCCATAGTGGCACCAGTGCCAAGTCGGGCTGGTTTGATAGTACCAAGTGGCTTCTGCAATCTTCCATGATCACGCGGAGAAATACTTTCTGGTTTCAGCCATATGCTCTTTCTTCTCTCCCTCAACTTCTCTATCACCTCTCATCTGGTTCACATGCGCTGTCTTCAAGGTCCGCAGGCTACTTTTCACAGAATCTTCTGGCCTGATGAAGTAAGAATGATGAATAGAACAGAGCTGGGATCTATTTTCCAGTTTGGATAAAATGCATTCTGCACACAAATCCAAGGAGAACGTGCTGCCCCAATGCCCAGAAAATCTTTCACTCCTGCTAGTGTTCTACGTCAACCGCAACTTAGTCTGAAAGAAAAGCTTTTTCTCTGAGAGCATCTGAGAGGTTTGCATGAAGCACTGATATCTGACATATGCAATTTTGAATAGGAGAGGAAAAAGAAAATGGCAAGGAGTTTTTAATTTTAGTGGTTTCAATTTTAATTTCCGTGCACTTTTTCAAAACTTGTCAGCTCAAATGCCCATCAACATCTTTTAGTCATCTGTAAGTCAGTATTCATATAAAATGTGCTTCAAATCCAAAGAATTTCAAATTTGCACTCCAAGCTTCTATGCCTAGATTTATGATTTCCTACACATATTAGATGAAAGGAAGGCCTTTTTTACTGTGGGAGTGCTGGAACACTGGAACAGGTTGCCCAGAGAAGTTGTGGGTGTCCCATCCCTGAAAGTATTCAAGGTCACCTTGGACGGGGCTTGGAGCAGCAACAAAGGAGAAGCTTGATGGTAGAGAAACAAAGTTGGACTATAGAAGAAACTCGGATTGAAGTATAGGATCAAGTTTTCTCTCAGCTCTTGGGGTAAATTCAAAGTTGTACAAAATGACATTTATCTGTGCTATTCACTACTGTAACAGAAAGTTTCATGAAAACTGTACAGAAGATAGTAAATTTTAAAAGAGATAAGAATTACAGCATAAAATCCATGGGATAGGTTACAACATGAGACACTCTCTAAGAGAAAATCTCTGTGTTTCAGCACTTCATCGGGGTAAGATTTCATGAAGTGCCAAAGAAGGCGGCAAAATATCATTCGGGACATTATTTACTGGAATTCAGCCTGGCCATTAGTAGGAACTGCCTTTGAACATATCATGTAGATATACCACACACGCTTTCCCTTCACTGAAAAATTACTGTTTACAACAAATAAGCAATTGACGATCAAAATTGATTGAAAGCATCTTAAACATGTCAAGTATTTCATTGTAGATGATCTGTGATCCAAATGCTTCTTCCACCTTCGAGAGGGACAGAAGAATTCTTCCATATCATGATGGTTTAAAATTGTATCAACCAATGTTTTCTGCTGAAAAGATATCATCTATTTTTTTCTATTTTTGGAAGAAAATATTCCTAGACATACAACAGGTGAGAACTAAGTAATTTTAAAGAAACAAATGAAATGAAAATATTCTGTAAATAGAATGAAATGAAAAGCTGTGTTTTAAATAGGAGCTAAATATTAAACAGAATTTTTGTACCAGGCATTTGAATTACTGCACCAGCTCTTTTGCCCATCAAGAGAGGCATTTAGCATTTCAGTCTTTTCCAAGGTGTTCATGATCTGCTATGCTGATCTCTGTGTGTGCCTAGGTGTGTGTGGAGGGGGGGGCATATGAAGGGGAGTGTGTATGTTTGCTTTACAATTGTTGTGGCAGATTCATGCCTCAGCTCCACATTTTGTTTTAAAAAGGTCACACCGAGTGGATATGAAGTTTACTATCAACAAGAGATCAATTCCCAAATCATCCATTTGACTCTCCCTTATAAATCATGTGCTTTGTTGCATATTTTATCAAATATACTTTCAAGCCAGATGGAGGAAGGAGGATGTGGGAATCCCTCCACCATCTTGCAACTTTTATGTAAGTAGGTTTTCAAGAAAATCATCATTTCTCTTTTAAATATGTCTGGAACAGGCATGATGGTAGTGTCAACCTGTTGGAGTTTTTGTTGCTGGAAGAAGTTGTACAAAAGGATTGGTTTTTACATTGACCAGTTACTGAATCAAGCGCAGGAATACATTGGAAATTTAGCTGGGGGTTCCTTTTCCCAGCAGACTACTTCTAGAACGAGCTTGTACACTGAAGCTGACTCTTTTGCTCTCTTTTTGTTTCTTTCCTATTTTCTTGGCTTCTTTGCCACTATCTAGACAATTTTGGAACTTTGTTCCCAACTAAAATGGTTTCAATAGTCTGATTGTGATCATACATTTTTACAAGGAATTTTTAAAATCTTTCCTCGAGTCCAGAAAGTCAAGGACTTAGATCTTTTTCTTCCCTTATCAATATTGCCATGAAATTGATAAATAAAGACCAACTCTTTATTTTTGTTTTTAACCCACGTAGATAATTCCCATCCATTAATCCATTTTGTGGACCAATAGCTGCCATTCTGATGGAAGCTGTCACTTCTTAACAATAGGCATTCTGTGACTATGTTGACTGCACTTTGGGTGAAGATCCTAACTGGTCTTAGATATACATAGGGAGAAATTTGCTCAGCCAGTGTCAGTCTTAAGCATGCGTATCAGAAGATCTTTCTAGAGCTGGGAATTTTCCCATGAAAGGGATTCAGTTAGGGAAGAGACACTTGTGCCAGAGTTTTACATTCTTCTTGAACACTGCTTAAGGAACTTAGATGCCATGTCCATTTGGATCTCTGTCTGCACAGAACTTTGTCATGCCAGCGCTTTGAAATGCATCTTGAAGAGAATTCACTAGCAAGAATGAAAGAGAGTGGAAGGGGTTGGTGGGGCTAACCAGGCCCAACCCCCCTGCCTAAACCAGGATACCTAGAGCCTCTTGCCCAGGATTCTATCTGGGTGTACTTTTAATGTCTTCAAAGATCCAGGCTCCACAATCTTTCTGGGCAGTCTGTGCCGTGGTTCAGTCACCCTGACAGTAAAGAAACATTTACTGATGTTCAAAGGCAATCTCCTGTATTTCAGTGTGTGCCCACTGCCTCTTGTCTTTTCCCTCAGCATCACTGAAAAGACACTGATTCCCTCCCCTTTGCACTATTGCTTCCATATGTATGTGTGATGCCATGTAGAGGTATGTCAAAAACCTCCCTGAAGCCCAGGCAGATAATATTCCCTTCATCTACCAGTCAAGTTGATTCATCAGAGGAGTTTAAAGTGATGCTCAGCATGAAATTCCCCTGAAAAATCATGCTAACTACATTATTTGGTCATCTGTCATGTGCCTGGCAAGGATTTCCAGGAAGAGCTGCTTCATCAACTTCCTGGGGATAAAAAAGAGGCTGGCTGGTTTGTACTATGGCGAGTCCTCTTAATTGCCTTTTTTGAAGATGGGTGTCATTTGCTAACATCCACTCTTTAGCCTCTCTTGTCGTCTACATCTTAGCAAAACGCTTTTCCACTATGTCTGGCTAGGAAAAACTGTGCCAGCACAGAAAACATCTCCCATCGTGTTCTAGAAGTTGCACGGATGTCTGCCAAGTGTTTGGCAGGAAGAAAAGAAAAGTTGTCCAAAACAGCTTCCAATCGAATGTTCATGTGATTGGAAAAGTCAGGAGAGTGCAAAGGTACTGTTTTCTATCAGTTGGCAAGGTGCGCACACAATCCCAGTGTTGTACAGCTTGCTTCTTCACCTTCCCGAAGCTGCCGCTCTCGCCGGCTGTCGGAGCCCAAGAAGCGGCTTCTTCGCGCAAAGACGATTGTGCCGCTCACAGGGCTCTCCTTAGCGCGGCTTCTGCCGAAAGACGCCCGGCAGCGGCTCTTACCTCCGGAGAGCATCCTACCTTCGTCTTTAGCTCCTCTTCTCATCTACACCTCGGCAAAAAGCTTTTCCACTATGTCTGGCTAGGAAAAACTGTGCCAGCACAGAAAACATCTCCCATCGTGTTCTAGAAGTTGCACGGATGTCTGCCAAGTGTTTGGCAGGAAGAAAAGAAAAGTTGTCCAAAACAGCTTCCAATCGAATGTTCCTGTGATTGGAAAAGTCAGGAGAGTGCAAAGGTACTGTTTTCTATCAGTTGGCAAGGTGCGCACACAATCCCAGTGTTGTACAGCTTGCTTCTTCACCTTCCCGAAGCTGCCGCTCTCGCCGGCTGCCGGAGCCCAAGAAGCGGCTTCTTCGCGCAAAGACGATTGTGCCGCTCACAGTGCTCTCCTTAGCGCGGCTTCTGCCGAAAGACGCCCGGCAGCGGCTCTTACCTCCGGAGAGCATCCTACCTTCGTCTTTAGCTCCTCTTCTCATCTACACCTCGGCAAAACGCTTTTCCACTATGTCTGGCTAGGAAAAACTGTGCCAGCACAGAAAACATCTCCCATCGTGTTCTAGAAGTTGCACGGATGTCTGCCAAGTGTTTGGCAGGAAGAAAAGAAAAGTTGTCCAAAACAGCTTCCAATCGAATGTTCCTGTGATTGGAAAAGTCAGGAGAGTGCAAAGGTACTGTTTTCTATCAGTTGGCAAGGTGCGCACACAATCCCAGTGTTGTACAGCTTGCTTCTTCACCTTCCCGAAGCTGCCGCTCTCGCCGGCTGCCGGAGCCCAAGAAGCGGCTTCTTCGCGCAAAGACGATTGTGCCGCTCACAGGGCTCTCCTTAGCGCGGCTTCTGCCGAAAGACGCCCGGCAGCGGCTCTTACCTCCGGAGAGCATCCTACCTTCGTCTTTAGCTCCTCTTCTCATCTACACCTCGGCAAAACGCTTTTCCACTATGTCTGGCTAGGAAAAACTGTGCCAGCACAGAAAACATCTCCCATCGTGTTCTAGAAGTTGCACGGATGTCTGCCAAGTGTTTGGCAGGAAGAAAAGAAAAGTTGTCCAAAACAGCTTCCAATCGAATGTTCCTGTGATTGGAAAAGTCAGGAGAGTGCAAAGGTACTGTTTTCTATCAGTTGGCAAGGTGCGCACACAATCCCAGTGTTGTACAGCTTGCTTCTTCACCTTCCCGAAGCTGCCGCTCTCGCCGGCTGCCGGAGCCCAAGAAGCGGCTTCTTCGCGCAAAGACGATTGTGCCGCTCACAGGGCTCTCCTTAGCGCGGCTTCTGCCGAAAGACGCCCGGCAGCGGCTCTTACCTCCGGAGAGCATCCTACCTTCGTCTTTCGCGTCTTATGTAGTCTACATCTTAGCAAAACGCTTTTCCACTATGTCTGGCTAGAAAAAACCGTGCCAGCACAGAAAACATCTCCCATCGTGTTCTAGAAGTTGCACGGATGTCTGCCAAGTGTTTGGCAGGAAGAAAAGAAAAGTTGTCCAAAACAGCTTCCAATCGAATGTTCATGTGATTGGAAAAGTCAGGAGTGCAAAGGTACAGTTTTCTATCAGTTGGCAAGGTGCGCACACAATCCCAGTGTTGTACAGCTTGCTTCTTCACCTTCCCGAAGCTGCCACTCTCAGGAGGTAAGAGCCGCTGCCGGGCGTCTTTCGACAGAAGCCGCGCTAAGGAGAGCACTGTGAGCGGCACAATCGTCTTTGCGCGAAGAAGCCGCTTCTTGGGCTCCGGCAGCCGGCGAGAGCGGCAGCTTCGGGAAGGTGAAGAAGCAAGCTGTACAACACTGGGATTGTGTGCGCACCTTGCCAACTGATAGAAAACAGTACCTTTGCACTCTCCTGACTTTTCCAATCACAGGAACATTCGATTGGAAGCTGTTTTGGACAACTTTTCTTTTCTTCCTGCCAAACACTTGGCAGACATCCGTGCAACTTCTAGAACACGATGGGAGATGTTTTCTGTGCTGGCACAGTTTTTCCTAGCCAGACATAGTGGAAAAGCGTTTTGCTAAGATGTAGACTACAAAAGACGCGAAAGACGAAGGTAGGATGCTCTCCGGAGGTAAGAGCCGCTGCCGGGCGTCTTTCGGCAGAAGCCGCGCTAAGGAGAGCCCTGTGAGTGGCACAATCGTCTTTGCGCGAAGAAGCCGCTTCTTGGGCTCCGGCAGCCGGCGAGAGCGGCAGCTTCGGGAAGGTGAAGAAGCAAGCTGTACAACACTGGGATTGTGTGCGCACCTTGCCAACTGATAGAAAACAGTACCTTTGCACTCTCCTGACTTTTCCAATCACAGGAACATTCGATTGGAAGCTGTTTTGGACAACTTTTCTTTTCTTCCTGCCAAACACTTGGCAGACATCCGTGCAACTTCTAGAACACGATGGGAGATGTTTTCTGTGCTGGCACAGTTTTTCCTAGCCAGACATAGTGGAAAAGCTTTTTGCCGAGGTGTAGATGAGAAGAGGAGCTAAAGACGAAGGTAGGATGCTCTCCGGAGGTAAGAGCCGCTGCCGGGCGTCTTTCGGCAGAAGCCGCGCTAAGGAGAGCCCTGTGAGCGGCACAATCGTCTTTGCGCGAAGAAGCCGCTTCTTGGGCTCCGGCAGCCGGCGAGAGCGGCAGCTTCGGGAAGGTGAAGAAGCAAGCTGTACAACACTGGGATTGTGTGCGCACCTTGCCAACTGATAGAAAACAGTACCTTTGCACTCTCCTGACTTTTCCAATCACAGGAACATTCGATTGGAAGCTGTTTTGGACAACTTTTCTTCCTGCCAAACACTTGGCAGACATCCGTGCAACTTCTAGAACACGATGGGAGATGTTTTCTGTGCTGGCACAGTTTTTCCTAGCCAGACATAGTGGAAAAGCGTTTTGCTAAGATGTAGACTACAAAAGACGCGAAAGACGAAGGTAGGATGCTCTCCGGAGGTAAGAGCCGCTGCCGGACGTCTTTCGGCAGAAGCCGCGCTAAGGAGAGCCCTGTGAGCGGCACAATCGTCTTTGCGCGAAGAAGCCGCTTCTTGGGCTCCGGCAGCCGGCGAGAGCGGCAGCTTCGGGAAGGTGAAGAAGCAAGCTGTACAACACTGGGATTGTGTGCGCACCTTGCCAACTGATAGAAAACAGTACCTTTGCACTCTCCTGACTTTTCCAATCACAGGAACATTCGATTGGAAGCTGTTTTGGACAACTTTTCTTTTCTTCCTGCCAAACACTTGGCAGACATCCGTGCAACTTCTAGAACACGATGGGAGATGTTTTCTGTGCTGGCACAGTTTTTCCTAGCCAGACATAGTGGAAAAGCGTTTTGCTAAGATGTAGACTACAAAAGACGCGAAAGACGAAGGTAGGATGCTCTCCGGAGGTAAGAGCCGCTGCCGGGCGTCTTTCGGCAGAAGCCGCGCTAAGGAGAGCCCTGTGAGCGGCACAATCGTCTTTGCGCGAAGAAGCCGCTTCTTGGGCTCCGGCAGCCGGCGAGAGCGGCAGCTTCGGGAAGGTGAAGAAGCAAGCTGTACAACACTGGGATTGTGTGCGCACCTTGCCAACTGATAGAAAACAGTACCTTTGCACTCTCCTGACTTTTCCAATCACAGGAACATTCGATTGGAAGCTGTTTTGGACAACTTTTCTTTTCTTCCTGCCAAACACTTGGCAGACATCCGTGCAACTTCTAGAACACGATGGGAGATGTTTTCTGTGCTGGCACAGTTTTTCCTAGCCAGACATAGTGGAAAAGCTTTTTGCCGAGGTGTAGATGAGAAGAGGAGCTAAAGACGAAGGTAGGATGCTCTCCGGAGGTAAGAGCCGCTGCCGGGCGTCTTTCGGCAGAAGCCGCGCTAAGGAGAGCCCTGTGAGCGGCACAATCGTCTTTGCGCGAAGAAGCCGCTTCTTGGGCTCCGGCAGCCGGCGAGAGCGGCAGCTTCGGGAAGGTGAAGAAGCAAGCTGTACAACACTGGGATTGTGTGCGCACCTTGCCAACTGATAAAAAACAGTACCTTTGCACTCTCCTGACTTTTCCAATCACAGGAACATTCGATTGGAAGCTGTTTTGGACAACTTTTCTTTTCTTCCTGCCAAACACTTGGCAGACATCCGTGCAACTTCTAGAACACGATGGGAGATGTTTTCTGTGCTGGCACAGTTTTTCCTAGCCAGACATAGTGGAAAAGCGTTTTGCTAAGATGTAGACTACAAAAGACGCGAAAGACGAAGGTAGGATGCTCTCCGGAGGTAAGAGCCGCTGCCGGGCGTCTTTCGGCAGAAGCCGCGCTAAGGAGAGCACTGTGAGCGGCACAATCGTCTTTGCGCGAAGAAGCCGCTTCTTGGGCTCCGGCAGCCGGCGAGAGCGGCAGCTTCGGGAAGGTGAAGAAGCAAGCTGTACAACACTGGGATTGTGTGCGCACCTTGCCAACTGATAGAAAACAGTACCTTTGCACTCTCCTGACTTTTCCAATCACAGGAACATTCGATTGGAAGCTGTTTTGGACAACTTTTCTTTTCTTCCTGCCAAACACTTGGCAGACATCCGTGCAACTTCTAGAACACGATGGGAGATGTTTTCTGTGCTGGCACAGTTTTTCCTAGCCAGACATAGTGGAAAAGCTTTTTGTCGAGGTGTAGATGAGAAGAGGAGCTAAAGACGAAGGTAGGATGCTCTCCGGAGGTAAGAGCCGCTGCCGGGCGTCTTTCGGCAGAAGCCGCGCTAAGGAGAGCCCTGTGAGCGGCACAATCGTCTTTGCGCGAAGAAGCCGCTTCTTGGGCTCCGGCAGCCGGCGAGAGCGGCAGCTTCGGGAAGGTGAAGAAGCAAGCTGTACAACACTGGGATTGTGTGCGCACCTTGCCAACTGATAGAAAACAGTACCTTTGCACTCTCCTGACTTTTCCAATCACAGGAACATTCGATTGGAAGCTGTTTTGGACAACTTTTCTTTTCTTCCTGCCAAACACTTGGCAGACATCCGTGCAACTTCTAGAACACGATGGGAGATGTTTTCTGTGCTGGCACAGTTTTTCCTAGCCAGACATAGTGGAAAAGCTTTTTGCCGAGGTGTAGATGAGAAGAGGAGCTAAAGACGAAGGTAGGATGCTCTCCGGAGGTAAGAGCCGCTGCCGGGCGTCTTTCGACAGAAGCCGCGCTAAGGAGAGCACTGTGAGCGGCACAATCGTCTTTGCGCGAAGAAGCCGCTTCTTGGGCTCCGGCAGCCGGCGAGAGCGGCAGCTTCGGGAAGGTGAAGAAGCAAGCTGTACAACACTGGGATTGTGTGCGCACCTTGCCAACTGATAGAAAACAGTACCTTTGCACTCTCCTGACTTTTCCAATCACATGAACATTCGATTGGAAGCTGTTTTGGACAACTTTTCTTTTCTTCCTGCCAAACACTTGGCAGACATCCGTGCAACTTCTAGAACACGATGGGAGATGTTTTCTGTGCTGGCACAGTTTTTCCTAGCCAGACATAGTGGAAAAGCGTTTTGCTAAGATGTAGACGACAAGAGAGGCTAAAGAGTGGATGTTAGCAAATGACACCCATCTTCAAAAAAGGCAATTAAGAGGACTCGCCATAGTACAAACCAGCCAGCCTCTTTTTTATCCCCAGGAAGTTGATGAAGCAGCTCTTCCTGGAAATCCTTGCCAGGCACATGACAGATGACCAAATAATGTAGTTAGCATGATTTTTCAGGGGAATTTCATGCTGAACATCACTTTAAACTCCTCTGATGAATCAACTTGACTGGTAGATGAAGGGAATATTATCTGCCTGGGCTTCAGGGAGGTTTTTGACATACCTCTACATGGCATCACACATACATATGGAAGCAATAGTGCAAAGGGGAGGGAATCAGTGTCTTTTCAGTGATGCTGAGGGAAAAGACAAGAGGCAGTGGGCACACACTGAAATACAGGAGATTGCCTTTGAACATCAGTAAATGTTTCTTTACTGTCAGGGTGACTGAACCACGGCACAGACTGCCCAGAAAGATTGTGGAGCCTGGATCTTTGAAGACATTAAAAGTACACCCAGATAGAATCCTGGGCAAGAGGCTCTAGGTATCCTGGTTTAGGCAGGGGGGTTGGGCCTGGTTAGCCCCACCAACCCCTTCCACTCTCTTTCATTCTGTGCTAGTGAATTCTCTTCAAGATGCATTTCAAAGCACTGGCATGACAAAGTTCTGTGCAGACAGAGATCCAAATGGACATGGCATCTAAGTTCCTTAAGCAGTGTTCAAGAAGAATGTAAAACTCTGGCACAAGTGTCTCTTCCCTAACTGAATCCCTTTCATGGGAAAATTCCCAGCTCTAGAAAGATCTTCTGATACGCATGCTTAAGACTGACACTGGCTGAGCAAATTTCTCCCTATGTATATCTAAGACCAGTTAGGATCTTCACCCAAAGTGCAGTCAACATAGTCACAGAATGCCTATTGTTAAGAAGTGACAGCTTCCATCAGAATGGCAGCTATTGGTCCACAAAATGGATTAATGGATGGGAATTATCTACGTGGGTTAAAAACAAAAATAAAGAGTTGGTCTTTATTTATCAATTTCATGGCAATATTGATAAGGGAAGAAAAAGATCTAAGTCCTTGACTTTCTGGACTCGAGGAAAGATTTTAAAAATTCCTTGTAAAAATGTATGATCACAATCAGACTATTGAAACCATTTTAGTTGGGAACAAAGTTCCAAAATTGTCTAGATAGTGGCAAAGAAGCCAAGAAAATAGGAAAGAAACAAAAAGAGAGCAAAAGAGTCAGCTTCAGTGTACAAGCTCGTTCTAGAAGTAGTCTGCTGGGAAAAGGAACCCCCAGCTAAATTTCCAATGTATTCCTGCGCTTGATTCAGTAACTGGTCAATGTAAAAACCAATCCTTTTGTACAACTTCTTCCAGCAACAAAAACTCCAACAGGTTGACACTACCATCATGCCTGTTCCAGACATATTTAAAAGAGAAATGATGATTTTCTTGAAAACCTACTTACATAAAAGTTGCAAGATGGTGGAGGGATTCCCACATCCTCCTTCCTCCATCTGGCTTGAAAGTATATTTGATAAAATATGCAACAAAGCACATGATTTATAAGGGAGAGTCAAATGGATGATTTGGGAATCGATCTCTTGTTGATAGTAAACTTCATATCCACTCGGTGTGACCTTTTTAAAACAAAATGTGGAGCTGAGGCATGAATCTGCCACAACAATTGTAAAGCAAACATACACACTCCCCTTCATATGCCCCCCCCTCCACACACACCTAGGCACACACAGAGATCAGCATAGCAGATCATGAACACCTTGGAAAAGACTGAAATGCTAAATGCCTCTCTTGATGGGCAAAAGAGCTGGTGCAGTAATTCAAATGCCTGGTACAAAAATTCTGTTTAATATTTAGCTCCTATTTAAAACACAGCTTTTCATTTCATTCTATTTACAGAATATTTTCATTTCATTTGTTTCTTTAAAATTACTTAGTTCTCACCTGTTGTATGTCTAGGAATATTTTCTTCCAAAAATAGAAAAAAATAGATGATATCTTTTCAGCAGAAAACATTGGTTGATACAATTTTAAACCATCATGATATGGAAGAATTCTTCTGTCCCTCTCGAAGGTGGAAGAAGCATTTGGATCACAGATCATCTACAATGAAATACTTGACATGTTTAAGATGCTTTCAATCAATTTTGATCGTCAATTGCTTATTTGTTGTAAACAGTAATTTTTCAGTGAAGGGAAAGCGTGTGTGGTATATCTACATGATATGTTCAAAGGCAGTTCCTACTAATGGCCAGGCTGAATTCCAGTAAATAATGTCCCGAATGATATTTTGCCGCCTTCTTTGGCACTTCATGAAATCTTACCCCGATGAAGTGCTGAAACACAGAGATTTTCTCTTAGAGAGTGTCTCATGTTGTAACCTATCCCATGGATTTTATGCTGTAATTCTTATCTCTTTTAAAATTTACTATCTTCTGTACAGTTTTCATGAAACTTTCTGTTACAGTAGTGAATAGCACAGATAAATGTCATTTTGTACAACTTTGAATTTACCCCAAGAGCTGAGAGAAAACTTGATCCTATACTTCAATCCGAGTTTCTTCTATAGTCCAACTTTGTTTCTCTACCATCAAGCTTCTCCTTTGTTGCTGCTCCAAGCCCCGTCCAAGGTGACCTTGAATACTTTCAGGGATGGGACACCCACAACTTCTCTGGGCAACCTGTTCCAGTGTTCCAGCACTCCCACAGTAAAAAAGGCCTTCCTTTCATCTAATATGTGTAGGAAATCATAAATCTAGGCATAGAAGCTTGGAGTGCAAATTTGAAATTCTTTGGATTTGAAGCACATTTTATATGAATACTGACTTACAGATGACTAAAAGATGTTGATGGGCATTTGAGCTGACAAGTTTTGAAAAAGTGCACGGAAATTAAAATTGAAACCACTAAAATTAAAAACTCCTTGCCATTTTCTTTTTCCTCTCCTATTCAAAATTGCATATGTCAGATATCAGTGCTTCATGCAAACCTCTCAGATGCTCTCAGAGAAAAAGCTTTTCTTTCAGACTAAGTTGCGGTTGACGTAGAACACTAGCAGGAGTGAAAGATTTTCTGGGCATTGAGGCAGCCCGTTCTCCTTGGATTTGTGTGCAGAATGCATTTTATCCAAACTGGAAAATAGATCCCAGCTCTGTTCTATTCATCATTCTTACTTCATCAGGCCAGAAGATTCTGTGAAAAGTAGCCTGTGGACCTTGAAGACAGCGCATGTGAACCAGATGAGAGGTGATAGAGAAGTTGAGGGAGAGAAGAAAGAGCATATGGCTGAAACCAGAAAGTATTTCTCCACGTGATCATGGAAGATTGCAGGAGCCACTTGGTACTATCAAACCAGCCCGACTTGGCACTGGTGCCACTATGGGTCTGGGAGCCATGTTGCATATCGTACATTTTAAGGAGCCAGCTGGCCACACCCAGCCATATGCCCCCAAACACAAACCAAGCCCTTTTCTCTGGCAAACAAAACTCAGCTGCCCTGCTTCTGGATGGCAGATTGCAGGAGCCACTTGGTACTATCAAACCAGCCCAACTTGGCACTGGTGCCACCTTGGCTCTGGGAACCATCCTGCCTATTGTAGTTTTCAGGAGCCAGCCGGTCACTCCCAGCCATAGGCCCCCAAACAGAAAACTCGGCCCGTTTCCCTGGCAAACAAAAGTAAGCTGCCCCGCTTCTGGATGGCAGATTGCAGGAGCTACTTAGTACTATCAAATCAGCCCGACTTGGCACAGGTGCCACCTTGGATCTGGGAACCATCCTGTGTATCGTGGATTTTCAGGGGCCAGCCGGCCACTCTCAGCCATATGCCCCCAAACACAAACCACGGACCTTTTCTCTGGCAAACAAAACTCAGCTGCCCCACTTCTGGATGGCAGATTGCAGGAGCCACTTGGGACTATCACACCAGCACAACATGGCACTGCTGCCACCTTGGATCTGGGAACAATCCTGCGTATCGTACATATTCAGGAACCAGCCGAACACTCCCAGCCACAGGCCCCCAAACACAAACAACGGCCCATTTCCCTGGCAAACAAAACTCAGCTGCCCCGCTTCTGGATGGCAGTTTGCAGGAGCCACTTGGGACTATCAAACCAGCCCGACTTGGTAATGGTACCACCTTGGATCTGGGAACCATCCGGCGTATCGTGGATTTTCAGGGGCCAGCCGGTCATTCCCAGCCATATGCTCCCAAACACAAACCTCGGCCCTTTTCTCTGGCAAACAAAACTCAACTGCCCCTCTTCTGGATGGCAAATTGCAGGACGCACTTGGTACTACAAAAAGAGCCCGACTTGGCAGTGGTGCCACCTTGGCTCTGGGAACCATCCTGCGTATCGAGCATTTTAAGGAGCCAGCCGGCAATTCCCAGCCGTATGCCCCAAAAAGAAACCACGGACCTTTTCTCTGGCAAAAAAAACTCAGCTGTCCCGCTTCTGGATGGCAGATTGCAGGAGTCACTTTGAACCATACAACCAGCCTTACTTGGCACTGGTGCCACCTTGGATCTGGGAACCATCCTGCCTATCGTTGATTTTCAGGGGCCAGCCTACCACTCTCGGCCATAGGCCCCCAAACACAAACCACAGCCCTTTTCTCTAGCAAACAAAATTTAGCTGCCCCGCTTCTGGATGGCAAATTGCAGGAGACACTGGGTACTACAAAAACAGCCCGACTTGGCACTGGTGCCACCTTGCGTCTGGTTACCATGCGGCGTATCGTGCATTTTAAGGAGCCAGGTGGCCACTCCCAGCCATATGCCCCCAAACACAACCCATGGCCCTTTTCTCTGGCAAACAAAACTCAGCTGCCCCGCTTCTGGATGGCAGATTGCAGGAGGCACTTGGTACTATCAAACCAGCCCGACTTGGCACTGGTGCCACCTTTGGTCTGGGAACCATCCTGCGTATTGTGGATTGTCAGGAGACAGCCGACCACTCTCGGCCACAGACCCCAATCAAAAACAAAGGTCCGTTTCCCTGGCAAAAAAAACTCAGCTGCCCCGCTTCTGGATGGGAGATTGCAGGAGGCACTTGACACTGTCAAACGAGCCCCACTTTGTACTGGTGCCACCTTGGGTCTGGGAACCATGCTGCGTATCGTGGATTTTCAGGAGCCAGCCGGCCACTGCCAGCCACAGGCCCCCAAACAAAAACCACAGCCTTTTTCTCTGGCAAACAAAACTCAGCTGCCCCGCTTCTGGATGGCAGATTGCAGGAGCCACTTGGTACTATCAAACCAGCCCGACTTGGCACTGGTGCCACCTTGGGTCTGGGAACCATCCTGCCTAACGTGGATTTTAAGGAGCCAGCCGGCTACTCCCAGCCACAGGCCCCCAACAAAAACCACGGCCCTTTTTTCTCGCAAACAAAACTTAGCTGCCTCAATTCTGGATGGCAGATTGCAGGAGCCACTTGGTGTAATCAAACCAGCCCGACTTGGCACTGGTGCCACCTTGGGTCTGGGAACCATCCTGCGTATCGTGGATTCTAAGGAGCCAGCCGGCTACTCCCAGCCACAGGCCCCCAACAAAAACCACGGCCCTTTTTTCTCGCAAACAAAACTTAGCTGCCTCACTTCTGGATGGCAGATTGCAGGAGCCACTTGGTGTAATCAAACCAGCCCGACTTGGCACTGGTGCCACCTTGGGTCTGGGAACCATCCTGCGTATCGTGGATTCTAAGGAGCCAGCCGGCCACTCCCAGCCACAGGCCCCCAAACAAAATCAACAGCGCTGTTCCCTGGAAAACAAAACACGCCTGCCAACTTTTTGATGGAGTTTGCAGGAACCACTTGGTATTATCAAACTAGCCCAACTTGGCACTGGTGCCACCTTGGGTCTGAATACCATGCTGCGTATCGTGGTTTCTAAGGAGCCAGCCGGCCACTCCCAGTCACAGGCCCCCAAACACAAACAACGGCGCTTTTCCCTGGAAAACAAAACTCGCCTGCCAACTTTTTCATGGCAGATTGCAGGAGCCACTTGGTACTATCAAACCAGCCCGACTTGGCACTGGTGCCACCATGGGTCTGGTCACCATCCTGCCTATCGTAACTTTTCAGGAGCCAGCCGGTCACTCCCAGCCACAGGCCCTGAGACACAAACCTCGGCCCGTTTCCCTGGCAAACAAAAGTAAGCTGCCCCGCTTCTGGATGGCAGATTGCAGGAGCCACTTGGTGCTATCAAACCAGCCCAACTTGGCACTGGTGCCACCTCTGGTCTGGGAACCATCCTGCGTATCGTGGATTCTAAGGAGCCATCCGGCCACTCCCACCCACAGGCCCCCAAACACAAACAACGGCGCTTTTCCCTGGAAAAAAAAGTAAGCTGCCCCGCTTCTGGATGGCGGATTGCAGGAGCCACTTGGTACTATCAAACCAGCCCGACTAGGCACTGGTGCCACCTCTGGTCTGGGAACCATCCTGCGTATCATGGGTTCTAAGGAGCCAGTCGGCAACTCCCAGCCACAGGCCCCCAAACACAAACCTCGGCCCGTTTCCCTGGCAAACAAAATTAAGCTGCCCCGCTTCTGGATGGCAGATTGCAGGACGCACTTGGTACTATCAGACCAGCCCGACTTGGCACTGGTGCCACCTCTGGTCTGGGAACCATCCTGCGTATCGTGGATTCTAAGGAGCCAACCGGCCACTCCCAGCCACAGGCCCCCAAACACAAACAACGGCGCTTTTCCCTAGATAACAAACTCGCCTGCCAAATTTCTGATGGCAGATTGCAGGAGCCACTTGGTACTATCAAACCAGCCCAACTTGGCACTGGTGCCACCATGGGTCTGGTCACCATCCTGCCTATCGTAGCTTTTCAGGAGCCAGCCGGTCACTCCCAGCCATAGGCCCCCAGACACAAACCTCGGCCCGTTTCCCTGGCAAACAAAAGTAATCTGTCCCGCTTCTGGATGGCAGATTGCAGGACGCACTTGGTAGTATCAAACCAGCCCGACTTGGCACTGGTGCCACCTCTGGTCTGGGAACCATCCTGCGTATCGTGGATTCTAATTAGCCAGCCGGCCACTCCCAGCCACAGGCCCCCAAACACAAACAACGGCGCTTTTCCCTGGAAAACAAAACTCGCCTGCCAACTTTTTGATGGCAGATTGCAGGAGCCACTTGGTACTATCAAACCAGCCCAACTTGGCACTGGTGCCACCATAGGTCTGGTCACCATCCTGCCTATCGTAGCTTTTCAGGAGCCAGCAGGTCACCCCCAGCCATAGGCCCCGAGAAAAAAACCTCGGCCCGTTTCCCTGGCAAAAAAAAGTAAGCTACCCCGCTTCTGGATGGCAGTTTGCAGGACGCACTTGGTAGTATCAAACCAGCCCAACTTGGCACTGGTGCCACCTTGGGTCTGGGAACCATCCTGCGTATCGTGGATTCTGAGGAGCCCGCCGGCCACTCCCTGCCACAGGCACCCAAACACAAACAACGGCGCTTTTCCCTGGAAAACAAAACTCGCCTGCCAACTTTTTGATGGCGGATTGCAGGAGCCACTTGGTACTATCAAACCAGCCCAACTTGGCACTGGTGCCACCATGGATATGGTCACCATCCTGACTATCGTAGCTTTTCAGGACCTAGCAGGTCACTCCCAGCCATAGGCGCCCAGACAAAAACCTCGGCCCGTTTCCCTGGCAAACAAAAGTAAGCTGCCCCGCTTCTGGATGGCAGATTGCAGGAACCACTTGGTACTATAAAACCAGCCCGACTTGGCACTGGTGCCACGTCAGGTCTGGGAACCATCCTGCGTATCGTGGATTCTAAGGAGCCAGCCGGCCACTCCCACCCACAGGCCCCCAAACACAAACAACGGCGCTTTTCCCTGGAAAACAAAACTCGCCTGCCAACTTTTTGAGGGCAGATTGCAGGAGCCACTTGGTACTATCAAACCAGCCCAACTTGGCACTGGTGCCACCATGGGTCTGCTCCCCATCCTGCCTATCGTAGCTTTTCAGGAGCCAGCCGGTCACTCCCAGCCATAGGCCCCCAGACACAAACCTCGGCCCGTTTCCCTGGCAAACAAAAGTAAGCTGCCCCGCTTCTGGATGGCAGATTGCAGGACGCACTTGGTACTATCAAACCAGCCCAACTTGGCACTGGTGCCACCTCTGGTCTGGGAACCATGCCGCGTATCGTGGATTCTAAGGAGCCAGCCGGCCACTCCCAGCCACAGGCCCCCAAACACAAACAATGGCGCTTTTCCCTGGAAAACAAAACTCGCCTGCCAACTTTTTGATGGCGGATTGCAGGAGCCACTTGGTACTATCAAAGCAGCCCAACTTGTCACTGGTGCCACAATGGATGTGGTCACCATCCTGCCTATCGTAGCTTTTCAGGACCTCGCCGGTCACTCCCAGCCATAGGCGCCCAGACACAAAGCTCGGCCCGTTTCCCTGGCACACAAAAGTAAGCTGCCCCGCTTCTGGATGGCAGATTGCAGGAACCACTTGGTACTATAAAACCAGCCCGACTTGGCGCTGGTGCCACCTCTGGTCTGGGAACCATCCTGCGTATCGTGGATTCTAAGGAGCCAGCCGGTCACTCCAGCCACAGGCCCCCAGACACAAACAACGGCGCTTTTCCCTGGAAAACAAAACTCGCCTGCCAACTTTTTGATGGCAGATTGCAGGAGCCACTTGGTACTATCAAACCAGCCCAACTTGACACTGGTGCCACCATGGGTCTGGTCACCATCCTGCCTATCGTAGCTTTCCAGGAGCCAGCCGGTCACTCCCAGCCATAGGCCCCCAGTCACAAACCTCGGCCCGTTTCCCTGGCAAACAAAACTAAGCTACCCCGCTTCTGGATGGCAGATTGCAGGAGCCACTTGGTACTATCAAACCAGCCCAACTTGGAACTGGTGCCACCTTGGGTCTGGGAACCATGCTGCGTATCGCAGATTCTAAGGCGCCAGTCGGCCACTCCCAGCCACAAGCCCCCAAACACAAACAACGGCGCTTTTCTCTGGCAAACAAAACTCAACTGCCCCTCTTCTGGATGGCAAATTGCAGGACGCACTTGGTACTATAAAAACAGCCCGACTTGGCACTGGTGCCACCTTGGATCTGGGAACCATCGTGCGTATCGATCTTTTTAATGAGACAGCCGGCCACTCCCAGCCATATGCCCCCGAACACAACCCACGGCCCTTTCCTCTGGCAAACAAAACTCAGCTGCACCGCTTCTGGATGGCAGATTGCAGGAGCCACTTGGTACTATCAAACCAGCACGACTTGGCACTGGTGCCACCTTGGGTCTGGGAACCATCCTGCGTATTGTGGATTGTCAGGAGCCAGCTGAACACTCTCGGCCACAGACCCCAATCAAAAACAACGGCCCGTTTCACAGGCAAACAAAACTCAGCTGCCCCGCTTCTGGATGGGAGATTGCAGGAGGCACTTGACACTGTGAAACCAGCCCCACTTGGCACTGGTGCCACCTTGGGTCTGGGAACCATGCTGCGTATCATGGATTTTCAGGAGCCAGCCGGCCACTCCCAGCCATAGGCCCCCAAACAAAAACCACAGCCTTTTTCTCTGGCAAACAAAATTCAGCTGCCCCACTTCTGGATGGCAGATTGCAGGAGCCACTTGGGACTATCACACCAGCACAACATGGCACTGGTGCCACCTTGGATCTGGGAACCATCCGGCGTATAGTGGATTTTCAGGGGTCAGCCGGTCACTCTCAGCCATAGGCCCCAAACACAAACCACGGCCCTTTTCTCTGGAAAACAAAACTCAACTGCCCCTCTTCTGGATGGCAGATTGCAGGAGCCACTGGGTACTATGAAACCAGCCCTACTTGGCACTGGTGCCACCTTGGGTCTGGGAACCATGCTGCGTATCATGGATTTTCAGGAGCCAGCCGTCCACTGCCAGCCACAGGCCCCGAAACACAAACAACAGCCTTTTTCTCTGGCAAACAAAATTCAGCTGCCCCGCTTCTGGATGGCAGATTGCAGGAACCACTTGGTACTATCAAATCAGCCCGACTTGGCACAGGTGCCACCTTGGATCTGGGAACCATCCTGTGTATCGTGGATTTTCAGGGGCCAGCCGGCCACTCTCAGCCATATGCCCCCAAACACAAACCACGGACCTTTTCTCTGGCAAACAAAAATCAGCTGCCCCACTTCTGGATGGCAGATTGCAGGAGCCACTTGGGACTATCACACCAGCAAAACATGGCACTGCTGCCACCTTGGATCTGGGAACAATCCTGCGTATCGTACATATTCAGGAACCAGCCGGCCACTGCCAGCCACAGGCCCCCAAACAAAAACCACAGCCTTTTTCTCTGGCAAACAAAACTCAGCTGCCCCGCTTCTGGATGGCAGATTGCAGGAGCCACTTGGTACTATCAAACCAGCCCGACTTGGCACTGGTGCCACCTTGGGTCTGGGAACCATCCTGCCTATCGTGGATTTTAAGGAGCCAGCCGGCTACTCCCAGCCACAGGCCCCCAACAAAAACCACGGCCCTTTTTTCTCGCAAACAAAACTTAGCTGCCTCACTTCTGGATGGCAGATTGCAGGAGCCACTTGGTGTAATCAAACCAGCCCGACTTGGCACTGGTGCCACCTTGGGTCTGGGAACCATCCTGCGTATGGTGGATTCTAAGGAGCCAGCCGGCTACTCCCAGCCACAGGCCCCCAACAAAAACCACGGCCCTTTTTTCTCGCAAACAAAACTTAGCTGCCTCACTTCTGGATGGCAGATTGCAGGAGCCACTTGGTGTAATCAAACCAGCCCGGCTTGGCACTGGTGCCACCTTGGGTCTGGGAACCATCCTGCGTATCGTGGATTCTAAGGAGCCAGCCGGCCACTCCCAGCCACAGGCCCCCAAACAAAATCAACGGCGCTGTTCCCTGGAAAACAAAACACGCCTGCCAACTTTTTGATGGAGTTTGCAGGAACCACTTGGTATTATCAAACTAGCCCAACTTGGCACTGGTGCCACCTTGGGTCTGAATACCATGCTGCGTATCGTGGTTTCTAAGGAGCCAGCCGGCCACTCCCAGTCACAGGCCCCCAAACACAAACAACGGCGCTTTTCCCTGGAAAACAAAACTCGCCTGCCAACTTTTTGATGGCGGATTGCAGGAGCCACTTGGTACTATCAAACCAGCCCAACTTGGCACTGGTGCCACCATGGATATGGTCACCATCCTGACTATCGTAGCTTTTCAGGACCTAGCAGGTCACTCCCAGCCATAGGCGCCCAGACAAAAACCTCGGCCCGTTTCCCTGGCAAACAAAAGTAAGCTGCCCCGCTTCATGATGGCAGATTGCAGGAACCACTTGGTACTATAAAACCAGCCCGACTTGGCACTGGTGCCACGTCAGGTCTGGGAACCATCCTGCGTATCGTGGATTCTAAGGAGCCAGCCGGCCACTCCCACCCACAGGCCCCCAAACACAAACAACGGCGCTTTTCCCTGGAAAACAAAACTCGCCTGCCAACTTTTTGATGGCAGATTGCCGGAGCCACTTGGTACTATCAAACCAGCCCAACTTGGCACTGGTGCCACCATGGGTCTGCTCCCCATCCTGCCTATCGTAGCTTTTCAGGAGCCAGCCGGTCACTCCCAGCCATAGGCCCCCAGACACAAACCTCGGCCCGTTTCCCTGGCAAACAAAAGTAAGCTGCCCCGCTTCTGGATGGCAGATTGCAGGACGCACTTGGTACTATCAAACCAGCCCGACTTGTCACTGGTGCCACCTCTGGTCTGGGAACCATGCCGCGTATCGTGGATTCTAAGGAGCCAGCCGGCCACTCCCAGCCACAGGCCCCCAAACACAAACAATGGCGCTTTTCCCTGGAAAACAAAACTCGCCTGCCAACTTTTTGATGGCGGATTGCAGGAGCCACTTGGTACTATCAAAGCAGCCCAACTTGTCACTGGTGCCACAATGGATGTGGTCACCATCCTGCCTATCGTAGCTTTTCAGGACCTCGCCGGTCACTCCCAGCCATAGGCGCCCAGACACAAAGTTCGGCCCGTTTCCCTGGCACACAAAAGTAAGCTGCCCCGCTTCTGGATGGCAGATTGCAGGAACCACTTGGTACTATAAAACCAGCCCGACTTGGCGCTGGTGCCACCTCTGGTCTGGGAACCATCCTGCGTATCGTGGATTCTAAGGAGCCAGCCGGTCACTCCAGCCACAGGCCCCCAGACACAAACAACGGCGCTTTTCCCTGGAAAACAAAACTCGCCTGCCAACTTTTTGATGGCAGATTGCAGGAGCCACTTGGTACTATCAAACCAGCCCAACTTGACACTGGTGCCACCATGGGTCTGGTCACCATCCTGCCTATCGTAGCTTTCCAGGAGCCAGCCGGTCACTCCCAGCCATAGGCCCCCAGTCACAAACCTCGGCCCGTTTCCCTGGCAAACAAAACTAAGCTACCCCGCTTCTGGATGGCAGATTGCAGGAGCCACTTGGTACTATCAAACCAGCCCAACTTGGAACTGGTGCCACCTTGGGTCTGGGAACCATGCTGCGTATCGCAGATTCTAAGGCGCCAGTCGGCCACTCCCAGCCACAAGCCCCCAAACACAAACAACGGCGCTTTTCTCTGGCAAACAAAACTCAACTGCCCCTCTTCTGGATGGCAAATTGCAGGACGCACTTGGTACTATAAAAACAGCCCGACTTGGCACTGGTGCCACCTTGGGTCTGGGAACCATCGTGCGTATCGATCTTTTTAATGAGGCAGCCGGCCACTCCCAGCCATATGCCCCCGAACACAACCCACGGCCCTTTCCTCTGGCAAACAAAACTCAGCTGCACCGCTTCTGGATGGCAGATTGCAGGAGCCACTTGGTACTATCAAACCAGCACGACTTGGCACTGGTGCCACCTTGGGTCTGGGAACCATCCTGCGTATTGTGGATTGTCAGGAGCCAGCTGAACACTCTCGGCCACAGACCCCAATCAAAAACAACGGCCCGTTTCACAGGCAAACAAAACTCAGCTGCCCCGCTTCTGGATGGGAGATTGCAGGAGGCACTTGACACTGTGAAACCAGCCCCACTTGGCACTGGTGCCACCTTGGGTCTGGGAACCATGCTGCGTATCATGGATTTTCAGGAGCCAGCCGGCCACTCCCAGCCATAGGCCCCCAAACAAAAACCACAGCCTTTTTCTCTGGCAAACAAAATTCAGCTGCCCCACTTCTGGATGGCAGATTGCAGGAGCCACTTGGGACTATCACACCAGCACAACATGGCACTGGTGCCACCTTGGATCTGGGAACCATCCGGCGTATAGTGGATTTTCAGGGGTCAGCCGGTCACTCTCAGCCATAGGCCCCAAACACAAACCACGGCCCTTTTCTCTGGAAAACAAAACTCAACTGCCCCTCTTCTGGATGGCAGATTGCAGGAGCCACTGGGTACTATGAAACCAGCCCTACTTGGCACTGGTGCCACCTTGGGTCTGGGAACCATGCTGCGTATCATGGATTTTCAGGAGCCAGCCGTCCACTGCCAGCCACAGGCCCCGAAACACAAACAACAGCCTTTTTCTCTGGCAAACAAAATTCAGCTGCCCCGCTTCTGGATGGCAGATTGCAGGAACCACTTGGTACTATCAAATCAGCCCGACTTGGCACAGGTGCCACCTTGGATCTGGGAACCATCCTGTGTATCGTGGATTTTCAGGGGCCAGCCGGCCACTCTCAGCCATATGCCCCCAAACACAAACCACGGACCTTTTCTCTGGCAAACAAAAATCAGCTGCCCCACTTCTGGATGGCAGATTGCAGGAGCCACTTGGGACTATCACACCAGCACAACATGGCACTGCTGCCACCTTGGATCTGGGAACAATCCTGCGTATCGTACATATTCAGGAACCAGCCGGCCACTGCCAGCCACAGGCCCCCAAACAAAAACCACAGCCTTTTTCTCTGGCAAACAAAACTCAGCTGCCCCGCTTCTGGATGGCAGATTGCAGGAGCCACTTGGTACTATCAAACCAGCCCGACTTGGCACTGGTGCCACCTTGGGTCTGGGAACCATCCTGCCTATCGTGGATTTTAAGGAGCCAGCCGGCTACTCCCAGCCACAGGCCCCCAACAAAAACCACGGCCCTTTTTTCTCGCAAACAAAACTTAGCTGCCTCACTTCTGGATGGCAGATTGCAGGAGCCACTTGGTGTAATCAAACCAGCCCGACTTGGCACTGGTGCCACCTTGGGTCTGGGAACCATCCTGCGTATCGTGGATTCTAAGGAGCCAGCCGGCTACTCCCAGCCACAGGCCCCCAACAAAAACCACGGCCCTTTTTTCTCGCAAACAAAACTTAGCTGCCTCACTTCTGGATGGCAGATTGCAGGAGCCACTTGGTGTAATCAAACCAGCCCGGCTTGGCACTGGTGCCACCTTGGGTCTGGGAACCATCCTGCGTATCGTGGATTCTAAGGAGCCAGCCGGCCACTCCCAGCCACAGGCCCCCAAACAAAATCAACGGCGCTGTTCCCTGGAAAACAAAACACGCCTGCCAACTTTTTGATGGAGTTTGCAGGAACCACTTGGTATTATCAAACTAGCCCAACTTGGCACTGGTGCCACCTTGGGTCTGAATACCATGCTGCGTATCGTGGTTTCTAAGGAGCCAGCCGGCCACTCCCAGTCACAGGCCCCCAAACACAAACAACGGCGCTTTTCCCTGGAAAACAAAACTCGCCTGCCAACTTTTTCATGGCAGATTGCAGGAGCCACTTGGTACTATCAAACCAGCCCGACTTGGCACTGGTGCCACCATGGGTCTGGTCACCATCCTGCCTATCGTAACTTTTCAGGAGCCAGCCGGTCACTCCCAGCCATAGGCCCTGAGACACAAACCTCGGCCCGTTTCCCTGGCAAACAAAAGTAAGCTGCCCCGCTTCTGGATGGCAGATTGCAGGAGCCACTTGGAACTATCAAACCAGCCCAACTTGGCACTGGTGCCACCTCTGGTCTGGGAACCATCCTGCGTATCGTGGATTCTAAGGAGCCATCCGGCCACTCCCACCCACAGGCCCCCAAACACAAACAACGGCGCTTTTCCCTGGAAAAAAAAGTAAGCTGCCCCGCTTCTGGATGGCGGATTGCAGGAGCCACTTGGTACTATCAAACCAGCCCGACTAGGCACTGGTGCCACCTCTGGTCTGGGAACCATCCCGCGTATCGTGGATTCTAATTAGCCAGCCGGCCACTCCCAGCCACAGGCCCCCAAACACAAACAACGGCGCTTTTCCCTGGAAAACAAAACTCGCCTGCCAACTTTTTGATGGCAGATTGCAGGAGCCACTTGGTACTATCAAACCAGCCCACCTTGGCACTGGTGCCACCATAGGTCTGGTCACCATCCTGCCTATCGTAGCTTTTCAGGAGCCAGCAGGTCACCCCCAGCCATAGGCCCCGAGAAAAAAACCTCGGCCCGTTTCCCTGGCAAAAAAAAGTAAGCTACCCCGCTTCTGGATGGCAGTTTGCAGGACGCACTTGGTAGTATCAAACCAGCCCGACTTGGCACTGGTGCCACCTTGGGTCTGGGAACCATCCTGCGTATCGTGGATTCTGAGGAGCCCGCCGGCCACTCCCTGCCACAGGCACCCAAACACAAACAACGGCGCTTTTCCCTGGAAAACAAAACTCGCCTGCCAACTTTTTGATGGCGGATTGCAGGAGCCACTTGGTACTATCAAACCAGCCCAACTTGGCACTGGTGCCACCATGGATATGGTCACCATCCTGACTATCGTAGCTTTTCAGGACCTAGCAGGTCACTCCCAGCCATAGGCGCCCAGACAAAAACCTCGGCCCGTTTCCCTGGCAAACAAAAGTAAGCTGCCCCGCTTCTGGATGGCAGATTGCAGGAACCACTTGGTACTATAAAACCAGCCCGACTTGGCACTGGTGCCACGTCAGGTCTGGGAACCATCCTGCGTATCGTGGATTCTAAGGAGCCAGCCGGCCACTCCCACCCACAGGCCCCCAAACACAAACAACGGCGCTTTTCCCTGGAAAACAAAACTCGCCTGCCAACTTTTTGAGGGCAGATTGCAGGAGCCACTTGGTACTATCAAACCAGCCCAACTTGGCACTGGTGCCACCATGGGTCTGCTCCCCATCCTGCCTATCGTAGCTTTTCAGGAGCCAGCCGGTCACTCCCAGCCATAGGCCCCCAGACACAAACCTCGGCCCGTTTCCCTGGCAAACAAAAGTAAGCTGCCCCGCTTCTGGATGGCAGATTGCAGGACGCACTTGGTACTATCAAACCAGCCCAACTTGGCACTGGTGCCACCTCTGGTCTGGGAACCATGCCGCGTATCGTGGATTCTAAGGAGCCAGCCGGCCACTCCCAGCCACAGGCCCCCAAACACAAACAATGGCGCTTTTCCCTGGAAAACAAAACTCGCCTGCCAACTTTTTGATGGCGGATTGCAGGAGCCACTTGGTACTATCAAAGCAGCCCAACTTGTCACTGGTGCCACAATGGATGTGGTCACCATCCTGCCTATCGTAGCTTTTCAGGACCTCGCCGGTCACTCCCAGCCATAGGCGCCCAGACACAAAGCTCGGCCCGTTTCCCTGGCACACAAAAGTAAGCTGCCCCGCTTCTGGATGGCAGATTGCAGGAACCACTTGGTACTATAAAACCAGCCCGACTTGGCGCTGGTGCCACCTCTGGTCTGGGAACCATCCTGCGTATCGTGGATTCTAAGGAGCCAGCCGGTCACTCCAGCCACAGGCCCCCAGACACAAACAACGGCGCTTTTCCCTGGAAAACAAAACTCGCCTGCCAACTTTTTGATGGCAGATTGCAGGAGCCACTTGGTACTATCAAACCAGCCCAACTTGACACTGGTGCCACCATGGGTCTGGTCACCATCCTGCCTATCGTAGCTTTCCAGGAGCCAGCCGGTCACTCCCAGCCATAGGCCCCCAGTCACAAACCTCGGCCCGTTTCCCTGGCAAACAAAACTAAGCTACCCCGCTTCTGGATGGCAGATTGCAGGAGCCACTTGGTACTATCAAACCAGCCCAACTTGGAACTGGTGCCACCTTGGGTCTGGGAACCATGCTGCGTATCGCAGATTCTAAGGCGCCAGTCGGCCACTCCCAGCCACAAGCCCCCAAACACAAACAACGGCGCTTTTCTCTGGCAAACAAAACTCAACTGCCCCTCTTCTGGATGGCAAATTGCAGGACGCACTTGGTACTATAAAAACAGCCCGACTTGGCACTGGTGCCACCTTGGGTCTGGGAACCATCGTGCGTATCGATCTTTTTAATGAGACAGCCGGCCACTCCCAGCCATATGCCCCCGAACACAACCCACGGCCCTTTCCTCTGGCAAACAAAACTCAGCTGCACCGCTTCTGGATGGCAGATTGCAGGAGCCACTTGGTACTATCAAACCAGCACGACTTGGCACTGGTGCCACCTTGGGTCTGGGAACCATCCTGCGTATTGTGGATTGTCAGGAGCCAGCTGAACACTCTCGGCCACAGACCCCAATCAAAAACAACGGCCCGTTTCACAGGCAAACAAAACTCAGCTGCCCCGCTTCTGGATGGGAGATTGCAGGAGGCACTTGACACTGTGAAACCAGCCCCACTTGGCACTGGTGCCACCTTGGGTCTGGGAACCATGCTGCGTATCATGGATTTTCAGGAGCCAGCCGGCCACTCCCAGCCATAGGCCCCCAAACAAAAACCACAGCCTTTTTCTCTGGCAAACAAAATTCAGCTGCCCCACTTCTGGATGGCAGATTGCAGGAGCCACTTGGGACTATCACACCAGCACAACATGGCACTGGTGCCACCTTGGATCTGGGAACCATCCGGCGTATAGTGGATTTTCAGGGGTCAGCCGGTCACTCTCAGCCATAGGCCCCAAACACAAACCACGGCCCTTTTCTCTGGAAAACAAAACTCAACTGCCCCTCTTCTGGATGGCAGATTGCAGGAGCCACTGGGTACTATGAAACCAGCCCTACTTGGCACTGGTGCCACCTTGGGTCTGGGAACCATGCTGCGTATCATGGATTTTCAGGAGCCAGCCGTCCACTGCCAGCCACAGGCCCCGAAACACAAACAACAGCCTTTTTCTCTGGCAAACAAAATTCAGCTGCCCCGCTTCTGGATGGCAGATTGCAGGAACCACTTGGTACTATCAAATCAGCCCGACTTGGCACAGGTGCCACCTTGGATCTGGGAACCATCCTGTGTATCGTGGATTTTCAGGGGCCAGCCGGCCACTCTCAGCCATATGCCCCCAAACACAAACCACGGACCTTTTCTCTGGCAAACAAAAATCAGCTGCCCCACTTCTGGATGGCAGATTGCAGGAGCCACTTGGGACTATCACACCAGCAAAACATGGCACTGCTGCCACCTTGGATCTGGGAACAATCCTGCGTATCGTACATATTCAGGAACCAGCCGGCCACTGCCAGCCACAGGCCCCCAAACAAAAACCACAGCCTTTTTCTCTGGCAAACAAAACTCAGCTGCCCCGCTTCTGGATGGCAGATTGCAGGAGCCACTTGGTACTATCAAACCAGCCCGACTTGGCACTGGTGCCACCTTGGGTCTGGGAACCATCCTGCCTATCGTGGATTTTAAGGAGCCAGCCGGCTACTCCCAGCCACAGGCCCCCAACAAAAACCACGGCCCTTTTTTCTCGCAAACAAAACTTAGCTGCCTCACTTCTGGATGGCAGATTGCAGGAGCCACTTGGTGTAATCAAACCAGCCCGACTTGGCACTGGTGCCACCTTGGGTCTGGGAACCATCCTGCGTATCGTGGATTCTAAGGAGCCAGCCGGCTACTCCCAGCCACAGGCCCCCAACAAAAACCACGGCCCTTTTTTCTCGCAAACAAAACTTAGCTGCCTCACTTCTGGATGGCAGATTGCAGGAGCCACTTGGTGTAATCAAACCAGCCCGGCTTGGCACTGGTGCCACCTTGGGTCTGGGAACCATCCTGCGTATCGTGGATTCTAAGGAGCCAGCCGGCCACTCCCAGCCACAGGCCCCCAAACAAAATCAACGGCGCTGTTCCCTGGAAAACAAAACACGCCTGCCAACTTTTTGATGGAGTTTGCAGGAACCACTTGGTATTATCAAACTAGCCCAACTTGGCACTTGTGCCACCTTGGGTCTGAATACCATGCTGCGTATCGTGGTTTCTAAGGAGCCAGCCGGCCACTCCCAGTCACAGGCCCCCAAACACAAACAACGGCGCTTTTCCCTGGAAAACAAAACTCGCCTGCCAACTTTTTGATGGCGGATTGCAGGAGCCACTTGGTACTATCAAACCAGCCCAACTTGGCACTGGTGCCACCATGGATATGGTCACCATCCTGACTATCGTAGCTTTTCAGGACCTAGCAGGTCACTCCCAGCCATAGGCGCCCAGACAAAAACCTCGGCCCGTTTCCCTGGCAAACAAAAGTAAGCTGCCCCGCTTCATGATGGCAGATTGCAGGAACCACTTGGTACTATAAAACCAGCCCGACTTGGCACTGGTGCCACGTCAGGTCTGGGAACCATCCTGCGTATCGTGGATTCTAAGGAGCCAGCCGGCCACTCCCACCCACAGGCCCCCAAACACAAACAACGGCGCTTTTCCCTGGAAAACAAAACTCGCCTGCCAACTTTTTGATGGCAGATTGCCGGAGCCACTTGGTACTATCAAACCAGCCCAACTTGGCACTGGTGCCACCATGGGTCTGCTCCCCATCCTGCCTATCGTAGCTTTTCAGGAGCCAGCCGGTCACTCCCAGCCATAGGCCCCCAGACACAAACCTCGGCCCGTTTCCCTGGCAAACAAAAGTAAGCTGCCCCGCTTCTGGATGGCAGATTGCAGGACGCACTTGGTACTATCAAACCAGCCCGACTTGTCACTGGTGCCACCTCTGGTCTGGGAACCATGCCGCGTATCGTGGATTCTAAGGAGCCAGCCGGCCACTCCCAGCCACAGGCCCCCAAACACAAACAATGGCGCTTTTCCCTGGAAAACAAAACTCGCCTGCCAACTTTTTGATGGCGGATTGCAGGAGCCACTTGGTACTATCAAAGCAGCCCAACTTGTCACTGGTGCCACAATGGATGTGGTCACCATCCTGCCTATCGTAGCTTTTCAGGACCTCGCCGGTCACTCCCAGCCATAGGCGCCCAGACACAAAGTTCGGCCCGTTTCCCTGGCACACAAAAGTAAGCTGCCCCGCTTCTGGATGGCAGATTGCAGGAACCACTTGGTACTATAAAACCAGCCCGACTTGGCGCTGGTGCCACCTCTGGTCTGGGAACCATCCTGCGTATCGTGGATTCTAAGGAGCCAGCCGGTCACTCCAGCCACAGGCCCCCAGACACAAACAACGGCGCTTTTCCCTGGAAAACAAAACTCGCCTGCCAACTTTTTGATGGCAGATTGCAGGAGCCACTTGGTACTATCAAACCAGCCCAACTTGACACTGGTGCCACCATGGGTCTGGTCACCATCCTGCCTATCGTAGCTTTCCAGGAGCCAGCCGGTCACTCCCAGCCATAGGCCCCCAGTCACAAACCTCGGCCCGTTTCCCTGGCAAACAAAACTAAGCTACCCCGCTTCTGGATGGCAGATTGCAGGAGCCACTTGGTACTATCAAACCAGCCCAACTTGGAACTGGTGCCACCTTGGGTCTGGGAACCATGCTGCGTATCGCAGATTCTAAGGCGCCAGTCGGCCACTCCCAGCCACAAGCCCCCAAACACAAACAACGGCGCTTTTCTCTGGCAAACAAAACTCAACTGCCCCTCTTCTGGATGGCAAATTGCAGGACGCACTTGGTACTATAAAAACAGCCCGACTTGGCACTGGTGCCACCTTGGGTCTGGGAACCATCGTGCGTATCGATCTTTTTAATGAGGCAGCCGGCCACTCCCAGCCATATGCCCCCGAACACAACCCACGGCCCTTTCCCCCTTGCAAACAAAACTCAGCTGCACCGCTTCTGGATGGCAGATTGCAGGAGCCACTTGGTACTATCAAACCAGCACGACTTGGCACTGGTGCCACCTTGGGTCTGGGAACCATCCTGCGTATTGTGGATTGTCAGGAGCCAGCTGAACACTCTCGGCCACAGACCCCAATCAAAAACAACGGCCCGTTTCACAGGCAAACAAAACTCAGCTGCCCCGCTTCTGGATGGGAGATTGCAGGAGGCACTTGACACTGTGAAACCAGCCCCACTTGGCACTGGTGCCACCTTGGGTCTGGGAACCATGCTGCGTATCATGGATTTTCAGGAGCCAGCCGGCCACTCCCAGCCATAGGCCCCCAAACAAAAACCACAGCCTTTTTCTCTGGCAAACAAAATTCAGCTGCCCCACTTCTGGATGGCAGATTGCAGGAGCCACTTGGGACTATCACACCAGCACAACATGGCACTGGTGCCACCTTGGATCTGGGAACCATCCGGCGTATAGTGGATTTTCAGGGGTCAGCCGGTCACTCTCAGCCATAGGCCCCAAACACAAACCACGGCCCTTTTCTCTGGAAAACAAAACTCAACTGCCCCTCTTCTGGATGGCAGATTGCAGGAGCCACTGGGTACTATGAAACCAGCCCTACTTGGCACTGGTGCCACCTTGGGTCTGGGAACCATGCTGCGTATCATGGATTTTCAGGAGCCAGCCGTCCACTGCCAGCCACAGGCCCCGAAACACAAACAACAGCCTTTTTCTCTGGCAAACAAAATTCAGCTGCCCCGCTTCTGGATGGCAGATTGCAGGAACCACTTGGTACTATCAAATCAGCCCGACTTGGCACAGGTGCCACCTTGGATCTGGGAACCATCCTGTGTATCGTGGATTTTCAGGGGCCAGCCGGCCACTCTCAGCCATATGCCCCCAAACACAAACCACGGACCTTTTCTCTGGCAAACAAAAATCAGCTGCCCCACTTCTGGATGGCAGATTGCAGGAGCCACTTGGGACTATCACACCAGCACAACATGGCACTGCTGCCACCTTGGATCTGGGAACAATCCTGCGTATCGTACATATTCAGGAACCAGCCGGCCACTGCCAGCCACAGGCCCCCAAACAAAAACCACAGCCTTTTTCTCTGGCAAACAAAACTCAGCTGCCCCGCTTCTGGATGGCAGATTGCAGGAGCCACTTGGTACTATCAAACCAGCCCGACTTGGCACTGGTGCCACCTTGGGTCTGGGAACCATCCTGCCTATCGTGGATTTTAAGGAGCCAGCCGGCTACTCCCAGCCACAGGCCCCCAACAAAAACCACGGCCCTTTTTTCTCGCAAACAAAACTTAGCTGCCTCACTTCTGGATGGCAGATTGCAGGAGCCACTTGGTGTAATCAAACCAGCCCGACTTGGCACTGGTGCCACCTTGGGTCTGGGAACCATCCTGCGTATCGTGGATTCTAAGGAGCCAGCCGGCTACTCCCAGCCACAGGCCCCCAACAAAAACCACGGCCCTTTTTTCTCGCAAACAAAACTTAGCTGCCTCACTTCTGGATGGCAGATTGCAGGAGCCACTTGGTGTAATCAAACCAGCCCGGCTTGGCACTGGTGCCACCTTGGGTCTGGGAACCATCCTGCGTATCGTGGATTCTAAGGAGCCAGCCGGCCACTCCCAGCCACAGGCCCCCAAACAAAATCAACGGCGCTGTTCCCTGGAAAACAAAACACGCCTGCCAACTTTTTGATGGAGTTTGCAGGAACCACTTGGTATTATCAAACTAGCCCAACTTGGCACTGGTGCCACCTTGGGTCTGAATACCATGCTGCGTATCGTGGTTTCTAAGGAGCCAGCCGGCCACTCCCAGTCACAGGCCCCCAAACACAAACAACGGCGCTTTTCCCTGGAAAACAAAACTCGCCTGCCAACTTTTTCATGGCAGATTGCAGGAGCCACTTGGTACTATCAAACCAGCCCGACTTGGCACTGGTGCCACCATGGGTCTGGTCACCATCCTGCCTATCGTAACTTTTCAGGAGCCAGCCGGTCACTCCCAGCCATAGGCCCTGAGACACAAACCTCGGCCCGTTTCCCTGGCAAACAAAAGTAAGCTGCCCCGCTTCTGGATGGCAGATTGCAGGAGCCACTTGGAACTATCAAACCAGCCCAACTTGGCACTGGTGCCACCTCTGGTCTGGGAACCATCCTGCGTATCGTGGATTCTAAGGAGCCATCCGGCCACTCCCACCCACAGGCCCCCAAACACAAACAACGGCGCTTTTCCCTGGAAAAAAAAGTAAGCTGCCCCGCTTCTGGATGGCGGATTGCAGGAGCCACTTGGTACTATCAAACCAGCCCGACTAGGCACTGGTGCCACCTCTGGTCTGGGAACTATCCCGCGTATCGTGGATTCTAAGGAGCCAGTCGGCAACTCCCAGCCACAGGCCCCCAAACACAAACAACGGCCCGTTTCCCTGGCAAACAAAAGTAAGCTGCCCCGCTTCTGGATGGCAGATTGCAGAAGCCACTTGGTACTATCAAACTAGCCCAACTTGGCACTGGTGCCACCTCTGGTCTGGGAACCATCCTGCGTATCATGGGTTCTAAGGAGCCAGTCGGCAACTCCCAGCCACAGGCCCCCAAACACAAACCTCGGCCCGTTTCCCTGGCAAACAAAATTAAGCTGCCCCGCTTCTGGATGGCAGATTGCAGGACGCACTTGGTACTATCAGACCAGCCCGACTTGGCACTGGTGCCACCTCTGGTCTGGGAACCATCCTGCGTATCGTGGATTCTAAGGAGCCAACCGGCCACTCCCAGCCACAGGCCCCCAAACACAAACAACGGCGCTTTTCCCTAGATAACAAACTCGCCTGCCAAATTTCTGATGGCAGATTGCAGGAGCCACTTGGTACTATCAAACCAGCCCAACTTGGCACTGGTGCCACCATGGGTCTGGTCACCATCCTGCCTATCGTAGCTTTTCAGGAGCCAGCCGGTCACTCCCAGCCATAGGCCCCCAGACACAAACCTCGGCCCGTTTCCCTGGCAAACAAAAGTAATCTGTCCCGCTTCTGGATGGCAGATTGCAGGACGCACTTGGTAGTATCAAACCAGCCCGACTTGGCACTGGTGCCACCTCTGGTCTGGGAACCATCCTGCGTATCGTGGATTCTAATTAGCCAGCCGGCCACTCCCAGCCACAGGTCCCCAAACACAAACAACGGCGCTTTTCCCTGGAAAACAAAACTCGCCTGCCAACTTTTTGATGGCAGATTGCAGGAGCCACTTGGTACTATCAAACCAGCCCAACTTGGCACTGGTGCCACCATAGGTCTGGTCACCATCCTGCCTATCGTAGCTTTTCAGGAGCCAGCAGGTCACCCCCAGCCATAGGCCCCGAGAAAAAAACCTCGGCCCGTTTCCCTGGCAAAAAAAAGTAAGCTACCCCGCTTCTGGATGGCAGTTTGCAGGACGCACTTGGTAGTATCAAACCAGCCCAACTTGGCACTGGTGCCACCTTGGGTCTGGGAACCATCCTGCGTATCATGGATTCTGAGGAGCCCGCCGGCCACTCCCTGCCACAGGCACCCAAACACAAACAACGGCGCTTTTCCCTGGAAAACAAAACTCGCCTGCCAACGTTTTGATGGCGGATTGCAGGAGCCACTTGGTACTATCAAACCAGCCCAACTTGGCACTGGTGCCACCATGGATATGGTCACCATCCTGACTATCGTAGCTTTTCAGGACCTAGCAGGTCACTCCCAGCCATAGGCGCCCAGACAAAAACCTCGGCCCGTTTCCCTGGCAAACAAAAGTAAGCTGCCCCGCTTCTGGATGGCAGATTGCAGGAACCACTTGGTACTATAAAACCAGCCCGACTTGGCACTGGTGCCACGTCAGGTCTGGGAACCATCCTGCGTATCGTGGATTCTAAGGAGCCAGCCGGCCACTCCCACCCACAGGCCCCCAAACACAAACAACGGCGCTTTTCCCTGGAAAACAAAACTCGCCTGCCAACTTTTTGAGGGCAGATTGCAGGAGCCACTTGGTACTATCAAACCAGCCCAACTTGGCACTGGTGCCACCATGGGTCTGGTCACCATCCTGCCTATCATAGCTTTTCAGGAGCCAGCCGGTCACTCCCAGCCATAGGCCCCCAGACACAAACCTCGGCCCGTTTCCCTGGCAAACAAAAGTAAGCTGCCCCGCTTCTGGATGGCAGATTGCAGGATGCACTTGGTACTATCAAACCAGCCCGACTTGTCACTGGTGCCACCTCTGGTCTGGGAACCATGCCGCGTATCGTGGATTCTAAGGAGCCAGCCGGCCACTCCCAGCCACAGGCCCCCAAACACAAACAATGGCGCTTTTCCCTGGAAAACAAAACTCGCCTGCCAACTTTTTGATGGCGGATTGCAGGAGCCACTTGGTACTATCAAAGCAGCCCAACTTGTCACTGGTGCCACAATGGATGTGGTCACCATCCTGCCTATCGTAGCTTTTCAGGACCTCGCCGGTCACTCCCAGCCATAGGCGCCCAGACACAAAGCTCGGCCCGTTTCCCTGGCACACAAAAGTAAGCTGCCCCGCTTCTGGATGGCAGATTGCAGGAACCACTTGGTACTATAAAACCAGCCCGACTTGGCGCTGGTGCCACCTCTGGTCTGGGAACCATCCTGCGTATCGTGGATTCTAAGGAGCCAGCCGGTCACTCCAGCCACAGGCCCCCAGACACAAACAACGGCGCTTTTCCCTGGAAAACAAAACTCGCCTGCCAACTTTTTGATGGCAGATTGCAGGAGCCACTTGGTACTATCAAACCAGCCCAACTTGACACTGGTGCCACCATGGGTCTGGTCACCATCCTGCCTATCGTAGCTTTCCAGGAGCCAGCCGGTCACTCCCAGCCATAGGCCCCCAGTCACAAACCTCGGCCCGTTTCCCTGGCAAACAAAACTAAGCTACCCCGCTTCTGGATGGCAGATTGCAGGAGCCACTTGGTACTATCAAACCAGCCCAACTTGGAACTGGTGCCACCTTGGGTCTGGGAACCATGCTGCGTATCGCAGATTCTAAGGCGCCAGTCGGCCACTCCCAGCCACAAGCCCCCAAACACAAACAACGGCGCTTTTCTCTGGCAAACAAAACTCAACTGCCCCTCTTCTGGATGGCAAATTGCAGGACGCACTTGGTACTATAAAAACAGCCCGACTTGGCACTGGTGCCACCTTGGGTCTGGGAACCATCGTGCGTATCGATCTTTTTAATGAGACAGCCGGCCACTCCCAGCCATATGCCCCCGAACACAACCCACGGCCCTTTCCTCTGGCAAACAAAACTCAGCTGCACCGCTTCTGGATGGCAGATTGCAGGAGCCACTTGGTACTATCAAACCAGCACGACTTGGCACTGGTGCCACCTTGGGTCTGGGAACCATCCTGCGTATTGTGGATTGTCAGGAGCCAGCTGAACACTCTCGGCCACAGACCCCAATCAAAAACAAGGCAAACAAAACTCAGCTGCCCCGCTTCTGGATGGGAGATTGCAGGAGGCACTTGACACTGTGAAACCAGCCCCACTTGGCACTGGTGCCACCTTGGGTCTGGGAACCATGCTGCGTATCATGGATTTTCAGGAGCCAGCCGGCCACTCCCAGCCATAGGCCCCCAAACAAAAACCACAGCCTTTTTCTCTGGCAAACAAAATTCAGCTGCCCCACTTCTGGATGGCAGATTGCAGGAGCCACTTGGGACTATCACACCAGCACAACATGGCACTGGTGCCACCTTGGATCTGGGAACCATCCGGCGTATAGTGGATTTTCAGGGGTCAGCCGGTCACTCTCAGCCATAGGCCCCAAACACAAACCACGGCCCTTTTCTCTGGAAAACAAAACTCAACTGCCCCTCTTCTGGATGGCAGATTGCAGGAGCCACTGGGTACTATGAAACCAGCCCTACTTGGCACTGGTGCCACCTTGGGTCTGGGAACCATGCTGCGTATCATGGATTTTCAGGAGCCAGCCGTCCACTGCCAGCCACAGGCCCCGAAACACAAACAACAGCCTTTTTCTCTGGCAAACAAAATTCAGCTGCCCCGCTTCTGGATGGCAGATTGCAGGAACCACTTGGTACTAACAAACCAGCCCGACTTGGCACTGGTGCCACCTTGGGTCTGGGAACCATCCTGCGTATCGTGGATTCTAAGGAGCCAGCTGGCCACTCCCAGCCACAGGCCCCAAAACACACAACGGCGCTTTTCCCTGGAAAACAAAACTCGTCTGCCAACTTTTTGATGGCAGATTGCAGGAGCCACTTGGTACTATCAAACCAGCCCAACTTGGCACTGGTGCCACCATGGGTCTGGTCACCATCCTGCCTATCGTAGCTTTTCAGGAGCCAGCCGGTCACTCCCAGCCATAGGCCGCCAGACACAAACCTCGGCCTGTTTCCCTGGCACACAAAAGTAAGCTACCGCACTTCTGGATGGCAGATTGCAGGAGCCACTTTGCACCATCAAACCAGCCCGACTTGGCACTGGTGCCACCTCTGGTCTGGGAACCATGCTGCGTATCGTGGATTCTAAGGAGCCAGCCGGCCACTCCCAGCCACAGGCCCCCAAACACAAACAACGGCGCTTTTCCCTGGAAAACAAAACTCGCCTGCCAACATTTTGATGGCAGAGTGCAGGAGCCACTTGGTACTATCAAACCAGCCCAACATGGCACTGGTGCCACCATGGGTCTGGTCACCATCCTGCCTATCGTAGCTTTTCAGGAGCCAGCCGGTCACTCCCAGCCATAGGCCCCCAGAAAAAAACCTCGGTCCGTTTCCCTGGAAAACAAAAGTAAGCTGCCCTGCTTCTGGATGGCAGATTGCAGGAGCCACTTGGTGTTATCAAACCAGCCCGACTTGGCACTGGTGCCACCTTGGGTCTGGGAACCATCCTGCGTATCGTGTGTTCTAAGGAGCCAGCCGGCCACTCTCAGCCACAGTCCCCCAAACACAAACAACGGCGCTTTTCCCTGGAAAACAAAACTGGCCTGCCAACTTTTTGATGGCAGATTGCAGGAGCCACTTGGTACTATCAAACCAGCCCAAATTGGCACTGGTGCCACCATGGGTCTGGTCACCATCCTGCCTATCGTAGCTTTTCAGGAGCCAGCCGGCCAGTCCCAGCCATAGGTCCCCAGACAAATACCTCGGCCCGTTTCCCTGGCAAACAAAAGTCAGCTGCCCCGCTTCTGGATGGCAGATTGCAGGAGCCACTTGGTACTATCAAACCAGCCCAACTTGACACTGGTGCCACCTTGGCTCTGGGAACCATGCTGCGTAACCCGGATTCTAAGACGACAGGCAGCCACTGCCAGCCACCGCCCTCCAAACAAAATCAACGGCGCTTTTCCCTGGAAAACAAAACTCGCCTGACAACTTTTAGATGGCAGATTGCAGGAGCCAGTTGGTACCATCAAACCAGCCCAACTTGGCACTGGTGCCACCTTGGGTCTGGGAACCATCCTGCCTATCGTGGATTTTAAGGAGCCAGCCGGCTACTCCCAGCCACAGGCCCCCAACAAAAACCACGGCCCTTTTTTCTGGCAAACAAAACTTAGCTGCCTCACTTCTGGATGGCAGATTGCAGGAGCCACTTGGTGTAATCAAACCAGCCCGACTTGGCACTGGTGCCACCTTGGGTCTGGGAACCATCCTGCGTATCGTGGATTCTAAGGAGCCAGCCGGCCACTCCCAGCCACAGGCCCCCAAACAAAATCAACGGCGCTGTTCCCTGGAAAACAAAACACGCCTGCCAACTTTTTGATGGAGTTTGCAGGAACCACTTAGTATTATCAAACCAGCCCAACTTGGCACTGGTGCCACCTTGGGTCTGGATACCATGCTGCGTATCGTGGATTCTAAGGAGCCAGCCGGCCACTCCCAGCCACAGGCCCCCAAACACAAACAACGGCGCTTTTCCCTGGAAAACAAAACTCGCCTGCCAACTTTTTCATGGCAGATTGCAGGAGCCACTTGGTACTATCAAACCAGCCCAACTTGGCACTGGTGCCACCATGGGTCTGGTCACCATCCTGCCTATCGTAACTTTTCAGGAGCCAGCCGGTCACTCCCAGCCATAGGCCCTGAGACACAAACCTCGGCCCGTTTCCCTGGCAAACAAAAGTAAGCTGCCCCGCTTCTGGATGGCAGATTGCAGGAGCCACTTGGTACTATCAAACCAGCCCAACTTGGCACTGGTGCCACCATGGGTCTGGGAACCATCCCGCGTATCGTGGATTCTAAGGAGCCAGTTGGCAACTCCCAGCCACAGGCCCCCAAACACAAACAACGGCCCGTTTCCCTGGCAAACAAAAGTAAGCTGCCCCGCTTCTGGATGGCAGATTGCAGAAGCCACTTGGTACTATCAAACTAGCCCAACTTGGCACTGGTGCCACCTCTGGTTTGGGAACCATCCTGCGTATCATGGGTTCTAAGGAGCCAGTCGGCAACTCCCAGCCACAGGCCCCCAAACACAAACCTCGGCCCGTTTCCCTGGCAAACAAAATTAAGCTGCCCCGCTTCTGGATGGCAGATTGCAGGACGCACTTGGTACTATCAGACCAGCCCGACTTGGCACTGGTGCCACCTCTGGTCTGGGAACCATCCTGCGTATCGTGGATTCTAAGGAGCCAACCGGCCACTCCCAGCCACAGGTCCCCAAACACAAACAACGGCGCTTTTCCCTAGATAACAAACTCGCCTGCCAAATTTCTGATGGCAGATTGCAGGAGCCACTTGGTACTATCAAACCAGCCCAACTTGGCACTGGTGCCACCATGGGTCTGGTCACCATCCTGCCTATCGTAGCTTTTCAGGAGCCAGCCGGTCACTCCCAGCCATAGGCCCCCAGACACAAACCTCGGCCCGTTTCCCTGGCAAACAAAAGTAAGCTGTCCCGCTTCTGGATGGCAGATTGCAGGACGCACTTGGTAGTATCAAACCAGCCCGACTTGGCACTGGTGCCACCTCTGGTCTGGGAACCATCCTGCGTATCGTGGATTCTAATTAGCCAGCCGGCCACTCCCAGCCACAGGCCCCCAAACACAAACAACGGCGCTTTTCCCTGGAAAACAAAACTCGCCTGCCAACATTTTGATGGCAGATTGCAGGAGCCACTTGGTACTATCAAACCAGCCCAACTTGGCACTGGTGCCACCATGGGTCTGGGAACCATCCTGCCTATCGTAGCTTTTCAGGAGCCAGGCGGTCACCCCCAGCCATAGGCCCCGAGAAAAAAACCTCGGCCCGTTTCCCTGGCAAAAAAAAGTAAGCTACCCCGCTTCTGGATGGCAGTTTGCAGGACGCACTTGGTAGTATCAAACCTACCCAACTTGGCACTGGTGCCACCTTGGCTCTGGGAACCATCCTGCGTATCGTGGATTCTGAGGAGCCCGCCGGCCACTCCCTGCCACAGGCACCCAAACACAAACAACGGCGCTTTTCCCTGGAAAACAAAACTCGCCTGCCAACTTTTTGATGGCGGATTGCAGGAGCCACTTGGTACTATCAAACCAGCCCAACTTGGCACTGGTGCCACCATGGATATGGTCACCATCCTGCCTATCGTAGCTTTTCAGGACCTAGCAGGTCACTCCCAGCCATAGGCGCCCAGACAAAAACCTCGGCCCGTTTCCCTGGCAAACAAAAGTAAGCTGCCCCGCTTCATGATGGCAGATTGCAGGAACCACTTGGTACTATAAAACCAGCCCGACTTGGCACTGGTGCCACGTCAGGTCTGGGAACCATCCTGCGTATCGTGGATTCTAAGGAGCCAGCCGGCCACTCCCACCCACAGGCCCCCAAACACAAACAACGGCGCTTTTCCCTGGAAAACAAAACTCGCCTGCCAACTTTTTGAGGGCAGATTGCAGGAGCCACTTGGTACTATCAAACCAGCCCAACTTGGCACTGGTGCCACCATGGGTCTGCTCCCCATCCTGCCTATCGTAGCTTTTCAGGAGCCAGCCGGTCACTCCCAGCCATAGGCCCCCAGACACAAACCTCGGCCCGTTTCCCTGGCAAACAAAAGTAAGCTGCCCCGCTTCTGGATGGCTGATTGCAGGACGCACTTGGTACTATCAAACCAGCCCGACTTGTCACTGGTGCCACCTCTGGTCTGGGAACCATGCCGCGTATCGTGGATTCTAAGGAGCCAGCCGGCCACTCCCAGCCACAGGCCCCCAAACACAAACAACGGCGCTTTTCCCTGGAAAACAAAACTCGCCTGCCAACTTTTTGATGGCGGATTGCAGGAGCCACTTGGTACTATCAAAGCAGCCCAACTTGTCACTGGTGCCACAATGGATGTGGTCACCATCCTGCCTATCGTAGCTTTTCAGGACCTCGCCGGTCACTCCCAGCCATAGGCGCCCAGACACAAAGCTCGGCCCGTTTCCCTGGCACACAAAAGTAAGCTGCCCCGCTTCTGGATGGCAGATTGCAGGAACCACTTGGTACTATAAAACCAGCCCGACTTGGCGCTGGTGCCACCTCTGGTCTGGGAACCATCCTGCGTATCGTGGATTCTAAGGAGCCAGCCGGTCACTCCAGCCACAGGCCCCCAGACACAAACAACGGCGCTTTTCCCTGGAAAACAAAACTCGCCTGCCAACTTTTTGATGGCAGATTGCAGGAGCCACTTGGTACTATCAAACCAGCCCAACTTGACACTGGTGCCACCATGGGTCTGGTCACCATCCTGCCTATCGTAGCTTTCCAGGAGCCAGCCGGTCACTCCCAGCCATAGGCCCCCAGTCACAAACCTCGGCCCGTTTCCCTGGCAAACAAAACTAAGCTGCCCCGCTTCTGGATGGCAGATTGCAGGAGCCACTTGGTACTATCAAACCAGCCCAACTTGGAACTGGTGCCACCTTGGGTCTGGGAACCATGCTGCGTATCGCAGATTCTAAGGCGCCAGTCGGCCACTCCCAGCCACAAGCCCCCAAACACAAACAACGGCGCTTTTCTCTGGCAAACAAAACTCAACTGCCCCTCTTCTGGATGGCAAATTGCAGGACGCACTTGGTACTATAAAAACAGCCCGACTTGGCACTGGTGCCACCTTGGGTCTGGGAACCATCGTGCGTATCGGTCTTTTTAATGAGACAGCCGGCCACTCCCAGCCATATGCCCCCGAACACAACCCACGGCCCTTTCCTCTGGCAAACAAAACTCAGCTGCACCGCTTCTGGATGGCAGATTGCAGGAGCCACTTGGTACTATCAAACCAGCCCGACTTGGCACTGGTGCCACCTTGGGTCTGGGAACCATCCTGCGTATTGTGGGTTGTCAGGAGCCAGCCGAACACTCTAGGCCACAGATCCCAATCAAAAACAACGGCCCGTTTCACAGGCAAACAAAACTCAGCTGCCCCGCTTCTGGATGGGAGATTGCAGGAGGCACTTGACACTGTGAAACCAGCCCCACTTGGCACTGGTGCCACCTTGGGTCTGGGAACCATCCTTCCTATCGTGGATTTTCAGGAGCCAGCCGGCCACTCCCAGCCATAGGCCCCCAAACAAAAACCACAGCCTTTTTCTCTGGCAAACAAAATTCAGCTGCCCCACTTCTGGATGGCAGATTGCAGGAGCCACTTGGGACTATCACACCAGCACAACATGGCACTGGTGCCACCTTGGATCTGGGAACCATCCGGCGTATAGTGGATTTTCAGGGGTCAGCCGGTCACTCTCAGCCATAGGCCCCAAACACAAACCACGGCCCTTTTCTCTGGAAAACAAAACTCAACTGCCCCTCTTCTGGATGGCAGATTGCAGGAGCCACTGGGTACTATGAAACCAGCCCTACTTGGCACTGGTGCCACCTTGGGTCTGGGAACCATGCTGCGTATCATGGATTTTCAGGAGCCAGCCGGCCACTCCCAGCCAGAGGCCCCCAAACACAAACCACAGCTTTTTCTCTGGCAAACAAAATTCAGCTGCCCCGCTTCTGGATGGCAGATTGCAGGAACCACTTGGTACTAACAAACCAGCCCGACTTGGCACTGGTGCCACCTTGGGTCTGGGAACCATCCTGCGTATCGTGGATTCTAAGGAGCCAGCTGGCCACTCCCAGCCACAGGCCCCAAAACACACACAACGGCGCTTTTCCCTGGAAAACAAAACTCGCCTGCCAACTTTTTGATGGCAGATTGCAGGAGCCACTTGGTACTATCAAACCAGCCCAACTTGGCACTGGTGCCACCATGGGTCTGGTCACCATCCTGCCTATCGTAGCTTTTCAGGAGCCAGCCGGTCACTCCCAGCCATAGGCCGCCAGACACAAACCTCGGCCTGTTTCCCTGGCACACAAAAGTAAGCTACCGCACTTCTGGATGGCAGATTGCAGGAGCCACTTTGCACCATCAAACCAGCCCGACTTGGCACTGGTGCCACCTCTGGTCTGGGAACCATGTTGCGTATCGTGGATTCTAAGGAGCCAGCCGGCCACTCCCAGCCACAGGACCCAAACACAAACAACGGCGCTTTTCCCTGGAAAACAAAACTCGCCTGCCAACATTTTGATGGCAGAGTGCAGGAGCCACTTGGTACTATCAAACCAGCCCAACTTGGCACTGGTGCCACCTCTGGTCTGGGAACCATGTTGCGTATCGTGGATTCTAAGGAGCCAGCCGGCCACTCCCAGCCACAGGCCCCCAAACACAAACAACGGCGTTTTCCCTGGAAAACAAAACTCGCCTGCCAACATTTTGATGGCAGAGTGCAGGAGCCACTTGGTACTATCAAACCAGCCCAACTTGGCACTGGTGCCACCATGGGTCTGGTCACCATCCTGCCTATCGTAGCTTTTCAGGAGCCAGCCGGTCACTCCCAGCCATAGGCCCCCAGAAAAATCCTCGGTCCGTTTCCCTGGAAAACAAAAGTAAGCTGCCCTGCTTCTGGATGGCAGATTGCAGGAGCCACTTGGTGTTATCAAACCAGCCCGACTTGGCACTGGTGCCACCTTGGGTCTGGGAACCATCCTGCGTATCGTGTGTTCTAAGGAGCCAGCCGGCCACTCTCACCCACAGGCCCCCAAACACAAACAACGGCGCTTTTCCCTGGAAAACAAAACTCGCCTGCCAACTTTTTGATGGCAGATTGCAGGAGCCACTTGGTACTATCAAACCAGCCCAACTTGGCACTGGTGCCACCATGGGTCTGGTCACCATCCTGCCTATCGTAGCATTTCAGGAGCCAGCCAAACACTCCCAGCCATAGGCCCCCAGACAAAAACCTCGGCCCGTTTCCCTGGCAAACAAAAGTAAGTTATCCCGCTTCTGGATGGCAGATTGCAGGAGCCACTTTTCACCATCAAACCAGCCCGACTTGGCACTGGTGCCACCTCTGGTCTGGGAACCATCCTGCGTATCGTGGATTCTAAGGAGCCAGCCGGCCACTCCCAGCCACAGGCCCCCAGACACAAACAACGGCGCTTTTCCCTGGATAACAAACTCGCCTGCCAACTTTTTGATGGCAGATTGCAGGAGCCACTTGGTACTATCAAACCAGCCCAACTTGGCACTGGTGCCACCATGGGTCTGGTCACCATCCTGCCTATCGTAGCTTTTCAGGAGCCAGCCGGTCACTCCCAGCCATAGGCCCTGAGACACAAACCTCGGCCCGTTTCCCTGGGAAACAAAAGTAAGCTGTCCCGCTTCTGGATGGCAGATTGCAGGACGCGCTTGGTACTATCAAACCAGCCCAACTTGGCACTGGTGCCACCTCTGGTCTGGGAACCATGCCGCGTATCGTGGATTCTAAGGAGCCAGCCGGCCACTCCCAGCCACAGGCCCCCAAACACAAACAACGGCGCTTTTCCCTGGAAAACAAAACTCGCCTGCCAACTTTTTGATGGCAGATTGCAGGAGCCACTTGGTACTATCAAACCAGCCCAACTTGACACTGGTGCCACCATGGGTCTGGTCACCATCCTGCCTATCGTAGCTTTTCAGGACCTAGCCGGTCACTCCAAGCCATAGGCGCCCAGACACAAAGCTCGGCCCGTTTCCCTGGCAAACAAAAGTAAGCTACCCCGCTTCTGGATGGCAGATTGCAGGAGCCACTTTGCACCATCAAACTAGCCCGACTTGGCACTGGTGCCACCTCAGGTCTGGGAACCATCCTGCGTATCGTTCATTGTAAGGAGCCAGCCGGCCACTCCAGCCACAGGCCCCCAGACACAAACAACGGCGCTTTTCCCTGGAAAACAAAACTCGCCTGCCAACATTTTGATGGCAGATTGCAGGAGCCACTTGGTACTATCAAACCAGCCCAACTTGGCACTGGTGCCACCATGGGTCTGCTCACCATCCTGCCTATCGTAGCTTTTCAGGAGCCAGCCGGTCACTCCAAGCCATAGGCCCCCAGACAAAAACCTCGGCACGTTTCCCTGGCAAAGAAAAGTAAGCTGCCCCGCTTCTGGATGGCAGATTGCAGGAGCCACTTTGCACCATCAAACTAGCCAGACTTGGCACTTGTGCCACCTCTGGTCTGGGAACCATGCTGCGTATCGTGGATTCTAAGGAGCCAGGCGGCCACTCCAAGCCACAGGCCCCCAAACACAAACAACGGCGCTTTTCCCTGGAAAACAAAACTCGCCTGCCAACTTTTTGATGGCAGATTGCAGGAGCCACTTGGTACTATCAAACCAGCCCAACTTGGCACTGCTGACACCATGGGTCTGATCACCATCCTGCCTATCTTAGCTTTTCAGGTCCTAGACGGTCACTCCCAGCCATAGGCCCCCAGACACAAATCTCGACCCGTTTCCCTGGCAAACAAAAGTAAGCTGTCCCGCTTCTGGATGGCAGATTGCAGGAGCCACTTGGTACTATCAAACCAGCCCAACTTGGCACTGGTGCCACCTTGGGTCTGGGAACCATCCTGCGTATCGTGGATTCTAAGGAGCCAGCCGGTCACTCCCAGCCACAGGCCCCCAAACACAAACAACGGCGCTTTTCCCTGGAATACAAAACCCGCCTGCCAACATTTTGATGGCAGATTGCAGGAGCCACTTGGTACTATCAAATCAGCCCAACTCGGCACTGGTGCCACCATGGGTCTGGTCACCATCCTGCCTATCGTAGCTTTTCAGGACCTAGCCGGTCACTCCAAGCCATAGGCGCCCAGACACAAAGCTCGGCCCGTTTCCCTGGCAAACAAAAGTAAGCTACCCCGCTTCTGGATGGCAGATTGCAGGAGCCACTTTGCACCATCAAACTAGCCCGACTTGGCACTGGTGCCACCTCAGGTCTGGGAACCATCCTGCGTATCGTTCATTGTAAGGAGCCAGCCGGCCACTCCAGCCACAGGCCCCCAGACACAAACAACGGCGCTTTTCCCTGGAAAACAAAACTCGCCTGCCAACTTTTTGATGGCAGATTGCAGGAGCCACTTGGTACTATCAAATCAGCCCAACTTGGCACTGGTGCCACCATGGGTCTGGTCACCATTCTGCCTATCGTAGTTTTCAGGAGCCAGCCGGTCACTCGCAGCCATAGGCCCCCAGACATAATACTCGGCCCGTTTCCCTGGCAAACAAAAGTAAGCTGCCCCGCTTCTGGATGGCAGATTGCAGGAACCACATGGTACTATCAAACCAGCCCAACTTGGCACTGGTGCCACCTCTGGTCTGGGAACCATCCTGCGTATCGTGGATTCTAAGGAGCCAGCCGGCCACTCCCAGCCACAGGCCCCCAAACACAAACAACGGCGCTTTTCCCTGGAAAACAAAACTCGCCTGCCAACATTTTGATGGCAGATTGCAGGAGCCACTTGCTGCTATCAAATCAGCCCAACTTGGCACTGGTGCCACCATGGGTCTGGTCACCATCCTGCCTATCGTAGCTGTTCAGGCGCCAGCCGGTCACTCCCAGCCATAGGCCCCCAGAGAAAAACCTCGGCCCGTTTCCCTGGGAAACAAAAGTAAGCTGCCCCGCTTCTGGATGGCAGATTGCAGGAGCCACTTTGCACCATCAAACCAGCCCAACTTGGCACTGGTGCCACCTCTGGTCTGGGAACCATGCCGCGTATCGTGGATTCTAAGGAGCCAGCCGGCCACTCCCAGCCACAGGCCCCCAAACAGAAACAACGGCGCTTTTCCCTGGAAAACAAAACTCGCCTGCCAACATTTTGATGGCAGATTGCAGGAGCCACTTGCTGCTATCAAATCAGCCCAACTTGGCACTGGTGCCACCATGGGTCTGGTCACCATCCTGCCTATCGTAGCTGTTCAGGCGCCAGCCGGTCACTCCCAGCCATAGGCCCCCAGAGAAAAACCTCGGCCCGTTTCCCTGGGAAACAAAAGTAAGCTGCCCCGCTTCTGGATGGCAGATTGCAGGAGCCACTTTGCACCATCAAACCAGCCCAACTTGGCACTGGTGCCACCTCTCGTCTGGGAACCATGCCGCGTATCGTGGATTCTAAGGAGCCAGCCGGCCACTCCCAGCCACAGGCCCCCAAACAGAAACAACGGCGCTTTTCCCTGGAAAACAAAACTCGCCTGCCAACTTTTTGATGGCAGATTGCAGGAGCCACTTGGTACTATCAAATCAGCCCAACTTGGCACTGGTGCCACCATGGGTCTGGTCACCATCCTGCCTATCGTAGCTTTTCAGGACCTAGCCGGTCACTCCAAGCCATAGGCGCCCAGACACAAAGCTCGGCCCGTTTCCCTGGCAAACAAATGTAAGCTGTCCCGCTTCTGGATGGCAGATTGCAGGATCCTCTAGGTATTATCAAACCAGCCCGACTTGGCACTGGTGCCACCTCTGGTCTGGGAACCATCCTGCGTATCGTGGATTCTAAGCAGCCAGCCGGCCACTCCCAGCCACAGGCCCCCAAACACAAACAACGGCGCTTTTCCCTGGAAAACAAAACTCGCCTGCCAACATTTTGATGGCAGATTGCAGGAGCCACTTGGTACTATCAAACCAGCCCAACTTGGCACTGGTGCCACCATGGGTCTGCTCACCATCCTGCCTATCGTAGCTTTTCAGGAGCCAGACGGTCACTCCAAGCCATAGGCCCCCAGACAAAAACCTCGGCACGTTTCCCTGGCAAAGAAAAGTAAGCTGCCCCGCTTCTGGATGGCAGATTGCAGGAGCCACTTTGCACCATCAAACTAGCCAGACTTGGCACTTGTGCCACCTCTGGTCTGGGAACCATGCTGCGTATCGTGGATTCTAAGGAGCCAGCCGGCCACTCCAAGCCACAGGCCCCCAAACACAAACAACGGCGCTTTTCCCTGGGAAACAAAACTCGCCTGCCAAATTTTGATGGCAGATTGCAGGAGCCACTTGGTACTATCAAACCAGCCCAACTTGGCACTGCTGCCACCATGGGTCTGGTCACCATCCTGCCTATCTTAGCTTTTCAGGTCCTAGCCGGTCACTCCCAGCCATAGGCCCCCAGACACAAAGCTCGACCCGTTTCCCTGGCAAACAAAAGTAAGCTGTCCCGCTTCTGGATGGCAGATTGCAGGAGCCACTTGGTACTATCAAACCAGCCCAACTTGGCACTGGTGCCACCTTGGGTCTGGGAACCATCCTGCGTATCGTGGATTCTAAGGAGCCAGCCGGTCACTCCCAGCCACAGGCCCCCAAACACAAACAACGGCGCTTTTCCCTGGAATACAAAACCCGTCTGCCAACATTTTGATGGCAGATTGCAGGAGCCACTTGGTACTATCAAATCAGCCCAACTCGGCACTGGTGCCACCATGGGTCTGGTCACCATCCTGCCTATCATAGCTTTTCAGGAGCCAGCCGGTCCCTCTCTGCCATAGGGCCCCAGAGAAATCCTCGGCCAGTTTCCCTGGCAAAAAAAAGTAACCTACCCCGTTCTGGATGGCAGATTGCAGGAGCCACTTTACACCATCAAACTAGCCCGACTTGGCACTGGTGCCACCTCAGGTCTGGGAACCATCCTGCGTATCGTGGATTCTAAGGAGCCAGCCGGCCACTCCAGCCACAGGCCCCCAGACACAATCAACGGCGCTTTTCCCTGGAAAACAAAACTCGCCTGCCGACTTTTTGATGGCAGATTGCAGGAGCCACTTGGTACTATCAAATCAGCCCAACTTGGCACTGGTGCCACCATGGGTCTGGTCACCATCCTGCCTATCGTAGCTTTTCAGGACCTAGCCGGTCACTCCAAGCCATAGGCCCCCAGACACAAAGCTCGGCCCGTTTCCCTGGCAAACAAAAGCAAGCTGCCCCGCTTCTGGATGGCATATTGCAGGAGCCACTTTGCACCATCAAACTAGCCCGACTTGGCACTGGTGCCACCTCAGGTCTGGGAACCATGCTGCGTATCGTGGATTCTAATTAGCCATCCGGCCACTCCCACCCACAGGCCCCCAAACAAAAACAACGGCGCTTTTCCCTGGAAAACAAAACTCGCCTGCCAAATTTTGATGGCAGATTGCAGGAGCCACTTGGTACTATCAAACCAGCCCAACTTGGCACTGGTGCCACCATGGGTCTGGTCACCATCCTGCCTATCGTAGCTTTTCAGGAGCCAGGCGGTCACTCGCAGCCATAGGCCCCCAGACACAATACTCGGCCCGTTTCCCTGGCAAACAAAAGTAAGCTACCCCGCTTCTGGATGGCAGATTGCAGGACGCACTTGGTACTATCAAACCAGCACAACTTGGCACTGGTGCCACCTTGGGTCTGGGAACCATCCTGCGTATCGTGGATTCTAATTAGCCATCCGTCCACTCCCAGCCACAGGCCCCCAAACAAAAACAACGGCGCTTTTCCCTGGAAAACAAAACTCGCCTGCCAACATTTTGATGGCAGATTGCCGGAGCCACTTGGTACTATCAAACCAGCCCAACTTGACACTGGTGCCACCATGGGTCTGGTCACCATCCTGCCTATCGTAGCATTTCAGGAGCCAGCCGGTCACTCCCAGCCATAGGCCCCCAGACAAAAACCTTGGCCCGTTTCCCTGGCAAACAAAAGTAAGTTATCCCGCTACTGGATGGCAGATTGCAGGAGCCACTTTTCACCATCAAACCAGCCCAACTTGGCACTGGTGCCACCTCAGGTCTGGGAACCATGCTGCGTATCATGGATTCTAAGCAGCCAGCCGGCCACTCCCAGCCACAGGCCCCCAAACACAAACAACGGCGCATTTCCCTGGATACCAAACTAGCCTGCCAAATTTTGATGGCAGATTGCAGGAGCCACTTGGTACTATCAAACCAGCCCAACTTGGCACTGGTGCCACCATGGGTCTGGTCACCATCCTGCCTATCGTAGCTTTTCAGGAGCCAGCCGGTCACTCCCAGCCATAGGCCCCCAGACAAAAACCTCGGCCCGTTTCCCTGGCAAACAAAAGTAAGCTGCCCTGCTTCTGGATGGCAGATTGCAGGACGCACTTGGTACTATCAAACCAGCCCAACTTGGCACTGGTGCCACCTCTGGTCTGGGAACCATGCTGCGTATCGTGGATTCTAAGGAGCCAGCCGGCCACTCCCAGCCACAGGCCCCCAAACAAAAACAACGGCGCTTTTCCCTCGAAAACAAAACTCGCCTGTCAACTTTTGGTGGCAGATTGCAGGAGCCACCTGGTACTATCAAACCAGCCCAACTTGACACTGGTGCCACCATGGGTCTGGTCACCATCCTGCCTATCGTAGCTTTTCAGGAGCCAGCTGGTCACTCCCAGCCATAGGCCCCCAGACACAAAGCTCGGCCCGTTTCCCTGACAAACAAAAGTAAGCTGTCCCGCTTCTGGATGGCAGATTCCAGGAGCCACTTGGTACTATCAAATCAGCCCAACTTGGCACTGGTGCCACCTTGGGTCTGGGAACCATCCTGCGTATCGTGGATTCTAATTAGCCATCCGTCCACTCCCAGCCACAGGCCCCCAAACGCAAACAACGGCGCTTTACCCTGGAAAACAAAACTCGTCTGCCAACTTTTTGATGGCAGATTGCCGGAGCCACTTGGTACTATCAAACCAGCCCAACTTGGCACTCTTGCCACCTTGGGTCTGGGAACCATGCTGCGTATCGTGGATTATAAGGAGCCAGCCGGCCACTCCCTGCCACAGGCCCCCAAACAGAAACAACGGCGCTTTTCCCTGGAAAACATAATTCGCCGGCCAACTATTTGATGGCAGATTGCAGGAGCCACTTGGTACTATCAAATCAGCCCAACTTGGCACTGGTGCCACCTCAGGTCTGGGAACCATCCTGCCTATCGTAGCTTTTCAGGAGCCAGCCGGTCACTCCCAGCCATAGGCGCCCAGACACAAAGCTCGGCCCGTTTCCCTGGCAAACCAAAGTAAGCTGCCCCGCTTCTTGATGGCAGATTGCAGGAACAACTTTTCACCATCAAAGTAGCCCGACTTGGAACTGGTGCCACCTCTGGTCTGGGAACCATCCTGCGTATCGTGGATTCTAAGGAGCCACCCGGCCACTCCCAGCCACAGGCCCCCAAACAGAAACAACGGCGCTTTTCCCTGGAAAACAAAACTCGCCTGCCAACTTTTTGATGGCAGATTGCAGGAGCCACTTGCTACTATCAAATCAGCCCAACTTGGCACTGGTGCCACCATGGGTCTGGTCACCATCCTGCCTATCGTAGCTTTTCAGGAGCCAGCCGGTCACTCCCAGCCATAGGCCCCCAGACAAAAACCTCGGCCCGTTTCCCTGGCAAACAAAAGTAAGCTGCCCCGCTTCTGCATGGCAGATTGCAGGAACCACTTGGTATTATAAAACCAGCCCGACTTGGCACTGGTGCCACCTCTGGTCTGGGAACCATGCTGCGTATCGGGGATTCTAAGGAGCCAGCCGGCCACTCCCACCCAAAGGCCCCCAAACACAAACAACGGCGCTTTTCCCTGGAAAACAAAACTCGCCTGCCAACTTTTTCATGGCAGATTGCAGGAGCCACTTGGTGTTATCAAACCAGCTCAACTTGGCACTGGTGCCACCATGGGTCTGGTCACCATCCTGCCTATCTTAGCTTTTCAGGACCTAGCCGGTCACTCCCAGCCATAGGCCCGCAGACACAAAGCTCGGCCCGTTTCCCTGGCAAACAAAAGTAAGCTGCCCTGCTTCTGGATGGCAGATTGCAGGAACCACTTGGTACTATCAAACCAGCCCAATTTTGCACTGGTGCCACCTTGGCTCTGGGAACCATCCTACGTATCCTGGGTTCAAAGGAGGCAGCCGGCCACTCCCAGCCACAGGCCTCTAAACAAAAACCACGGCGCTTTTCCCTGGAAAACAAAACTCGCCTGACAACTTTTTGATGGCAGATTTCAGGAGGCACTTGGTACTATCAAACCTGCCAAACTTGGCACTGGTGCCACCATGGGTCTGGTCACCATCCTGCCTATCGTAGCTTTTCAGGAGCCAGCCGGTCACTCCCAGCCATAGACCCCCAGACACAAACCTCGGCCCGTTTCCCTGGAAAACAAAAGTAAGCTGCCCCGATTCTGGATGGCAGATTGCAGGAGCCACTTGGTACTATCAAATCAGCCCAACTTGGCACTGGTGCCACCATGGGTCTGGTAAACATCCTGCCTATCGTAGCTTTTCAGGAGCCAGACGGTCACTCCCTGCCATAGGCCCCCAGACACAAACCTCTGCCCGTTTCCCTGGCAAACAAAAGTAAACTGCCCCGCTTTTGGATGGCAGATTGCAGGATGCATTTGGTACTATCAAACCTGCCCGACTTGGCCCTCGTGCCACCTTGGCTCTGGGAACCATGCTGCGTAACGTAGATTCTACGAGGACAGGCGGCCACTCCCAGCCACAGGCCCCCAAATACAAACAACGGCGCTTTTCCCTGGAAAACAAAACTCGCCTGCCAACTTTTTGATGGCAGATTGCAGGAGCCACTTGGTACTATCAAACCAGCCCAACTTGGTACTGGTTCCACTTTGGGTCTGGTCACCATCCTGCCTATCGTAGCTTTTCAGGAGCCAGCCGGTCACTCCCAGCCATAGGTCCCCAGTCACAAACCTCGGCCCGTTTCCCTGGCAAACAAAAGTAAGCTGCCCCGCTTCTGGATGGCAGATTGCAGGAACCACTTGGTACTATCAAACCAGCCCAACTTGGCACTGGTGCCACCTCTGGTCTGGGACCCATCCTGCGTATCGTGGATTCTAAGGAGCCAGTCGGCCACTCCCAGCCACAGGCCCCCAAACACAAACAACGGCCCGTTTCCGTGGCAAACAAAAGTAAGCTGCCCCGCTTCTGGATGGCAGATTGCAGGAACCACTTGGTAGTATCAAACCAGCACAACTTGGCACTGGTGGCACCTCTTGTCTGGTAACCATGCTGCGTATCGTGGTTTCTAAGGAGCCAGCCGGGCACTCCCAACCACAGGCCCCCAAACACAAACAATGGCGCTTTTCCCTGGAAAACAAAACTCGCCTGCCAACTTTTTGATGGCAGATTGCAGGAGCCACTTGGTACTATCAAACCAGCCCAACTTGGCACTGGTGCCACCATGGGTCTGGTCACCATCCTGCCTATCGTAGCTTTTCAGGAGGCAGCCGGTCACTCCCTGCCATAGGCCCCGAGACACAAAGCTCGGCCCGTTTCCCTGGCAAACAAAAGTAAGCACCCCCGCTTCTGGATGGCAGATTGCAGGAGCCACTTGGTACTATCAAACCAGCCCGACTAGGCAATGGTGCCACCTTGGGTCTGGGAACCATCCTGCGTATCGTGGATTTTAAGGAGCCAGTCGGCCACTCCCAGCCATACGCCTCCAAACACAAACAACGGTCCGTTTCCCTGGCAAAGAAAAGTAAGCTGCCCCGCTTCTGGATGGCAGATTGCAGGAACCACTTGTTGCCAAGTTGGGGTGGTTTGATAGTACCAAGTGGCTCCTGCAATCTGCCATCAAAAAGTTGGCATGCGAGTTTTGTTCTCCAGGGAAAATCGCCGTTGTTTGTGTTTGGGGGCCTGTGGCTGGGAGTGGCCAGCTGTCTCCTTAGAATCCACGATACGCAGGATGGGTCCCAGACCAGAGGTGGCACCAGTGCCAAGTCGGGCTGGTTTGATGGTGCAAAGTGACTCCTGCAATCTGCCATCCATAAGCGGTGTAGCTTACTTTTGTTTGCCAGGGAAACGGGCCGAGGTTTGTGACTGGGGGCCAATGGCTGGGAGCACCGGCTGGCGCCTGAAAAGCTACGATAGGCCGGATGGTGACCAGACCCATGGTGGCACCAGTGCCAAGTTGGGCTGGTTTGATGGTACCAAGTGGCTCCTGCAATCTGCCATCAAAAAGTTGGCAGGCCAGTTTTGTTTTCCAGGGAAAAGCGCCGTTGTTTTTGTTTGGAGGCCTGTGGCTGGGAGTGGCCGGCTGCCTCCTTTGAACCCAGGTTACGCAGGATGGTTCCCAGAGCCAAGGTGGCGCCAGTGCCAAGTTGGGCTGGTTTGATAGTACCAAGTGGCTCCTGCAATCTGCCATCCAGAAGCGGGACAGCTTACTTTTGTTTCCCAGGGAAACGGGCCGAGGTATTTGTCTGGGGGCCTATGGCTGGGAGTGACTGGCTGGCTACTGAAAAGCTACGATAGGCAGGATGGTTACCAGACTCATGGTGGCACCAGTGCCAAGTCGGGCTGGTTTGATAATACTAAATAGCTCCTGCAATCTGCCATCCAGACGCGGGGCAGCGGATTTTTGTTTGCTGGAGAAAAGTTCCGTGGTTTTTTTTGGGGGTATATGGCTGGACGTGGCCGGCTGGCTCCTTAAAAAGCTCGATACGCAGGATTGTTCCCTGACCCAAGGTGGCATCAGTGCCAAGTCGGGCTGTTTTCGTAGTACCAAGTGCGTCCTGCAATTTGCCATCCAGAAGAGGGGCAGTTGAGTTTTGTTTGCCAGAGAAAAGGGCCGTGGTATATGTTTGGGGGCATATGGTTGAGAGTGGCCGGCTGGCCCCTGAAAATCCACGATAGGCAGGATGGTTCCCAGAACCAAGGTGGCACCAGTGCCAAGTTGGGCTGGTTTGATAGTACCATGTGGCTCCTGCAATCTGCCATCCTGAAGCGGGGCTGCTTACTTTTGTTTGCCAGGGAAACGGGCCGAGATATTTGTCTGGGGGCCTATGGCTGGGAGTGAGCGGCTGGCTCCTGAAAAGCTACGATAGGCAGGATGGTGACCAGACCCATGGTGGCACCAGTGCCAAGTTGGGCTGGTTTGATAGTACCAAGTGGCTCCTGCAATCTGCCATCAAAAAGTTGGCAGGCGAGTTTTGTTTTCCAGGGAAAAGCGCCGTTGTTCTTGTTTAGAGGCCTGTGGCTGGGAGTGGCCGGCTGCCTCCTTTGAACCCAGGATACGCAGGATGGTTCCCAGAGCCAAAGTGGCACCAGTGCCAAGTTGGGCTGGTTTGATAATAACAAGTGGCTCCTGCAATCTGCCATCCAGAAGCGGGACAGCTTACTTTTGTTTCCCAGGGAAACGGGCTGAGGTATTTGTCTGGGGGCCTATGGCTGGGAGTGACCGGCTGGCTACTGAAAAGCTACGATAGGCAGGATGGTTACCAGACTCATGGTGGCACCAGTGCCAAGTCGGGCTGGTTTGATAATACTAAATAGCTCCTGAAATCTGCCATTCAGACGCGGGGCAGCGGATTTTTGTTTGCTGGAGAAAAGTTCCGTGGGTTTTTTTTGGGGGTATATGGCTGGACGTGGCCGGCTGGCTCCTTAAAAAGATCGATACGCAGGATTGTTCCCTGACCCAAGGTGGCATCAGTGCCAAGTCGGGCTGTTTTCGTAGTACCAAGTGCGTCCTGCAATTTGCCATCCAGAAGAGGGGCAGTTGAGTTTTGTTTGCCAGAGCAAAGGGCCGTGGTATGTGTTTGGGGGCATATGGCTGAGAGTGGCCGGCTGGCCCCTGAAAATCCACGATAGGCAGGATGGTTCCCAGAGCCAAGGTGGCACCAGTGCCATGTTGGCCTGGTTTGATAGTACCATGTGGCTCCTGCAATCTGCCATCCAGAAGCGGGGCAGCTTACTTTTGTTTGCCAGGGAAACGGGCCGAGATATTTGTCTGGGGGCCTATGGCTGGGAGTGACCGGCTGGCTCCTGAAAAGCTACGATAGGCAGGATGGTGACCAGACCCAAAGTGGAACCAGTACCAAGTTGGGCTGGTTTGATAGTACCAAGTGGCTCCTGCAATCTGCCATCAAAAAGTTGGCAGGCGAGTTTTGTTTTCCAGGGAAAAGCGCCGTTGTTGTTGTTTAGAGGCCTGTGGCTGGGAGTGGCCGCCTGTCCTCGTAGAATCTAGGTTACGCAGCATGGTTCCCAGAGCCAAGGTGGCACGAGGGCCAAGTCGGGCAGGTTTGATAGTACCAAATGCATCCTGCAATCTGCCATCCAAAAGCGGGGCAGTTTACTTTTGTTTTCCAGGGAAACGGGCCGAGGTTTGTGTCTGGGGGCCTATGGCAGGGAGTGACCGTCTGGCTCCTGAAAAGCTACGATAGGCAGGAGGTTTACCAGACCCATGGTGGCACCAGTGCCAAGTCGGGCTGATTTGATAGTACCAAGTGGCTCCTGCAATCTGCCATCCAGAATCGGAGCAGCTTACTTTTGTTTTCCAGGGAAACGGGCCGAGGTTTGTGTCTGGGGGTCTATGGCTGGGAGTGACCGGCTGGCTCCTGAAAAGCTACGATAGGCAGGATGGTGACCAGACCCATGGTGGCACCAGTGCCAAGTTGGGCTGGTTTGATAGTACCAAGTGGCTCCTGCAATCTGCCATCAAAAAGTTGTCAGGCGAGTTTTGTTTTCCAGGGAAAAGCGCCGTTGTTTTTGTTTGGAGGCCTGTGGCTGGGAGTGGCCGGCTGCCTCCTTTGAACCCAGGATACGTAGGATGGTTCCCAGAGCCAAGGTGGCACCAGTGCAAAATTGGGCTGGTTTGATAGTACCAAGTGGTTCCTGCAATCTGCCATCCAGAAGCAGGGCAGCTTACTTTTGTTTGCCAGGGAAACGGGCCGAGCTTTGTGTCTGCGGGCCTATGGCTGGGAGTGACCGGCTAGGTCCTGAAAAGCTAAGATAGGCAGGATGGTGACCAGACCCATGGTGGCACCAGTGCCAAGTTGAGCTGGTTTGATAGTACCAAGTGGCTCCTGCAATCTGCCATCAAAAAGTTGGCAGGCGAGTTTTGTTTTCCAGGGAAAAGCGCCGTTGTTTGTGTTTGGGGGCCTTTGGGTGGGAGTGGCCGGCTGGCTCCTTAGAATCCCCGATACGCAGCATGGTTCCCAGACCAGAGGTGGCACCAGTGCCAAGTCGGGCTGGTTTTATAATACCTAGTGGTTCCTGCAATCTGCCATGCAGAAGCGGGGCAGCTTACTTTTGTTTGCCAGGGAAACGGGCCGAGGTTTTTGTCTGGGGGCCTATGGCTGGGAGTGACCGGCTGGCTCCTGAAAAGCTACGATAGGCAGGATGGTGACCAGACCCATGGTGGCACCAGTGCCAAGTTGGGCTGATTTGATAGTAGCAAGTGGCTCCTGCAATCTGCCATCAAAAAGTTGGCAGGCGAGTTTTGTTTTCCAGGGAAAAGCGCCGTTGTTTGTGTTTGGGGGCCTGTGGCTGGGAGTGGCCGGCTGGCTCCTTAGAATCCACGATACGCAGCATGGTTCCCAGACCCAAGGTGGCACCAGTGCCAAGTCGGGCTACTTTGATGGTGAAAAGTGGTTCCTGCAATCTGCCATCAAGAAGCGGGGCAGCTTACTTTGGTTTGCCAGGGAAACGGGCCGAGCTTTGTGTCTGGGCGCCTATGGCTGGGAGTGACCGGCGAGGTCCTGAAAAGCTACGATAGGCAGGATGGTTCCCAGACCTGAGGTGCAACCAGTGCCAAGTTGGGCTGATTTGATAGTAGCAAGTGGCTCCTGCAATCTGCCATCAAATAGTTGGCCGGCGAATTATGTTTTCCAGGGAAAAGCGCCGTTGTTTCTGTTTGGGGGCCTGTGGCAGGGAGTGGCCGGCTGGCTCCTTATAATCCACGATACGCGGCATGGTTCCCAGACCCAAGGTGGCAACAGTGCCAAGTTGGGCTGGTTTGATAGTACCAAGTGGCTCCGGCAATCTGCCATCAAAAAGTTGGCAGACGAGTTTTGTTTTCCAGGGTAAAGCGCCGTTGTTTGCGTTTGGGGGCCTGTGGCTGGGAGTGGACGGATGGCTAATTAGAATCCACGATATGCAGGATGGTTCCCAGACCAGAGGTGGCACCAGTGCCAAATTGGGCTGATTTGATAGTACCAAGTGGCTCCTGGAATCTGCCATCCAGAAGCGGGACAGCTTACTTTTGTTTGTCAGGGAAACGGGCCGAGCTTTGTGTCTGGGGGCCTATGGCTGGGAGTGACCGGCTGGCTCCTGAAAAGCTACGATAGGCAGGATGGTGACCAGACCCATGGTGGCACCAGTGCCAAGTTGGGCTGGTTTGATAGTACCAAGTGGCTCCTGCAATCTGCCATCAAAAAGTTGGCAGGCGAGTTTTGTTTTCCAGGGAAAAGCGCCGTTGTTTTTGTTTGGGGGCCTGTGGCTGGGAGTGGCCGGCTGGCTCCTTAGAATCCACGATACGCAGCATGGTTCCCAGACCAGAGGTGGCACCAGTGCCAAGTTGGGCTGGTTTTACAGTACCAAGTGCGTCCTGCAATCTGCCATCCAGAAGCGGGGCAGCTTACTTTTGTTTGCCAGGGAAACGGGCCGAGGTTTTTGTCTGGGGGCCTATGGCTGGGAGTGACTGGCTGGCTCCTGAAAAGCTACGATAGGCAGGATGGTGACCAGACCCATGGTGGCACCAGTGCCAAGTTGGGCTGGTTTGATAGTACCAAGTGGCTCCTGCAATCTGCCATCAAAAAGTTGGCAGGCGAGTTTGTTATCCAGGGAAATGCGCCGTTGTTTGTGTTTGGGGGCCTGTGGCTGGGAGTGGCCGGCTGGCTCCTTAGAATCCACGATACGCAGCATGGTTCCCAGACCTGAGGTGGCACCAGTGCCAAGTCGGGCTGGTTTGATGGTGAAAAGTGGCTCCTGCAATCTGCCATCCAGTAGCGGGATAACTTACTTTTGTTTGCCAGGGAAACGGGCCAAGGTTTTTGTCTGGGGGCCTATGGCTGGGAGTGACCGGCTGGCTCCTGAAATGCTACGATAGGCAGGATGGTGACCAGACCCATGGTGGCACCAGTGTAAGGTTGGGCTGGTTTGATAGTACCAAGTGGCTCCAGCAATCTGCCATCAAAATGTTGGCAGGCGAGTTTTGATTTCCAGGGAAAAGCGCCGTTGTTTCTGTTTGGGGGCCTGTGGCTGGGAGTGGACGGATGGCTAATTAGAATCCACGATACGCAGGATGGTTCCCAGACCCAAGGTGGCACCAGTGCCAAGTTGGGCTGGTTTGATAGTACCAAGTGCGTCCTGCAATCTGCCATCCAGAAGCGGGGTAGCTTACTTTTGTTTGCCAGGGAAACGGGCCGAGGTTTGTGTCTGGGGGCCTATGGCTGGGATTGACCGGCTGGCTCCTGAAAAGCTACGATAGGCAGGATGGTGACCAGACCCATGGTGGCACCAGTGCCAAGTTGGGCTGGTTTGATAGTACCAAGTGGCTCCTGCAATCTGCCATCAAAATTTGGCAGGCGAGTTTTGTTTTCCAGGGAAAAGCGCCGTTGTTTTTGTTTGGGGGCCTGTGGGTAGGAGTGGCCGGATGGCTAATTAGAATCCACGATACGCAGCATGGTTCCCAGACCTGAGGTGGCACCAGTGCCGAGTCGGGCTAGTTTGATGGTGCAATGTGGCTCCTGCAATATGCCATCCAGAAGCGGGGCAGCTTGCTTTTGTTTACCAGGGAAACGGGCCGAGCTTTGTGTCTGGGGGACTATGGCTGGGAGTGACCGGCTGGCTCCTGAAAAGCTACGATAGGCAGGATGGTGACCAGACCCATGGTGGCACCAGTGCCAAGTTGGGCTGATTTGATAGTACCAAGTGGCTCCTGCAATCTGCCATCAAAAAGTCGGCAGGCGAGTTTTGTTTTCCAGGGAAAAGCGCCGTTGATTGTGTTTGGGGGCCTGTGGCTGGAGTGGCCGGCTGGCTCCTTAGAATCCACGATACGCAGGATGGTTCCCAGACCTGAGGTGGCACCAGTGCCAAGTCGGGCTAGTTTGATGGTGTAAAGTGGCTCCTGCAATCTGCCATCCAGAAGCGGGGTAGGTTACTTTTTTTTGCCAGGGAAACTGGCCGAGGATTTCTCTGGGGCCCTATGGCAGAGAGGGACCGGCTGGCTCCTGAAAATCTATGATAGGCAGGATGGTGACCAGACCCATGGTGGCACCAGTGCCGAGTTGGGCTGATTTGATAGTACCAAGTGGCTCCTGCAATCTGCCATCAAAATGTTGGCAGGCGGGTTTTGTATTCCAGGGAAAAGCGCCGTTGTTTGTGTTTGGCGGCCTGTGGCTGGGAGTGACCGGCTGGCTCCTTAGAATCCACGATACGCAGGATGGTTCCCAGACCCAAGGTGGCACCAGTGCCAAGTTGGGCTGGTTTGATAGTACCAAGTGGCTCCTGCAATCTGCCATCCAGAAGCGGGGCAGCTTATATTTGTTTGCCAGGGAAACGGGTCGAGCTTTGTGTCTGGGGGCCTATGGCTGGGAGTGACCGGCTAGGACCTGAAAAGCTAAGATAGGCAGGATGGTGACCAGACCCATGGTGGCACCAGTGCCAAGTTGGGCTGGTTTGATAGTACCAAGTGGCTCCTGCAATCTGCCATCAAAATTTGGCAGGCGAGTTTTGTTTTCCAGGGAAAAGCGCCGTTGTTTGTGTTTGGGGGCCTGTGGCTTGGAGTGGCCGGCTGGCTCCTTAGAATCCACGATACGCAGCATGGTTCCCAGACCAGAGGTGGCACAAGTGCCAAGTCTGGCTAGTTTGATGGTGCAAAGTGGCTCCTGCAATCTGCCATCCAGAAGCGGGGCAGCTTACTTTTCTTTGCCAGGGAAACGTGCCGAGGTTTTTGTCTGGGGGCCTATGGCTTGGAGTGACCGGCTAGGTCCTGAAAAGCTACGATAGGCAGGATGGTGAGCAGACCCATGGTGGCACCAGTGCCAAGTTGGGCTGGTTTGATAGTACCAAGTGGCTCCTGCAATCTGCCATCAAAATGTTGGCAGGCGAGTTTTGTTTTCCAGGGAAAAGCGCCGTTGTTTGTGTTTGGGGGCCTGTGGCTGGGAGTGGCCGGCTGGCTGCTTAGAATCCACGATACGCAGGATGGTTCCCAGACCAGAGGTGGCACCAGTGCCAAGTCGGGCTGGTTTGATAATACCTAGTGGATCCTGCAATCTGCCATCCAGAAGCGGGACAGCTTACATTTGTTTGCCAGGGAAACGGGCCGAGATTTGTGTCTTGGCGCCTATGGCTTGGAGTGACCGGCTAGGTCCTGAAAAGCTACGATAGGCAGGATGGTGACCAGACCCATGGTGGCACCAGTGCCAAGTTGGGCTGATTTGATAGTACCAAGTGGCTCCTGCAATCTGCCATCAAGAAGCGGGGCAGCTTACTTTGGTTTGCCAGGGAAACGGGCCGAGCTTTGTGTCTGGGCGCCTATGGCTGGGAGTGACCGGCGAGGTCCTGAAAAGCTACGATAGGCAGGATGGTTCCCAGACCTGAGCTGCAACCAGTGCCAAGTTGGGCTGATTTGATAGTAGCAAGTGGCTCCTGCAATCTGCCATCAAATAGTTGGCCGGCGAATTATGTTTTCCAGGGAAAAGCGCCGTTGTTTCTGTTTGGGGGCCTGTGGCAGGGAGTGGCCGGCTGGCTCCTTATAATCCACGATACGCGGCATGGTTCCCAGACCCAAGGTGGCAACAGTGCCAAGTTGGGCTGGTTTGATAGTACCAAGTGGCTCCGGCAATCTGCCATCAAAAAGTTGGCAGACGAGTTTTGTTTTCCAGGGTAAAGCGCCGTTGTTTGCGTTTGGGGGCCTGTGGCTGGGAGTGGACGGATGGCTAATTAGAATCCACGATATGCAGGATGGTTCCCAGACCAGAGGTGGCACCAGTGCCAAATTGGGCTGATTTGATAGTACCAAGTGGCTCCTGGAATCTGCCATCCAGAAGCGGGACAGCTTACTTTTGTTTGTCAGGGAAACGGGCCGAGCTTTGTGTCTGGGGGCCTGTGGCTGGGAGTGACCGGCTGGCTCCTGAAAAGCTACGATAGGCAGGATGGTGACCAGACCCATGGTGGCACCAGTGCCAAGTTGGGCTGGTTTGATAGTACCAAGTGGCTCCTGCAATCTGCCATCAAAAAGTTGGCAGGCGAGTTATGTTTTCCAGGGAAAAGCGCCGTTGTTTTTGTTTGGGGGCCTGTGGCTGGGAGTGGCCGGCTGGCTCCTTAGAATCCACGATACGCAGCATGGTTCCCAGACCAGAGGTGGCACCAGTGCCAAGTTGGGCTGGTTTTACAGTACCAAGTGCGTCCTGCAATCTGCCATCCAGAAGCGGGGCAGCTTACTTTTGTTTGCCAGGGAAACGGGCCGAGGTTTTTGTCTGGGGGCCTATGGCTGGGAGTGACTGGCTGGCTCCTGAAAAGCTACGATAGGCAGGATGGTGACCAGACCCATGGTGGCACCAGTGCCAAGTTGGGCTGGTTTGATAGTACCAAGTGGCTCCTGCAATCTGCCATCAAAAAGTTGGCAGGCGAGTTTGTTATCCAGGGAAATGCGCCGTTGTTTGTGTTTGGGGGCCTGTGGCTGGGAGTGGCCGGCTGGCTCCTTAGAATCCACGATACGCAGCATGGTTCCCAGACCTGAGGTGGCACCAGTGCCAAGTCGGGCTGGTTTGATGGTGAAAAGTGGCTCCTGCAATCTGCCATCCAGTAGCGGGATAACTTACTTTTGTTTGCCAGGGAAACGGGCCAAGGTTTTTGTCTGGGGGCCTATGGCTGGGAGTGACCGGCTGGCTCCTGAAATGCTACGATAGGCAGGATGGTGACCAGACCCATGGTGGCACCAGTGTAAGGTTGGGCTGGTTTGATAGTACCAAGTGGCTCCAGCAATCTGCCATCAAAATGTTGGCAGGCGAGTTTTGATTTCCAGGGAAAAGCGCCGTTGTTTCTGTTTGGGGGCCTGTGGCTGGGAGTGGACGGATGGCTAATTAGAATCCACGATACGCAGGATGGTTCCCAGACCCAAGGTGGCACCAGTGCCAAGTTGGGCTGGTTTGATAGTACCAAGTGCGTCCTGCAATCTGCCATCCAGAAGCGGGGTAGCTTACTTTTGTTTGCCAGGGAAACGGGCCGAGGTTTGTGTCTGGGGGCCTATGGCTGGGATTGACCGGCTGGCTCCTGAAAAGCTACGATAGGCAGGATGGTGACCAGACCCATGGTGGCACCAGTGCCAAGTTGGGCTGGTTTGATAGTACCAAGTGGCTCCTGCAATCTGCCATCAAAATTTGGCAGGCGAGTTTTGTTTTCCAGGGAAAAGCGCCGTTGTTTTTGTTTGGGGGCCTGTGGGTAGGAGTGGCCGGATGGCTAATTAGAATCCACGATACGCAGCATGGTTCCCAGACCTGAGGTGGCACCAGTGCCGAGTCGGGCTAGTTTGATGGTGCAATGTGGCTCCTGCAATATGCCATCCAGAAGCGGGGCAGCTTGCTTTTGTTTACCAGGGAAACGGGCCGAGCTTTGTGTCTGGGGGACTATGGCTGGGAGTGACCGGCTGGCTCCTGAAAAGCTACGATAGGCAGGATGGTGACCAGACCCATGGTGGCACCAGTGCCAAGTTGGGCTGATTTGATAGTACCAAGTGGCTCCTGCAATCTGCCATCAAAAAGTCGGCAGGCGAGTTTTGTTTTCCAGGGAAAAGCGCCGTTGATTGTGTCTGGGGGCCTGTGGCTGGAGTGGCCGGCTGGCTCCTTAGAATCCACGATACGCAGCATGGTTCCCAGACCTGAGGTGGCACCAGTGCCAAGTCGGGCTAGTTTGATGGTGTAAAGTGGCTCCTGCAATCTGCCATCCAGAAGCGGGGTAGGTTACTTTTTTTTGCCAGGGAAACTGGCCGAGGATTTCTCTGGGGCCCTATGGCAGAGAGGGACCGGCTGGCTCCTGAAAATCTATGATAGGCAGGATGGTGACCAGACCCATGGTGGCACCAGTGCCGAGTTGGGCTGATTTGATAGTACCAAGTGGCTCCTGCAATCTGCCATCAAAATGTTGGCAGGCGGGTTTTGTATTCCAGGGAAAAGCGCCGTTGTTTGTGTTTGGCGGCCTGTGGCTGGGAGTGACCGGCTGGCTCCTTAGAATCCACGATACGCAGGATGGTTCCCAGACCCAAGGTGGCACCAGTGCCAAGTTGGGCTGGTTTGATAGTACCAAGTGGCTCCTGCAATCTGCCATCCAGAAGCGGGGCAGCTTATATTTGTTTGCCAGGGAAACGGGTCGAGCTTTGTGTCTGGGGGCCTATGGCTGGGAGTGACCGGCTAGGACCTGAAAAGCTAAGATAGGCAGGATGGTGACCAGACCCATGGTGGCACCAGTGCCAAGTTGGGCTGGTTTGATAGTACCAAGTGGCTCCTGCAATCTGCCATCAAAATTTGGCAGGCGAGTTTTGTTTTCCAGGGAAAAGCGCCGTTGTTTGTGTTTGGGGGCCTGTGGCTTGGAGTGGCCGGCTGGCTCCTTAGAATCCACGATACGCAGCATGGTTCCCAGACCAGAGGTGGCACAAGTGCCAAGTCTGGCTAGTTTGATGGTGCAAAGTGGCTCCTGCAATCTGCCATCCAGAAGCGGGGCAGCTTACTTTTCTTTGCCAGGGAAACGTGCCGAGGTTTTTGTCTGGGGGCCTATGGCTTGGAGTGACCGGCTAGGTCCTGAAAAGCTACGATAGGCAGGATGGTGAGCAGACCCATGGTGGCACCAGTGCCAAGTTGGGCTGGTTTGATAGTACCAAGTGGCTCCTGCAATCTGCCATCAAAATGTTGGCAGGCGAGTTTTGTTTTCCAGGGAAAAGCGCCGTTGTTTGTGTTTGGGGGCCTGTGGCTGGGAGTGGCCGGCTGGCTGCTTAGAATCCACGATACGCAGGATGGTTCCCAGACCAGAGGTGGCACCAGTGCCAAGTCGGGCTGGTTTGATAATACCTAGTGGATCCTGCAATCTGCCATCCAGAAGCGGGACAGCTTACATTTGTTTGCCAGGGAAACGGGCCGAGATTTGTGTCTTGGCGCCTATGGCTTGGAGTGACCGGCTAGGTCCTGAAAAGCTACGATAGGCAGGATGGTGACCAGACCCATGGTGGCACCAGTGCCAAGTTGGGCTGATTTGATAGTACCAAGTGGCTCCTGCAATCTGCCATCAAGAAGCGGGGCAGCTTACTTTGGTTTGCCAGGGAAACGGGCCGAGCTTTGTGTCTGGGCGCCTATGGCTGGGAGTGACCGGCGAGGTCCTGAAAAGCTACGATAGGCAGGATGGTTCCCAGACCTGAGCTGCAACCAGTGCCAAGTTGGGCTGATTTGATAGTACCAAGTGGCTCCTGCAATCTGCCATCAAATAGTTGGCCGGCGAATTATGTTTTCCAGGGAAAAGCGCCGTTGTTTTTGTTTGGGGGCCTGTGGCTGGGAGTGGCCGGCTGGCTCCTTAGAATCCACGATACGCAGCATGGTTCCCAGACCAGAGGTGGCACCAGTGCCAAGTTGGGCTGGTTTTACAGTACCAAGTGCGTCCTGCAATCTGCCATCCAGAAGCGGGGCAGCTTACTTTTGTTTGCCAGGGAAACGGGCCGAGGTTTTTGTCTGGGGGCCTATGGCTGGGAGTGACCGGCTGGCTCCTGAAAAGCTACGATAGGCAGGATGGTGACCAGACCCATGGTGGCACCAGTGCCAAGTTGGGCTGGTTTGATAGTACCAAGTGGCTCCTGCAATCTGCCATCAAATAGTTGGCAGGCGAGTTTGTTATCCAGGGAAATGCGCCGTTGTTTGTGTTTGGGGGCCTGTGGCTGGGAGTGGCCGGCTGGCTCCTTAGAATCCACGATACGCAGCATGGTTCCCAGACCTGAGGTGGCACCAGTGCCAAGTCGGGCTGGTTTGATGGTGAAAAGTGGCTCCTGCAATCTGCCATCCAGAAGCGGGATAACTTACTTTTGTTTGCCAGGGAAACGGGCCAAGGTTTTTGTCTGGGGGCCTATGGCTGGGAGTGACCGGCTGGCTCCTGAAAAGCTACGATAGGCAGGATGGTGACCAGACCCATGGTGGCACCAGTGTAAGGTTGGGCTGGTTTGATAGTACCAAGTGGCTCCGGCAATCTGCCATCAAAATGTTGGCAGGCGAGTTTTGATTTCCAGGGAAAAGCGCCGTTGTTTCTGTTTGGGGGCCTGTGGCTGGGAGTGGCCGGATGGCTAATTAGAATCCACGATACGCAGGATGGTTCCCAGACCCAAGGTGGCACCAGTGCAAGGTTGGGCTGGTTTGATAGTACCAAGTGCGTCCTGCAATCTGCCATCCAGAAGCGGGGTAGCTTACTTTTGTTTGCCAGGGAAACGGGCCGAGGTTTGTGTCTGGGGGCCTATGGCTGGGAGTGACCGGCTGGCTCCTGAAAAGCTACGATAGGCAGGATGGTGACCAGACCCATGGTGGCACCAGTGCCAAGTTGGGCTGGTTTGATAGTACCAAGTGGCTCCTGCAATCTGCCATCAAAATTTGGCAGGCGAGTTTTGTTTTCCAGGGAAAAGCGCCGTTGTTTTTGTTTGGGGGCCTGTGGGTAGGAGTGGCCGGATGGCTAATTAGAATCCACGATACGCAGCATGGTTCCCAGACCTGAGGTGGCACCAGTGCCGAGTCGGGCTAGTTTGATGGTGCAATGTGGCTCCTGCAATATGCCATCCAGAAGCGGGGCAGCTTGCTTTTGTTTGCCAGGGAAACGGGCCGAGCTTTGTGTCTGGGGGCCTATGGCTGGGAGTGACCGGCTGGCTCCTGAAAAGCTACGATAGGCAGGATGGTGACCAGACCCATGGTGGCACCAGTGCCGAGTTGGGCTGATTTGATAGTACCAAGTGGCTCCTGCAATCTGCCATCAAAAAGTCGGCAGGCGAGTTTTGTTTTCCAGGGAAAAGCGCCGTTGATTGTGTCTGGGGGCCTGTGGCTGGAGTGGCCGGCTGGCTCCTTAGAATCCACGATACGCAGGATGGTTCCCAGACCTGAGGTGGCACCAGTGCCAAGTCGGGCTAGTTTGATGGTGTAAAGTGGCTCCTGCAATCTGCCATCCAGAAGCGGGGTAGGTTACTTTTTTTTGCCAGGGAAACTGGCCGAGGATTTCTCTGGGGCCCTATGGCAGAGAGGGACCGGCTGGCTCCTGAAAATCTATGATAGGCAGGATGGTGACCAGACCCATGGTGGCACCAGTGCCGAGTTGGGCTGATTTGATAGTACCAAGTGGCTCCTGCAATCTGCCATCAAAATGTTGGCAGGCGGGTTTTGTATTCCAGGGAAAAGCGCCGTTGTTTGTGTTTGGCGGCCTGTGGCTGGGAGTGACCGGCTGGCTCCTTAGAATCCACGATACGCAGGATGGTTCCCAGACCCAAGGTGGCACCAGTGCCAAGTTGGGCTGGTTTGATAGTACCAAGTGGCTCCTGCAATCTGCCATCCAGAAGCGGGGCAGCTTATATTTGTTTGCCAGGGAAACGGGTCGAGCTTTGTGTCTGGGGGCCTATGGCTGGGAGTGACCGGCTAGGACCTGAAAAGCTAAGATAGGCAGGATGGTGACCAGACCCATGGTGGCAGCAGTGCCAAGTTGGGCTGGTTTGATAGTACCAAGTGGCTCCTGCAATCTGCCATCAAAATTTGGAAGGCGAGTTTTGTTTTCCAGGGAAAAGCGCCGTTGTTTGTGTTTGGGGGCCTGTGGCTTGGAGTGGCCGGCTGGCTCCTTAGAATCCACGATACGCAGCATGGTTCCCAGACCAGAGGTGGCACAAGTGCCAAGTCTGGCTAGTTTGATGGTGCAAAGTGGCTCCTGCAATCTGCCATCCAGAAGCGGGGCAGCTTACTTTTCTTTGCCAGGGAAACGTGCCGAGGTTTTTGTCTGGGGGCCTATGGCTTGGAGTGACCGGCTGGCTCCTGAAAAGCTACGATAGGCAGGATGGTGAGCAGACCCATGGTGGCACCAGTGCCAAGTTGGGCTGGTTTGATAGTACCAAGTGGCTCCTGCAATCTGCCATCAAAATGTTGGCAGGCGAGTTTTGTTTTCCAGGGAAAAGCGCCGTTGTTTGTGTTTGGGGGCCTGTGGCTGGGAGTGGCCGGCTGGCTCCTTAGAATCCACGATACGCGGCATGGTTCCCAGACCAGAGGTGGCACCAGTGCCAAGTTGGGCTGGTTTGATGGTGCAAAGTGGCTCCTGCAATCTGCCATCCAGAAGCGGGGCAGCTTACTTTTGTTTCCCAGGGAAACGGGCCGAGGTTTTTCTCTGGGGGCCTATGGCTGGGAGTGACCGGCTGGCGCCTGAACAGCTACGATAGGCAGGATGGTGACCAGACCCATGGTGGCACCAGTGCCAAGTTGGGCTGATTTGATAGTAGCAAGTGGCTCCTGCAATCTGCCATCAAAATGTTGGCAGGCGAGTTTTGTTTTCCAGGGAAAAGCGCCGTTGTTTGTGTTTGGGGGCCTGTGGGTGGGAGTGGCCGGCTGGCTCCTTAGAATCCACGATACGCAGCATGGTTCCCAGACCAGAGGTGGCACCAGTGCCAAGTCGGGCTGGTTTGATAGTACCAAGTGGCTCCGGCAATCTGCCATCCAGAAGCGGGGCAGCTTACTTTTGTTTGCCAGGGAAACGGGCCGAGCTTTGTGTCTGGGCGCCTATGGCTGGGAGTGACCTGCTAGGTCCTGAAAAGCTACGATAGGCAGGATGGTAACCAGACCCATGGTGGCACCAGTGCCAAGTTGGGCTGATTTGATAGTACCAAGTGGCTCCTGCAATCCGCCATCAAAAGTGGGAGGGCGAGTTTTGTTTTCCAGGGAAAAGCGCCGTTGTTTGTGTTTGGGTGCCTGTGGCAGGGAGTGGCCGGCTGGCTGCTTAGAACCCACGATACGCAGGATGGTTCCCAGACCCAAGGTGGCACCAGTGCCAAGTTGGGCTGGTTTGATAGTACCAAGTGGTTCCTGCAATCTGCCATCCAGAAGCGGGGTAGCTTACTTTTTTTTGCCAGGGAAACGGGCCGAGTATTGTGTCTGGGGGCCTATGGCTGCGAGTGACCGGCTGGCTCCTGAAAACTACGATAGGCAGGATGGTGACCAGACCCATGGTGGCACCAGTGCCAAGTTGGGCTGATTTGATAGTACCAAGTGGCTCCTGCAATCTGCCATCAAAAACTTGGCAGGCGAGTTTTGTTTTCCAGGGAAAAGCGCCGTTGATTGTGTCTGGGGGCCTGTGGCTGGAGTGGCCGGCTGGCTCCTTACAATGAACGATACGCAGGATGGTTCCCAGACCTGAGGTGGCACCAGTGCCAAGTCGGGCTAGTTTGATGGTGCAAAGTGGCTCCTGCAATCTGCCATCCAGAAGCGGGGTAGCTTACTTTTGTTTGCCAGGGAAACGGGCCGAGCTTTGTGTCTGGGCGCCTATGGCTTGGAGTGACCGGCTAGGTCCTGAAAAGCTACGATAGGCAGGATGGTGACCAGACCCATGGTGGCACCAGTGCCAAGTTGGGCTGATTTGATAGTACCAAGTGGCTCCTGCAATCTGCCATCAAAAAGTTGGCAGGCGAGTTTTGTTTTCCAGGGAAAAGCGCCGTTGTTTGTGTTTGGGGGCCTGTGGCTGGGAGTGGCCGGCTGGCTCCTTAGAATCCACGATACGCGGCATGGTTCCCAGACCAGAGGTGGCACCAGTGCCAAGTTGGGCTGGTTTGATAGTACCAAGTGCGTCCTGCAATCTGCCATCCAGAAGCGGGGCAGCTTACTTTTGTTTGCCAGGGAAACGGGCCGAGGTTTTTGTCTGGGGGCCTATGGCTGGGAGTGACCGGCTGGCTCCTGAAAAGCTACGATAGGCAGGATGGTGACCAGACCCATGGTGGCACCAGTGCCAAGTCGGGCTGGTTTGATAGTACCAAGTGGCTCCTGCAATCTGCCATCAAAAAGTTGGCAGGCGAGTTTTGTTTTCCAGGGAAAATCGCCGTTGTTTGTGTTTGGGGGCCTGTGGCTGGGAGTGGCCGGCTGGCTCCTTAGAATCCACGATACGCAGGATGGTTCCCAGACCAGAGGTGGCACCAGTGCCAAGTCGGGCTGGTTTGATGGTGCAAAGTGGCTCCTGCAATCTGCCATCCAGAAGCGGGGTAGCTTACTTTTGTTTGCCAGGGAAACGGGCCGAGGTTTGTGACTGGGGGCCAATGGCTGGGAGCACCGGCTGGCGCCTGAAAAGCTACGATAGGCAGGATGGTGACCAGACCCATGGTGGCACCAGTGCCAAGTTGGGCTGGTTTGATAGTACCAAGTGGCTCCTGCAATCTGCCATCAAAAAGTTGGCAGGCCAGTTTTGTTTTCCAGGGAAAAGCGCCGTTGTTTGTGTTTGGAGGCCTGTGGCTGGGAGTGGCCGGCTGCCTCCTTTGAACCCAGGATACGCAGGATGGTTCCCAGAGCCAAGGTGGCGCCAGTGCCAAGTTGGGCTGGTTTGATAGTACCAAGTGGCTCCTGCAATCTGCCATCCAGAAGCGGGACACCTTACTTTTGTTTCCCAGGGAAACGGGCCGAGGTATTTGTCTGGGGGCCTATGGCTGGGAGTGACTGGCTGGCTACTGAAAAGCTACGATAGGCAGGATGGTTACCAGACTCATGGTGGCACCAGTGCCAAGTCGGGCTGGTTTGATAATACTAAATAGCTCCTGCAATCTGCCATCCAGACGCGGGGCAGCGGATTTTTGTTTGCTGGAGAAAAGTTCCGTGGTTTTTTTTTGGGGGTATATGGCTGGACGTGGCCGGCTGGCTCCTTAAAAAGCTCGATACGCAGGATTGTTCCCTGACCCAAGGTGGCATCAGTGCCAAGTCGGGCTGTTTTCGTAGTACCAAGTGCGTCCTGCAATTTGCCATCCAGAAGAGGGGCAGTTGAGTTTTGTTTGCCAGAGAAAAGGGCCGTGGTATATGTTTGGGGGCATATGGTTGAGAGTGGCCGGCTGGCCCCTGAAAATCCACGATAGGCAGCATGGTTCCCAGAGCCAAAGTGGCACCAGTGCCAAGTTGGGCTGGTTTGATAATACCAAGTGGCTCCTGCAATCTGCCATCCAGAAGCGGGACAGCTTACTTTTGTTTCCCAGGGAAACGGGCTGAGGTATTTGTCTGGGGGCCTATGGCTGGGAGTGACCGGCTGGCTACTGAAAATCCATGATACGCAGCATGGTTCCCAGACCCAAGGTGGCACCAGTGCCAAGTAGGGCTGGTTTCATAGTACCCAGTGGCTCCTGCAATCTGCCATCCAGAAGAGGGGCAGTTGAGTTTTGTTTTCCAGAGAAAAGGGCCGTGGTTTGTGTTTGGGGCCTATGGCTGAGAGTGACCAGCTGGCCCCTGAAAATCCACGATAGGAAGGATGGTTCCCAGATCCAAGGTGGCAGCAGTGCCATGTTGTGCTGGTGTGATAGTCCCAAGTGGCTCCTGCAATCTGCCATCCTGAAGCGGGGCAGCTGAATTTTGTTTGCCAGAGAAAAAGGCTGTGGTTTGTGTTTGGGGGCCTGTGGCTGGGAGTGGCCGGCTGGCTCCTGAACATCCATTATACGCAGAATGGTTCCCAGACCCAAGGTGGCACCAGTGCCAAGTGGGGCTGGTTTCACAGTGTCAAGTGCCTCCTGCAATCTCCCATCCAGAAGCGGGGCAGCTGAGTTTTGTTTGCCTGTGAAACGGGCCGTTGTTTTTGATTGGGGTCTGTGGCCGAGAGTGTTCGGCTGGCTCCTGACAACCCACAATACGCAGGATGGTTCCCAGACCCAAGGTGGCACCAGTGCCAAGTCGGGCTGGTTTGATAGTACCAAGTGGCTCCTGCAATCTGCCATCCAGAAGCGGTGCAGTTGAGTTTTGTTTGCCAGAGAAAAGGGCCGTGGGTTGTGTTTGGGGGCATATGGCTGGGAGTGGCCGGCTGTCTCATTAAAAAGATCGATACGCAGGATGGTTCCCAGACCCAAGGTGGCACCAGTGCCAAGTCGGGCTGTTTTTATAGTACCAAGTGCGTCCTGCAATTTGCCATCCAGGAGAGGGGCAGTGGAGTTTTGTTTGCCAGAGAATAGCGCAGTTGTTTGTGTTTGGGGGCTTGTGGCTGGGAGTGGCCGACTGGCGCCTAAGAATCTGTGTTACGCAGCATGGTTCCCAGACCAGAGGTGGCACCAGTGCCAAGTTGGGCTGGTTTGATAGTACCAAGTGGCTCCTGCAATCTGCCATCCAGAAGCGGGGCAGCTTACTTTTGTTTGCCAGGGAAACGGGCCGAGGTTTGTGACTTGGGACCTATGGCTGGGAGTGACCGGCTGGCTCCTGGAAAGCTACAATAGGCAGGATGGTGACCAGACCCATGGTGGCACCAGTGCCAAGTTGGGCTGGTTTGATAGTACCAAGTGGCTCCTGCAATCTGCCATCAAAAAGTTGGCAGGCGAGTTTTGTTTTCCAGGGAAAAGCGCCGTTGTTTGTATTTGGGGGCCTGTGGCTGGGAGTGGCCGGCTGGCTCCTTTGAACCCACGATACGCAGGATGGTTCCCAGACCCAAGGTGGCACCAGTGCCAAGTCGGGCTGGTTTGATTACACCAAGTGGCTCCTGCAATCTGCCATCCAGAAGTGAGGCAGCTAAGTTTTGTTTGCCAGAAAAAAGGGCCGTGGTTTTGTTGGGGGCCTGTGGCTGGGAGTGGCCGGCTGGCTCCTTAGAATCCACGATACGCAGGATGGTTCCCAGACCCAAGGTGGCACCAGTGCCAAGTCGGGCTGGTTTGATTACACCAAGTGGCTCCTGCAATCTGCCATCCAGAAGTGAGGCAGCTAAGTTTTGTTTGCCAGAAAAAAGGGCCGTGGTTTTTGTTGGGGGCCTGTGGCTGGGAGTGGCCGGCTGGCTCCTTAGAATCCACGATACGCAGGATGGTTCCCAGACCCAAGGTGGCACCAGTGCCAAGTCGGGCTGGTTTGATAGTCCCAAGTGGCTCCTGCAAACTGCCATCCAGAAGCGGGGCCGCTGAGTTTTGTTTGCCAGGGAAATGGGCCGTTGTTTGTGTTTGGGGGCCTGTGGCTGGGAGTGTTCGGCTGGTTCCTGAATATGTACGATACGCAGGATTGTTCCCAGACCCAAGGTGGCACCAGTGCCAAGTCGGGCTGGTTTGATGGTGCAAAGTGGCTCCTGCAATCTGCCATCCAGACGCGGGGCAGCGGATTTTTGTTTCCATGAGAAATGGTCCGTGGTTTGTTTTTGGGGGTATATGGCTGGGCCTGGCCGGCTGGCTCCTTAAAAAGCTCGATATGCAGGATGGTTCCCTGACACAAGGTGGCACCAGTGCCACGTCGGGCGGTTTTCGTAGTACAAAGTGCGTCCTAAAATTTGCCATCCAGAAGAGGGGCAGTTGAGTTTTGTTTGCCAGAGAAAAGGTCCGTGGTTTGTTTTTGGGGGCATATGGCTGAGAGTGGCTGGCTGGCCCCTGAAAATCCACGATACACAGGATGGTTCCCAGATCCAAGGTGGCACCTGTGCCAAGTCGGGCTGATTTGATAGTACTAAGTAGCTCCTGCAATCTGCCATCCAGAAGCGGGGCAGCTTACTTTTGTTTGCCAGGGAAACGGGCCGAGGTTTGTGTTTGGGGGCCTATGGCTGAGAGTGACCGGCTGGCTCCTGAAAAGCTACGATAGGCAGGATGGTGACCAGACCCAGGGTGGCACCAGTGCCAAGTTGGGCTGGTTTGATAGTACCAAGTGGTTCCTGCAATCTGCCATCCAGAAGCAGGGCAGCTGAGTTTTGTTTGCCAGAGAAAAGGGCCTTGGTTTGTGTTTGGGGGCATATGGCTGGGTGTGGCCAGCTGGCTCCTTAAAATGCACGATATGCAACATGGCTCCCAGACCCAAGGTGGCACCAGTGCCAAGTTGGGCTGGTTTGATAGTACCAAGTGGCTCCTGCAATCTTCCATGATCACGTGGAGAAATACTTTCTGGTTTCAGCCTCATGCTCTTTCTTCTCTCCCTCAACTTCTCTATCACCTCTCATCTGGTTCACATGCGCTGTCTTCAAGGTCCACAGGCTACTTTTCACAGAATCTTCTGGCCTGATGAAGTAAGAATGATGAATAGAACAGAGCTGGGATCTATTTTCCAGTTTGGATAAAATGCATTCTGCACACAAATCCAAGGAGAACGGGCTGCCCCGATGCCCAGAAAATCTTTCACTCCTGCTAGTGTTCTACGTCAACCGCAACTTAGTCTGAAAGAAAAGCTTTTTCTCTGAGAGCATCTGAGAGGTTTGCATGAAGCACTGATATCTGACATATGCAATTTTGAATAGGAGAGGAAAAAGAAAATGGCAAGGAGTTTTTAATTTTAGTGGTTTCAATTTTAATTTCCGTGCACTTTTTCAAAACTTGTCAGCTCAAATGCCCATCAACATCTTTTAGTCATCTGTAAGTCAGTATTCATATAAAATGTGCTTCAAATCCAAAGAATTTCAAATTTGCACTCCAAGCTTCTATGCCTAGATTTATGATTTCCTACACATATTAGATGAAAGGAAGGCCTTTTTTACTGTGGGAGTGCTGGAACACTGGAACAGGTTGCCCAGAGAAGTTGTGGGTGTCCCATCCCTGAAAGTATTCAAGGTCGCCTTGGACGGGGCTTGGAGCAGCAACAAAGGAGAAGCTTGATGGTAGAGAAACAAAGTTGGACTATAGAAGAAACTCGGATTGAAGTATAGGATCAAGTTTTCTCTCAGCTCTTGGGGTAAATTCAAAGTTGTACAAAATGACATTTATCTGTGCTATTCACTACTGTAACAGAAAGTTTCATGAAAACTGTACAGAAGATAGTAAATTTTAAAAGAGATAAGAATTACAGCATAAAATCCATGGGATAGGTTACAACATGAGACACTCTCTAAGAGAAAATCTCTTTGTTTCAGCACTTCATCGGGGTAAGATTTCATGAAGTGCCAAAGAAGGCGGCAAAATATCATTCGGGACATTATTTACTGGAATTCAGCCTGGCCATTAGTAGGAACTGCCTTTGAACATATCATGTAGATATACCACACACGCTTTCCCTTCACTGAAAAATTACTGTTTACAACAAATAAGCAATTGACGATCAAAATTGATTGAAAGCATCTTAAACATGTCAAGTATTTCATTGTAGATGATCTGTGATCCAAATGCTTCTTCCACCTTCGAGAGGGACAGAAGAATTCTTCCATATCATGATGGTTTAAAATTGTATCAACCAATGTTTTCTGCTGAAAAGATATCATCTATTTTTTTCTATTTTTGGAAGAAAATATTCCTAGACATACAACAGGTGAGAACTAAGTAATTTTAAAGAAACAAATGAAATGAAAATATTCTGTAAATAGAATGAAATGAAAAGCTGTGTTTTAAATAGGAGCTAAATATTAAACAGAATTTTTGTACCAGGCATTTGAATTACTGCACCAGCTCTTTTGCCCATCAAGAGAGGCATTTAGCATTTCAGTCTTTTCCAAGGTGTTCATGATCTGCTATGCTGATCTCTGTGTGTGCCTAGGTGTGTGTGGAGGGGGGGGCATATGAAGGGGAGTGTGTATGTTTGCTTTACAATTGTTGTGGCAGATTCATGCCTCAGCTCCACATTTTGTTTTAAAAAGGTCACACCGAGTGGATATGAAGTTTACTATCAACAAGAGATCGATTCCCAAATCATCCATTTGACTCTCCCTTATAAATCATGTGCTTTGTTGCATATTTTATCAAATATACTTTCAAGCCAGATGGAGGAAGGAGGATGTGGGAATCCCTCCACCATCTTGCAACTTTTATGTAAGTAGGTTTTCAAGAAAATCATCATTTCTCTTTTAAATATGTCTGGAACAGGCATGATGGTAGTGTCAACCTGTTGGAGTTTTTGTTGCTGGAAGAAGTTGTACAAAAGGATTGGTTTTTACATTGACCAGTTACTGAATCAAGCGCAGGAATACATTGGAAATTTAGCTGGGGGTTCCTTTTCCCAGCAGACTACTTCTAGAACGAGCTTGTACACTGAAGCTGACTCTTTTGCTCTCTTTTTGTTTCTTTCCTATTTTCTTGGCTTCTTTGCCACTATCTAGACAATTTTGGAACTTTGTTCCCAACTAAAATGGTTTCAATAGTCTGATTGTGATCATACATTTTTACAAGGAATTTTTAAAATCTTTCCTCGAGTCCAGAAAGTCAAGGACTTAGATCTTTTTCTTCCCTTATCAATATTGCCATGAAATTGATAAATAAAGACCAACTCTTTATTTTTGTTTTTAACCCACGTAGATAATTCCCATCCATTAATCCATTTTGTGGACCAATAGCTGCCATTCTGATGGAAGCTGTCACTTCTTAACAATAGGCATTCTGTGACTATGTTGACTGCACTTTGGGTGAAGATCCTAACTGGTCTTAGATATACATAGGGAGAAATTTGCTCAGCCAGTGTCAGTCTTAAGCATGCGTATCAGAAGATCTTTCTAGAGCTGGGAATTTTCCCATGAAAGGGATTCAGTTAGGGAAGAGACACTTGTGCCAGAGTTTTACATTCTTCTTGAACACTGCTTAAGGAACTTAGATGCCATGTCCATTTGGATCTCTGTCTGCACAGAACTTTGTCATGCCAGCGCTTTGAAATGCATCTTGAAGAGAATTCACTAGCACAGAATGAAAGAGAGTGGAAGGGGTTGGTGGGGCTAACCAGGCCCAACCCCCCTGCCTAAACCAGGATACCTAGAGCCTCTTGCCCAGGATTCTATCTGGGTGTACTTTTAATGTCTTCAAAGATCCAGGCTCCACAATCTTTCTGGGCAGTCTGTGCCGTGGTTCAGTCACCCTGACAGTAAAGAAACATTTACTGATGTTCAAAGGCAATCTCCTGTATTTCAGTGTGTGCCCACTGCCTCTTGTCTTTTCCCTCAGCATCACTGAAAAGACACTGATTCCCTCCCCTTTGCACTATTGCTTCCATATGTATGTGTGATGCCATGTAGAGGTATGTCAAAAACCTCCCTGAAGCCCAGGCAGATAATATTCCCTTCATCTACCAGTCAAGTTGATTCATCAGAGGAGTTTAAAGTGATGTTCAGCATGAAATTCCCCTGAAAAATCATGCTAACTACATTATTTGGTCATCTGTCATGTGCCTGGCAAGGATTTCCAGGAAGAGCTGCTTCATCAACTTCCTGGGGATAAAAAAGAGGCTGGCTGGTTTGTACTATGGCGAGTCCTCTTAATTGCCTTTTTTGAAGATGGGTGTCATTTGCTAACATCCACTCTTTAGCTCCTCTTCTCATCTACACCTCGGCAAAAAGCTTTTCCACTATGTCTGGCTAGGAAAAACTGTGCCAGCACAGAAAACATCTCCCATCGTGTTCTAGAAGTTGCACGGATGTCTGCCAAGTGTTTGGCAGGAAGAAAAGTTGTCCAAAACAGCTTCCAATCGAATGTTCCTGTGATTGAAAAAGTCAGGAGAGTGCAAAGGTACTGTTTTCTATCAGTTGGCAAGGTGCGCACACAATCCCAGTGTTGTACAGCTTGCTTCTTCACCTTCCCGAAGCTGCCGCTCTCGCCGGCTGCCGGAGCCCAAGAAGCGGCTTCTTCGCGCAAAGACGATTGTGCCGCTCACAGTGCTCTCCTTAGCGCGGCTTCTGCCGAAAGACGCCCGGCAGCGGCTCTTACCTCCGGAGAGCATCCTACCTTCGTCTTTAGCTCCTCTTCTCATCTACACCTCGGCAAAACGCTTTTCCACTATGTCTGGCTAGGAAAAACTGTGCCAGCACAGAAAACATCTCCCATCGTGTTCTAGAAGTTGCACGGATGTCTGCCAAGTGTTTGGCAGGAAGAAAAGAAAAGTTGTCCAAAACAGCTTCCAATCGAATGTTCCTGTGATTGAAAAAGTCAGGAGAGTGCAAAGGTACTGTTTTCTATCAGTTGGCAAGGTGCGCACACAATCCCAGTGTTGTACAGCTTGCTTCTTCACCTTCCCGAAGCTGCCGCTCTCGCCGGCTGCCGGAGCCCAAGAAGCGGCTTCTTCGCGCAAAGACGATTGTGCCGCTCACAGGGCTCTCCTTAGCGCGGCTTCTGCCGAAAGACGCCCGGCAGCGGCTCTTACCTCCGGAGAGCATCCTACCTTCGTCTTTCGCGTCTTATGTAGTCTACACCTCGGCAAAAAGCTTTTCCACTATGTCTGGCTAGGAAAAACTGTGCCAGCACAGAAAACATCTCCCATCGTGTTCTAGAAGTTGCACGGATGTCTGCCAAGTGTTTGGCAGGAAGAAAAGAAAAGTTGTCCAAAACAGCTTCCAATCGAATGTTCCTGTGATTGGAAAAGTCAGGAGAGTGCAAAGGTACTGTTTTCTATCAGTTGGCAAGGTGCGCACACAATCCCAGTGTTGTACAGCTTGCTTCTTCACCTTCCCGAAGCTGCCGCTCTCGCCGGCTGCCGGAGCCCAAGAAGCGGCTTCTTCGCGCAAAGACGATTGTGCCGCTCACAGTGCTCTCCTTAGCGCGGCTTCTGCCGAAAGACGCCCGGCAGCGGCTCTTACCTCCGGAGAGCATCCTACCTTCGTCTTTCGCGTCTTATGTAGTCTACACCTCGGCAAAAAGCTTTTCCACTATGTCTGGCTAGGAAAAACTGTGCCAGCACAGAAAACATCTCCCATCGTGTTCTAGAAGTTGCACGGATGTCTGCCAAGTGTTTGGCAGGAAGAAAAGAAAAGTTGTCCAAAACAGCTTCCAATCGAATGTTCCTGTGATTGAAAAAGTCAGGAGAGTGCAAAGGTACTGTTTTCTATCAGTTGGCAAGGTGCGCACACAATCCCAGTGTTGTACAGCTTGCTTCTTCACCTTCCCGAAGCTGCCGCTCTCGCCGGCTGCCGGAGCCCAAGAAGCGGCTTCTTCGCGCAAAGACGATTGTGCCGCTCACAGTGCTCTCCTTAGCGCGGCTTCTGCCGAAAGACGCCCGGCAGCGGCTCTTACCTCCGGAGAGCATCCTACCTTCGTCTTTCGCGTCTTTTGTAGTCTACATCTTAGCAAAACGCTTTTCCACTATGTCTGGCTAGGAAAAACTGTGCCAGCACAGAAAACATCTCCCATCGTGTTCTAGAAGTTGCACGGATGTCTGCCAAGTGTTTGGCAGGAAGAAAAGAAAAGTTGTCCAAAACAGCTTCCAATCGAATGTTCCTGTGATTGAAAAAGTCAGGAGAGTGCAAAGGTACTGTTTTCTATCAGTTGGCAAGGTGCGCACACAATCCCAGTGTTGTACAGCTTTCTTCTTCACCTTCCCGAAGCTGCCGCTCTCGCCGGCTCCCGGAGCCCAAGAAGCGGCTTCTTCGCGCAAAGACGATTGTGCCGCTCACAGTGCTCTCCTTAGCGCGGCTTCTGCCGAAAGACGCCCGGCAGCGGCTCTTACCTCCGGAGAGCATCCTACCTTCGTCTTTAGCTCCTCTTCTCATCTACACCTCGGCAAAACGCTTTTCCACTATGTCTGGCTAGGAAAAACTGTGCCAGCACAGAAAACATCTCCCATCGTGTTCTAGAAGTTGCACGGATGTCTGCCAAGTGTTTGGCAGGAAGAAAAGTTGTCCAAAACAGCTTCCAATCGAATGTTCCTGTGATTGGAAAAGTCAGGAGAGTGCAAAGGTACTGTTTTCTATCAGTTGGCAAGGTGCGCACACAATCCCAGTGTTGTACAGCTTGCTTCTTCACCTTCCCGAAGCTGCCGCTCTCGCCGGCTGCCGGAGCCCAAGAAGCGGCTTCTTCGCGCAAAGACGATTGTGCCGCTCACAGTGCTCTCCTTAGCGCGGCTTCTGCCGAAAGACGCCCGGCAGCGGCTCTTACCTCCGGAGAGCATCCTACCTTCGTCTTTAGCTCCTCTTCTCATCTACACCTCGGCAAAACGCTTTTCCACTATGTCTGGCTAGGAAAAACTGTGCCAGCACAGAAAACATCTCCCATCGTGTTCTAGAAGTTGCACGGATGTCTGCCAAGTGTTTGGCAGGAAGAAAAGAAAAGTTGTCCAAAACAGCTTCCAATCGAATGTTCCTGTGATTGGAAAAGTCAGGAGAGTGCAAAGGTACTGTTTTCTATCAGTTGGCAAGGTGCGCACACAATCCCAGTGTTGTACAGCTTGCTTCTTCACCTTCCCGAAGCTGCCGCTCTCGCCGGCTGCCGGAGCCCAAGAAGCGGCTTCTTCGCGCAAAGACGATTGTGCCGCTCACAGTGCTCTCCTTAGCGCGGCTTCTGCCGAAAGACGCCCGGCAGCGGCTCTTACCTCCGGAGAGCATCCTACCTTCGTCTTTCGCGTCTTTTGTAGTCTACATCTTAGCAAAACGCTTTTCCACTATGTCTGGCTAGGAAAAACTGTGCCAGCACAGAAAACATCTCCCATCGTGTTCTAGAAGTTGCACGGATGTCTGCCAAGTGTTTGGCAGGAAGAAAAGAAAAGTTGTCCAAAACAGCTTCCAATCGAATGTTCCTGTGATTGGAAAAGTCAGGAGAGTGCAAAGGTACTGTTTTCTATCAGTTGGCAAGGTGCGCACACAATCCCAGTGTTGTACAGCTTTCTTCTTCACCTTCCCGAAGCTGCCGCTCTCGCCGGCTCCCGGAGCCCAAGAAGCGGCTTCTTCGCGCAAAGACGATTGTGCCGCTCACAGGGCTCTCCTTAGCGCGGCTTCTGCCGAAAGACGCCCGGCAGCGGCTCTTACCTCCGGAGAGCATCCTACCTTCGTCTTTCGCGTCTTATGTAGTCTACACCTCGGCAAAAAGCTTTTCCACTATGTCTGGCTAGGAAAAACTGTGCCAGCACAGAAAACATCTCCCATCGTGTTCTAGAAGTTGCACGGATGTCTGCCAAGTGTTTGGCAGGAAGAAAAGAAAAGTTGTCCAAAACAGCTTCCAATCGAATGTTCCTGTGATTGGAAAAGTCAGGAGAGTGCAAAGGTACTGTTTTCTATCAGTTGGCAAGGTGCGCACACAATCCCAGTGTTGTACAGCTTGCTTCTTCACCTTCCCGAAGCTGCCGCTCTCGCCGGCTGCCGGAGCCCAAGAAGCGGCTTCTTCGCGCAAAGACGATTGTGCCGCTCACAGTGCTCTCCTTAGCGCGGCTTATGCCGAAAGACGCCCGGCAGCGGCTCTTACCTCCGGAGAGCATCCTACCTTCCTCTTTAGCTCCTCTTCTCATCTACACCTCGGCAACAAGCTTTTCCACTATGTCTGGCTAGGAAAAACTGTGCCAGCACAGAAAACATCTCCCATCGTGTTCTAGAAGTTGCACGGATGTCTGCCAAGTGTTTGGCAGGAAGAAAAGTTGTCCAAAACAGCTTCCAATCGAATGTTCCTGTGATTGGAAAAGTCAGGAGAGTGCAAAGGTACTGTTTTCTATCAGTTGGCAAGGTGCGCACACAATCCCAGTGTTGTACAGCTTGCTTCTTCACCTTCCCGAAGCTGCCGCTCTCGCCGGCTGCCGGAGCCCAAGAAGCGGCTTCTTCGCGCAAAGACGATTGTGCCGCTCACAGCGCTCTCCTTAGCGCGGCTTCTGCCGAAAGACGCCCGGCAGCGGCTCTTACCTCCGGAGAGCATCCTACCTTCCTCTTTAGCTCCTCTTCTCATCTACACCTCGGCAACAAGCTTTTCCACTATGTCTGGCTAGGAAAAACTGTGCCAGCACAGAAAACATCTCCCATCGTGTTCTAGAAGTTGCACGGATGTCTGCCAAGTGTTTGGCAGGAAGAAAAGTTGTCCAAAACAGCTTCCAATCGAATGTTCCTGTGATTGGAAAAGTCAGGAGAGTGCAAAGGTACTGTTTTCTATCAGTTGGCAAGGTGCGCACACAATCCCAGTGTTGTACAGCTTGCTTCTTCACCTTCCCGAAGCTGCCGCTCTCGCCGGCTGCCGGAGCCCAAGAAGCGGCTTCTTCGCGCAAAGACGATTGTGCCGCTCACAGTGCTCTCCTTAGCGCGGCTTCTGCCGAAAGACGCCCGGCAGCGGCTCTTACCTCCGGAGAGCATCCTACCTTCGTCTTTAGCTCCTCTTCTCATCTACACCTCGGCAAAACGCTTTTCCACTATGTCTGGCTAGGAAAAACTGTGCCAGCACAGAAAACATCTCCCATCGTGTTCTAGAAGTTGCACGGATGTCTGCCAAGTGTTTGGCAGGAAGAAAAGAAAAGTTGTCCAAAACAGCTTCCAATCGAATGTTCCTGTGATTGAAAAAGTCAGGAGAGTGCAAAGGTACTGTTTTCTATCAGTTGGCAAGGTGCGCACACAATCCCAGTGTTGTACAGCTTGCTTCTTCACCTTCCCGAAGCTGCCGCTCTCGCCGGCTGCCGGAGCCCAAGAAGCGGCTTCTTCGCGCAAAGACGATTGTGCCGCTCACAGTGCTCTCCTTAGCGCGGCTTCTGCCGAAAGACGCCCGGCAGCGGCTCTTACCTCCGGAGAGCATCCTACCTTCGTCTTTCGCGTCTTTTGTAGTCTACATCTTAGCAAAACGCTTTTCCACTATGTCTGGCTAGGAAAAACTGTGCCAGCACAGAAAACATCTCCCATCGTGTTCTAGAAGTTGCACGGATGTCTGCCAAGTGTTTGGCAGGAAGAAAAGAAAAGTTGTCCAAAACAGCTTCCAATCGAATGTTCCTGTGATTGGAAAAGTCAGGAGAGTGCAAAGGTACTGTTTTCTATCAGTTGGCAAGGTGCGCACACAATCCCAGTGTTGTACAGCTTGCTTCTTCACCTTCCCGAAGCTGCCACTCTCAGGAGGTAAGAGCCGCTGCCGGGCGTCTTTCGGCAGAAGCCGCGCTAAGGGGAGTACTGTGAGCGGCACAATCGTCTTGCGCGAAGAAGCCGCTTCTTGGGCTCCGGCAGCCGGCGAGAGCGGCAGCTTCGGGAAGGTGAAGAAGAAAGCTGTACAACACTGGGATTGTGTGCGCACCTTGCCAACTGATAGAAAACAGTACCTTTGCACTCTCCTGACTTTTCCAATCACAGGAACATTCGATTGGAAGCTGTTTTGGACAACTTTTCTTTTCTTCCTGCCAAACACTTGGCAGACATCCGTGCAACTTCTAGAACACGATGGGAGATGTTTTCTGTGCTGGCACAGTTTTTCCTAGCCAGACATAGTGGAAAAGCGTTTTGCTAAGATGTAGACTACAAAAGACGCGAAAGACGAAGGTAGGATGCTCTCCGGAGGTAAGAGCCGCTGCCGGGCGTCTTTCGGCAGAAGCCGCGCTAAGGAGAGCACTGTGAGCGGCACAATCGTCTTTGCGCGAAGAAGCCGCTTCTTGGGCTCCGGCAGCCGGCGAGAGCGGCAGCTTCGGGAAGGTGAAGAAGCAAGCTGTACAACACTGGGATTGTGTGCGCACCTTGCCAACTGATAGAAAACAGTACCTTTGCACTCTCCTGACTTTTCCAATCACAGGAACATTCGATTGGAAGCTGTTTTGGACAACTTTTCTTTTCTTCCTGCCAAACACTTGGCAGACATCCGTGCAACTTCTAGAACACGATGGGAGATGTTTTCTGTGCTGGCACAGTTTTTCCTAGCCAGACATAGTGGAAAAGCGTTTTGCTAAGATGTAGACTACAAAAGACGCGAAAGACGAAGGTAGGATGCTCTCCGGAGGTAAGAGCCGCTGCCGGGCGTCTTTCGGCAGAAGCCGCGCTAAGGAGAGCCCTGTGAGCGGCACAATCGTCTTTGCGCGAAGAAGCCGCTTCTTGGGCTCCGGGAGCCGGCGAGAGCGGCAGCTTCGGGAAGGTGAAGAAGAAAGCTGTACAACACTGGGATTGTGTGCGCACCTTGCCAACTGATAGAAAACAGTACCTTTGCACTCTCCTGACTTTTCCAATCACAGGAACATTCGATTGGAAGCTGTTTTGGACAACTTTTCTTTTCTTCCTGCCAAACACTTGGCAGACATCCGTGCAACTTCTAGAACACGATGGGAGATGTTTTCTGTGCTGGCACAGTTTTTCCTAGCCAGACATAGTGGAAAAGCTTTTTGCCGAGGTGTAGACTACATAAGACGCGAAAGACGAAGGTAGGATGCTCTCCGGAGGTAAGAGCCGCTGCCGGGCGTCTTTCGGCAGAAGCCGCGCTAAGGAGAGCACTGTGAGCGGCACAATCGTCTTTGCGCGAAGAAGCCGCTTCTTGGGCTCCGGCAGCCGGCGAGAGCGGCAGCTTCGGGAAGGTGAAGAAGCAAGCTGTACAACACTGGGATTGTGTGCGCACCTTGCCAACTGATAGAAAACAGTACCTTTGCACTCTCCTGACTTTTCCAATCACAGGAACATTCGATTGGAAGCTGTTTTGGACAACTTTTCTTTTCTTCCTGCCAAACACTTGGCAGACATCCGTGCAACTTCTAGAACACGATGGGAGATGTTTTCTGTGCTGGCACAGTTTTTCCTAGCCAGACATAGTGGAAAAGCTTTTTGCCGAGGTGTAGACTACATAAGACGCGAAAGACGAAGGTAGGATGCTCTCCGGAGGTAAGAGCCGCTGCCGGGCGTCTTTCGGCAGAAGCCGCGCTAAGGAGAGCCCTGTGAGCGGCACAATCGTCTTTGCGCGAAGAAGCCGCTTCTTGGGCTCCGGCAGCCGGCGAGAGCGGCAGCTTCGGGAAGGTGAAGAAGCAAGCTGTACAACACTGGGATTGTGTGCGCACCTTGCCAACTGATAGAAAACAGTACCTTTGCACTCTCCTGACTTTTTCAATCACAGGAACATTCGATTGGAAGCTGTTTTGGACAACTTTTCTTTTCTTCCTGCCAAACACTTGGCAGACATCCGTGCAACTTCTAGAACACGATGGGAGATGTTTTCTGTGCTGGCACAGTTTTTCCTAGCCAGACATAGTGGAAAAGCGTTTTGCCGAGGTGTAGATGAGAAGAGGAGCTAAAGACGAAGGTAGGATGCTCTCCGGAGGTAAGAGCCGCTGCCGGGCGTCTTTCGGCAGAAGCCGCGCTAAGGAGAGCCCTGTGAGCGGCACAATCGTCTTTGCGCGAAGAAGCCGCTTCTTGGGCTCCGGGAGCCGGCGAGAGCGGCAGCTTCGGGAAGGTGAAGAAGAAAGCTGTACAACACTGGGATTGTGTGCGCACCTTGCCAACTGATAGAAAACAGTACCTTTGCACTCTCCTGACTTTTCCAATCACAGGAACATTCGATTGGAAGCTGTTTTGGACAACTTTTCTTTTCTTCCTGCCAAACACTTGGCAGACATCCGTGCAACTTCTAGAACACGATGGGAGATGTTTTCTGTGCTGGCACAGTTTTTCCTAGCCAGACATAGTGGAAAATCTTTTTGCCGAGGTGTAGATGAGAAGAGGAGCTAAAGACGAAGGTAGGATGCTCTCCGGAGGTAAGAGCCGCTGCCGGGCGTCTTTCGGCAGAAGCCGCGCTAAGGAGAGCACTGTGAGCGGCACAATCGTCTTTGCGCGAAGAAGCCGCTTCTTGGGCTCCGGCAGCCGGCGAGAGCGGCAGCTTCGGGAAGGTGAAGAAGCAAGCTGTACAACACTGGGATTGTGTGCGCACCTTGCCAACTGATAGAAAACAGTACCTTTGCACTCTCCTGACTTTTCCAATCACAGGAACATTCGATTGGAAGCTGTTTTGGACAACTTTTCTTTTCTTCCTGCCAAACACTTGGCAGACATCCGTGCAACTTCTAGAACACGATGGGAGATGTTTTCTGTGCTGGCACAGTTTTTCCTAGCCAGACATAGTGGAAAAGCTTTTTGCCGAGGTGTAGACTACATAAGACGCGAAAGACGAAGGTAGGATGCTCTCCGGAGGTAAGAGCCGCTGCCGGGCGTCTTTCGGCAGAAGCCGCGCTAAGGAGAGCCCTGTGAGCGGCACAATCGTCTTTGCGCGAAGAAGCCGCTTCTTGGGCTCCGGCAGCCGGCGAGAGCGGCAGCTTCGGGAAGGTGAAGAAGCAAGCTGTACAACACTGGGATTGTGTGCGCACCTTGCCAACTGATAGAAAACAGTACCTTTGCACTCTCCTGACTTTTTCAATCACAGGAACATTCGATTGGAAGCTGTTTTGGACAACTTTTCTTTTCTTCCTGCCAAACACTTGGCAGACATCCGTGCAACTTCTAGAACACGATGGGAGATGTTTTCTGTGCTGGCACAGTTTTTCCTAGCCAGACATAGTGGAAAAGCGTTTTGCCGAGGTGTAGATGAGAAGAGGAGCTAAAGACGAAGGTAGGATGCTCTCCGGAGGTAAGAGCCGCTGCCGGGCGTCTTTCGGCAGAAGCCGCGCTAAGGAGAGCACTGTGAGCGGCACAATCGTCTTTGCGCGAAGAAGCCGCTTCTTGGGCTCCGGCAGCCGGCGAGAGCGGCAGCTTCGGGAAGGTGAAGAAGCAAGCTGTACAACACTGGGATTGTGTGCGCACCTTGCCAACTGATAGAAAACAGTACCTTTGCACTCTCCTGACTTTTTCAATCACAGGAACATTCGATTGGAAGCTGTTTTGGACAACTTTTCTTCCTGCCAAACACTTGGCAGACATCCGTGCAACTTCTAGAACACGATGGGAGATGTTTTCTGTGCTGGCACAGTTTTTCCTAGCCAGACATAGTGGAAAAGCTTTTTGCCGAGGTGTAGATGAGAAGAGGAGCTAAAGAGTGGATGTTAGCAAATGACACCCATCTTCAAAAAAGGCAATTAAGAGGACTCGCCATAGTACAAACCAGCCAGCCTCTTTTTTATCCCCAGGAAGTTGATGAAGCAGCTCTTCCTGGAAATCCTTGCCAGGCACATGACAGATGACCAAATAATGTAGTTAGCATGATTTTTCAGGGGAATTTCATGCTGAACATCACTTTAAACTCCTCTGATGAATCAACTTGACTGGTAGATGAAGGGAATATTATCTGCCTGGGCTTCAGGGAGGTTTTTGACATACCTCTACATGGCATCACACATACATATGGAAGCAATAGTGCAAAGGGGAGGGAATCAGTGTCTTTTCAGTGATGCTGAGGGAAAAGACAAGAGGCAGTGGGCACACACTGAAATACAGGAGATTGCCTTTGAACATCAGTAAATGTTTCTTTACTGTCAGGGTGACTGAACCACGGCACAGACTGCCCAGAAAGATTGTGGAGCCTGGATCTTTGAAGACATTAAAAGTACACCCAGATAGAATCCTGGGCAAGAGGCTCTAGGTATCCTGGTTTAGGCAGGGGGGTTGGGCCTGGTTAGCCCCACCAACCCCTTCCACTCTCTTTCATTCTGTGCTAGTGAATTCTCTTCAAGATGCATTTCAAAGCGCTGGCATGACAAAGTTCTGTGCAGACAGAGATCCAAATGGACATGGCATCTAAGTTCCTTAAGCAGTGTTCAAGAAGAATGTAAAACTCTGGCACAAGTGTCTCTTCCCTAACTGAATCCCTTTCATGGGAAAATTCCCAGCTCTAGAAAGATCTTCTGATACGCATGCTTAAGACTGACACTGGCTGAGCAAATTTCTCCCTATGTATATCTAAGACCAGTTAGGATCTTCACCCAAAGTGCAGTCAACATAGTCACAGAATGCCTATTGTTAAGAAGTGACAGCTTCCATCAGAATGGCAGCTATTGGTCCACAAAATGGATTAATGGATGGGAATTATCTACGTGGGTTAAAAACAAAAATAAAGAGTTGGTCTTTATTTATCAATTTCATGGCAATATTGATAAGGGAAGAAAAAGATCTAAGTCCTTGACTTTCTGGACTCGAGGAAAGATTTTAAAAATTCCTTGTAAAAATGTATGATCACAATCAGACTATTGAAACCATTTTAGTTGGGAACAAAGTTCCAAAATTGTCTAGATAGTGGCAAAGAAGCCAAGAAAATAGGAAAGAAACAAAAAGAGAGCAAAAGAGTCAGCTTCAGTGTACAAGCTCGTTCTAGAAGTAGTCTGCTGGGAAAAGGAACCCCCAGCTAAATTTCCAATGTATTCCTGCGCTTGATTCAGTAACTGGTCAATGTAAAAACCAATCCTTTTGTACAACTTCTTCCAGCAACAAAAACTCCAACAGGTTGACACTACCATCATGCCTGTTCCAGACATATTTAAAAGAGAAATGATGATTTTCTTGAAAACCTACTTACATAAAAGTTGCAAGATGGTGGAGGGATTCCCACATCCTCCTTCCTCCATCTGGCTTGAAAGTATATTTGATAAAATATGCAACAAAGCACATGATTTATAAGGGAGAGTCAAATGGATGATTTGGGAATTGATCTCTTGTTGATAGTAAACTTCATATCCACTCGGTGTGACCTTTTTAAAACAAAATGTGGAGCTGAGGCATGAATCTGCCACAACAATTGTAAAGCAAACATACACACTCCCCTTCATATGCCCCCCCCTCCACACACACCTAGGCACACACAGAGATCAGCATAGCAGATCATGAACACCTTGGAAAAGACTGAAATGCTAAATGCCTCTCTTGATGGGCAAAAGAGCTGGTGCAGTAATTCAAATGCCTGGTACAAAAATTCTGTTTAATATTTAGCTCCTATTTAAAACACAGCTTTTCATTTCATTCTATTTACAGAATATTTTCATTTCATTTGTTTCTTTAAAATTACTTAGTTCTCACCTGTTGTATGTCTAGGAATATTTTCTTCCAAAAATAGAAAAAAATAGATGATATCTTTTCAGCAGAAAACATTGGTTGATACAATTTTAAACCATCATGATATGGAAGAATTCTTCTGTCCCTCTCGAAGGTGGAAGAAGCATTTGGATCACAGATCATCTACAATGAAATACTTGACATGTTTAAGATGCTTTCAATCAATTTTGATCGTCAATTGCTTATTTGTTGTAAACAGTAATTTTTCAGTGAAGGGAAAGCGTGTGTGGTATATCTACATGATATGTTCAAAGGCAGTTCCTACTAATGGCCAGGCTGAATTCCAGTAAATAATGTCCCGAATGATATTTTGCCGCCTTCTTTGGCACTTCATGAAATCTTACCCCGATGAAGTGCTGAAACACAGAGATTTTCTCTTAGAGAGTGTCTCATGTTGTAACCTATCCCATGGATTTTATGCTGTAATTCTTATCTCTTTTAAAATTTACTATCTTCTGTACAGTTTTCATGAAACTTTCTGTTACAGTAGTGAATAGCACAGATAAATGTCATTTTGTACAACTTTGAATTTACCCCAAGAGCTGAGAGAAAACTTGATCCTATACTTCAATCCGAGTTTCTTCTATAGTCCAACTTTGTTTCTCTACCATCAAGCTTCTCCTTTGTTGCTGCTCCAAGCCCCGTCCAAGGTGACCTTGAATACTTTCAGGGATGGGACACCCACAACTTCTCTGGGCAACCTGTTCCAGTGTTCCAGCACTCCCACAGTAAAAAAGGCCTTCCTTTCATCTAATATGTGTAGGAAATCATAAATCTAGGCATAGAAGCTTGGAGTGCAAATTTGAAATTCTTTGGATTTGAAGCACATTTTATATGAATACTGACTTACAGATGACTAAAAGATGTTGATGGGCATTTGAGCTGACAAGTTTTGAAAAAGTGCACGGAAATTAAAATTGAAACCACTAAAATTAAAAACTCCTTGCCATTTTCTTTTTCCTCTCCTATTCAAAATTGCATATGTCAGATATCAGGGCTTCATGCAAACCTCTCAGATGCTCTCAGAGAAAAAGCTTTTCTTTCAGACTAAGTTGCGGTTGACGTAGAACACTAGCAGGAGTGAAAGATTTTCTGGGCATTGGGGCAGCACGTTCTCCTTGGATTTGTGTGCAGAATGCATTTTATCCAAACTGGAAAATAGATCCCAGCTCTGTTCTATTCATCATTCTTACTTCATCAGGCCAGAAGATTCTGTGAAAAGTAGCCTGTGGACCTTGAAGACAGCGCATGTGAACCAGATGAGAGGTGATAGAGAAGTTGAGGGAGAGAAGAAAGAGCATATGGCTGAAACCAGAAAGTATTTCTCCACGTGATCATGGAAGATTGCAGGAGCCACTTGGTACTATCAAACCAGCCCGACTTGGCACTGGTGCCACTATGGGTCTGGGAGCCATGTTGCATATCGTGCATTTTAAGGAGCCAGCTGGCCACACCCAGCCATATGCCCCCAAACACAAACCAAGCCCTTTTCTCTGGCAAACAAAACTCAGCTGCCCTGCTTCTGGATGGCAGATTGCAGGAGCCACTTGGTACTATCAAACCAGCCCAACTTGGCACTGGTGCCACCTTGGCTCTGGGAACCATCCTGCCTATTGTAGCTTTTCAGGAGCCAGCCGGTCACTCCCAGCCATAGGCACCCAAACAGAAACCTCGGCCCGTTTCCCTGGCAAACAAAAGTAAGCTGCCCCGCTTCTGGATGGCAGATTGCAGGAGCTACTTAGTACTATCAAATCAGCCCGACTTGGCACAGGTGCCACCTTGGATCTGGGAACCATCCTGTGTATCGTGGATTTTCAGGGGCCAGCCGGCCACTCTCAGCCATATGCCCCCAAACACAAACCACGGACCTTTTCTCTGGCAAACAAAAATCAGCTGCCCCACTTCTGGATGGCAGATTGCAGGAGCCACTTGGGACTATCACACCAGCACAACATGGCACTGCTGCCACCTTGGATCTGGGAACCATCCGGCGTATCGTGGATTTTCAGGGGCCAGCCGGTCATTCCCAGCCATATGCTCCCAAACACAAACCTCGGCCCTTTTCTCTGGCAAACAAAACTCAACTGCCCCTCTTCTGGATGGCAAATTGCAGGACGCCCTTGGTACTACAAAAAGAGCCCGACTTGGCAGTGGTGCCACCTTGGCTCTGGGAACCATCCTGCGTATCGAGCATTTTAAGGAGCCAGCCGGCAATTCCCAGCCGTATGCCCCAAAAAGAAACCACGGACCTTTTCTCTGGCAAAAAAAACTCAGCTGTCCCGCTTCTGGATGGCAGATTGCAGGAGTCACTTTGAACCATACAACCAGCCTTACTTGGCACTGGTGCCACCTTGGATCTGGGAACCATCCTGCCTATCGTTGATTTTCAGGGGCCAGCCTACCACTCTCGGCCATAGGCCCCCAAACACAAACCACAGCCCTTTTCTCTAGCAAACAAAATTTAGCTGCCCCGCTTCTGGATGGCAAATTGCAGGAGCCACTGGGTACTACAAAAACAGCCCGACTTGGCACTGGTGCCACCTTGCGTCTGGTTACCATGCGGCGTATCGTGCATTTTAAGGAGCCAGGTGGCCACTCCCAGCCATATGCCCCCAAACACAACCCACGGCCCTTTTCTCTGGCAAACAAAACTCAGCTGCCCCGCTTCTGGATGGCAGATTGCAGGAGACACTTGGTACTATCAAACCAGCCCGACTTGGCACTGGTGCCACCTTTGGTCTGGGAACCATCCTGCGTATTGTGGATTGTCAGGAGACAGCCGACCACTCTCGGCCACAGACCCCAATCAAAAACAAAGGTCCGTTTCCCTGGCAAAAAAAACTCAGCTGCCCCGCTTCTGGATGGGAGATTGCAGGAGGCACTTGACACTGTGAAACCAGCCCCACTTTGTACTGGTGCCACCTTGGGTCTGGGAACCATGCTGCGTATCGTGGATTTTCAGGAGCCAGCCGGCCACTGCCAGCCACAGGCCCCCAAACAAAAACCACAGCCTTTTTCTCTGGCAAACAAAACTCAGCTGCCCCGCTTCTGGATGGCAGATTGCAGGAGCCACTTGGTACTATCAAACCAGCCCGACTTGGCACTGGTGCCACCTTGGGTCTGGGAACCATCCTGCGTATCGATCTTTTTAATGAGACAGCCGGCCACTCCCAGCCATATGCCCCCAAACACAAACCAAGGCCCGTTTCCCTGGCAAACAAAAGTAAGCTGCCCCGCTTCTGGATGGCAGATTGCAGGAGCTACTTAGTACTATCAAATCAGCCCGACTTGGCACAGGTGCCACCTTGGATCTGGGAACCATCCTGTGTATCGTGGATATTCAGGGGCCACCCGGCCACTCTCAGCCATATGTCCCCAAACAGAAACCTCGGCCCGTTTCTCTGGCAAACAAAACTCAACTGCCCCTCTTCTGGATGGCAAATTGCAGGATGAACTTGATACTAAAACCGCAGGCCGACTTGGTAGTGGTGACACCTTGGGGCTGGGAACCATCATGCGTATCGAGCATTTTAAGGAGCCAACCGGCCACTCCCAGCAATATGCCCCCAAAAACAATCCACGGAATTTTTCACTGGCAAACAAAAATCAGCTGCCCCGCTTCTGGATGGCAGATTGCAGGAGCCACTTTGCACCATCAAACCAGCCCGACTTGGCACTGGTGCCACCTTGCATCTGGGAACCATGCTGCCTAGCGTGGATTTTCAGGAGCCAGCCGGCCACTCTCAGCCATAGGCCCCCATACAAAACCCACGGCCCGTTTCCCTGGCAAACAAAATTAAGCTGCCCCGCTTCTGGATGGCAGATTGCAGGACGCACTTGGTAGTATCAAACCAGCCCAACTTGGCACTGGTGCCACCTCTGGTCTGGGAACCATCCTGCGTATCGTGGGTTCAAAGGAGCCAGCCGGCCACTCCCAGCCACAGGCCCCCAAATACAAACAACGGCGCTTTTCCCTGGAAAACAAAACTCGCCTGCCAGCTTTTTGATGGCAGATTGCAGGAGCCACTTGGTACTATCAAACCAGCCCGACTTGGCACTGGTGCCACCTTGGGTCTGGGAACCATCCTGCGTATTGTGGGTTGTCAGGAGCCAGCCGAACACTCTCGGCCACAGACCCCAATCAAAAACAACGGCCCGTTTCACAGGCAAACAAAACTCAGCTGCCCCGCTTCTGGATGGGAGATTGCAGGAGGCACTTGACACTGTGAAACCAGCCCCACTTTGTACTGGTGCCACCTTGGGTCTGGGAACCATGCTGCGTATCATGGATTTTCAGGAGCCAGCCGGCCACTCCCAGCCACAGGCCCCCAAACACAAACCACAGCACTTTTCTCTGGAAAACAAAACTCAACTGCCCCTCTTCCTGATGGGAGATTGCAGGAGCCACTGGGTACTATGAAACCAGCCCTACTTGGCACTGGTGCCACCATGGGTCTGGTCACCATCCTGCCTATCGTAGCTTTTCAGGCGCCAGCCGGTCACTCCCAGCCATAGGCCCCCAGTCACAAACCTCGGCCCGTTTCCCTGGCAAACAAAAGTAAGCTACCCCGCTTCTGGATGGCAGATTGCAGGAGCCACTTTGTACCATCAAACCAGCCCGACTTGGCACTGGTGCCACCTCTGGTCTGGGAACCATCCTGCGTATCGTGGATTCTAAGGAGCCAGCTGGCCACTCCCAGCCACAGGCCCCCAAACACAAACAACGGCGCTTTTCCCTGGAAAACAAAACTCACCTGCCAACTTTTTGATGGCAGATTGCAGGAGCCACTTGGTACTATCAAACCACCCCAACTTGGCAACAAGTTGTTCCTGCAATCTGACATCCAGAAGCGGGGCAGCTTACTTTTGTTTGCCAGGGAAACGGACCGTTGTTTGTGTTTGGAGGCGTATGGCTGGGAGTGGCCGACTGGCTCCTTAAAATCCACGATACGCAGGATGGTTCCCAGACCAGAGGTGGCACCACTGACAAGTCGGGCTGGTTTGATAGTACCAAGTGGCTCCTGCAATCTGCCATCCAGAAGCGGGGCAGCTTACTTTTGTGTGCCAGGGAAACGGGCCGAGGTTTGTGACTGGGGACCTATGGCTGGGAGTGACCGGCTGCCTCCTGAAAAGTTACGATAGGCAGGATGGTGACCAGACCCATGGTGGCACCAGTGCCAAGTTGGGCTGCTTTGATAGTACCAAGTGGCTCCTGTAATCTGCCATCAAATAGTTGGTAGGCGAGTTTTGTTTTCCAGGGAAAAGCGCTGTTGTTTGTGTTTGGGGGCCTGTGGTAGGGAGTGGCCGGCTGGCTAATTAGAATCCACGATACACAGGATGGTTCCCAGACCCAAGGTGGCACCAGTGCCAAGACGGGCTAGTTTGATGGTGCAAAGTGGCTCCTGCAATCTGTCATCCAGAAGCGGGGTAGCTTACTTTTGTTTGCCAGGGAAACGGGCCGAGCTTTTTGTCTGGGGGCCTATGGCTGGGAGTGACCGGCTGGCTCCTGAAAAGCTACGATAGGCAGGATGGTGACCAGACCCATGGTGGCACCAGTGCCAAGTTGGGCTGATTTGATAAAACCAAGTGGCTCCTGCAATCTGCCATCAAAAAGTTGGCAGGAGAGTTTTGTTTTCCAGGGAAAAGCGCCGTTGTTTGTGTTTGGGGACCTGTGGCTGGGAGTGGCCGGCTGGCTCCTTAGAATCCATGATACGCAGCATGGTATCCAGACCCAAGGTGGCACCAGTGCCAAGTTTTGCTTGTTTGATAGTACCAAGTGGTTCCTGCAATCTGCCATCCAGAAGCGGGGCAGCTTACTTTTGTTTGCCAGGGAAAGGAGCCGAGGTTTTTGTCTGGGGGCCTATGGCTGGGAGTGACCGGCTGGCTCCTGAAAAGCTACGATAGGCAGGATGGTGACCAGACCCATGGTGGCACCAGTCCGAAGTTGGGCTGATTTGATAGTACCAAGTGGCTCCTGCAATCTGCCGTCAAAATTTGGCAGGCGAGTTTTGTTTTCCAGGGAAAAGCGCCGTTGTTTGTGTTTGGGGGCCTGTGGCTGGGAGTGGCCGGCTGGCTCCTTAGAATCCACGATACGCAGGATGGTTCCCAGACCCAAGGTGGCACCAGTGCCAAGTCGGGCTACTATGATGGTGCAAAGTGGCTCCTGCAATCTGCCATCCAGAAGCGGGGCAGCTTACTTTTGTTTGCCAGGGAAAAGGGCCGAGCATTGTGTCTCGGGACCTATGGCTGGGAGTGACCGGCTGGCTCCTGAAAAGCTCCGATAGGCAGGATGGTGACCAGACCCATGGTGGCACCAGTGCCAAGTTGGGCTGGTTTGATAGTACCAAGTGGCTCCTGCAATCTGCCATCAAAATGTCGGCAGGCGAGTTTTGTTTTCCAGGGAAAAGCGCCGTTGTTTGTGTTTGGGGACCTGTGGCTGGGAGTGGCCGGCTGGCTCCTTAGAATCCACGATACGCAGGATGGTTCCCAGACCTGAGATGGCACCAGAGCCAAGTCGGGCTGGTTTGATAGTACCAAGTGCGTCCTGCAATCTGCCATCCAGAAGCGGGGCAGCTTAATTTTGTTTGCCAGGGAAACGGGCCGAGCTTTTTGTCTGTGGGCCTATGGCTGGGAGTGAGCGGCTGGCTCCTGAAAAGCTACGATAGGCAGAATGGTGAGCAGACCCATGGTGGCACAAGTGCCAAGTTGGGCTGGTTTGATAGCACCAAGTGGCTCCTGCAATCTGCCATCAAAAAGTTGGCAGGCGAGTTTTGTTTTCCAGGGAAAAGCACCGTTGTTTGTGTTTGGGTGCCTATGTCTGGGAGTGGCCGGCTGGCTCCTTAGAATCCACGATACGCAGGATGGTTCCCAGACCAGAGGTGGCACCAGTGCAGAGTCGGGCTGGTTTGATAGTAGCAAGTGCGTCCTACAATCTGCCATCCAGAAGCGGGGCAGCTTACTTTTGTTTGCCAGGGAAAAGGGTCGAGCTTTGTGTCTGGGGGCCTATGGCTGGGAGTGACCGGCTAGGTCCTGAAAAGCTAAGGTAGGCAGGATGGTGACCAGACCCATGGTGGCACAAGTGCCAAGTTGGGCTGGTTTGATAGTACCAAGTGGCTCCTGCAATCTGCCATCAAAAAGTTGGCAGGCGAGTTTTGTTTTCCAGGGAAAAGCGCCGTTGTTTGTGTTTGGGGGCCTGTGGCTGGGAGTGGCCGGCTGGCTCCTTAGAATCCACGATACGCAGCATGGTATCCAGACCCAAGGTGGCACCAGTGCCAAGTCGGGCTGGTTTGATACTACCAAGTGGTTCCTGCAATCTGCCATCCAGAAGCAGGACAGCTTACTTTTGTTTGCCAGGGAAACGGGCCGAGGTTTTTGTCTGGGGGCCTATGGCTGGGAGTGACCGGCTGGCTCCTGAAAAGCTACGATAGGCAGGATGGTGACCAGACCCATGGTGGCACCAGTGCCAAGTTGGGCTGATTTGATAGTACCAAGTGGCTCCTGCAATCTGCCGTCAAAATTTGGCAGGCGAGTTTTGTTTTCCAGGGAAAAGCGCCGTTGTTTGTGTTTGGGGGCCTGTGGCAGGGAGTGGCCGGCTGGCTCCTTAGAATCCACGATACGCAGCATGGTTCCCAGACCAGAGGTGGCACCAGTTCCAAGTCGGGCTATTTGATGGTGAAAAGTGGTTCCTGCAATCTGCCATCCAGAAGCGGGGGAGCTTACTTTGGTTTGCCAGGGAAAAGGGCAGAGCATTGTGTCTGGGCGCCTATGGCTGGGAGTGACCGGCTGGCTCCTGAAAAGCTACGATAAGCAGGATGGTGACCAGACCCATGGTGGCACCAGTGCCAAGTTGGGCTGGTTTGATAGTACCAAGTGGCTCCTGCAATCTGCCATCAAAAAGTTGGCAGACGAGTTTTGTTTTCCAGGGAAACGGGCCGTTGTTTTTGTTTGGGGGCCTGTGGCTGGGAGTGGACTGATGGCTAATTAGAATCCACGATACGCAGGATGGTGACCAGACCCATGGTGGCACCAGTGCCAAGTCGGGCTGGTTTGATAGTACCAAGTGGCTCCTGGAATCTGCCATCCAGAAGCGGGACAACTTACTTTTGTTTGTCAGGGAAACGGGCCGAGGTTTGTGTCTGGGGGCCTATGGCTGGGAGTGACCGGCTGGCTCCTGAAAAGCTACGATAGGCAGGATGGTGACCAGACCCATGGTGGCACCAGTGCCAAGTTGGTCTGATTTGATAAAACCAAGTGGCTCCTGCAATCTCCCATCAAAAAGTTGGCAGGAGAGTTTTGTTTTCCAGGGAAAAGCGCCGTTGTTTGTGTTTGGGGGCCTGTGGCTGGGAGTGGCCGGCTGGCTCCTTAGAATCCACGATACGCAGCATGGTATCCAGACCCAAGGTGGCACCAGTGCCAAGTCGGGCTGGTTTGATAGTACCAAGTGGTTCCTGCAATCTGCCATCCAGAAGCGGGGCAGCTTACTTTTGTTTGCCAGGGAAACGGGCCGAGGTTTTTGTCTGGGGGCCTATGGCTGGGAGTGACCGGCTGGCTCCTGAAAAGCTACGATAGGCAGGATGGTGACCAGACCCATGGTGGCACCAGTGCCAAGTTGGGCTGGTTTGATAGTACCAAGTGGCTCCTGCAATCTGCCATCAAAATTTGGCAGGCGAGCTTTGTTTTCCAGGGAAAAGCGCCGTTGTTTGTGTTTGGGGGCCTGTGGCTGGGAGTGGCCGGCTGGCTCCTTAGAATCCACGATACGCAGGATGGTTCCCAGACCTGAGGTGGCACCAGTGCCAAGTCGGGCTAGTTTGATGGTGCAAAGTGGCTCCTGCAATCTGCCATCCAGAAGCGGGGCAGCTTAATTTTGTTTGCCAGGGAAACGGGCCGTGCTTTTTGTCTGGCGGCCTATGGCTGGGAGTGACCGTCTGGCTCCTGAAAAGCTACGATAGGCAGGATGGTGAGCAGACCCATGGTGGCACCAGTGCCAAGTTGAGCTGGTTTGATAGTACCAAGTGGCTCCTGCAATCTGCCATCAAAAAGTTGGCAGGCGAGTTTTGTTTTCCAGGGAAAAGCGCCGTTGTTTGTGTTTGGGGGCCTGTGGCTGGGAGTGGCCGGCTGGCTCCTTAGAATCCACGATACGCACCATGGTTCCCAGACCAGAGGTGGCACCAGTGCCAAGTTGGGCTGGTTTGATAGTACCAAGTGGTTCCTGCAATCTGCCATCCAGAAGCGGGGCAGCTTACTTTTGTTTGCCAGGGAAACGGGCCGAGGTTTGTGTCTGGGGGCCTATGGCTGGGAGTGACCGGCTGGCTCCTGAAAAGCTACGATAGGCAGGATGGTGACCAGACCCATGGTGGCACCAGTGCCAAGTTGGGCTGGTTTGATAGTACCAAGTGGCTCCTGCAATCTGCCATCAAAAAGTTGGCAGGCGAGTGTGTTATCCAGGGAAATGCGCAGTTGTTTGTGTTTGGGGGCCTGTGGCTGGGAGTGGCCGGCTAGGTCCTGAAAAGCTAAGATAGGCAGGATGGTGACCAGACCCATGGTGGCAGCAGTGCCAAGTTGGGCTGGTTTGATAGTACCAAGTGGCTCCTGCAATCTGCCATCAAAATTTGGCAGGCGAGTTTTGTTTTCCAGGGAAAAGCGCCGTTGTTTGTGTTTGGGGGCCTGTGGCTTGGAGTGGACGGCTGGCTCCTTAGAATCCACGATACGCAGCATGGTTCCCAGACCAGAGGTGGCACCAGTGCCACGTCGGGCTAGTTTGATGGTGCAAAGTGGCTCCTGCAATCTGCCATCCAGAAGCGGGGCAGCTTACTTTTCTTTGCCAGGGAAACGGGCCGAGCTTTTTGTCTGGGGGCCTATGGCTAGGAGTGACCGGCTGGCTCCTGAAAAGCTACGATAGGCAGGATGGTGAGCAGACCCATGGTGGCACCAGTGCCAAGTTGGGCTGGTTTGATAGTACCAAGTGGCTCCTGCAATCTGCCATCAAAAAGTTGGCAGGCGAGTTTTGTTTTCCAGGGAAAAGCGCCGTTGTTTGTGTTTGGGGGCCTGTGGCTGGGAGTGGACGGATGGCTGCTTAGAATCCACGATACGCAGGATGGTTCCCAGACCAGAGGTGGCACCAGTGCCTAGTCGGGCTGGTTTGATAATACCTAGTGGATCCTGCAATCTGCCATCCAGAAGCGGGACAGCTTACTTTTGTTTGCCAGGGAAACGGGCAGAGCTTTGTGTCACGGGGCCTATGGCTGGGAGTGACCGTCTAGGTCCTGAAAAGCTACGATAGGCAGGATGGTGACCAGACCTATGGTGGCACCAGTGCCAAGTTGGGCTGATTTGATAGTAGCAAGTGGCTCCTGCAATCTGCCATCAAAATGTTGGCAGGCGAGTTTTGTTTTCCAGGGAAAAGCGCCGTTGTTTGTGTTTGGGTGCGTGTGGCAGGGAGTGGCCGGCTGGCTGCTTAGAATCCACGATACGCAGGATGGTTCCCAGACCCAAGGTGGCACCAGTGCCAAGTTGGGCTGGTTTGATAGTACCAAGTGGTTCCTGCAATCTGCCATCCAGAAGCGGGGTAGCTTACTTTTGTTTGCCAGGGAAACGGGCCGAGTATTGTGTCTGGGGGCCTATGGCTGCGAGTGACCGGCTGGCTCCTGAAAAGCTACGATAGGCAGGATGGTGACCAGACCCATGGTGGCACCAGTGCCAAGTTGGGCTAATTTGATAGTACCAAGTGGCTCCTGCAATCTGCCATCCAGAAGCGGGGCAGCTTACTTTTGTTTGCCAGGGAAACGGGCCGAGGTTTGTGTCTCGGGGCCTATGGCTGGGAGTGACCGGCTGGCTCCTGAAAAGCTACGATAGGCAGGATGGTGACCAGACCCATGGTGGCACCAGTGCCAAGTTGGGCTGGTTTGATAGTACCAAGTGGCTCCTGCAATCTGCCATCAAAAAGTTGGCAGGCGAGTGTGTTATCCAGGGAAATGCGCAGTTGTTTGTGTTTGGGGGCCTGTGGCTGGGAGTGGCCGGCTGGCTCCTCAGAATCCACGATACGCAGCATGGTTCCCAGACCTGAGGTGGCACCAGTGCCAAGTCGGGCTGGTTTGGTGGTGAAAAGTGGCTCCTGCAATCTGCCATCCAGTAGCGGGATAACTTACTTTTGTTTGCCAGGGAAACGGGCCGAGGTTTTTGTCTGGGGGCCTATGGCTGGGAGTGACCGGCTGGCCTCTGAAATGCTACGATAGGCAGGATGGTGACCAGACCCATGGTGGCATCAGTGTCAAGTTGGGCTGGTTTGATATTACCAATTGGCTCCGGCAATCTGCCATCAAAATTGGGCAGGCGAGTTTTGTTTTCCAGGGAAAAGCGCCGTTGTTTTTGTTTGGGGGCCTGTGGCTGGGAGTGGACGGATGGCTAATTAGAATCCACGATACGCAGGATGGTTCCCAGACCCAAGGTGGCACCAGTGCCAAGTTGGGCTGGTTTGATAGTACCAAGTGGTTCCTGCAATCTGCCATCCAGAAGCGGGGTAGCTTACTTTTGTTTGCCAGGGAAACGGGCCGAGGTTTGTGTCTGGGGGCCTATGGCTGGGAGTGACCGGCTGGCTCCTGAAAAGCTACGATAGGCAGGATGGTGACCAGACCCATGGTGGCACCAGTGTCAAGTTGGGCTGGTTTGATAGTACCAAGTGGCTCCGGCAATCTGCCATCAAAATTTGGCAGGCGAGGTTTGTTTTCCAGTGAAAAGCGCCGTTGTTTTTGTTTGGGGGCCTGTGGGTGGGAGTGGCCGGATGGCTAATTAGAATCCACGATACGCAGCATGGTTCCCAGACCTGAGGTGGCACCAGTGCCGAGTCGGGCTAGTTTGATGGTGCAAAGTGGCTCCTGCAATCTGCCATCCAGAAGCGGGGCAGCTTGCTTTTGTTTGCCTGGGAAACGGGCCGAGCTTTTTGTCTGGGCGCCTATGGCTGGGAGTGACCGGCTGGCTCCTGAAAAGCTACGATAGGCAGGATGGTGACCAGACCCATGGTGGCACCAGTGCCAAGTTGGGCTGATTTGATAGTACCAAGTGGCTCCTGCAATCTGCCATCAAAATCGGCAGGTGAGTTTTGTTTTCCAGGGAAAAGCGCCGTTGTTTGTGTCTGGGGGCCTGTGGCTGGAGTGGCCGGCTGGCTCCTTAGAATCCACGATACGCAGGATGGTTCCCAGACCTGAGGTGGCACCAGTGCCAAGTCGGGCTAGTTTGATGGTGCAAAGTGGCTCCTGCAATCTGCCATCCAGAAGCGGGGCAGCTTACTTTTGTTTGCCAGGGAAACTGGCTGAGGTTTTTCTCTGGGGCCCTATGGCAGAGAGGGACCGGCTGGCTCCTGAAAAGCTATGATAGGCAGGATGGTGACCAGACCCATGGTGGCACCAGTGCCAAGTTGGGCTGATTTGATAGTACCAAGTGGCTCCTGCAATCTGCCATCAAAATGTTGGCAGGCGGGTTTTGTTTTCCAGGGAAAAGCGCCGTTGTTTGTGTTTGGGGGCCTGTGGCTGGGAGTGACCGGCTGGCTGCTTAGAATCCACGATACGCAGGATGGTTCCCAGACCCAAGGTGGCACCAGTGCCAAGTTGGGCTGGTTTGATAGTACCAAGTGGCTCCTGCAATCTGCCATCCAGAAGCGGGACAGCTTACTATTGTTTGCCAGGGAAACGGGTCGAGCTTTGTGTCTGGGGGCCTATGGCTGGGAGTGACCGGCTAGGTCCTGAAAAGCTAAGATAGGCAGGATGGTGACCAGACCCATGGTGGCAGCAGTGCCAAGTTGGGCTGGTTTGATAGTACCAAGTGGCTCCTGCAATCTGCCATCAAAATTTGGCAGGCGAGTTTTGTTTTCCAGGGAAAAGCGCCGTTGTTTGTGTTTGGGGGCCTGTGGCTGGGAGTGACCGGCTGGCTCCTTAGAATCCACGATACGCAGCATGGTTCCCAGACCAGAGGTGGCACCAGTGCCACGTCGGGCTAGTTTGATGGTGCAAAGTGGCTCCTGCAATCTGCCATCCAGAAGCGGGGCAGCTTACTTTTCTTTGCCAGGGAAACGGGCCGAGCTTTTTGTCTGGGGGCCTATGGCTAGGAGTGACCGGCTGGCTCCTGAAAAGCTACGATAGGCAGGATGGTGAGCAGACCCATGGTGGCACCAGTGCCAAGTTGGGCTGGTTTGATAGTACCAAGTGGCTCCTGCAATCTGCCATCAAAAAGTTGGCAGGCGAGTTTTGTTTTCCAGGGAAAAGCGCCGTTGTTTGTGTTTGGGGGCCTGTGGCTGGGAGTGGCCGGCTGGCTGCTTAGAATCCACGATACGCAGGATGGTTCCCAGACCAGAGGTGGCACCAGTGCCTAGTCGGGCTGGTTTGATAATACCTAGTGGTTCCTGCAATCTGCCATCCAGAAGCGGGACAGCTTACTTTTGTTTGCCAGGGAAACGGGCAGAGCTTTGTGTCACGGGGCCTATGGCTGGGAGTGACCGTCTAGGTCCTGAAAAGCTACGATAGGCAGGATGGTGACCAGACCTATGGTGGCACCAGTGCCAAGTTGGGCTGATTTGATAGTAGCAAGTGGCTCCTGCAATCTGCCATCAAAATGTTGGCAGGCGAGTTTTGTTTTCCAGGGAAAAGCGCCGTTGTTTGTGTTTGGGTGCGTGTGGCAGGGAGTGGCCGGCTGGCTGCTTAGAATCCACGATACGCAGGATGGTTCCCAGACCCAAGGTGGCACCAGTGCCAAGTTGGGCTGGTTTGATAGTACCAAGTGGTTCCTGCAATCTGCCATCCAGAAGCGGGGTAGCTTACTTTTGTTTGCCAGGGAAACGGGCCGAGTATTGTGTCTGGGGGCCTATGGCTGCGAGTGACCGGCTGGCTCCTGAAAAGCTACGATAGGCAGGATGGTGACCAGACCCATGGTGGCACCAGTGCCAAGTTGGGCTGGTTTGATAGTACCAAGTGGCTCCTGCAATCTGCCATCAAAATGTTGGCAGGCGAGTTTTGTTTTCCAGGGAAAAGCGCCGTTGATTTTGTTTGGGGGCCTGTGGCTGGGAGTGGCCGGCTGGCTCCTTAGAATCCACGATACGCGGCATGGTTCCCAGACCAGAGGTGGCACCAGTGCCAAGTTGGGCTGGTTTGATAGTACCAAGTGCGTCCTGCAATCTGCCATCCAGAAGCGGGGCAGCTTACTTTTGTTTGCCAGGGAAACGGGCCGAGGTTTGTGTCTGGGGGCCTATGGCTGGGAGTGACCGGCTGGCTCCTGAAAAGCTACGATAGGCAGGATGGTGACCAGACCCATGGTGGCACCAGTGCCAAGTTGGGCTGGTTTGATAGTACCAAGTGGCTCCTGCAATCTGCCATCAAAATGTTGGCAGGCGAGTTTCTTATCCAGGGAAAAGCGCCGTTGTTTGTGTTTGTGGGCCTGTGGCTGTGGGTGGCCGGCTGGCTCCTTAGAATCCACGATACGCAGGATGGTTCCCAGACCAGAGGTGGCACCAGTGCCAAGTCGAGCTGGTTTGATGGTGAAAAGTGGCTCCTGCAATCTGCCATCCAGAAGCGGGATAACTTACTTTATTTTGCCAGGGAAACGGGCCGAGGTTTTTGTCTGGGGGCCTATGGCTGGGAGTGACCGGCTGGCTCCTGAAAAGCTACGATAGGCAGGATGGTGACCAGACCCATGGTGGCACCAGTGCCAAGTTTGGCTGGTTTGATAGTACCAAGTGGCTCCTGCAATCTGCCATCAAAAAGTTGGCAGGCGAGTTTTGTTTTCCTGGGAAAAGCGCCGTTGTTTGTGTTTGGGGGCCTGTGGGGGGGAGTGACCGGCTGGCTCCTTAGAATCCACGATACGCAGGATGGTTCCCAGACCAGAGGTGGCACCAGTGCCAAGTCGGGCTAGTTTGATGGTGCAAAGTGGCTCCTGCAATCTGCCATCCAGAAGCGGGGTAGCTTACTTTTGTTTGCCAGGGAAACGGGCCGAGTTTTGTGTCTGGGGGCCTATGGCTGGGAGTGACCGGCTGGCTCCTGAAAAGCTACGATAGGCAGGATGGTGACCAGACCCATGGTGACAGCAGTGCCAAGTTCGGCTGATTTGATAGTACCAAGTGGCTCCTGCAATCTGCCATCAAAATGTTGGCAGGCGAGTTTTGTTTTCCAGGGAAAAGCGCCGTTGTTTGTGTCTGGGGGCCTGTGGCTGGGAGTGGCCGGCTGGCTCCTTACAATGAACGATACGCAGGATGGTTCCCAGACCTGAGGTGGCACCAGTGCCAAGTCGGGCTAGTTTGATGGTGCAAAGTGGCTCCTGCAATCTGCCATCCAGAAGCGGGGTAGCTTACTTTTGTTTGCCAGGGAAACGGGCCGAGGTTTTTCTCTGGGGGCCTATGGCAGGGAGGGACCGGCTGGCTCCTGAAAAGCTACGATAGGCAGGATGGTGACCAGACCCATGGTGGCACCAGTGCCAAGTTGGGCTGATTTGATAGTAGCAAGTGGCTCCTGCAATCTGCCATCAAAATGTTGGCAGGCGAGTTTTGTTTTCCAGGGAAAAGCGCCGTTGTTTGTGTTTGGTGGCCTGTGGCTGGGAGTGACCGGCTGGCTCCTTAGAATCCACGATACGCAGGATGGTTCCCAGACCCAAGGTGGCACCAGTGCCAAGTTGGGCTGGTTTGATAGTACCAAGTGGTTCCTGCAATCTGATATCCAGAAGCGGGGCAGCTTACTTTTGTTTGCCAGGGAAACGGGCCGAGGTTTTTCTCTGGGGGCCTATGGCTTGGAGTGACCGGCTAGGTCCTGAAAAGCTACGATAGGCAGGATGGTGACCAGATCCATGGTGGCACCAGTGCCAAGTTGGGCTGGTTTGATAGTACCAAGTGGCTCCTGCAATCTGCCATCAAAAAGTTGGCAGGCGAGTTTTGTTTTCCAGGGAAAAGCGCTGTGGTTTGTGTTTGGGGGCCTGTGGCAGGGAGTGGCCGGCTGGCTCCTTAGAATCCACGATACGCAGGATGGTTCCCAGACCAGAGGTGGCACCAGTGCCAAGTCGGGCTGGTTTGGTGGTGCAAAGTGGCTCCTGCAATCTGCCATCCAGAAGCGGGATAACTTACTTTTGTTTGCCAGGGAAACGGGCCAAGGTTTTTGTCTGGGGGCCTATGGCTGGGAGTGACCGGCTGGCTCCTGAAAAGCTACGATAGGCAGGATGGTGACCAGACCCATGGTGGCACCAGTGCCAAGTTGGGCTGGTTTGATAGTACCAAGTGGCTCCGGCAATCTGCCATCAAAATTTGGCAGGCGAGTTTTGTTTTCCAGGGAAAAGCGCCGTTGTTTTTGTTTGGGGGCCTGTGGGTGGGAGTGGCCAGATGGCTAATTAGAATCCACGATACGCAGGATGGTTCCCAGACCTGAGGTGGCACCAGTGCCAAGTCGGGCTGGTTTGATAATACCTAGTGGATCCTGCAATCTGCCATCCAGAAGCGGGGCAGCTTACTTTTGTTTGCCAGGGAAACGGGCCGAGCTTTGTGTCACGGGGCCTATGGCTGGGAGTGACCGTCTAGGTCCTGAATAGCTACGATAGGCAGGATGGTGACCAGACCCATGGTGGCACCAGTGCCAAGTTGGGCTGGTTTGATAGTACCAAGTGGCTCCTGCAATCTGCCATCAAAAAGTTGGCAGGCGAGTTTTGTTTTCCAGGGAAAAGCGCCGTTGTTTGTGTTTGGTGGCCTGTGGCTGGGAGTGACCGGCTGGCTCCTTAGAATCCACGATACGCAGGATGGTTCCCAGACCCAAGGTGGCACCAGTGCCAAGTTGGGCTGGTTTGATGGTGCAAAGTGGCTCCTGCAATCTGCCATCCAGAAGCGGGGCAGCTTACTTTTGTTTGCCAGGGAAACGGGCCGAGGTTTTTCTCTGGGGGCCTATGGCTGGGAGTGACCGGCTGGCGCCTGAACAGCTACGATAGGCAGGATGGTGACCAGACCCATGGTGGCACCAGTGCCAAGTTGGGCTGATTTGATAGTACCAAGTGGCTCCTGCAATCTGCCATCAAAATGTTGGCAGGCGAGTTTTGTTTTCCAGGGAAAAGCGCCGTTGTTTGTGTTTGGTGGCCTGTGGCAGGGAGTGGCCGGCTGGCTGCTTAGAATCCACGATACGCAGGATGGTTCCCAGACCCAAGGTGGCACCAGTGCCAAGTTGGGCTGGTTTGATAGTACCAAGTGGCTCCTGCAATCTGCCATCCAGAAGCGGGGTAGCTTACTTTTGTTTGCCAGGGAAACGGGCCGAGTATTGTGTCTGGGGGCCTATGGCTGCGAGTGACCGGCTGGCTCCTGAAAAGCTACGATAGGCAGGATGGTGACCAGACCCATGGTGACAGCAGTGCCAAGTTGGGCTGATTTGATAGTACCAAGTGGCTCCTGCAATCTGCCATCAAAAAGTTGGCAGGCGAGTTTTGTTTTCCAGGGAAAAGCGCCGTTGTTTGTGTCTGGGGGCCTGTGGCTGGAGTGGCCGGATGGCTCCTTACAATGAACCATACGCAGGATGGTTCCCAGACCCAAGGTGGCACCAGTGCCAAGTCGGGCTGGTTTGATAGTACCAAGTGGCTCCTGCAATCTGCCATCCAGAAGCGGTGCAGTTGAGTTTTGTTTGCCAGAGAAAAGGGCCGTGGGTTGTGTTTGGGGGCATATGGCTGGGAGTGGCCGGCTGTCTCATTAAAAAGATCGATACGCAGGATGGTTCCCAGACCCAAGGTGGCACCAGTGCCAAGTCGGGCTGTTTTTATAGTACCAAGTGCGTCCTGCAATTTGCCATCCAGGAGAGGGGCAGTGGAGTTTTGTTTGCCAGAGAATAGCGCAGATGTTTGTGTTTGGGGGCTTGTGGCTGGGAGTGGCCGACTGGCGCCTTAGAATCTGTGTTACGCAGCATGGTTCCCAGACCAGAGGTGGCACCAGTGCCAAGTTGGGCTGGTTTGATAGTACCAAGTGGCTCCTGCAATCTGCCATCCAGAAGCGGGGCAGCTTACTTTTGTTTGCCAGGGAAACGGGCCGAGGTTTGTGACTTGGGACCTAAGGCTGGGAGTGACCGGCTGGCTCCTGGAAAGCTACAATAGGCAGGATGGTGACCAGACCCATGGTGGCACCAGTGCCAAGTTGGGCTGGTTTGATAGTACCAAGTAGCTCCTGCAATATGCCATCAAAAAGTTGGCAGGCGAGTTTTGTTTTCCAGGGAAAAGCGCCGTTGTTTGTATTTGGGGGCTTGTGGCTGGGAGTGGCCGGCTCGCTCCTTTGAACCCACGATACGCAGGATGGTTCCCAGACCCAAGGTGGCACCAGTGCCAAGTTGGGCTGGTTTGATACTACCAAGTGCGTCCTGCAATCTGCCATCCAGAAGCGGGGCAGCTTAATTTTGTTTGCCAGGGAAACGGGCCGTGGGTTTCGTATGGGGGCCTATGGCTGAGAGTGGCCGGCTGGCTCCTGAAAATCCACGCTAGGCAGCATGGTTCCCAGATGCAAGGTGGCACCAGTGCCAAGTCGGGCTGGTTTGATGGTGCAAAGTGGCTCCTGCAATCTGCCATCCAGAAGCGGGGCAGCTGATTTTTGTTTGCCAGAGAAAAATTCCGTGGATTGTTTTTGGGGGCATATTGCTTGGAGTGGCCGGCTGGCTCCTTAAAATGCTCGATACGCATGATGGTTCCCAGGCCCAAGGTGTCACCACTACCAAGTCGGCCTGCGGTTTTAGTATCAAGTTCATCCTGCAATTTGCCATCCAGAAGAGGGGCAGTTGAGTTTTGTTTGCCAGAGAAACGGGCCGAGGTTTCTATTTGGGGACATATGGCTGAGAGTGGCCGGGTGGCCCCTGAATATCCACGATACACAGCATGGTTCCCAGATCAGAGGTGGCACCAGTGCCAAGTCGGGCTGGTTTGATAGTCCCAAGTGTCTCCTGCAATCTGCCATCCAGAAGCGGGGCAGCTTACTTTTGTTTGCCAGAGAAATAGGCCTAGGTTTTTGTCTGGGGGCCTATGGCTAGGAGTGGCCGGCTGGCTCCTAAGAATCCACGATACGCAGGATGTTTCCCAGACCCAAGGTGGCACCAGTGCCAAGTCGGGCTGGTTTGATAGTACCAAGTGGCTCCTGCAAACTCCATCAAAATGTTGGCAGACGTGTTTTGTTTTCCAGGGAACAGCGCCGTTGATTTTGTTTGGGGACCTGTGGCTGGGAGTGGCCGGCTGGCTCCTTAGAATCCACGATACGCAGGATGGTTCCCAGACCCAAGGTGGCACCAGTGCCAAGTCGGGCTGGTTTGATTACACCAAGTGGCTCCTACAATCTGCCATCCAGAAGTGAGGCAGCTAAGTTTTGTTTGCCAGAAAAAAGGGCCGTGGTTTTTGTTGGGGGCCTGTGGCTGGGAGTAGCCGGCTGGCTCCTTAAAATCCACGATAGGCTGGATGGTTCCCAGACCCAAGGTGGCACCAGTGCCAAGTTGGGCTGGTTTGATAGTACCAAGTGGCTCCTGCAATCTGCCATCCAGAAGCGGGGCAGCTTACTTTTGTTTGCCAGAGAAATAAGCCTAGGTTTTTGTTTGGGGGCCTGTGGCTAGGAGTGGCCGGCTGGCTCCTTAGAATCCACGATACGCAGGATGTTTCCCAGACCCAAGGTGGCACCAGTGCCAAGTCGGGCTGGTTTGATAGTACCAAGTGGCTCCTGCAAACTCCATCAAAAAGTTGGCAGGCGTGTTTTGTTTTCCAGGGAACAGCGCCGTTGATTTTGTTTGGGGGCCTGTGGCTGGGAGTGGCCGGCTGGCTCCTTAGAATCCACGATACGCAGGATGGTTCCCAGACCCATGGTGGCACCAGTGCCAAGTCGGGCTGGTTTGATTACACCAAGTGGCTCCTGCAATCTGCCATCCAGAAGTGAGGCAGCTAAGTTTTGTTTGCCAGAAAAAAGGGCCGTGGTTTTTGTTGGGGGCCTGTGGCTGGGAGTGGCCGGCTGGCTCCTTAGAATCCACCATACGCAGGATGGTTCCCAGACCCAAGGTGGCACCAGTGCCAAGTCGGGCTGGTTTGATAGTCCCAAGTGGCTCCTGCAATCTGCCATCCAGACGCGGGGCAGCGGATTTTTGTTTCCATGAGAAATGGTCCGTGGTTTGTTTTTGGGGGTATATGGCTGGGCCTGGCCGGCTGGCTCCTTAAAAAGCTCGATATGCAGGATGGTTCCCTGACACAAGGTGGCACCAGTGCCACGTCGGGCGGTTTTCGTAGTACAAAGTGCGTCCTAAAATTTGCCATCCAGAAGAGGGGCAGTTGAGTTTTGTTTGCCAGAGAAAAGGTCCGTGGTTTGTTTTTGGGGGCATATGGCTGAGAGTGGCTGGCTGGCCCCTGAAAATCCACGATACACAGGATGGTTCCCAGATCCAAGGTGGCACCTGTGCCAAGTCGGGCTGATTTGATAGTACTAAGTAGCTCCTGCAATCTGCCATCCAGAAGCGGGGCAGCTTACTTTTGTTTGCCAGGGAAACGGGCCGAGGTTTCTGTTTGGGGGCCTATGGCTGAGAGTGACCGGCTGGCTCCTGAAAAGCTACGATAGGCAGGATGGTGACCAGACCCATGGTGGCACCAGTGCCAAGTTGGGCTGGTTTGATAGTACCAAGTGGTTCCTGCAATCTGCCATCCAGAAGCAGGGCAGCTGAGTTTTGTTTGCCAGAGAAAAGGGCCTTGGTTTGTGTTTGGGGGCATATGGCTGGGTGTGGCCAGCTGGCTCCTTAAAATGCACGATATGCAACATGGCTCCCAGACCCAAGGTGGCACCAGTGCCAAGTTGGGCTGGTTTGATAGTACCAAGTGGCTCCTGCAATCTTCCATGATCACGTGGAGAAATACTTTCTGGTTTCAGCCTCATGCTCTTTCTTCTCTCCCTCAACTTCTCTATCACCTCTCATCTGGTTCACATGCGCTGTCTTCAAGGTCCGCAGGCTACTTTTCACAGAATCTTCTGGCCTGATGAAGTAAGAATGATGAATAGAACAGAGCTGGGATCTATTTTCCAGTTTGGATAAAATGCATTCTGCACACAAATCCAAGGAGAACGGGCTGCCCCGATGCCCAGAAAATCTTTCACTCCTGCTAGTGTTCTACGTCAACCGCAACTTAGTCTGAAAGAAAAGCTTTTTCTCTGAGAGCATCTGAGAGGTTTGCATGAAGCACTGATATCTGACATATGCAATTTTGAATAGGAGAGGAAAAAGAAAATGGCAAGGAGTTTTTAATTTTAGTGGTTTCAATTTTAATTTCCGTGCACTTTTTCAAAACTTGTCAGCTCAAATGCCCATCAACATCTTTTAGTCATCTGTAAGTCAGTATTCATATAAAATGTGCTTCAAATCCAAAGAATTTCAAATTTGCACTCCAAGCTTCTATGCCTAGATTTATGATTTCCTACACATATTAGATGAAAGGAAGGCCTTTTTTACTGTGGGAGTGCTGGAACACTGGAACAGGTTGCCCAGAGAAGTTGTGGGTGTCCCATCCCTGAAAGTATTCAAGGTCGCCTTGGACGGGGCTTGGAGCAGCAACAAAGGAGAAGCTTGATGGTAGAGAAACAAAGTTGGACTATAGAAGAAACTCGGATTGAAGTATAGGATCAAGTTTTCTCTCAGCTCTTGGGGTAAATTCAAAGTTGTACAAAATGACATTTATCTGTGCTATTCACTACTGTAACAGAAAGTTTCATGAAAACTGTACAGAAGATAGTAAATTTTAAAAGAGATAAGAATTACAGCATAAAATCCATGGGATAGGTTACAACATGAGACACTCTCTAAGAGAAAATCTCTTTGTTTCAGCACTTCATCGGGGTAAGATTTCATGAAGTGCCAAAGAAGGCGGCAAAATATCATTCGGGACATTATTTACTGGAATTCAGCCTGGCCATTAGTAGGAACTGCCTTTGAACATATCATGTAGATATACCACACACACTTTCCCTTCACTGAAAAATTACTGTTTACAACAAATAAGCAATTGACGATCAAAATTGATTGAAAGCATCTTAAACATGTCAAGTATTTCATTGTAGATGATCTGTGATCCAAATGCTTCTTCCACCTTCGAGAGGGACAGAAGAATTCTTCCATATCATGATGGTTTAAAATTGTATCAACCAATGTTTTCTGCTGAAAAGATATCATCTATTTTTTTCTATTTTTGGAAGAAAATATTCCTAGACATACAACAGGTGAGAACTAAGTAATTTTAAAGAAACAAATGAAATGAAAATATTCTGTAAATAGAATGAAATGAAAAGCTGTGTTTTAAATAGGAGCTAAATATTAAACAGAATTTTTGTACCAGGCATTTGAATTACTGCACCAGCTCTTTTGCCCATCAAGAGAGGCATTTAGCATTTCAGTCTTTTCCAAGGTGTTCATGATCTGCTATGCTGATCTCTGTGTGTGCCTAGGTGTGTGTGGAGGGGGGGGCATATGAAGGGGAGTGTGTATGTTTGCTTTACAATTGTTGTGGCAGATTCATGCCTCAGCTCCACATTTTGTTTTAAAAAGGTCACACCGAGTGGATATGAAGTTTACTATCAACAAGAGATCGATTCCCAAATCATCCATTTGACTCTCCCTTATAAATCATGTGCTTTGTTGCATATTTATCAAATATACTTTCAAGCCAGATGGAGGAAGGAGGATGTGGGAATCCCTCCACCATCTTGCAACTTTTATGTAAGTAGGTTTTCAAGAAAATCATCATTTCTCTTTTAAATATGTCTGGAACAGGCATGATGGTAGTGTCAACCTGTTGGAGTTTTTGTTGCTGGAAGAAGTTGTACAAAAGGATTGGTTTTTACATTGACCAGTTACTGAATCAAGCGCAGGAATACATTGGAAATTTAGCTGGGGGTTCCTTTTCCCAGCAGACTACTTCTAGAACGAGCTTGTACACTGAAGCTGACTCTTTTGCTCTCTTTTTGTTTCTTTCCTATTTTCTTGGCTTCTTTGCCACTATCTAGACAATTTTGGAACTTTGTTCCCAACTAAAATGGTTTCAATAGTCTGATTGTGATCATACATTTTTACAAGGAATTTTTAAAATCTTTCCTCGAGTCCAGAAAGTCAAGGACTTAGATCTTTTTCTTCCCTTATCAATATTGCCATGAAATTGATAAATAAAGACCAACTCTTTATTTTTGTTTTTAACCCACGTAGATAATTCCCATCCATTAATCCATTTTGTGGACCAATAGCTGCCATTCTGATGGAAGCTGTCACTTCTTAACAATAGGCATTCTGTGACTATGTTGACTGCACTTTGGGTGAAGATCCTAACTGGTCTTAGATATACATAGGGAGAAATTTGCTCAGCCAGTGTCAGTCTTAAGCATGCGTATCAGAAGATCTTTCTAGAGCTGGGAATTTTCCCATGAAAGGGATTCAGTTAGGGAAGAGACACTTGTGCCAGAGTTTTACATTCTTCTTGAACACTGCTTAAGGAACTTAGATGCCATGTCCATTTGGATCTCTGTCTGCACAGAACTTTGTCATGCCAGCGCTTTGAAATGCATCTTGAAGAGAATTCACTAGCACAGAATGAAAGAGAGTGGAAGGGGTTGGTGGGGCTAACCAGGCCCAACCCCCCTGCCTAAACCAGGATACCTAGAGCCTCTTGCCCAGGATTCTATCTGGGTGTACTTTTAATGTCTTCAAAGATCCAGGCTCCACAATCTTTCTGGGCAGTCTGTGCCGTGGTTCAGTCACCCTGACAGTAAAGAAACATTTACTGATGTTCAAAGGCAATCTCCTGTATTTCAGTGTGTGCCCACTGCCTCTTGTCTTTTCCCTCAGCATCACTGAAAAGACACTGATTCCCTCCCCTTTGCACTATTGCTTCCATATGTATGTGTGATGCCATGTAGAGGTATGTCAAAAACCTCCCTGAAGCCCAGGCAGATAATATTCCCTTCATCTACCAGTCAAGTTGATTCATCAGAGGAGTTTAAAGTGATGTTCAGCATGAAATTCCCCTGAAAAATCATGCTAACTACATTATTTGGTCATCTGTCATGTGCCTGGCAAGGATTTCCAGGAAGAGCTGCTTCATCAACTTCCTGGGGATAAAAAAGAGGCTGGCTGGTTTGTACTATGGCGAGTCCTCTTAATTGCCTTTTTTGAAGATGGGTGTCATTTGCTAACATCCACTCTTTAGCTCCTCTTCTCATCTACACCTCGGCAAAAAGCTTTTCCACTATGTCTGGCTAGGAAAAACTGTGCCAGCACAGAAAACATCTCCCATCGTGTTCTAGAAGTTGCACGGATGTCTGCCAAGTGTTTGGCAGGAAGAAAAGAAAAGTTGTCCAAAACAGCTTCCAATCGAATGTTCCTGTGATTGGAAAAGTCAGGAGAGTGCAAAGGTACTGTTTTCTATCAGTTGGCAAGGTGCGCACACAATCCCAGTGTTGTACAGCTTGCTTCTTCACCTTCCCGAAGCTGCCGCTCTCGCCGGCTGCCGGAGCCCAAGAAGCGGCTTCTTCGCGCAAAGACGATTGTGCCGCTCACAGTGCTCTCCTTAGCGCGGCTTCTGCCGAAAGACGCCCGGCAGCGGCTCTTACCTCCGGAGAGCATCCTACCTTCGTCTTTAGCTCCTCTTCTCATCTACACCTCGGCAAAACGCTTTTCCACTATGTCTGGCTAGGAAAAACTGTGCCAGCACAGAAAACATCTCCCATCGTGTTCTAGAAGTTGCACGGATGTCTGCCAAGTGTTTGGCAGGAAGAAAAGAAAAGTTGTCCAAAACAGCTTCCAATCGAATGTTCATGTGATTGGAAAAGTCAGGAGAGTGCAAAGGTACTGTTTTCTATCAGTTGGCAAGGTGCGCACACAATCCCAGTGTTGTACAGCTTGCTTCTTCACCTTCCCGAAGCTGCCGCTCTCGCCGGCTGCCGGAGCCCAAGAAGCGGCTTCTTCGCGCAAAGACGATTGTGCCGCTCACAGTGCTCTCCTTAGCGCGGCTTCTGCCGAAAGACGCCCGGCAGCGGCTCTTACCTCCGGAGAGCATCCTACCTTCGTCTTCCGCGTCTTTTGTAGTCTACATCTTAGCAAAACGCTTTTCCACTATGTCTGGCTAGGAAAAACTGTGCCAGCACAGAAAACATCTCCCATCGTGTTCTAGAAGTTGCACGGATGTCTGCCAAGTGTTTGGCAGGAAGAAAAGAAAAGTTGTCCAAAACAGCTTCCAATCGAATGTTCCTGTGATTGAAAAAGTCAGGAGAGTGCAAAGGTACTGTTTTCTATCAGTTGGCAAGGTGCGCACACAATCCCAGTGTTGTACAGCTTGCTTCTTCACCTTCCCGAAGCTGCCGCTCTCGCCGGCTGCCGGAGCCCAAGAAGCGGCTTCTTCGCGCAAAGACGATTGTGCCGCTCACAGGGCTCTCCTTAGCGCGGCTTCTGCCGAAAGACGCCCGGCAGCGGCTCTTACCTCCGGAGAGCATCCTACCTTCGTCTTTCGCGTCTTATGTAGTCTACACCTCGGCAAAAAGCTTTTCCACTATGTCTGGCTAGGAAAAACTGTGCCAGCACAGAAAACATCTCCCATCGTGTTCTAGAAGTTGCACGGATGTCTGCCAAGTGTTTGGCAGGAAGAAAAGAAAAGTTGTCCAAAACAGCTTCCAATCGAATGTTCCTGTGATTGGAAAAGTCAGGAGAGTGCAAAGGTACTGTTTTCTATCAGTTGGCAAGGTGCGCACACAATCCCAGTGTTGTACAGCTTGCTTCTTCACCTTCCCGAAGCTGCCGCTCTCGCCGGCTGCCGGAGCCCAAGAAGCGGCTTCTTCGCGCAAAGACGATTGTGCCGCTCACAGTGCTCTCCTTAGCGCGGCTTCTGCCGAAAGACGCCCGGCAGCGGCTCTTACCTCCGGAGAGCATCCTACCTTCGTCTTTCGCGTCTTTTGTAGTCTACACCTCGGCAAAAAGCTTTTCCACTATGTCTGGCTAGGAAAAACTGTGCCAGCACAGAAAACATCTCCCATCGTGTTCTAGAAGTTGCACGGATGTCTGCCAAGTGTTTGGCAGGAAGAAAAGAAAAGTTGTCCAAAACAGCTTCCAATCGAATGTTCCTGTGATTGAAAAAGTCAGGAGAGTGCAAAGGTACTGTTTTCTATCAGTTGGCAAGGTGCGCACACAATCCCAGTGTTGTACAGCTTGCTTCTTCACCTTCCCGAAGCTGCCGCTCTCGCCGGCTGCCGGAGCCCAAGAAGCGGCTTCTTCGCGCAAAGACGATTGTGCCGCTCACAGGGCTCTCCTTAGCGCGGCTTCTGCCGAAAGACGCCCGGCAGCGGCTCTTACCTCCGGAGAGCATCCTACCTTCGTCTTTCGCGTCTTATGTAGTCTACACCTCGGCAAAAAGCTTTTCCACTATGTCTGGCTAGGAAAAACTGTGCCAGCACAGAAAACATCTCCCATCGTGTTCTAGAAGTTGCACGGATGTCTGCCAAGTGTTTGGCAGGAAGAAAAGAAAAGTTGTCCAAAACAGCTTCCAATCGAATGTTCCTGTGATTGGAAAAGTCAGGAGAGTGCAAAGGTACTGTTTTCTATCAGTTGGCAAGGTGCGCACACAATCCCAGTGTTGTACAGCTTGCTTCTTCACCTTCCCGAAGCTGCCGCTCTCGCCGGCTGCCGGAGCCCAAGAAGCGGCTTCTTCGCGCAAAGACGATTGTGCCGCTCACAGTGCTCTCCTTAGCGCGGCTTCTGCCGAAAGACGCCCGGCAGCGGCTCTTACCTCCGGAGAGCATCCTACCTTCGTCTTTCGCGTCTTTTGTAGTCTACATCTTAGCAAAACGCTTTTCCACTATGTCTGGCTAGGAAAAACTGTGTGCCAGCACAGAAAACATCTCCCATCGTGTTCTAGAAGTTGCACGGATGTCTGCCAAGTGTTTGGCAGGAAGAAAAGAAAAGTTGTCCAAAACAGCTTCCAATCGAATGTTCCTGTGATTGGAAAAGTCAGGAGAGTGCAAAGGTACTGTTTTCTATCAGTTGGCAAGGTGCGCACACAATCCCAGTGTTGTACAGCTTGCTTCTTCACCTTCCCGAAGCTGCCACTCTCAGGAGGTAAGAGCCGCTGCCGGGCGTCTTTCGGCAGAAGCCGCGCTAAGGAGAGCACTGTGAGCGGCACAACCGTCTTTGCGCGAAGAAGCCGCTTCTTGGGCTCAGGCAGCCGGCGAGAGCGGCAGCTTCGGGAAGGTGAAGAAGCAAGCTGTACAACACTGGGATTGTGTGCGCACCTTGCCAACTGATAGAAAACAGTACCTTTGCACTCTCCTGACTTTTCCAATCACAGGAACATTCGATTGGAAGCTGTTTTGGACAACTTTTCTTTTCTTCCTGCCAAACACTTGGCAGACATCCGTGCAACTTCTAGAACACGATGGGAGATGTTTTCTGTGCTGGCACACAGTTTTTCCTAGCCAGACATAGTGGAAAAGCGTTTTGCTAAGATGTAGACTACAAAAGACGCGAAAGACGAAGGTAGGATGCTCTCCGGAGGTAAGAGCCGCTGCCGGGCGTCTTTCGGCAGAAGCCGCGCTAAGGAGAGCACTGTGAGCGGCACAATCGTCTTTGCGCGAAGAAGCCGCTTCTTGGGCTCCGGCAGCCGGCGAGAGCGGCAGCTTCGGGAAGGTGAAGAAGCAAGCTGTACAACACTGGGATTGTGTGCGCACCTTGCCAACTGATAGAAAACAGTACCTTTGCACTCTCCTGACTTTTCCAATCACAGGAACATTCGATTGGAAGCTGTTTTGGACAACTTTTCTTTTCTTCCTGCCAAACACTTGGCAGACATCCGTGCAACTTCTAGAACACGATGGGAGATGTTTTCTGTGCTGGCACAGTTTTTCCTAGCCAGACATAGTGGAAAAGCTTTTTGCCGAGGTGTAGATGAGAAGAGGAGCTAAAGACGAAGGTAGGATGCTCTCCGGAGGTAAGAGCCGCTGCCGGGCGTCTTTCGGCAGAAGCCGCGCTAAGGAGAGCCCTGTGAGCGGCACAATCGTCTTTGCGCGAAGAAGCCGCTTCTTGGGCTCCGGCAGCCGGCGAGAGCGGCAGCTTCGGGAAGGTGAAGAAGCAAGCTGTACAACACTGGGATTGTGTGCGCACCTTGCCAACTGATAGAAAACAGTACCTTTGCACTCTCCTGACTTTTCCAATCACAGGAACATTCGATTGGAAGCTGTTTTGGACAACTTTTCTTTTCTTCCTGCCAAACACTTGGCAGACATCCGTGCAACTTCTAGAACACGATGGGAGATGTTTTCTGTGCTGGCACAGTTTTTCCTAGCCAGACATAGTGGAAAAGCGTTTTGCCGAGGTGTAGATGAGAAGAGGAGCTAAAGACGAAGGTAGGATGCTCTCCGGAGGTAAGAGCCGCTGCCGGGCGTCTTTCGGCAGAAGCCGCGCTAAGGAGAGCACTGTGAGCGGCACAATCGTCTTTGCGCGAAGAAGCCGCTTCTTGGGCTCCGGCAGCCGGCGAGAGCGGCAGCTTCGGGAAGGTGAAGAAGCAAGCCGTACAACACTGGGATTGTGTGCGCACCTTGCCAACTGATAGAAAACAGTACCTTTGCACTCTCCTGACTTTTCCAATCACATGAACATTCGATTGGAAACTGTTTTGGACAACTTTTCTTTTCTTCCTGCCAAACACTTGGCAGACATCCGTGCAACTTCTAGAACACGATGGGAGATGTTTTCTGTGCTGGCACAGTTTTTCCTAGCCAGACATAGTGGAAAAGCGTTTTGCTAAGATGTAGACGACAAGAGAGGCTAAAGAGTGGATGTTAGCAAATGACACCCATCTTCAAAAAAGGCAATTAAGAGGACTCGCCATAGTACAAACCAGCCAGCCTCTTTTTTATCCCCAGGAAGTTGATGAAGCAGCTCTTCCTGGAAATCCTTGCTAGGCACATGACAGATGACCAAATAATGTAGTTAGCATGATTTTTCAGGGGAATTTCATGCTGAACATCACTTTAAACTCCTCTGATGAATCAACTTGACTGGTAGATGAAGGGAATATTATCTGCCTGGGCTTCAGGGAGGTTTTTGACATACCTCTACATGGCATCACACATACATATGGAAGCAATAGTGCAAAGGGGAGGGAATCAGTGTCTTTTCAGTGATGCTGAGGGAAAAGACAAGAGGCAGTGGGCACACACTGAAATACAGGAGATTGCCTTTGAACATCAGTAAATGTTTCTTTACTGTCAGGGTGACTGAACCACGGCACAGACTGCCCAGAAAGATTGTGGAGCCTGGATCTTTGAAGACATTAAAAGTACACCCAGATAGAATCCTGGGCAAGAGGCTCTAGGTATCCTGGTTTAGGCAGGGGGGTTGGGCCTGGTTAGCCCCACCAACCCCTTCCACTCTCTTTCATTCTGTGCTAGTGAATTCTCTTCAAGATGCATTTCAAAGCGCTGGCATGACAAAGTTCTGTGCAGACAGAGATCCAAATGGACATGGCATCTAAGTTCCTTAAGCAGTGTTCAAGAAGAATGTAAAACTCTGGCACAAGTGTCTCTTCCCTAACTGAATCCCTTTCATGGGAAAATTCCCAGCTCTAGAAAGATCTTCTGATATGCATGCTTAAGACTGACACTGGCTGAGCAAATTTCTCCCTATGTATATCTAAGACCAGTTAGGTTCTTCACCCAAAGTGCAGTCAACATAGTCACAGAATGCCTATTGTTAAGAAGTGACAGCTTCCATCAGAATGGCAGCTATTGGTCCACAAAATGGATTAATGGATGGGAATTATCTACGTGGGTTAAAAACAAAAATAAAGAGTTGGTCTTTATTTATCAATTTCATGGCAATATTGATAAGGGAAGAAAAAGATCTAAGTCCTTGACTTTCTGGACTCGAGGAAAGATTTTAAAAATTCCTTGTAAAAATGTATGATCACAATCAGACTATTGAAACCATTTTAGTTGGGAACAAAGTTCCAAAATTGTCTAGATAGTGGCAAAGAAGCCAAGAAAATAGGAAAGAAACAAAAAGAGAGCAAAAGAGTCAGCTTCAGTGTACAAGCTCGTTCTAGAAGTAGTCTGCTGGGAAAAGGAACCCCCAGCTAAATTTCCAATGTATTCCTGCGCTTGATTCAGTAACTGGTCAATGTAAAAACCAATCCTTTTGTACAACTTCTTCCAGCAACAAAAACTCCAACAGGTTGACACTACCATCATGCCTGTTCCAGACATATTTAAAAGAGAAATGATGATTTTCTTGAAAACCTACTTACATAAAAGTTGCAAGATGGTGGAGGGATTCCCACATCCTCCTTCCTCCATCTGGCTTGAAAGTATATTTGATAAAATATGCAACAAAGCACATGATTTATAAGGGAGAGTCAAATGGATGATTTGGGAATCGATCTCTTGTTGATAGTAAACTTCATATCCACTCGGTGTGACCTTTTTAAAACAAAATGTGGAGCTGAGGCATGAATCTGCCACAACAATTGTAAAGCAAACATACACACTCCCCTTCATATGCCCCCCCCTCCACACACACCTAGGCACACACAGAGATCAGCATAGCAGATCATGAACACCTTGGAAAAGACTGAAATGCTAAATGCCTCTCTTGATGGGCAAAAGAGCTGGTGCAGTAATTCAAATGCCTGGTACAAAAATTCTGTTTAATATTTAGCTCCTATTTAAAACACAGCTTTTCATTTCATTCTATTTACAGAATATTTTCATTTCATTTGTTTCTTTAAAATTACTTAGTTCTCACCTGTTGTATGTCTAGGAATATTTTCTTCCAAAAATAGAAAAAAATAGATGATATCTTTTCAGCAGAAAACATTGGTTGATACAATTTTAAACCATCATGATATGGAAGAATTCTTCTGTCCCTCTCGAAGGTGGAAGAAGCATTTGGATCACAGATCATCTACAATGAAATACTTGACATGTTTAAGATGCTTTCAATCAATTTTGATCGTCAATTGCTTATTTGTTGTAAACAGTAATTTTTCAGTGAAGGGAAAGCGTGTGTGGTATATCTACATGATATGTTCAAAGGCAGTTCCTACTAATGGCCAGGCTGAATTCCAGTAAATAATGTCCCGAATGATATTTTGCCGCCTTCTTTGGCACTTCATGAAATCTTACCCCGATGAAGTGCTGAAACACAGAGATTTTCTCTTAGAGAGTGTCTCATGTTGTAACCTATCCCATGGATTTTATGCTGTAATTCTTATCTCTTTTAAAATTTACTATCTTCTGTACAGTTTTCATGAAACTTTCTGTTACAGTAGTGAATAGCACAGATAAATGTCATTTTGTACAACTTTGAATTTACCCCAAGAGCTGAGAGAAAACTTGATCCTATACTTCAATCCGAGTTTCTTCTATAGTCCAACTTTGTTTCTCTACCATCAAGCTTCTCCTTTGTTGCTGCTCCAAGCCCCGTCCAAGGTGACCTTGAATACTTTCAGGGATGGGACACCCACAACTTCTCTGGGCAACCTGTTCCAGTGTTCCAGCACTCCCACAGTAAAAAAGGCCTTCCTTTCATCTAATATGTGTAGGAAATCATAAATCTAGGCATAGAAGCTTGGAGTGCAAATTTGAAATTCTTTGGATTTGAAGCACATTTTATATGAATACTGACTTACAGATGACTAAAAGATGTTGATGGGCATTTGAGCTGACAAGTTTTGAAAAAGTGCACGGAAATTAAAATTGAAACCACTAAAATTAAAAACTCCTTGCCATTTTCTTTTTCCTCTCCTATTCAAAATTGCATATGTCAGATATCAGGGCTTCATGCAAACCTCTCAGATGCTCTCAGAGAAAAAGCTTTTCTTTCAGACTAAGTTGCGGTTGACGTAGAACACTAGCAGGAGTGAAAGATTTTCTGGGCATTGGGGCAGCACGTTCTCCTTGGATTTGTGTGCAGAATGCATTTTATCCAAACTGGAAAATAGATCCCAGCTCTGTTCTATTCATCATTCTTACTTCATCAGGCCAGAAGATTCTGTGAAAAGTAGCCTGCGGACCTTGAAGACAGCGCATGTGAACCAGATGAGAGGTGATAGAGAAGTTGAGGGAGAGAAGAAAGAGCATATGGCTGAAACCAGAAAGTATTTCTCCACGTGATCATGGAAGATTGCAGGAGCCACTTGGTACTATCAAACCAGCCCGACTTGGCACTGGTGCCACTATGGGTCTGGGAGCCATGTTGCATATCGTGCATTTTAAGGAGCCAGCTGGCCACACCCAGCCATATGCCCCCAAACACAAACCAAGCCCTTTTCTCTGGCAAACAAAACTCAGCTGCCCTGCTTCTGGATGGCAGATTGCAGGAGCCACTTGGTACTATCAAACCAGCCCAACTTGGCACTGGTGCCACCTTGGCTCTGGGAACCATGCTGCCTATTGTAGCTTTTCAGGAGCCAGCCGGTCACTCCCAGCCATAGGCCCCCAAACAGAAACCTCGGCCCGTTTCCCTGGCAAACAAAAGTAAGCTGCCCCGCTTCTGGATGGCAGATTGCAGGAGCTACTTAGTACTATCAAATCAGCCCGACTTGGCACAGGTGCCACCTTGGATCTGGGAACCATCCTGTGTATCGTGGATTTTCAGGGGCCAGCCGGCCACTCTCAGCCATATGCCCCCAAACACAAACCACGGAACTTTTCTCTGGCAAACAAAACTCAGCTGCCCCACTTCTGGATGGCAGATTGCAGGAGCCACTTGGGACTATCACACCAGCACAACATGGCACTGCTGCCACCTTGGATCTGGGAACAATCCTGCGTATCGTACATATTCAGGAACCAGCCGAACACTCCCAGCCACAGGCCCCCAAACACAAACAACGGCCCATTTCCCTGGCAAACAAAACTCAGCTGCCCCGCTTCTGGATGGCAGATTGCAGGAGCCACTTGGGACTATCAAACCAGCCCGACTTGGTAATGGTACCACCTTGGATCTGGGAACCATCCGGCGTATCGTGGATTTTCAGGGGCCAGCCGGTCATTCCCAGCCATATGCTCCCAAACACAAACCTCGGCCCTTTTCTCTGGCAAACAAAACTCAACTGCCCCTCTTCTGGATGGCAAATTGCAGGACGCACTTGGTACTACAAAAAGAGCCCGACTTGGCAGTGGTGCCACCTTGGCTCTGGGAACCATCCTGCGTATCGTGCATTTTAAGGAGCCAGCCGGCAATTCCCAGCCGTATGCCCCAAAAAGAAACCACGGACCTTTTCTCTGGCAAAAAAAACTCAGCTGTCCCGCTTCTGGATGGCAGATTGCAGGAGTCACTTTGAACCATACAACCAGCCTTACTTGGCACTGGTGCCACCTTGGATCGGGGAACCATCCTGCCTATCGTTGATTTTCAGGGGCCAGCCTACCACTCTCGGCCATAGGCCCCCAAACACAAACCACAGCCCTTTTCTCTAGCAAACAAAATTTAGCTGCCCCGATTCTGGATGGCAAATTGCAGGAGCCACTGGGTACTACAAAAACAGCCCGACTGGGCACTGGTGCCACCTTGCGTCTGGTTACCATGCGGCGTATCGTGCATTTTAAGGAGCCAGGTGGCCACTCCCAGCCATATGCCCCCAAACACAACCCACGGCCCTTTTCTCTGGCAAACAAAACTCAGCTGCCCCGCTTCTGGATGGCAGATTGCAGGAGGCACTTGGTACTATCAAACCAGCCCGACTTGGCACTGGTGCCACCTTTGGTCTGGGAACCATCCTGCGTATTGTGGATTGTCAGGAGACAGCCGACCACTCTCGGCCACAGACCCCAATCAAAAACAAAGGTCCGTTTCCCTGGCAAAAAAAACTCAGCTGCCCCGCTTCTGGATGGGAGATTGCAGGAGGCACTTGACACTGTCAAACGAGCCCCACTTTGTACTGGTGCCACCTTGGGTCTGGGAACCATGCTGCGTATCGTGGATTTTCAGGAGCCAGACGGCCACTGCCAGCCACAGGCCCCCAAACAAAAACCACAGCCTTTTTCTCTGGCAAACAAAACTCAGCTTCCCCGCTTCTGGATGGCAGCTTGCAGGAGCCACTTGGTACTATCAAACCAGCCCGACTTGGCACTGGTGCCACCTTGGGTCTGGGAACCATCCTGCCTATCGTGGATTTTAAGGAGCCAGCCGGCTACTCCCAGCCACAGGCCCCCAACAAAAACCACGGCCCTTTTTTCTCGCAAACAAAACTTAGCTGCCTCACTTCTGGATGGCAGATTGCAGGAGCCACTTGGTGTAATCAAACCAGCCCGACTTGGCACTGGTGCCACCTTGGGTCTGGGAACCATCCTGCGTATCGTGGATTCTAAGGAGCCAGCCGGCCACTCCCAGCCACAGGCCCCCAAACAAAATCAACGGCGCTGTTCCCTGGAAAACAAAACACGCCTGCCAACTTTTTGATGGAGTTTGCAGGAACCACTTGGTATTATCAAACCAGCCCAACTTGGCACTGGTGCCACCTTGGGTCTGGATACCATGCTGCGTATCGTGGATTCTAAGGAGCCAGCCGGCCACTCCCAGCCACAGGCCCCCAAACACAAACAACGGCGCTATTCCCTGGAAAACAAAACACGCCTGCCAACTTTTTGATGGCAGATTGCAGGAGCCACTTGGTACTATCAAACCAGCCCGACTTGGCACTGGTGCCACCATGGGTCTGGTCACCATCCTGCCTATCGTAACTTTTCAGGAGCCAGCCGGTCACTCCCAGCCATAGGTCCCCAGTCACAAACCTCGGCCCGTTTCCCTGGCAAACAAAAGTAAGCTGCCCCGCTTCTGGATGGCAGATTGCAGGAGCCACTTGGTACTATCAAACCAGCCCGACTTGGCACTGGTGCCACCTCTGGTCTGGGAACCATGCTGCGTATCGTGGATTTTAAGGAGCCAGTCGGCCACTCCCAGCCATACGCCTCCAAACACAAACAACGGTCCGTTTCCCTGGCAAAAAAAAGTAAGCTGCCCCACTTCTGGATGTCAGATTGCAGGAACCACTTGTTGCCAAGTTGGGGTGGTTTGATAGTACCAAGTGGCTCCTGCAATCTGCCATCAAAAAGTTTGCAAGCGAGTTTTGTTTTCCAGGGAAAAGCGCCGTTGTTTGTGTTTGGGGGCCTGTGGCTGGGAGTGGCCAGCTGTCTCCTTAGAATCCACGATACGCAGGATTGGTCCCAGACCAGAGGTGGCACCAGTGCCAAGTCGGGCTGGTTTGATGGTGCAAAGTGACTCCTGCAATCTGCCATCCAGAAGCGGGGCAGCTTACTTTTGTTTGCCAGGGAAACGGGCAGAGCTTTGTGTCTGGGGGCCTATGGCTGGGAGTGACCGGCTGGCTCCTGAAAAGCTACGATAGGCAGGATGGTGACCAGACCCATGGTGGCACCAGTGCCAAGTTGGGCTGGTTTGATAGTACCAAGTGGCTCCTGCAATCTGCCATCAAAAAGTTGGCAGGTGAGTTTTGTTTTCCAGGGAAAAGCACCGTTGTTTGTGTTTGGGGGCCTGTGGCTGGGAGTGGCCAGCTGGCTCCTTAGAATCCACGATACGCAGGATGGTTCCCAGACCAGAGGTGGCACCAGTGCCAAGTCGGGCTGGTTTGATGGTACAAAGTGGCTCCTGCAATCTGCCATCCAGAAGCGGGGTAGCTTACTTTTGTTTGCCAGGGAAACGGGCCGAGGTTTTTCTCTGGGGGCCTATGGCTGGGAGTGACCGGCTGGCGCCTGAAAAGCTACGATACGCAGGATGGTGACCAGACCCATGGTGGCACCAGTGCCAAGTTGGGCTGGTTTGATAGTACCAAGTGGCTCCTGCAATCTGCCATCAAAAAGTTGGCAGGCCAGTTTTGTTTTCCAGGGAAAAGCGCCGTTGTTTGTGTTTGGAGGCCTGTGGCTGGGAGTGGCCGGCTGTCTCCTTTGAACCCAGGATACGCAGGATGGTTCCCAGAGCCAAGGTGGCGTCAGTGCCAAGGTGGGCTGGTTTGATAGTACCAAGTGGCTCCTGCAATCTGCCATCCAGAAGCGGGACAGCCTAATTTTGTTTCCCAGGGAAACGGGCCGAGGTATTTGTCTGGGGGCCTATGGCTGGGAGTGACTGGCTGGCTACTGAAAAGCTACGATAGGCAGGATGCTTACCAGACTCATGGTGGTACCAGAGCCAAGTCGGGCTGGTTTGATAATACTAAATAGCTCCTGCAATCTGCCATCCAGACGCGGGGCAGCGGATTTTTGTTTGCTGGACAAAAGTTCCGTGGTTTTTTTTTGGGGTTATATGGCTGGACGTGGCCGGCTGGCTCCTTAAAAAGCTCGATATGCAGGATTGTTCCCTGACCCAAGGTGGCATCAGTGCCAAGTCGGGCTGTTTTCGTAGTACCAAGTGCGTCCTGCAATTTGCCATCCAGAATAGGGGCAGTTGAGTTTTGTTTGCCAGAGCAAAGGGCCGTGGTATGTGTTTGGGGGCATATGGCTGAGAGTGGCCGGCTGGCCCCTGAAAATCCACGATAGGCAGGATGGTTCCCAGAGCCAAGGTGGCACCAGTGCCATGTTGGCCTGGTTTGATAGTACCATGTGGCTCCTGCAATCTGCCATCCAGAAGCGGGGCAGCTTACTTTTGTTTGCCAGGGAAACGGGCCGAGATATTTGTCTGGGGGCCTATGGCTGGGAGTGACCGGCTGGCTCCTGAAAAGCTACGATAGGCAGGATGGTGACCAGACCCAAAGTGGAACCAGTACCAAGTTGAGCTGGTTTGATAGTACCAAGTGGCTCCTGCAATCTGCCATCAAAAATTTGGCAGGCGAGTTTTGTTTTCCAGGGAAAAGCGCCGTTGTTTTTGTTTAGAGGCCTGTGGCTGGGAGTGGCCGCCTGTCCTCGTAGAATCTACGTTACGCAGCATGGTTCCCAGAGCCAAGGTGGCACCAGGGCCAAGTCGGGCAGGTTTGATAGTACCAAATGCATCCTGCAATCTGCCATCCAAAAGCGGGGCAATTCACTTTTGTTTGCCAGGGAAACGGGCCGAGGTTTGTGTCTGGGGGCCTATGGCAGGGAGTGACCGTCTGGCTCCTGAAAAGCTACGATAGGCAGGATGTTTACCAGACCCATGGTGGCACCAGTGCCAAGTTGGGCTGATTTGATAGTACCAAGTGGCTCCTGCAATCTGCCATCCAGAATCGGGGCAGCTTACTTTTGTTTTCCAGGGAAACGGGCCGAGGTTTGTGTCTGGGGGTCTATGGCTGGGAGTGACCGGCTGGCTCCTGAAAAGCTACGATAGGCAGGATGGTGACCAGACCCATGGTGGCACCAGTGCCAAGTTGGGCTGGTTTGATAGCACCAAGTGGCTCCTGCAATCTGCCATCAAAATGTTGGCAGGCGATTTTTGTTTTCCAGGGAAAAGCGCCGTTGTTTGTGTTTGGGCGCCTGTGGGTGGGAGTGGCCGGGTGGCTGCTTAGAATCCACGATACGCCGGATGGTTCCCAGACCCAAGGTGGCACCAGTGCCAAGTCGGGCTGGTTTGACACTACCAAGTGGCTCCTGCAATCTGCCATCCAGAATCGGGGCAGCTTAATTTTGTTTGCCAGGGAAACGGTCCGAGGTTTGTGTCTGGGGGCCTATGGCTGGGAGTGACCGGCTGGCTCCTGAAATGCTACAATAGGCAGGATGGTTCCCAGACCCATAGTGGCACCAGTGCCAAGTTGGGATGATTTGATAGTACCAAGTGGCTCCTGCAATCTGCCATCAAAAAGCTGGCAGGCGAGTTTTGTTTTCCAGGGAAAAGCGCCGTTGTTTGTGTTTGGGGGCCTGTGGCTGGGAGTGGCCGGCTGGCTCCTTAGAATCCACGATATGCAGGATTGTTCCCAGACCCAAGGTGGCACCAGTGCCAAGTCGGGCTGGTTTGATGGTGCAAAGTGGCTCCTGCAATCTGCCATCCAGACGCGGGGCAGCGGATTTTTGTTTCCATGAGAAATGGTCCGTGGTTTGTTTTTGGGGGTATATGGCTGGGCGTGGCCGGCTGGCTCCTTAAAAAGCTCGATATGCAGGATGGTTCCCTGACACAAGGTGGCACCAGTGCCACGTCGGGCGGTTTTCGTAGTACAAAGTGCGTCCTAAAATTTGCCATCCAGAAGAGGGGCAGTTGAGTTTTGTTTGCCAGAGAAAAGCTCCGTGGTTTGTTTTTGGGGGCATATGGCTGATAGTGGCCGGCTGGCCCCTGAAAATCCACGATAGGCAGGATGGTTCCCAGACCAGAGGTGTCACCAGTGCCAAGTCGGGCTGGTTTGATAGTACTAAATAGCTCCTGCAATCTGCCATGCAGAAGCGGGGCAGCTTACTTTTGGTTGCCAGGGAAACGGGCCGAGGTTTGTGTCTGGGGGCCTATGGCTGCGAGTGACCGGCTGGCTCCTGAAAAGCTACGATAGGCAGGATGGTGACCAGACCCATGGTGGCACCAGTGCCAAGTTGGGCTGGTTTGATAGTACCAAGTGGCTCCGGCAATCTGCCATCAAAAAGTTGGCAGGCGAGTTTTGTTTTCCAGGGAAAAGCGCCGTTGTTTGTGTTTGGGGGCCTGTGGCTGGGAGTGGCCAGCTGGCTCCTTAGAACCCACGATACGCAGGATGGTTCCCAGACCAGAGGTGGCACCAGTGCCAAGTTGGGCTGGTTTGATGGTGCAAAGTGCCTCCTGCAATCTGCCATCCAGAAGCGGGGTAGCTTACTTATGTTTGCCAGGGAAACGGGCCGTGGGTTTTGTATGGGGGCCTATAGCTGAGAGTGGCCGGCTGGCTCCTGAAAATCCACGCTAGGCAGCATGGTTCCCAGATGCAAGGTGGCACCAGTGCCAAGTCGGGCTGGTTTGATGGTGCAAAGTGGCTCCTGCAATCTGCCATCCAGAAGCGGGGCAGCTGATTTTTGTTTGCCAGAGAAAAATTCCGTGGATTGTTTTTGGGGGCATATTGCTGGGAGTGGCCGGCTGGCTCCTTAAAATGCTCGATACGCATGATGGTTCCCAGGTCCAAGGTGTCACCACTACCAAGTCGGCCTGCGGTTTTAGTATCAAGTTCATCCTGCAATTTGCCATCCAGAAGAGGGGCAGTTGAGTTTTGTTTGCCAGAGAAACGGGCCGAGGTTTCTGTTTGGGGACATATGGCTGAGAGTGGCCGGGTGGCCCCTGAATATCCACGATACACAGCATGGTTCCCAGATCCAAGGTGGCACCAGTGCCAAGTTGGGCTGGTTTGATAGTACCAAGTGTCTCCTGCAATCTGCCATCCAGAAGCGGGGCAGCTTACTTTTGTTTGCCAGAGAAATAGGCCTAGGTTTTTGTTTGGGGGCCTGTGGCTAGGAGTGGCCGGCTGGCTCCTAAGAATCCACGATACGCAGGATGTTTCCCAGACCCAAGGTGGCACCAGTGCCAAGTCGGGCTGGTTTGATAGTACCAAGTGGCTCCTGCAAACTCCATCAAAATGTTGGCAGACGTGTTTTGTTTTCCAGGGAACAGCGCCGTTGATTTTGTTTGGGGACCTGTGGCTGGGAGTGGCCGGCTGGCTCCTTAGAATCCACGATACGCAGGATGGTTCCCAGACCCAAGGTGGCACCAGTGCCAAGTCGGGCTGGTTTGATTACACCAAGTGGCTCCTGCAATCTGCCATCCAGAAGTGAGGCAGCTAAGTTTTGTTTGCGAGAAAAAAGGGCCGTGGTTTTTGTTGGGGGCCTGTGGCTGGGAGTAGCCGGCTGGCTCCTTAAAATCCACGATAGGCTGGATGGTTCCCAGACCCAAGGTGGCACCAGTGCCAAGTCGGGCTGGTTTGATAGTACCAAGTGGCTCCTGCAATCTGCCATCCAGAAGCGGTGCAGTTGAGTTTTGTTTGCCAGAGAAAAGGGCCGTGGGTTGTGTTTGGGGGCATATGGCTGGGAGTGGCCGGCTGTCTCATTAAAAAGATCGATACGCAGGATGGTTCCCAGAACCAAGGTGGCACCAGTGCCAAGTAGGGCTGTTTTTATAGTACCAAGTGCGTCCTGCAATTTTCCATCCAGAAGAGGGGCAGTGGAGTTTTGTTTGCCAGAGAATAGCGCCGTTGTTTGTGTTTGGGGGCTTGTGGCTGGGAGTGGCCGACTGGCGCCTTAGAATCTGTGTTACGCAGCATGGTTCCCAGACCAGAGGTGGCACCAGTGCCAAGTTGGGCTGGTTTGATAGTACCAAGTGGCTCCTGCAATCTGCCATCCAGAAGCGGGGCAGCTTACTTTTGTTTGCCAGGTAAACGGGCCGAGGTTTGTGACTGGGGACCTATGGCTGGGAGTGACCGGCTGGCTCCTGGAAAGCTACAATAGGCAGGATGGTGACCAGACCCATGGTGGCACCAGTGCCAAGTTGGGCTGGTTTGATAGTACCAAGTGGCTCCTGCAATCTGCCATCAAAAAGTTGGCAGGCGAGTTTTGTTTTCCAGGGAAAAGCGCCGTTGTTTGTATTTGGGGGCCTGTGGCTGGGAGTGGCCAGCTGGCTCCTTTGAACCCACGATACGCAGGATGGTTCCCAGACCCAAGGTGGCACCAGTGCCAAGTCGGGCTGGTTTGATACTACCAAGTGGCTCCTGCAATCTGCCATCCAGAAGCGGGGCAGCTTAATTTTGTTTGCCAGGGAAACGGGCCGTGGGTTTTGTATGGGGGCCTATAGCTGAGAGTGGCCGGCTGGCTCCTGAAAATCCACGCTAGGCAGCATGGTTCCCAGATGCAAGGTGGCACCAGTGCCAAGTCGGGCTGGTTTGATGGTGCAAAGTGGCTCCTGCAATCTGCCATCCAGAGGCGGGGCAGCTGATTTTTGTTTGCCAGAGAAAAATTCCGTGGATTGTTTTTGGGGGCATATTTCTGGGAGTGGCCGGCTGGCTCCTTAAAATGCTCGATACGCATGATGGTTCCCAGGTCCAAGGTGTCACCACTACCAAGTCGGCCTGCGGTTTTAGTATCAAGTTCATCCTGCAATTTGCCATCCAGAAGAGGGGCAGTTGAGTTTTGTTTGCCAGAGAAACGGGCCGAGGTTTCTGTTTGGGGACATATGGCTGAGAGTGGCCGGCTGGCCCCTGAATATCCACGATACACAGCATGGTTCCCAGATCCAAGGTGGCACCAGTGCCAAGTTGGGCTGGTTTGATAGTACCAAGTGTCTCCTGCAATCTGCCATCCAGAAGCGGGGCAGCTTACTTTTGTTTGCCAGAGAAATAGGCCTAGGTTTTTGTTTGGGGGCCTGTGGCTAGGAGTGGCCGGCTGGCTCCTAAGAATCCACGATACGCAGGATGTTTCCCAGACCCAAGGTGGCACCAGTGCCAAGTCGGGCTGGTTTGATAGTACCAAGTGGCTCCTGCAAACTCCATCAAAAAGTTGGCAGGCGTGTTTTGTTTTCCAGGGAACAGCGCCGTTGATTTTGTTTGGGGGCCTGTGGCTGGGAGTGGCCGGCTGGCTCCTTAGAATCCACGATACGCAGGATGGTTCCCAGACCCAAGGTGGCACCAGTGCCAAGTCGGGCTGGTTTGATTACACCAAGTGGCTCCTGCAATCTGCCATCCAGAAGTGAGGCAGCCAAGTTTTGTTTGCGAGAAAAAAGGGCCGTGGTTTTTTTGGGGGCCTGTGGCTGGGAGTGGCCGGCTGGCTCCTTAGAATCCACCATACGCAGGATGGTTCCCAGACCCAAGGTGGCACCAGTGCCAAGTCGGGCTGGTTTGATAGTCCCAAGTGACTCCTGCAAACTGCCATCCAGAAGCGGGGCAGCTGACTTTTGTTTGCCAGGGAAATGGGCCGTTGTTTGTGTTTGGGGGCCTGTGGCTGGGAGTGTTCGGCTGGTTCCTGAATATGTACGATACGCAGGATTGTTCCCAGACCCAAGGTGGCACCAGTGCCAAGTCGGGCTGGTTTGATGGTGCAAAGTGGCTCCTGCAATCTGCCATCCAGACGCGGGGCAGCGGATTTTTGTTTCCATGAGAAATGGTCCGTGGTTTGTTTTTGGGGGTATATGGCTGGGCGTGGCCGGCTGGCTCCTTAAAAAGCTCGATATGCAGGATGGTTCCCTGACACAAGGTGGCACCAGTGCCACGTCGGGCGGTTTTCGTAGTACAAAGTGCGTCCTAAAATTTGCCATCCAGAAGAGGGGCAGTTGAGTTTTGTTTGCCAGAGAAAAGGTCCGTGGTTTGTTTTTGGGGGCATATGGCTGAGAGTGGCTGGCTGGCCCCTGAAAATCCACGATACACAGGATGGTTCCCAGATCCAAGGTGGCACCTGTGCCAAGTCGGGCTGATTTGATAGTACTAAGTAGCTCCTGCAATCTGCCATCCAGAAGCGGGGCAGCTTACTTTTGTTTGCCAGGGAAACGGGCCGAGGTTTGTGTTTGGGGGCCTATGGCTGAGAGTGACCGGCTGGCTCCTGAAAAGCTACAATACGCAGGATGGTGACCAGACCCATGGTGGCACCAGTGCCAAGTTGGGCTGGTTTGATAGTACCAAGTGGTTCCTGCAATCTGCCATCCAGAAGCAGGGCAGCTGAGTTTTGTTTGCCAGAGAAAAGGGCCTTGGTTTGTGTTTGGGGGCATATGGCTGGGTGTGGCCAGCTGGCTCCTTAAAATGCACGATATGCAACATGGCTCCCAGACCCAAGGTGGCACCAGTGCCAAGTTGGGCTGGTTTGATAGTACCAAGTGGCTCCTGCAATCTTCCATGATCACGTGGAGAAATACTTTCTGGTTTCAGCCTCATGCTCTTTCTTCTCTCCCTCAACTTCTCTATCACCTCTCATCTGGTTCACATGCGCTGTCTTCAAGGTCCACAGGCTACTTTTCACAGAATCTTCTGGCCTGATGAAGTAAGAATGATGAATAGAACAGAGCTGGGATCTATTTTCCAGTTTGGATAAAATGCATTCTGCACACAAATCCAAGGAGAACGGGCTGCCCCGATGCCCAGAAAATCTTTCACTCCTGCTAGTGTTCTACGTCAACCGCAACTTAGTCTGAAAGAAAAGCTTTTTCTCTGAGAGCATCTGAGAGGATTGCATGAAGCACTGATATCTGACATATGCAATTTTGAATAGGAGAGGAAAAAGAAAATGGCAAGGAGTTTTTAATTTTAGTGGTTTCAATTTTAATTTCCGTGCACTTTTTCAAAACTTGTCAGCTCAAATGCCCATCAACATCTTTTAGTCATCTGTAAGTCAGTATTCATATAAAATGTGCTTCAAATCCAAAGAATTTCAAATTTGCACTCCAAGCTTCTATGCCTAGATTTATGATTTCCTACACATATTAGATGAAAGGAAGGCCTTTTTTACTGTGGGAGTGCTGGAACACTGGAACAGGTTGCCCAGAGAAGTTGTGGGTGTCCCATCCCTGAAAGTATTCAAGGTCACCTTGGACGGGGCTTGGAGCAGCAACAAAGGAGAAGCTTGATGGTAGAGAAACAAAGTTGGACTATAGAAGAAACTCGGATTGAAGTATAGGATCAAGTTTTCTCTCAGCTCTTGGGGTAAATTCAAAGTTGTACAAAATGACATTTATCTGTGCTATTCACTACTGTAACAGAAAGTTTCATGAAAACTGTACAGAAGATAGTAAATTTTAAAAGAGATAAGAATTACAGCATAAAATCCATGGGATAGGTTACAACATGAGACACTCTCTAAGAGAAAATCTCTGTGTTTCAGCACTTCATCGGGGTAAGATTTCATGAAGTGCCAAAGAAGGCGGCAAAATATCATTCGGGACATTATTTACTGGAATTCAGCCTGGCCATTAGTAGGAACTGCCTTTGAACATATCATGTAGATATACCACACACACTTTCCCTTCACTGAAAAATTACTGTTTACAACAAATAAGCAATTGACGATCAAAATTGATTGAAAGCATCTTAAACATGTCAAGTATTTCATTGTAGATGATCTGTGATCCAAATGCTTCTTCCACCTTCGAGAGGGACAGAAGAATTCTTCCATATCATGGTGGTTTAAAATTGTATCAACCAATGTTTTCTGCTGAAAAGATATCATCTATTTTTTTCTATTTTTGGAAGAAAATATTCCTAGACATACAACAGGTGAGAACTAAGTAATTTTAAAGAAACAAATGAAATGAAAATATTCTGTAAATAGAATGAAATGAAAAGCTGTGTTTTAAATAGGAGCTAAATATTAAACAGAATTTTTGTACCAGGCATTTGAATTACTGCACCAGCTCTTTTGCCCATCAAGAGAGGCATTTAGCATTTCAGTCTTTTCCAAGGTGTTCATGATCTGCTATGCTGATCTCTGTGTGTGCCTAGGTGTGTGTGGAGGGGGGGGCATATGAAGGGGAGTGTGTATGTTTGCTTTACAATTGTTGTGGCAGATTCATGCCTCAGCTCCACATTTTGTTTTAAAAAGGTCACACCGAGTGGATATGAAGTTTACTATCAACAAGAGATCGATTCCCAAATCATCCATTTGACTCTCCCTTATAAATCATGTGCTTTGTTGCATATTTTATCAAATATACTTTCAAGCCAGATGGAGGAAGGAGGATGTGGGAATCCCTCCACCATCTTGCAACTTTTATGTAAGTAGGTTTTCAAGAAAATCATCATTTCTCTTTTAAATATGTCTGGAACAGGCATGATGGTAGTGTCAACCTGTTGGAGTTTTTGTTGCTGGAAGAAGTTGTACAAAAGGATTGGTTTTTACATTGACCAGTTACTGAATCAAGCGCAGGAATACATTGGAAATTTAGCTGGGGGTTCCTTTTCCCAGCAGACTACTTCTAGAACGAGCTTGTACACTGAAGCTGACTCTTTTGCTCTCTTTTTGTTTCTTTCCTATTTTCTTGGCTTCTTTGCCACTATCTAGACAATTTTGGAACTTTGTTCCCAACTAAAATGGTTTCAATAGTCTGATTGTGATCATACATTTTTACAAGGAATTTTTAAAATCTTTCCTCGAGTCCAGAAAGTCAAGGACTTAGATCTTTTTCTTCCCTTATCAATATTGCCATGAAATTGATAAATAAAGACCAACTCTTTATTTTTGTTTTTAACCCACGTAGATAATTCCCATCCATTAATCCATTTTGTGGACCAATAGCTGCCATTCTGATGGAAGCTGTCACTTCTTAACAATAGGCATTCTGTGACTATGTTGACTGCACTTTGGGTGAAGATCCTAACTGGTCTTAGATATACATAGGGAGAAATTTGCTCAGCCAGTGTCAGTCTTAAGCATGCGTATCAGAAGATCTTTCTAGAGCTGGGAATTTTCCCATGAAAGGGATTCAGTTAGGGAAGAGACACTTGTGCCAGAGTTTTACATTCTTCTTGAACACTGCTTAAGGAACTTAGATGCCATGTCCATTTGGATCTCTGTCTGCACAGAACTTTGTCATGCCAGCGCTTTGAAATGCATCTTGAAGAGAATTCACTAGCACAGAATGAAAGAGAGTGGAAGGGGTTGGTGGGGCTAACCAGGCCCAACCCCCCTGCCTAAACCAGGATACCTAGAGCCTCTTGCCCAGGATTCTATCTGGGTGTACTTTTAATGTCTTCAAAGATCCAGGCTCCACAATCTTTCTGGGCAGTCTGTGCCGTGGTTCAGTCACCCTGACAGTAAAGAAACATTTACTGATGTTCAAAGGCAATCTCCTGTATTTCAGTGTGTGCCCACTGCCTCTTGTCTTTTCCCTCAGCATCACTGAAAAGACACTGATTCCCTCCCCTTTGCACTATTGCTTCCATATGTATGTGTGATGCCATGTAGAGGTATGTCAAAAACCTCCCTGAAGCCCAGGCAGATAATATTCCCTTCATCTACCAGTCAAGTTGATTCATCAGAGGAGTTTAAAGTGATGTTCAGCATGAAATTCCCCTGAAAAATCATGCTAACTACATTATTTGGTCATCTGTCATGTGCCTGGCAAGGATTTCCAGGAAGAGCTGCTTCATCAACTTCCTGGGGATAAAAAAGAGGCTGGCTGGTTTGTACTATGGCGAGTCCTCTTAATTGCCTTTTTTGAAGATGGGTGTCATTTGCTAACATCCACTCTTTAGCTCCTCTTCTCATCTACACCTTGGCAAAAAGCTTTTCCACTATGTCTGGCTAGGAAAAACTGTGCCAGCACAGAAAACATCTCCCATCGTGTTCTAGAAGTTGCACGGATGTCTGCCAAGTGTTTGGCAGGAAGAAAAGAAAAGTTGTCCAAAACAGCTTCCAATCGAATGTTCCTGTGATTGAAAAAGTCAGGAGAGTGCAAAGGTACTGTTTTCTATCAGTTGGCAAGGTGCGCACACAATCCCAGTGTTGTACAGCTTGCTTCTTCACCTTCCCGAAGCTGCCGCTCTCGCCGGCTGCCGGAGCCCAAGAAGCGGCTTCTTCGCGCAAAGACGATTGTGCCGCTCACAGTGCTCTCCTTAGCGCGGCTTCTGCCGAAAGACGCCCGGCAGCGGCTCTTACCTCCGGAGAGCATCCTACCTTCGTCTTTAGCTCCTCTTCTCATCTACACCTCGGCAAAACGCTTTTCCACTATGTCTGGCTAGGAAAAACTGTGCCAGCACAGAAAACATCTCCCATCGTGTTCTAGAAGTTGCACGGATGTCTGCCAAGTGTTTGGCAGGAAGAAAAGAAAAGTTGTCCAAAACAGCTTCCAATCGAATGTTCCTGTGATTGGAAAAGTCAGGAGAGTGCAAAGGTACTGTTTTCTATCAGTTGGCAAGGTGCGCACACAATCCCAGTGTTGTACAGCTTGCTTCTTCACCTTCCCGAAGCTGCCGCTCTCGCCGGCTGCCGGAGCCCAAGAAGCGGCTTCTTCGCGCAAAGACGATTGTGCCGCTCACAGGGCTCTCCTTAGCGCGGCTTCTGCCGAAAGACGCCCGGCAGCGGCTCTTACCTCCGGAGAGCATCCTACCTTCGTCTTTCGCGTCTTTTGTAGTCTACATCTTAGCAAAACGCTTTTCCACTATGTCTGGCTAGGAAAAACTGTGCCAGCACAGAAAACATCTCCCATCGTGTTCTAGAAGTTGCACGGATGTCTGCCAAGTGTTTGGCAGGAAGAAAAGAAAAGTTGTCCAAAACAGCTTCCAATCGAATGTTCCTGTGATTGGAAAAGTCAGGAGAGTGCAAAGGTACTGTTTTCTATCAGTTGGCAAGGTGCGCACACAATCCCAGTGTTGTACAGCTTGCTTCTTCACCTTCCCGAAGCTGCCGCTCTCGCCGGCTGCCGGAGCCCAAGAAGCGGCTTCTTCGCGCAAAGACGATTGTGCCGCTCACAGTGCTCTCCTTAGCGCGGCTTCTGCCGAAAGACGCCCGGCAGCGGCTCTTACCTCCGGAGAGCATCCTACCTTCGTCTTTCGCGTCTTTTGTAGTCTACATCTTAGCAAAACGCTTTTCCACTATGTCTGGCTAGGAAAAACTGTGCCAGCACAGAAAACATCTCCCATCGTGTTCTAGAAGTTGCACGGATGTCTGCCAAGTGTTTGGCAGGAAGAAAAGAAAAGTTGTCCAAAACAGCTTCCAATCGAATGTTCCTGTGATTGGAAAAGTCAGGAGAGTGCAAAGGTACTGTTTTCTATCAGTTGGCAAGGTGCGCACACAATCCCAGTGTTGTACAGCTTGCTTCTTCACCTTCCCGAAGCTGCCGCTCTCGCCGGCTGCCGGAGCCCAAGAAGCGGCTTCTTCGCGCAAAGACGATTGTGCCGCTCACAGTGCTCTCCTTAGCGCGGCTTCTGCCGAAAGACGCCCGGCAGCGGCTCTTACCTCCGGAGAGCATCCTACCTTCGTCTTTCGCGTCTTTTGTAGTCTACATCTTAGCAAAACGCTTTTCCACTATGTCTGGCTAGGAAAAACTGTGCCAGCACAGAAAACATCTCCCATCGTGTTCTAGAAGTTGCACGGATGTCTGCCAAGTGTTTGGCAGGAAGAAAAGAAAAGTTGTCCAAAACAGCTTCCAATCGAATGTTCCTGTGATTGGAAAAGTCAGGAGAGTGCAAAGGTACTGTTTTCTATCAGTTGGCAAGGTGCGCACACAATCCCAGTGTTGTACAGCTTGCTTCTTCACCTTCCCGAAGCTGCCGCTCTCGCCGGCTCCCGGAACCGAAGAATCGGCTTCTTCGCGCAAAGACGATTGTGCCGTTCACAGTGCTCTCCTTAGCGCGGCTTCTGCCGAAAGACGCCCGGCAGCGGCTCTTACCTCCGGAGAGCATCCTACCTTCGTCTTTCGCGTCTTTTGTAGTCTACATCTTAGCAAAACGCTTTTCCACTATGTCTGGCTAGGAAAAACTGTGCCAGCACAGAAAACATCTCCCATCGTGTTCTAGAAGTTGCACGGATGTCTGCCAAGTGTTTGGCAGGAAGAAAAGAAAAGTTGTCCAAAACAGCTTCCAATCGAATGTTCCTGTGATTGGAAAAGTCAGGAGAGTGCAAAGGTACTGTTTTCTATCAGTTGGCAAGGTGCGCACACAATCCCAGTGTTGTACAGCTTGCTTCTTCACCTTCCCGAAGCTGCCGCTCTCGCCGGCTCCCGGAACCGAAGAATCGGCTTCTTCGCGCAAAGACGATTGTGCCGTTCATAGTGCTCTCCTTAGCGCGGCTTCTGCCGAAAGACGCCCGGCAGCGGCTCTTACCTCCGGAGAGCATCCTACCTTCGTCTTTCGCGTCTTTTGTAGTCTACATCTTAGCAAAACGCTTTTCCACTATGTCTGGCTAGGAAAAACTGTGCCAGCACAGAAAACATCTCCCATCGTGTTCTAGAAGTTGCACGGATGTCTGCCAAGTGTTTGGCAGGAAGAAAAGAAAAGTTGTCCAAAACAGCTTCCAATCGAATGTTCCTGTGATTGGAAAAGTCAGGAGAGTGCAAAGGTACTGTTTTCTATCAGTTGGCAAGGTGCGCACACAATCCCAGTGTTGTACAGCTTGCTTCTTCACCTTCCCGAAGCTGCCGCTCTCGCCGGCTCCCGGAACCGAAGAAGCGGCTTCTTCGCGCAAAGACGATTGTGCCGCTCACAGGGCTCTCCTTAGCGCGGCTTCTGCCGAAAGACGCCCGGCAGCGGCTCTTACCTCCGGAGAGCATCCTACCTTCGTCTTTCGCGTCTTTTGTAGTCTACATCTTAGCAAAACGCTTTTCCACTATGTCTGGCTAGGAAAAACTGTGCCAGCACAGAAAACATCTCCCATCGTGTTCTAGAAGTTGCACGGATGTCTGCCAAGTGTTTGGCAGGAAGAAAAGAAAAGTTGTCCAAAACAGCTTCCAATCGAATGTTCCTGTGATTGGAAAAGTCAGGAGAGTGCAAAGGTACTGTTTTCTATCAGTTGGCAAGGTGCGCACACAATCCCAGTGTTGTACAGCTTGCTTCTTCACCTTCCCGAAGCTGCCGCTCTCGCCGGCTGCCGGAGCCCAAGAAGCGGCTTCTTCGCGCAAAGACGATTGTGCCGCTCACAGTGCTCTCCTTAGCGCGGCTTCTGCCGAAAGACGCCCGGCAGCGGCTCTTACCTCCGGAGAGCATCCTACCTTCGTCTTTCGCGTCTTTTGTAGTCTACATCTTAGCAAAACGCTTTTCCACTATGTCTGGCTAGGAAAAACTGTGCCAGCACAGAAAACATCTCCCATCGTGTTCTAGAAGTTGCACGGATGTCTGCCAAGTGTTTGGCAGGAAGAAAAGAAAAGTTGTCCAAAACAGCTTCCAATCGAATGTTCCTGTGATTGGAAAAGTCAGGAGAGTGCAAAGGTACTGTTTTCTATCAGTTGGCAAGGTGCGCACACAATCCCAGTGTTGTACAGCTTGCTTCTTCACCTTCCCGAAGCTGCCGCTCTCGCCGGCTGCCGGAGCCCAAGAAGCGGCTTCTTCGCGCAAAGACGATTGTGCCGCTCACAGTGCTCTCCTTAGCGCGGCTTCTGCCGAAAGACGCCCGGCAGCGGCTCTTACCTCCGGAGAGCATCCTACCTTCGTCTTTCGCGTCTTTTGTAGTCTACATCTTAGCAAAACGCTTTTCCACTATGTCTGGCTAGGAAAAACTGTGCCAGCACAGAAAACATCTCCCATCGTGTTCTAGAAGTTGCACGGATGTCTGCCAAGTGTTTGGCAGGAAGAAAAGAAAAGTTGTCCAAAACAGCTTCCAATCGAATGTTCCTGTGATTGGAAAAGTCAGGAGAGTGCAAAGGTACTGTTTTCTATCAGTTGGCAAGGTGCGCACACAATCCCAGTGTTGTACAGCTTGCTTCTTCACCTTCCCGAAGCTGCCGCTCTCGCCGGCTCCCGGAACCGAAGAATCGGCTTCTTCGCGCAAAGACGATTGTGCCGTTCACAGTGCTCTCCTTAGCGCGGCTTCTGCCGAAAGACGCCCGGCAGCGGCTCTTACCTCCGGAGAGCATCCTACCTTCGTCTTTCGCGTCTTTTGTAGTCTACATCTTAGCAAAACGCTTTTCCACTATGTCTGGCTAGGAAAAACTGTGCCAGCACAGAAAACATCTCCCATCGTGTTCTAGAAGTTGCACGGATGTCTGCCAAGTGTTTGGCAGGAAGAAAAGAAAAGTTGTCCAAAACAGCTTCCAATCGAATGTTCCTGTGATTGGAAAAGTCAGGAGAGTGCAAAGGTACTGTTTTCTATCAGTTGGCAAGGTGCGCACACAATCCCAGTGTTGTACAGCTTGCTTCTTCACCTTCCCGAAGCTGCCGCTCTCGCCGGCTCCCGGAACCGAAGAATCGGCTTCTTCGCGCAAAGACGATTGTGCCGTTCATAGTGCTCTCCTTAGCGCGGCTTCTGCCGAAAGACGCCCGGCAGCGGCTCTTACCTCCGGAGAGCATCCTACCTTCGTCTTTCGCGTCTTTTGTAGTCTACATCTTAGCAAAACGCTTTTCCACTATGTCTGGCTAGGAAAAACTGTGCCAGCACAGAAAACATCTCCCATCGTGTTCTAGAAGTTGCACGGATGTCTGCCAAGTGTTTGGCAGGAAGAAAAGAAAAGTTGTCCAAAACAGCTTCCAATCGAATGTTCCTGTGATTGGAAAAGTCAGGAGAGTGCAAAGGTACTGTTTTCTATCAGTTGGCAAGGTGCGCACACAATCCCAGTGTTGTACAGCTTGCTTCTTCACCTTCCCGAAGCTGCCGCTCTCGCCGGCTCCCGGAACCGAAGAAGCGGCTTCTTCGCGCAAAGACGATTGTGCCGCTCACAGGGCTCTCCTTAGCGCGGCTTCTGCCGAAAGACGCCCGGCAGCGGCTCTTACCTCCGGAGAGCATCCTACCTTCGTCTTTCGCGTCTTTTGTAGTCTACATCTTAGCAAAACGCTTTTCCACTATGTCTGGCTAGGAAAAACTGTGCCAGCACAGAAAACATCTCCCATCGTGTTCTAGAAGTTGCACGGATGTCTGCCAAGTGTTTGGCAGGAAGAAAAGAAAAGTTGTCCAAAACAGCTTCCAATCGAATGTTCCTGTGATTGGAAAAGTCAGGAGAGTGCAAAGGTACTGTTTTCTATCAGTTGGCAAGGTGCGCACACAATCCCAGTGTTGTACAGCTTGCTTCTTCACCTTCCCGAAGCTGCCGCTCTCGCCGGCTGCCGGAGCCCAAGAAGCGGCTTCTTCGCGCAAAGACGATTGTGCCGCTCACAGTGCTCTCCTTAGCGCGGCTTCTGCCGAAAGACGCCCGGCAGCGGCTCTTACCTCCGGAGAGCATCCTACCTTCGTCTTTCGCGTCTTTTGTAGTCTACATCTTAGCAAAACGCTTTTCCACTATGTCTGGCTAGGAAAAACTGTGCCAGCACAGAAAACATCTCCCATCGTGTTCTAGAAGTTGCACGGATGTCTGCCAAGTGTTTGGCAGGAAGAAAAGAAAAGTTGTCCAAAACAGCTTCCAATCGAATGTTCCTGTGATTGGAAAAGTCAGGAGAGTGCAAAGGTACTGTTTTCTATCAGTTGGCAAGGTGCGCACACAATCCCAGTGTTGTACAGCTTGCTTCTTCACCTTCCCGAAGCTGCCGCTCTCGCCGGCTCCCGGAACCGAAGAATCGGCTTCTTCGCGCAAAGACGATTGTGCCGTTCACAGTGCTCTCCTTAGCGCGGCTTCTGCCGAAAGACGCCCGGCAGCGGCTCTTACCTCCGGAGAGCATCCTACCTTCGTCTTTCGCGTCTTTTGTAGTCTACATCTTAGCAAAACGCTTTTCCACTATGTCTGGCTAGGAAAAACTGTGCCAGCACAGAAAACATCTCCCATCGTGTTCTAGAAGTTGCACGGATGTCTGCCAAGTGTTTGGCAGGAAGAAAAGAAAAGTTGTCCAAAACAGCTTCCAATCGAATGTTCCTGTGATTGGAAAAGTCAGGAGAGTGCAAAGGTACTGTTTTCTATCAGTTGGCAAGGTGCGCACACAATCCCAGTGTTGTACAGCTTGCTTCTTCACCTTCCCGAAGCTGCCGCTCTCGCCGGCTCCCGGAACCGAAGAATCGGCTTCTTCGCGCAAAGACGATTGTGCCGTTCATAGTGCTCTCCTTAGCGCGGCTTCTGCCGAAAGACGCCCGGCAGCGGCTCTTACCTCCGGAGAGCATCCTACCTTCGTCTTTCGCGTCTTTTGTAGTCTACATCTTAGCAAAACGCTTTTCCACTATGTCTGGCTAGGAAAAACTGTGCCAGCACAGAAAACATCTCCCATCGTGTTCTAGAAGTTGCACGGATGTCTGCCAAGTGTTTGGCAGGAAGAAAAGAAAAGTTGTCCAAAACAGCTTCCAATCGAATGTTCCTGTGATTGGAAAAGTCAGGAGAGTGCAAAGGTACTGTTTTCTATCAGTTGGCAAGGTGCGCACACAATCCCAGTGTTGTACAGCTTGCTTCTTCACCTTCCCGAAGCTGCCGCTCTCGCCGGCTCCCGGAACCGAAGAAGCGGCTTCTTCGCGCAAAGACGATTGTGCCGCTCACAGGGCTCTCCTTAGCGCGGCTTCTGCCGAAAGACGCCCGGCAGCGGCTCTTACCTCCGGAGAGCATCCTACCTTCGTCTTTCGCGTCTTTTGTAGTCTACATCTTAGCAAAACGCTTTTCCACTATGTCTGGCTAGGAAAAACTGTGCCAGCACAGAAAACATCTCCCATCGTGTTCTAGAAGTTGCACGGATGTCTGCCAAGTGTTTGGCAGGAAGAAAAGAAAAGTTGTCCAAAACAGCTTCCAATCGAATGTTCCTGTGATTGGAAAAGTCAGGAGAGTGCAAAGGTACTGTTTTCTATCAGTTGGCAAGGTGCGCACACAATCCCAGTGTTGTACAGCTTGCTTCTTCACCTTCCCGAAGCTGCCGCTCTCGCCGGCTGCCGGAGCCCAAGAAGCGGCTTCTTCGCGCAAAGACGATTGTGCCGCTCACAGTGCTCTCCTTAGCGCGGCTTCTGCCGAAAGACGCCCGGCAGCGGCTCTTACCTCCGGAGAGCATCCTACCTTCGTCTTTCGCGTCTTTTGTAGTCTACATCTTAGCAAAACGCTTTTCCACTATGTCTGGCTAGGAAAAACTGTGCCAGCACAGAAAACATCTCCCATCGTGTTCTAGAAGTTGCACGGATGTCTGCCAAGTGTTTGGCAGGAAGAAAAGAAAAGTTGTCCAAAACAGCTTCCAATCGAATGTTCCTGTGATTGGAAAAGTCAGGAGAGTGCAAAGGTACTGTTTTCTATCAGTTGGCAAGGTGCGCACACAATCCCAGTGTTGTACAGCTTGCTTCTTCACCTTCCCGAAGCTGCCACTCTCAGGAGGTAAGAGCCGCTGCCGGGCGTCTTTCGGCAGAAGCCGCGCTAAGGAGAGCACTGTGAGCGGCACAATCGTCTTTGCGCGAAGAAGCCGCTTCTTGGGCTCCGGCAGCCGGCGAGAGCGGCAGCTTCGGGAAGGTGAAGAAGCAAGCTGTACAACACTGGGATTGTGTGCGCACCTTGCCAACTGATAGAAAACAGTACCTTTGCACTCTCCTGACTTTTCCAATCACAGGAACATTCGATTGGAAGCTGTTTTGGACAACTTTTCTTTTCTTCCTGCCAAACACTTGGCAGACATCCGTGCAACTTCTAGAACACGATGGGAGATGTTTTCTGTGCTGGCACAGTTTTTCCTAGCCAGACATAGTGGAAAAGCGTTTTGCTAAGATGTAGACTACAAAAGACGCGAAAGACGAAGGTAGGATGCTCTCCGGAGGTAAGAGCCGCTGCCGGGCGTCTTTCGGCAGAAGCCGCGCTAAGGAGAGCCCTGTGAGCGGCACAATCGTCTTTGCGCGAAGAAGCCGCTTCTTCGGTTCCGGGAGCCGGCGAGAGCGGCAGCTTCGGGAAGGTGAAGAAGCAAGCTGTACAACACTGGGATTGTGTGCGCACCTTGCCAACTGATAGAAAACAGTACCTTTGCACTCTCCTGACTTTTCCAATCACAGGAACATTCGATTGGAAGCTGTTTTGGACAACTTTTCTTTTCTTCCTGCCAAACACTTGGCAGACATCCGTGCAACTTCTAGAACACGATGGGAGATGTTTTCTGTGCTGGCACAGTTTTTCCTAGCCAGACATAGTGGAAAAGCGTTTTGCTAAGATGTAGACTACAAAAGACGCGAAAGACGAAGGTAGGATGCTCTCCGGAGGTAAGAGCCGCTGCCGGGCGTCTTTCGGCAGAAGCCGCGCTAAGGAGAGCACTATGAACGGCACAATCGTCTTTGCGCGAAGAAGCCGATTCTTCGGTTCCGGGAGCCGGCGAGAGCGGCAGCTTCGGGAAGGTGAAGAAGCAAGCTGTACAACACTGGGATTGTGTGCGCACCTTGCCAACTGATAGAAAACAGTACCTTTGCACTCTCCTGACTTTTCCAATCACAGGAACATTCGATTGGAAGCTGTTTTGGACAACTTTTCTTTTCTTCCTGCCAAACACTTGGCAGACATCCGTGCAACTTCTAGAACACGATGGGAGATGTTTTCTGTGCTGGCACAGTTTTTCCTAGCCAGACATAGTGGAAAAGCGTTTTGCTAAGATGTAGACTACAAAAGACGCGAAAGACGAAGGTAGGATGCTCTCCGGAGGTAAGAGCCGCTGCCGGGCGTCTTTCGGCAGAAGCCGCGCTAAGGAGAGCACTGTGAACGGCACAATCGTCTTTGCGCGAAGAAGCCGATTCTTCGGTTCCGGGAGCCGGCGAGAGCGGCAGCTTCGGGAAGGTGAAGAAGCAAGCTGTACAACACTGGGATTGTGTGCGCACCTTGCCAACTGATAGAAAACAGTACCTTTGCACTCTCCTGACTTTTCCAATCACAGGAACATTCGATTGGAAGCTGTTTTGGACAACTTTTCTTTTCTTCCTGCCAAACACTTGGCAGACATCCGTGCAACTTCTAGAACACGATGGGAGATGTTTTCTGTGCTGGCACAGTTTTTCCTAGCCAGACATAGTGGAAAAGCGTTTTGCTAAGATGTAGACTACAAAAGACGCGAAAGACGAAGGTAGGATGCTCTCCGGAGGTAAGAGCCGCTGCCGGGCGTCTTTCGGCAGAAGCCGCGCTAAGGAGAGCACTGTGAGCGGCACAATCGTCTTTGCGCGAAGAAGCCGCTTCTTGGGCTCCGGCAGCCGGCGAGAGCGGCAGCTTCGGGAAGGTGAAGAAGCAAGCTGTACAACACTGGGATTGTGTGCGCACCTTGCCAACTGATAGAAAACAGTACCTTTGCACTCTCCTGACTTTTCCAATCACAGGAACATTCGATTGGAAGCTGTTTTGGACAACTTTTCTTTTCTTCCTGCCAAACACTTGGCAGACATCCGTGCAACTTCTAGAACACGATGGGAGATGTTTTCTGTGCTGGCACAGTTTTTCCTAGCCAGACATAGTGGAAAAGCTTTTTACCGAGGTGTAGATGAGAAGAGGAGCTAAAGAGTGGATGTTAGCAAATGACACCCATCTTCAAAAAAGGCAATTAAGAGGACTCGCCATAGTACAAACCAGCCAGCCTCTTTTTTATCCCCAGGAAGTTGATGAAGCAGCTCTTCCTGGAAATCCTTGCCAGGCACATGACAGATGACCAAATAATGTAGTTAGCATGATTTTTCAGGGGAATTTCATGCTGAACATCACTTTAAACTCCTCTGATGAATCAACTTGACTGGTAGATGAAGGGAATATTATCTGCCTGGGCTTCAGGGAGGTGTTTGACATACCTCTACATGGCATCACACATACATATGGAAGCAATAGTGCAAAGGGGAGGGAATCAGTGTCTTTTCAGTGATGCTGAGGGAAAAGACAAGAGGCAGTGGGCACACACTGAAATACAGGAGATTGCCTTTGAACATCAGTAAATGTTTCTTTACTGTCAGGGTGACTGAACCACGGCACAGACTGCCCAGAAAGATTGTGGAGCCTGGATCTTTGAAGACATTAAAAGTACACCCAGATAGAATCCTGGGCAAGAGGCTCTAGGTATCCTGGTTTAGGCAGGGGGGTTGGGCCTGGTTAGCCCCACCAACCCCTTCCACTCTCTTTCATTCTGTGCTAGTGAATTCTCTTCAAGATGCATTTCAAAGCGCTGGCATGACAAAGTTCTGTGCAGACAGAGATCCAAATGGACATGGCATCTAAGTTCCTTAAGCAGTGTTCAAGAAGAATGTAAAACTCTGGCACAAGTGTCTCTTCCCTAACTGAATCCCTTTCATGGGAAAATTCCCAGCTCTAGAAAGATCTTCTGATACGCATGCTTAAGACTGACACTGGCTGAGCAAATTTCTCCCTATGTATATCTAAGACCAGTTAGGATCTTCACCCAAAGTGCAGTCAACATAGTCACAGAATGCCTATTGTTAAGAAGTGACAGCTTCCATCAGAATGGCAGCTATTGGTCCACAAAATGGATTAATGGATGGGAATTATCTACGTGGGTTAAAAACAAAAATAAAGAGTTGGTCTTTATTTATCAATTTCATGGCAATATTGATAAGGGAAGAAAAAGATCTAAGTCCTTGACTTTCTGGACTCGAGGAAAGATTTTAAAAATTCCTTGTAAAAATGTATGATCACAATCAGACTATTGAAACCATTTTAGTTGGGAACAAAGTTCCAAAATTGTCTAGATAGTGGCAAAGAAGCCAAGAAAATAGGAAAGAAACAAAAAGAGAGCAAAAGAGTCAGCTTCAGTGTACAAGCTCGTTCTAGAAGTAGTCTGCTGGGAAAAGGAACCCCCAGCTAAATTTCCAATGTATTCCTGCGCTTGATTCAGTAACTGGTCAATGTAAAAACCAATCCTTTTGTACAACTTCTTCCAGCAACAAAAACTCCAACAGGTTGACACTACCATCATGCCTGTTCCAGACATATTTAAAAGAGAAATGATGATTTTCTTGAAAACCTACTTACATAAAAGTTGCAAGATGGTGGAGGGATTCCCACATCCTCCTTCCTCCATCTGGCTTGAAAGTATATTTGATAAAATATGCAACAAAGCACATGATTTATAAGGGAGAGTCAAATGGATGATTTGGGAATCGATCTCTTGTTGATAGTAAACTTCATATCCACTCGGTGTGACCTTTTTAAAACAAAATGTGGAGCTGAGGCATGAATCTGCCACAACAATTGTAAAGCAAACATACACACTCCCCTTCATATGCCCCCCCCTCCACACACACCTAGGCACACACAGAGATCAGCATAGCAGATCATGAACACCTTGGAAAAGACTGAAATGCTAAATGCCTCTCTTGATGGGCAAAAGAGCTGGTGCAGTAATTCAAATGCCTGGTACAAAAATTCTGTTTAATATTTAGCTCCTATTTAAAACACAGCTTTTCATTTCATTCTATTTACAGAATATTTTCATTTCATTTGTTTCTTTAAAATTACTTAGTTCTCACCTGTTGTATGTCTAGGAATATTTTCTTCCAAAAATAGAAAAAAATAGATGATATCTTTTCAGCAGAAAACATTGGTTGATACAATTTTAAACCACCATGATATGGAAGAATTCTTCTGTCCCTCTCGAAGGTGGAAGAAGCATTTGGATCACAGATCATCTACAATGAAATACTTGACATGTTTAAGATGCTTTCAATCAATTTTGATCGTCAATTGCTTATTTGTTGTAAACAGTAATTTTTCAGTGAAGGGAAAGTGTGTGTGGTATATCTACATGATATGTTCAAAGGCAGTTCCTACTAATGGCCAGGCTGAATTCCAGTAAATAATGTCCCGAATGATATTTTGCCGCCTTCTTTGGCACTTCATGAAATCTTACCCCGATGAAGTGCTGAAACAAAGAGATTTTCTCTTAGAGAGTGTCTCATGTTGTAACCTATCCCATGGATTTTATGCTGTAATTCTTATCTCTTTTAAAATTTACTATCTTCTGTACAGTTTTCATGAAACTTTCTGTTACAGTAGTGAATAGCACAGATAAATGTCATTTTGTACAACTTTGAATTTACCCCAAGAGCTGAGAGAAAACTTGATCCTATACTTCAATCCGAGTTTCTTCTATAGTCCAACTTTGTTTCTCTACCATCAAGCTTCTCCTTTGTTGCTGCTCCAAGCCCCGTCCAAGGTGACCTTGAATACTTTCAGGGATGGGACACCCACAACTTCTCTGGGCAACCTGTTCCAGTGTTCCAGCACTCCCACAGTAAAAAAGGCCTTCCTTTCATCTAATATGTGTAGGAAATCATAAATCTAGGCATAGAAGCTTGGAGTGCAAATTTGAAATTCTTTGGATTTGAAGCACATTTTATATGAATACTGACTTACAGATGACTAAAAGATGTTGATGGGCATTTGAGCTGACAAGTTTTGAAAAAGTGCACGGAAATTAAAATTGAAACCACTAAAATTAAAAACTCCTTGCCATTTTCTTTTTCCTCTCCTATTCAAAATTGCATATGTCAGATATCAGTGCTTCATGCAAACCTCTCAGATGCTCTCAGAGAAAAAGCTTTTCTTTCAGACTAAGTTGCGGTTGACGTAGAACACTAGCAGGAGTGAAAGATTTTCTGGGCATCGGGGCAGCCCGTTCTCCTTGGATTTGTGTGCAGAATGCATTTTATCCAAACTGGAAAATAGATCCCAGCTCTGTTCTATTCATCATTCTTACTTCATCAGGCCAGAAGATTCTGTGAAAAGTAGCCTGTGGACCTTGAAGACAGCGCATGTGAACCAGATGAGAGGTGATAGAGAAGTTGAGGGAGAGAAGAAAGAGCATGAGGCTGAAACCAGAAAGTATTTCTCCACGTGATCATGGAAGATTGCAGGAGCCACTTGGTACTATCAAACCAGCCCAACTTGGCACTGGTGCCACCTTGGGTCTGGGAGCCATGTTGCATATCGTGCATTTTAAGGAGCCAGCTGGCCACACCCAGCCATATGCCCCCAAACACAAACCAAGGCCCTTTTCTCTGGCAAACAAAACTCAGCTGCCCTGCTTCTGGATGGCAGATTGCAGGAACCACTTGGTACTATCAAACCAGCCCAACTTGGCACTGGTGCCACCATGGGTCTGGTCACCATCCTGCCTATTGTAGCTTTTCAGGAGCCAGCCGGTCACTCTCAGCCATAGGCCCCCAAACACAAACCTCGGCCCGTTTCCCTGGCAAACAAAAGTAAGCTGCCCCGCTTCTGGATGGCAGATTGCAGGAGCTACTTAGTACTATCAAATCAGCCCGACTTGGCACAGGTGCCACCTTGGATCTGGGAACCATCCTGTGTATCGTGGATTTTCAGGGGCCAGCCAGCCACTCTCAGCCATATGCCCCCAAAAACAAACCACGGACCTTTTCTCTGGCAAACAAAACTCAACTGCCCCTCTTCTGGATGGCAAATTTTAGGACGCACTTTGTACTACGAAAACCGCCCGACGTGGCACTGGTGCCACCTTGTGTCAGGGAACCATCCTGCATATCGAGCTTTTTAAGGAGCCAGCCGGCCAGGCCCAGCCATATACCCCCAAAAACAAACCACGGACCATTTCTCATGGAAACAAAAATCCGCTGCCCCGCGTCTGGATGGCAGATTGCAGGAGCCACTTTGCACCATCAAACCAGCCCGACTTGGCACTGGTGCCACCTTGGGTCTGGGAACAATCCTGCGTATCGTACATATTCAGGAACCAGCCGAACACTCCCAGCCACAGGCCCCCAAACACAAACAACGGCCCATTTCCCTGGCAAACAAAAGTCAGCTGCCCCGCTTCTGGATGGCAGTTTGCAGGAGTCACTTGGGACTATCAAACCAGCCCGACTTGGCACTGGTGCCACCTTGGGTCTGGGAACCATCCTGCGTATGGTGGATTCTAAGGAGCCAGCCGGCCACTCCCAGCCACAGGCCCCCAACAAAAACCCCGGCCCTTTTTTCTGGCAAACAAAACTTAGCTGCCTCACTTCTGGATGGCAGATTGCAGGAGCCACTTGGTGTAATCAAACCAGCCCGACTTGGCACTGGTGCCACCTTGGGTCTGGGAACCATCCTGCGTATCGTGGATTCTAAGGAGCCAGCCGGCCACTCCCAGCCACAGGCCCCCAAACAAAATCAACGGCGCTGTTCCCTGGAAAACAAAACACGCCTGCCAACTTTTTGATGGAGTTTGCAGGAGCCACTTGGTACTATCAAACCAGCCCGACTTGGCACTGGTGCCACCTTGGGTCTGGGAAACATCCTGCGTATCGTGGATTCTTAGGAGCCAGCCGGCCACTCCTAGCCACAGGCCCCCAAACAAAAACCTAGGCCTATTTCTCTGGCAAACAAAAGTAAGCTGCCCCGCTTCTGGATGGCAGATTGCAGGAGACACTTGGTACTATCAAACCAGCCCAACTTGGCACTGGTGCCACCTTGGATCTGGGAACCATGCTGTGTATCGTGGATATTCAGGGGCCAGCCGGCCACTCTCAGCCATATGTCCCCAAACAGAAACCTCGGCCCGTTTCTCTGGCAAACAAAACTCAACTGCCCCTCTTCTGGATGGCAAATTGCAGGATGAACTTGATACTAAAACCGCAGGCCGACTTGGTAGTGGTGACACCTTGGACCTGGGAACCATCATGCGTATCGAGCATTTTAAGGAGCCAGCCGGCCACTCCCAGCAATATGCCCCCAAAAACAATCCACGGAATTTTTCTCTGGCAAACAAAAATCAGCTGCCCCGCTTCTGGATGGCAGATTGCAGGAGCCACTTTGCACCATCAAACTAGCCCGACTTGGCACTGGTGCCACCTTGCATCTGGGAACCATGCTGCCTAGCGTGGATTTTCAGGAGCCAGCCGGCCACTCTCAGCCATAGGCCCCCAAACAAAACCCACGGCCCGTTTCCCTGGCAAACAAAATTAAGCTGCCCCGCTTCTGGATGGCAGATTGCAGGACGCACTTGGTAGTATCAAACCAGCCCGACTTGGCACTGGTGCCACCTTGGGTCTGGGAACCATCCTGCGTATCGTGGGTTCAAAGGAGCCAGCCGGCCACTCCCAGCCACAGGCCCCCAAATACAAACAACGGCGCTTTTCCCTGGAAAACAAAACTCGCCTGCCAACTTTTTGATGGCAGATTGCAGGAGCCACTTGGTACTATCAAACCAGCCCAACTTGGCACTGGTGCCACCATGGGTCTGGTCACCATCCTGCCTATTTTAGCTTTCCAGGAGCCAGCCGGTCACTCCCAGCCATAGGTCCCCAGTCACAAACCTCGGCCCGTTTACCTGGCAAACAAAAGTAAGCTGCCCCGCTTCTGGATGGCAGATTGCAGGAGCCACTTGGTACTATCAAACCAGCCCAACTTGGCACTGGTGCCACCTCTGGTCTGGGAACCATGCTGCGTAACACAGATTCTAAGGCGCCAGTCGGCCACTCTCAGCCACAAACCCCCAAACACAAACAACGGCGCTATTCTCTGGCAAACAAAACTCCACTGCCCCTCTTCTGGATGGCAAATTGCAGGACGCACTTGGTACTATAAAAACAGCCCGACTTGGCACTGGTGCCACCTTGGGTCTGGGAACCATCCTGCGTATCGATCTTTTTAATGAGACAGCCGGCCACTCCCAGCCATATGCCCCCAAACACAACCCACGGCCCTTTTCTCTGGCAAACAAAACTCAACTGCACCGCTTCTGGATGGCAGATTGCAGGAGCCACTTGGTACTATCAAACCAGCCCGACTTGGCACTGGTGCCACCTTGGGTCTGGGAACCATCCAGCCTATCGTGGATTTTAAGGAGCCAGCCGGCTACTCCCAGCCACAGGCCCCCAACAAAAACCACGGCCCTTTTTTCTGGCAAACAAAACTTAGCTGCCTCACTTCTGGATGGCAGATTGCAGGAGCCACTTGGTGTAATCAAACCAGCCCGACTTGGCACTGGTGCCACCTTGGGTCTGGGAACCATCCTGCGTATCGTGGATTCTAAGGAGCCAGCCGGCCACTCCCAGCCACAGGTCCCCAAACAAAATCAACGGCGCTGTTCCCTGGAAAACAAAACACGTCTGCCAACATTTTGATGGAGTTTGCAGGAGCCACTTGGTACTATCAAACCAGCCCGACTTGGCACTGGTGCCACCTTGGGTCTGGGAAACATCCTGCGTATCGTGGATTCTTAGGAGCCAGCCGGCCACTCCTAGCCACAGGCCCCCAGACAAAAACCTAGGCCTATTTCTCTGGCAAACAAAAGTAAGCTGCCCCGCTTCTGGATGGCAGATTGCAGGAGACACTTGGTACTATCAAACCAGCCCAACTTGGCACTGGTGCCACCTTGGATCTGGGAACCATGCTGTGTATCGTGGATATTCAGGGGCCAGCCGGCCACTCTCAGCCATATGTCCCCAAACAGAAACCTCGGCCCGTTTCTCTGGCAAACAAAACTCAACTGCCCCTCTTCTGGATGGCAAATTGCCGGATGAACTTGATACTAAAACCGCAGGCCGACTTGGTAGTGGTGACACCTTGGGCCTGGGAACCATCATGCGTATCGAGCATTTTAAGGAGCCAGCCGGCCACTCCCAGCAATATGCCCCCAAAAACAATCCACGGAATTTTTCTCTGGCAAACAAAAATCAGCTGCCCCGCTTCTGGATGGCAGATTGCAGGAGCCACTTTGCACCATCAAACCAGCCCGACTTGGCACTGGTGCCACCTTGCATCTGGGAACCATGCTGCCTAGCGTGGATTTTCAGGAGCCAGCCGGCCACTCTCAGCTATAGGCCCCCATACAAAACCCACGGCCCGTTTCCCTGGCAAACAAAATTAAGCTGCCCCGCTTCTGGATGGCAGATTGCAGGACGCACTTGGTAGTATCAAACCAGCCCGACTTGGCACTGGTGCCACCTTGGGTCTGGGAACCATCCTGCATATCGTGGGTTCAAAGGAGCCAGCCGGCCACTCCCAGCCACAGGCCCCCAAATACAAACAACGGCGCTTTTCCCTGGAAAACAAAACTCGCCTGCCAACTTTTTGATGGCAGATTGCAGGAGCCACTTGGTACTATCAAACCAGCCCAACTTGGCACTGGTGCCACCATGGGTCTGGTCACCATCCTGCCTATTGTAGCTTTCCAGGAGCCAGCCGGTCACTCCCAGCCATAGGTCCCAAGTCACAAACCTCGGCCCGTTTCACTGGCAAACAAAAGTAAGCTGCCCCGCTTCTGGATGGCAGATTGCAGGAGCCACTTGGTACTATCAAACCAGCCCAACTTGGCACTGGTGCCACCTCTGGTCTGGGAACCATGCTGCGTAACACAGATTCTAAGGCGCCAGTCGGCCACTCCCAGCCACAAGCCCCCAAACACAAACAACGGCGCTATACTCTGGCAAACAAAACTCAACTGCCCCTCTTCTGGATGGCAAATTGCAGGACGCACTTGGTACTATAAAAACAGCCCTACTTGGCACTGGTGCCACCTTGGGTCTGGGAACCATCCTGCGTATCGATCTTTTTAATGAGACAGCCGGCCACTCCCAGCCAAATGCCCCCAAACACAACCCACGGCCCTTTTCTCTGGCAAACAAAACTCAACTGCACCGCTTCTGGATGGCAGATTGCAGGAGCCACTTGGTACTATCAAACCAGCCCGACTTGGCACTGGTGCCACCTTGGGTCTGGGAACCATCCTGCGTATTGTGGGTTGTCAGGAGCCAGCCGAACACTCTAGGCCACAGACCCCAATCAAAAACAACGGCCCGTTTCACAGGCAAACAAAACTCAGCTGCCCCGCTTCTGGATGGGAGATTGCAGGAGGCACTTGACACTGTGAAACCAGCCCCACTTGGCACTGGTGCCACCTTGGGTCTGGGAACCATGCTGCGTATCATGGATTTTCAGGAGCCAGCCGGCCACTGCCAGCCACAGGCCCCCAAACACAAACCACAGCCTTTTTCTCTGGCAAACAAAATTCAGCTGCCCCGCTTCTGGATGGCAGATTGCAGGAGCCACTTGGGACTATCACACCAGCACAACATGGCACTGCTGCCACCTTGGATCTGGGAACCATCCTTCCTATCGTGGATTTTCAGGGGCCAGCCGGCCACTCTCAGCTATAGGCCCCAAACACAAACCACGGCCCTTTTCTCTGGAAAACAAAACTCAACTGCCCCTCTTCCTGATGGGAGATTGCAGGAGCCACTGGGTACTATGAAACCAGCCCTACTTGGCACTGGTGCCACCTTGGGTCTGGGAACCATGCTGCGTATCATGGATTTTCAGGAGCCAGCCGGCCACTGCCAGCCACAGGCCCCGAAACACAAACAACAGCCTTTTTCTCTGGCAAACAAAATTCAGCTGCCCCGCTTCTGGATGGCAGATTGCAGGAACCACTTGGTACTAACAAACCAGCCTGACTTGGCACTGGTGCCACCTTGGGTCTGGGAACCATCCTGCGTATCGTGGATTCTAAGGAGCCAGCTGGCCACTCCCAGCCACAGGCCCCAAAACACACACAACGGTGCTTTTCCCTGGAAAACAAAACTCGCCTTCCAAACATTTGATGGCAGATTGCAGGAGCCACTTGGTTTTATCAAATCAGCCCAACTTGGCACTGGTGCCACCATGGGTCTGGTCACCATCCTGCCTATCGTAGCTTTTCAGGTGCCAGCCAGCCACCCCCAGCCAGAGGCCCCTAGACAAATATTTCGGCCCGTTTCCCTGGCAAACAAAAGTAAGCTACCCCGCTTCTGGATGGCAGATTGCAGGAGCCACTTTGCACCATCAAACCAGCCCAACTTGGCACTGGTGCCACCTCTGGTCTGGGAACCATCATGCGTATCGTGGGTTCTAAGGAGCCAGCTGGCCACTCCCAGCCACAGGCCCCCAAACAGAAACAACGGCGCTTTTCCCTGGAAAACAAAACTCGCCTGCCAACTTTTTGATGGCAGATTGCAGGAGCCACTTGCTACTATCAAACCAGCCCAACTTGGCACTGGTGCCACCATGGGTCTGGTCACCATCCTGCCTATCGTAGCTTTTCAGGAGCCAGCCGGTCACTCGCAGCCATAGACCCCCAGACACAAACCTCGGCCCGTTTCCCTGGCAAACAAAAGTAAGCTGCCCCGCTTCTGCATGGCAGATTGCAGGAGCTATTTAGTACTATCAAACCAGCCCGACTTGGCACTGGTGACACCTCTGGTCTGGGAACCATCCTGCCTATCGTGGATTTTCAGGGGCCAGCCGGCCACTATCAGCCATATGCCCCCAAAAACAAACCACGGCCCTTTCTCTGGCAAACAAAACTCAACTGCCCCTCTTCTGGATGGCAAATTTTAGGACGCACTTTGTACTACGAAAACCGCCCGACGTGGCACTGGTGCCACCTTGTGTCAGGGAACCATCCTGCATATCGAGCTTTTTAAGGAGCCAGCCGGCCACGCCCAGCCATATACCCCCAAAAACAAACCACGGACCATTTCTCATGGAAACAAAAATCCGCTGCCCCGCGTCTGGATGGCAGATTGCAGGAGCCACTTTGCACCATCAAACCAGCCCGACTTGGCACTGGTGCCACCTTGGGTCTGGGAACAATCCTGCATATCGTGGATTCTAAGGAGCCAGCCGGCCACTCCCAGCCACAGGCCCCCAAACACAAACAACGGCGCTTTTCCCTGGAAAACAAAACTCGCCTGCCAGCTTTTTGATGGCAGATTGCAGGAGCCACTTGGTACTATCAAATCATCCCAACTTGGCACTGGTGCCACTATGGGTCTGGGAACCATCCTGCCTATTGTAGCATTTCAGGAGCCAGCCGGTCACTCCCAGCCATAGGCCCCCAGACACAAACCTCGGACCGTTTCCCTGGCAAACAAAATTAAGCTGCCCCGATTCTGGATGGCAGATTGCAGGAGCCACTTGTTAGTGTCAAACCAGCCCGACTTGGCACTGGTGCCACCTTGGGTCTGGGAACCATCCGGCGTATCGTGGATTCTAAGCAGCCACCCGGCCACTCTGAGCCACAGGCGCCCAAACACAAACAACGGCGCTTTTCCCTGGAAAACAAAAATCGCCTGCCAACATTTTGATGGCAGATTGCAGGAGCCACTTGGTGCTATCAAACCAGCCCAACTTGGCACTGGTGCCACCATGGGTCTGGTCACCATCCTGCGTATCGTAGCTTTTCAGGAGCCAGCCGGTCACTCCCAGCCATAGACCCCCAGACACAAACCTCGGCCCGTTTCCCTGGAAAACAAAAGTAAGCTGCCCCGATTCTGGATGGCAGATTGCAGGAGCCACTTAGTACTATCAAATCAGCCCAACTTGGCACTGGTGCCACCATGGGTCTGGTAAACATCCTGCCTATCGTAGCTTTTCAGGAGCCAGACGGTCACTCCCTGCCATTGGCCCCCAGACACAAACCTCGGCCCGTTTCCCTGGCAAACAAAAGTAAATTGCCCCGCTTTTGGATGGCAGATTGCAGGATGCATTTGGTACTATCAAACCTGCCTGACTTGGCCCTGGTGCCACCTTGGCTCTGGGAACCATGCTGCGTAACGTAGATTCTACGAGGACAGGCGGCCACTCCCAGCCACAGGCCTCTAAACAAAAACAACGGCGCTTTTCCCTGGAAAACAAAACTCGCCTGCCAACTTTTTGATGGCAGATTGCAGGAGCCACTTGGTACTATCAAACCAGCCCAACTTGGTACTGGTTCCACTTTGGGTCTGGTCACCATCCTGCCTATCGTAGCTTTTCAGGAGCCAGCCGGTCACTCCCAGCCATAGGCCCCCAGACAAATATCTCGGCCCGTTTCCCTGGCAAACAAAAGTAAGCTGCCCCGCTTCTGGATGGCAGATTGCAGGAGCCACATGGTACTATCAAACCAGGCCAACGTGGCACTGGTGCCACCTTGGCTCTGGGAACCATCCTGCCTATCGTGGATTTTCAGGGGCCAGCCGGCCACTCTCAGCCATATGCCCCCAAACACATACCACGGCCCTTTGCTCTGGCAAACAAAACTCAACTGCCCCTCTTCTGGATGGCAAATTGCAGGACGCACTTGGTACTACGAAAACAGCCCGACTTGGCACTGATGCCACCTTGGGTCAGGGAACAATCCTGCGTATCGTTCTTTTTAAGGAGCCAGCCGGCCACGTCCAGCCATATACCCCCCAAAAAAAACCACGGAACTTTTCTCCAGCAAACAAATATCCGCTGCCCCGCGTCTGAATGGCAGATTTCAGGAGCAATTTAGTATTATCAAACCAGCCCGACTTGGCACTGGTGCCACCATGAGTCTGGTAACCATCCTGCCTATCGTAGCTTTTCAGGAGCCAGCCGGTCACTCCCAGCCATAGGTCCCCAGTCACAAACCTCGGCCCGTTTCCCTGGCAAACAAAAGTAAGCTACCCCGCTTCTGGATGGCAGATTGCAGGAACCACTTTGCACCATCAAACCAGCCCGACTTGGCACTGGTGCCACCTCTGGTCTGGGAACCATCCTGCGTATCGTGGATTCTAAGGAGACAGCCGGCCACTCCCACCCACAGGCCCCCAAACACAAACAACGGCGCTTTTCCCTGGAAAACAAAACTCGCCTGCCAACTTTTTGATGGCAGATTGCAGGAGCCACTTGGTACTATCAAACCAGCCCAACTTGGCACTGGTGCCACCATGGGTCTGGTCACCATCCTGCCTATCGTAGCTTTTCAGGAGCCAGCCAAACACTCCCAGCCATAGGCCCTGAGACACAAACCTCGGCCCGTTTCCCTGGCAAACAAAAGTAAGCTGCCCCGCTTCTGGATGGCAGATTGCAGGACGCACTTGGTACTATCAAACCAGCCCAACTTGGCACTGGTGCCACCTCTGGTCTGGGAACCATGCCGCGTATCGTGGATTCTAAGGAGCCAGCCGGCCACTCCCAGCCACAGGCCCCCAGACACAAACAACGGCGCTTTTCCCTGGAAAACAAAACTCTCCTGCCAACTTTTTGATGGCAGATTGCAGGAGCCACTTGGTACTATCAAATCAGCCCAACTTGGCACTGGTGCCACCATGGGTCTGGTCACCATCCTGCCTATCGTAGCTTTTCAGGACCTAGCCGGTCACTCCAAGCCATAGGCGCCCAGACACAAAGCTCGGCCCTTTTCCCGGGCAAACAAAAGTAAGCTACCCCGCTTCTGGATGGCAGATTGCAGGAGCCACTTTGCACCATCAAACTAGCCCGACTTGGCACTGGTGCCACCTCAGGTCTGGGAACCATCCTGCGTATCGTTCATTGTAAGGAGCCAGCCGGCCACTCCAGCCACAGGCCCCCAGACACAAACAACGGCGCTTTTGCCTGGAAAACAAAACTCGCCTGCCAAATTTTTGATGGCAGATTGCAGGAGCCACTTGGTACTATCAAATCAGCCCAACTTGGCACTGGTGCCACCATGGGTCTGGTCACCATCCTGCCTATCGTAGTTTTCAGGAGCCAGCCGGTCACTCGCAGCCATAGGCCCCCAGACACAATACTCGGCCCGTTTCCCTGGCAAACAAAAGTAAGCTACCCCGCTTCTGGATGGCAGATTGCAGGAACCACTTGGTACTATCAAACCAGCCCGACTTGGCACTGGTGCCACCTCTGGTCTGGGAACCATGCTGCGTATCGTGGATTCTAAGGAGCCAGCCGGCCACTCCCAGCCACAGGCCCCCAAACACAAACAACGGCGCTTTTCCCTGGAAAACAAAACTCGCCTGCCAACTTTTTGATGGCAGATTGCAGGAGCCACTTGGTACTATCAAATCAGCCCAACTTGGCACTGGTGCCACCATGGGTCTGGTCACCATCCTGCCTATCGTAGCTTTTCAGGACCTAGCCGGTCACTCCCAGCCATAGGCCCCCAGACACAAAGCTCGGCCCGTTTCCCTGGCAAACAAAAGCAAGCTGCCCCGCTTCTGGATGGCATATTGCAGGAGCCACTTTGCACCATCAAACTAGCCCGACTCGGCCCTGGTGCCACCTCAGGTCTGGGAACCATGCTGCGTATCGTGGATTCTAATTAGCCATCCGGCCACTCCCACCCACAGGCCCCCAAACAAAAACAACGGCGCTTTTCCCTGGAAAACAAAACCCGCCTGCCAACATTTTGATGGCAGATTGCAGGAGCCACTTGGTACTATCAAATCAGCCCAACTCGGCACTGGTGCCACCATGGGTCTGGTCACCATCCTGCCTATCATAGCTTTTCAGGAGCCAGCCGGTCCCTCTCTTCCATAGGGCCCCAGAGAAATCCTCGGCCAGTTTCCCTGGCAAAAAAGTAACCTACCCCGCTTCTGGATGGCAGATTGCAGGAGTCACTTTACACCATCAAACTAGCCCGACTTGGCACTGGTGCCACCTCAGGTCTGGGAACCATCCTGCGTATCGTGGATTCTAAGGAGCCAGCCGGCCACTCCAGCCACAGGCCCCAAACACAAGCAACGGCGCTTTTCCCTGAAAAACAAAACTCGCCTGCCAAATTTTGATGGCAGATTGCAGGAGCCACTTGGTACTATCAAATCAGCCCAACTTGGCACTGGTGCCACCATGGGTCTGGTCACCATCCTGCCTATCGTAGCTTTTCAGGACCTAGCCGGTCACTCCCAGCCATAGGCCCCCAGACACAAAGCTCGGCCCGTTTCCCTGGCAAACAAAAGCAAGCTGCCCCGCTTCTGGATGGCATATTGCAGGAGCCACTTTGCACCATCAAACTAGCCCGACTCGGCCCTGGTGCCACCTCAGGTCTGGGAACCATGCTGCGTATCGTGGATTCTAATTAGCCATCCGGCCACTCCCACCCACAGGCCCCCAAACAAAAACAACGGCGCTTTTCCCTGGAAAACAAAACTCGCCTGCCAAATTTGGATGGCAGATTGCAGGAGCCACTTGGTACTATCAAACCAGCCCAACTTGACACTGGTGCCACCATGGGTCTGGTCACCATCCTGCCTATCGTAGCTTTTCAGGAGCCAGCCGGTCACTCCCAGCCATAGGTCCCCAGACACAAACCTCGGCCCGTTACCCTGGCAAACAAAAGTAAGCTACCCCGCTTCTGGATGGCAGATTGCAGGACGCACTTGGTACTATCAAACCAGCCCAACTTGGCACTGGTGCCACCTTGGGTCTGGGAACCATCCTGCGTATCGTGGATTCTAATTAGCCATCCGTCCACTCCCAGCCACAGGCCCCCAAACAAAAACAACGGCGCTTTTCCCTGGAAAACAAAACTCGCCTGCCAACTTTTTGATGGCAGATTGCAGGAGCCACTTGGTACTATCAAATAAGCCCAACTTGACACTGGTGCCACCATTGGTCTGGTCACCATCCTGCCTATCGTAGCATTTCAGGAGCCAGCCGGTGACTCCCAGCCATAGGCCCCCAGACAAAAACCTTGGCCGGTTTCCCTGGCAAACAAAAGTAAGTTATCCCGCTACTGGATGGCAGATTGCAGGAGCCACTTTTCACCATCAAACCAGCCCAACTTGGCACTGGTGCCACCTCTGGTCTGGGAACCATGCTGCGTATCGTGGATTCTAAGGAGCCAGCCGGCCACTCCCAGCCACAGGCCCCCAAACAAAAACAACGGCGCTTTTCCCTGGAAAACAAAACTCGCCTGCCAAATTTTTGATGGCAGATTGCAGGAGCCACTTGGTACTATCAAACCAGCCCAACTTGACACTGGTGCCACCATGGGTCTGGTCACCATCCTGCCTATCGTAGCTTTTCAGGAGCCAGCCGGTCACTCCCAGCCATAGGCCCCCAGACACAAAGCTCGGCCCGTTTCCCTGACAAACAAAAGTAAGCTGTCCCGCTTCTGGATGGCAGATTCCAGGAGCCACTTGGTACTATCAAATCAGCCCAACTTGGCACTGGTGCCACCTCTGGTCTGGGAACCATCCTGCGTATCGTGGATTCTAATTAGCCATCCGTCCACTCCCAGCCACAGGCCCCCAAATGCAAACAACGGCGCTTTACCCTGGAAAACAAAACTCGTCTGCCAACTTTTTGATGGCAGATTGCCGGAGCCACTTGGTACTATCAAACCAGCCCAACTTGGCACTGTTGCCACCTTGGGTCTGGGAACCATGCTGCGTATCGTGGATTATAAGGAGTCAGCCGGCCACTCCCTGCCACAGGCCCCCAAACAGAAACAACGGCGCTTTTCCCTGGAAAACATAATTCCCCGGCCAACTATTTGATGGCAGATTGCAGGAGCCACTTGGTACTATCACATCAGCCCAACTTGGCACTGGTGCCACCTCAGGTCTGGGAACCATCCTGCCTATCGTAGCTTTTCAGGTGCCAGCCGGTCACTCCCAGCCATAGGCGCCCAGACACAAAGCTCGGCCCGTTTCCCTGGCAAACCAAAGTAAGCTGCCCCGCTTCTTGATGGCAGATTGCAGGAACCACTTTTCACCATCAAAGTAGCTCGACTTGGAACTGGTGCCACCTCTGGTCTGGGAACCATGCTGCGTATCGTGGATTCTAAGGAGCCAGCCGGCCACTCCCAGCCACAGGCCCCCAAACGCAAACAACGGCGCTTTACCCTGGAAAACAAAACTCGTCTGCCAACTTTTTGATGGCAGATTGCAGGAGCCACTTGGTACTATCACACCAGCCCAACTTGGCACTGTTGCCACCTTGGGTCTGGGAACCATGCTGCGTATCGTGGATTATAAGGAGCCAGCCGGCCACTCCCTGCCGCAGGCCCCCAAACAGAAACAACGGCGCTTTTCCCTATAAAACATAATTCCCCGGCCAACTATTTGATGGCAGATTGCAGGAGCCACTTGGTACGATCACATCAGCCCAACTTGGCACTGGTGCCACCTCAGGTCTGGGAACCATCCTGCCTATCGTAGCTTTTCAGGAGCCAGCCGGTCACTCCCAGCCATAGGCGCCCAGACACAAAGCTCGGCCCGTTTCCCTGGCAAACCAAAGTAAGCTGCCCCACTTCTTGATGGCTGATTGCAGGAACCACTTTTCACCATCAAAGTAGCTCGACTTGGAACTGGTGCCACCTCTGGTCTGGGAACCATGCTGCGTATCGTGGATTCTAAGGAGCCAGCCGGTCACTCCCAGCCACAGGCCCCCAAACACAAACAACGGCGCTTTTCCCTGGAAAACAAAACTCGCCTGCCAACTTTTTGATGGCAGATTGCAGGAGCCACTTGCTACTATCAAATCAGCCCAACTTGGCACTGGTGCCACCATGGGTCTGGTCACCATCCTGCCTATCGTAGCTTTTCAGGAGCCAGCCGGTCACTCCCAGCCATTGGCCCCCAGACAAAAACCTCGGCCCGTTTCCCTGGCAAACAAAAGTAAGCTGCCCCGCTTCTGCATGGCAGATTGCAGGAACCACTTGGTATTATAAAAACAGCCCGACTTGGCACTGGTGCCACCTCTGGTCTGGGAACCATGCTGCGTATCGGGGATTCTAAGGAGCCAGCCGGCCACTCCCACCCAAAGGCCCCCAAACACAAACAACGGCGCTTTTCCCTGGAAAACAAAACTCGCCTGCCAACTTTTTGATGGCAGATTGCAGGAGCCACTTGGTACTATCAAACCAGCTCAACTTGGCACTGGTGCCACCATGGGTCTGGTCACCATCCTGCCTATCTTAGCTTTTCAGGACCTAGCAGGTCACTCCCAGCCATAGGCCCGCAGACACAAAGCTCGGCCCGTTTCCCTGGCAAACAAAAGTAAGCTGCCCCGCTTCTGGATGGCAGATTGCAGGAGCCACTTGGTCCTATCAAACCAGCCCGACTTGGCACTGGTGCCACCTTGGGTCTGGGAACCATCCTGCGTATCGTGGATTCTAAGGAGCCAGCAGGTCACTCCCAGCCACAGGCCCCCAAACAAAAACCACAGCGCTTTTCCCTGGAAAACTAAACCCGCCTGCCGACATTTTGATGGCAGATTGCAGGAGCCACTTGCTACTATCAAATCAGCCCAACTTGGCACTGGTGCCACCATGGGTCTGGTCACCATCCTGCCTATCGTAGCTTTTCAGGAGCCAGACGGTCACTCCCAGCCATAGGTCCCCAGACAAAAACCTCGGCCCGTTTCCCTGGCAAACAAAAGTAAGCTGCCCCGTTTCTGGATGGCATATTGCAGGAGCCACTTTGCACCATCAAACTAGCCCGACTTGGCACTGGTGCCACCTCAGGTCTGGGAACCATCCTGCGTATCGTGGATTCTAAGGAGCCAGCCGGCCACTCCCAGCCACAGGCCCCCAAACACAAACAACGGCGCTTTTCCCTGGAAAACAAAACTCGCCTGCCAAATTTTGACGGCAGATTGCAGGAGCCACTTGGTACTATCAAATCAGCCCAACTTGGCACTGGTGCCACCATGGGTCTGGTCACCATCCTGCCTATCGTAGCTTTTCAGGAGCCAGCCGGTCACTCCCAGCCATAGGCCCCCAGACACAAAGCTCGGCCCGTTTCCCTGACAAACAAAAGTAAGTTATCCCGCTTCTGGATGGCAGATTGCAGGAACCACTTGGTACTATCAAACCAGCCCGACTTGGCACTGGTGCCACCTCTGGTCTGGGAACCATCCTGCGTATCGTGGATTCTAATTAGCCATCCGTCCACTCCCAGCCACAGGCCCCCAAACAAAAACAACGGCGCTTTTCCCTGGAAAACAAAACTCGTCTGCCAACTTTTTGATGGCAGATTGCCAGAGCCACTTGGTATTATCAAACCAGCCCAACTTGGCACTGGTGCCACCTTGGGTCTGGATACCATGCTGCGTATCGTGGATTCTAAGGAGCCAGCCGGCCACTCCCAGCCACAGGCCCCCAAACACAAACAACGGCGCTTTTCCCTGGAAAACAAAACTCTCCTGCCAACTTTTTGATGGCAGATTGCAGGAGCCACTTGGTTTTATCAAATCAGCCCAACTTGGCACTGGTGCCACCATGGGTCTGGTCACCATCCTGCCTATCGTAGCTTTTCAGGAGCCAGCCGGTCACTCCCAGCCATAGGCCCCCAGACAAAAAGCTCGGCCCGTTTCCCTGGCAAACAAAAGTAAGCTACCCCGCTTCTGGATGGCAGATTGCAGGAGCCATTTTGCACCATCAAACTAGCCCGTCTTGGCACTGGTGCCACCTCTGGTCTGGGAACCATCCTGCGTATCGTGGATTCTAATTAGCCAGCCGGCCACTCCCTACCACAGGCCCCCAAACAAAAACAACGGCGCATTTCCCTGGAAAACAAAACTCGCCTACCAACTATTTGATGGCAGATTACAGGAGCCACTTGGTACTATCAAACCAGCCCAACTTGGCACTGGTGCCACCATGGGTCTGGTCACCATCCTGCCTATCGTAACTTTTCAGGAGCCAGCCGGTCACTCCCAGCCATAGGTCCCCAGTCACAAACCTCGGCCCGTTTCCCTGGCAAACAAAAGTAAGCTGCCCCGCTTCTGGATGGCAGATTGCAGGAGCCACTTGGTACTATCAAACCAGCCCGACTTGGCACTGGTGCCACCTCTGGTCTGGGACCCATCCTGCGTATCGTGGATTCTAAGGAGCCAGTCGGTCACTCCCAGCCTCAGGCCCCCAAACACAAACAACGGCCCGTTTCCGTGGCAAACAAAAGTAAGCTGCCCCGCTTCTGGATGGCAGATTGCAGGAACCACTTGGTAGTATCAAACCAGCACAACTTGGCACTGGTGGCACCTCTTGTCTGGTAACCATGCTGCGTATCGTGGTTTCTAAGGAGCCAGCCGGGCACTCCCAACCACAGGCCCCCAAACACAAACAATGGCGCTTTTCCCTGGAAAACAAAACTCGCCTGCCAACTTTTTGATGGCACATTGCAGGAGCCACTTGGTACTATCAAACCAGCCCAACTTGGCACTGGTGCCACCATGGGTCTGGTCACCATCCTGCCTATCGTAGCTTTTCAGGAGCAAGCCGGTCGCTCCCTGCCATAGGCCCCGAGACACAAAGCTCAACCCGTTTCCCTGGCAAACAAAAGTAAGCACCCCCGCTTCTGGATGGCAGATTGCAGGAGCCCCTTGGTACTATCAAACCAGCCCGACTTGGCACTGGTGCCACCTCTGGTCTGGGAACCATCCTGCGTATCGTGGATTTTAAGGAGCCAGTCGGCCACTCCCAGCCATACGCCTCCAAACACAAACAACGGTCCGTTTCCCTGGCAAAGAAAAGTAAGCTGCCCCGCTTCTGGATGGCAGATTGCAGGAACCACTTGTTGCCAAGTTGGGGTGGTTTGATAGTACCAAGTGGCTCCTGCAATCTGCCATCAAAAAGGTGGCAAGCGAGTTTTGTACTCCAGGGAAAATCGCCGTTGTTTGTGTTTGGGGGCCTGTGGCTGGGAGTGGCCAGCTGTCTCCTTAGAATCCACGATACGCAGGATGGGTCCCAGACCAGAGGTGGCAGCAGTGCCAAGTCGGGCTGGTTTGATGGTGCAAAGTGACTCCTGCAATCTGCCATCCAGAAGCGGGGTAGCTTACTTTTGTTTGCCAGGGAAACGGGCAGAGCTTTGTGTCTGGGGGCCTATGGCTGGGAGTGACCGGCTGGCTCCTGAAAAGCTACGATAGGCAGGATGGTGACCAGACCCATGGTGGCACCAGTGCCAAGTTGGGCTGGTTTGATAGTACCAAGTGGCTCCTGCAATCTGCCATCAAAAAGTTGGCAGGTGAGTTTTGTTTTCCAGGGAAAAGCGCCGTTGTTTTTGTTTGGGGGCCTGTGGCTGGGAGTGGCCAGCTGGCTCCTTAGAATCCACGATACGCAGGATGGTTCCCAGACCAGAGGTGGCACCAGTGCCAAGTCGGGCTGGTTTGATAGTACCAAGTGGCTCCTGCAATCTGCCATCCAGAAGCGGGACAGCTTAATTTTGTTTCCCAGGGAAACGGGCCGAGGTATTTGTCTGGGGGCCTATGGCTGGGAGTGACTGGCTGGCTACTGAAAAGCTACGATAGGCAGGATGGCTACCAGACTCATGGTGGCACCAGTGCCAAGTCGGGCTGGTTTGATAATACTAAATAGCTCCTGCAATCTGCCATCCAGACGCGGGGCAGCGGATTTTTGTTTGCTGGAGAAAAGTTCCGTGGTTTTTTTTTGGGGGTATATGGCTGGACGTGGCCGGCTGGCTCCTTAAAAAGCTCGATACGCAGGATTGTTCCCTGACCCAAGGTGGCATCAGTGCCAAGTCGGGCTGTTTTCGTAGTACCAAGTGCGTCCTGCAATTTGCCATCCAGAAGAGGGGCAGTTGAGTTTTGTTTGCCAGAGAAAAGGGCCGTGGTGTATTTTTGGGGGCATATGGTTGAGAGTGGCCGGCTGGCCCCTGAAAATCCACGATAGGCAGGATGGTTCCCAGAACCAAGGTGGCACCAGTGCCATGTTGGCCTGGTTTGATAGTACCATGTGGCTCCTGCAATCTCCCATCCTGAAGCGGGGCTGCTTACTTTTGTTTGCCAGGGAAACGGGCCGAGATATTTGTCTGGGGGCCTATGGCTGGGAGTGACCGGCTGGCTCCTGAAAAGCTACGATAGGCAGGATGGTGACCAGACCCATGGTGGCACCAGTGCCAAGTTGGGCTGGTTTGATAGTACCAAGTGGCTCCTGCAATCTGCCATCAAAAAGTTGTCAGGCGAGTTTTGTTTTCCAGGGAAAAGCGCCGTTGTTCTTGTTTAGAGGCCTGTGGCTGGGAGTGGCCGGCTGCCTCCTTTGAACCCAGGATACGCAGGATGGTTCCCAGAGCCAAAGTGGCACCAGTGCCATGTTGGCCTGGTTTGATAGTACCATGTGGCTCCTGCAATCTGCCATCCAGAAGCGGGGCTGCTTACTTTTGTTTGCCAGGGAAACGGGCCGAGGTTTGTGTCTGGGGGCCTATGGCTGGGAGTGACCGGCTGGCTCCTGAAAAGCTACGATAGGCAGGATGGTGACCAGACCCAAAGTGGAACCAGTACCAAGTTGGGCTGGTTTGATAGTACCAAGTGGCTCCTGCAATCTGCCATCAAAAAGTTGGCAGGCGAGTTTTGTTTTCCAGGGAAAAGCGCCGTTGTTTTTGTTTAGAGGCCTGTGGCTGGGAGTGGCCGCCTGTCCTCGTAGAATCTACGTTACGCAGCATGGTTCCCAGAGCCAAGGTGGCACGAGGGCCAAGTCGGGCAGGTTTGATAGTACCAAATGCATCCTGCAATCTGCCATCCAAAAGCGGGGCAGATTACTTTTGTTTGCCAGGGAAACGGGCCGAGGTTTGTGTCTGGGGGCCTATGGCTGGGAGTGACCGCCTGGCTCCTGAAAAGCTACGATAGGCAGGATGGTGACCAGACCCATGGTGGCACCAGTGCCAAGTTGGGCTGATTTGATAGTACCAAGTGGCTCCTGCAATCTGCCATCCAGAATCGGGGCAGCTTACTTTTGTTTTCCAGGGAAACGGGCCGAGGTTTGTGTCTCGGGGTCTATGGCTGGGAGTGACCGGCTGGCTCCTGAAAAGCTACGATAGGCAGGATGGTGACCAGACCCATGGTGGCACCAGTGCCAAGTTGGGCTGGTTTGATAGCACCAAGTGGCTCCTGCAATCTGCCATCAAAATGTTGGCAGGCGAGTTTTGTTTTCCAGGGAACAGCGCCGTTGTTTTTGTTTGGGCGCCTGTGGCTCACAGTGGCGGGGTGGCTGCTTAGAATCCACGATACGCAGGATGGTTCCCAGACCCAAGGTGGCACCAGTGCCAAGTCGGGCTGGTTTGACACTACCAAGTGGCTCCTGCAATCTGCCATCAAGAATCGGGGCAGCTTAGTTTTGTTTGCCAGGGAAACGGTCCGAGGTTTCTGTCTGGGGGCCTATGGCTGAGAGTGACCGGCTGGCTCCTGAAATGCTACAATAGGCAGGATGGTTCCCAGACCCATAGTGGCACCAGTGCCAAGTTGGGATGATTTGATAGTACCAAGTGGCTCCTGCAATCTGCCATCCAGAAGCAGGGCAGCTGAGTTTTGTTTGCCAGAGAAAAGGGCCTTGGTTTGTGTTTGGGGGCATATGGCTGGGTGTGGCCAGCTGGCTCCTTAAAATGCACGATATGCAACATGGCTCCCAGACCCAAGGTGGCACCAGTGCCAAGTCGGGCTGGTTTGATGGTGCAAAGTGGCTCCTGCAATCTGCCATCCAGACGCGGGGCAGCGGATTTTTGTTTCCATGAGAAATGGTCCGTGGTTTGTTTTTGGGGGTATATGGCTGGGCCTGGCCGGCTGGCTCCTTAAAAAGCTCGATATGCAGGATGCTTCCCTGACACAAGGTGGCACCAGTGCCACGTCGGGCGGTTCTCGTAGTACAAAGTGCGTCCTAAAATTTGCCATCCAGAAGAGGGGCAGTTGAGTTTTGTTTGCCAGAGAAAAGGGCCGTGGTTTGTTTTTGGGGGCATATGGCTGAGAGTGGCCGGCTGGCCCCTGAAAATCCACGATAGGCAGGATGGTTCCCAGACCAGAGGTGTCACCAGTGCCAAGTCGGGCTGGTTTGATAGTACTAAATAGCTCCTGCAATCTGCCATGCAGAAGCGGGGCAGCTTACTTTTGTTTGCCAGGGAAAAGGGCCGAGGTTTGTGTCTGGGGGCCTATGGCTGCGAGTGACCGGCTGGCTCCTGAAAAGCTACGATAGGCAGGATGGTGACCAGACCCATGGTGGCACCAGTGCCAAGTTGGGCTGGTTTGATAGTACCAAGTGGCTCCGGCAATCTGCCATCAAAAAGTTGGCAGGCGAGTTTTGTTTTCCAGGGAAAAGCGCCGTTGTTTGTGTTTGGGGGCCTGTGGCTGGGAGTGGCCAGCTGGCTCCTTAGAACCCACGATACGCAGGATGGTTCCCAGACCAGAGGTGGCACCAGTGCCAAGTTGGGCTGGTTTGATGGTGCAAAGTGGCTCCTGCAATCTCCCATCCAGAAGCGGGGAAGCTTACTTTTGTTTGCCAGGGAAACGGGCCGAAATATTTGTCTAGGGGCCTCTGGCTGGGGGTGGCTGGCTGGCACCTGAAAAGCTACGATAGGCAGGATGGTGACCAGACCCATGGTGGCACCAGTGCCAAGTTGGGCTGGTTTGATAGTACCAAGTGGCTCCTGCAATCTGCCATCAAATGTTTGGCAGGCGAGTTTTGTTTTCCAGGGAAAAGCACCGTTGTGTGTGTTTTGGGGCCTGTGGCTGGGAGTGGCCAGCTGGCTCCTTAGAATCCACGATACGCAGGATGGTTCCCAGAGCCAAGGTGGCACCAGTGCCAAGTCGGGCTGGTTTGTTAGTACCAAGTGGTTCCTGCAATCTGCCATCCAGAAGCGGGGCAGCTGAATTTTGTTTGCCAGAGAAAAAGGCTGTTGTTTGTGTTTCGGGGCCTGTGGCTGGGAGTGGCCGGCTGGCTCCTGAAAATCCATGATACGCAGCATGGTTCCCAGACCCAAGGTGGCACCAGTGCCAAGTAGGGCTGGTTTGATACTACCCAGTGGCTCCTGCAATCTGCCATCCAGAAGCGGGGCAGCTGATTTTTGTTTGCCAGAGAAAAATTCCGTGGATTGTTTTTGGGGGCATATTGCTTGGAGTGGCCGGCTGGCTCCTTAAAATGCTCGATACGCATGATGGTTCCCAGGCCCAAGGTGTCACCACTACCAAGTCGGTCTGCGGTTTTAGTATCAAGTTCATCCTGCAATTTGCCATCCAGAAGAGGGGCAGTTGAGTTTTGTTTGCCAGAGAAACGGGCCGAGGTTTCTGTTTGGGGACATATGGCTGAGAGTGGCCGGGTGGCCCCTGAATATCCACGATACACAGCATGGTTCCCAGATCAGAGGTGGCAGCAGTGCCAAGTCGGGCTGGTTTGATAGTCCCAAGTGTCTCCTGCAATCTGCCATCCAGAAGCGGGGCAGCTTACTTTTGTTTGCCAGAGAAATAGGCCTAGGTTTTTGTCTGGGGGCCTATGGCTAGGAGTGGCCGGCTGGCTCCTAAGAATCCACGATACGCAGGATGTTTCCCAGACCCATGGTGGCACCAGTGCCAAGTCGGGCTGGTTTGATAGTACCAAGTGGCTCCTGCAAACTCCATCAAAATGTTGGCAGACGTGTTTTGTTTTCCAGGGAACAGCGCCGTTGATTTTGTTTGGGGACCTGTGGCTGGGAGTGGCCGGCTGTCTCCTTAGAATCCACGATACGCAGGATGGTTCCCAGACCCAAGGTGGCACCAGTGCCAAGTCGGGCTGGTTTGATTACACCAAGTGGCTCCTACAATCTGCCATCCAGAAGTGAGGCAGCTAAGTTTTGTTTGCCAGAAAAAAGGGCCGTGGTTTTTGTTGGGGGCCTGTGGCTGGGAGTAGCCGGCTGGCTCCTTAAAATCCACGATAGGCTGGATGGTTCCCAGACCCAAGGTGGCACCAGTGCCAAGTCGGGCTGGTTTGATAGTACCAAGTGGCTCCTGCAATCTGCCATCCAGAAGCGGGGCAGCTTACTTTTGTTTGCCAGAGAAATAGGCCTAGGTTTTTGTTTGGGGGCCTGTGGCTAGGAGTGGCCGGCTGGCTCCTAAGAATCCACGATACGCAGGATGTTTCCCAGACCCAAGGTGGCACCAGTGCCAAGTTGTGCTGGTTTGATAGTACCAAGTGGCTCCTGCAAACTCCATCAAAAAGTTGGCAGGCGTGTTTTGTTTTCCAGGGAACAGCGCCGTTGATTTTGTTTGGGGGCCTGTGGCTGGGAGTGGCCGGCTGGCTCCTTAGAATCCACGATACGCAGGATGGTTCCCAGACCCAAGGTGGCACCAGTGCCAAGTCGGGCTGGTTTGATTACACCAAGTGGCTCCTGCAATCTGCCATCCAGAAGTGAGGCAGCTAAGTTTTGTTTGCCAGAAAAAAGGGCCGTGGTTTTTGTTGGGGGCCTGTGGCTGGGAGTGGCCGGCTGGCTCCTTAGAATCCACCATACGCAGGATGGTTCCCAGACCCAAGGTGGCACCAGTGCCAAGTCGGGCTGGTTTGATAGTCCCAAGTGGCTCCTGCAATCTGCCATCCAGACGCGGGGCAGCGGATTTTTGTTTCCATGAGAAATGGTCCGTGGTTTGTTTTTGGGGGTATATGGCTGGGCCTGGCCGGCTGGCTCCTTAAAAAGCTCGATATGCAGGATGGTTCCCTGACACAAGGTGGCACCAGTGCCACGTCGGGCGGTTTTCGTAGTACAAAGTGCGTCCTAAAATTTGCCATCCAGAAGAGGGGCAGTTGAGTTTTGTTTGCCAGAGAAAAGGTCCGTGGTTTGTTTTTGGGGGCATATGGCTGAGAGTGGCTGGCTGGCCCCTGAAAATCCACGATACACAGGATGGTTCCCAGATCCAAGGTGGCACCTGTGCCAAGTCGGGCTGATTTGATAGTACTAAGTAGCTCCTGCAATCTGCCATCCAGAAGCGGGGCAGCTTACTTTTGTTTGCCAGGGAAACGGGCCGAGGTTTGTGTTTGGGGGCCTATGGCTGAGAGTGACCGGCTGGCTCCTGAAAAGCTACGATAGGCAGGATGGTGACCAGACCCATGGTGGCACCAGTGCCAAGTTGGGCTGGTTTGATAGTACCAAGTGGTTCCTGCAATCTGCCATCCAGAAGCAGGGCAGCTGAGTTTTGTTTGCCAGAGAAAAGGGCCTTGGTTTGTGTTTGGGGGCATATGGCTGGGTGTGGCCAGCTGGCTCCTTAAAATGCACGATATGCAACATGGCTCCCAGACCCAAGGTGGCACCAGTGCCAAGTTGGGCTGGTTTGATAGTACCAAGTGGCTCCTGCAATCTTCCATGATCACGTGGAGAAATACTTTCTGGTTTCAGCCTCATGCTCTTTCTTCTCTCCCTCAACTTCTCTATCACCTCTCATCTGGTTCACATGCGCTGTCTTCAAGGTCCACAGGCTACTTTTCACAGAATCTTCTGGCCTGATGAAGTAAGAATGATGAATAGAACAGAGCTGGGATCTATTTTCCAGTTTGGATAAAATGCATTCTGCACACAAATCCAAGGAGAACGGGCTGCCCCGATGCCCAGAAAATCTTTCACTCCTGCTAGTGTTCTACGTCAACCGCAACTTAGTCTGAAAGAAAAGCTTTTTCTCTGAGAGCATCTGAGAGGTTTGCATGAAGCACTGATATCTGACATATGCAATTTTGAATAGGAGAGGAAAAAGAAAATGGCAAGGAGTTTTTAATTTTAGTGGTTTCAATTTTAATTTCCGTGCACTTTTTCAAAACTTGTCAGCTCAAATGCCCATCAACATCTTTTAGTCATCTGTAAGTCAGTATTCATATAAAATGTGCTTCAAATCCAAAGAATTTCAAATTTGCACTCCAAGCTTCTATGCCTAGATTTATGATTTCCTACACATATTAGATGAAAGGAAGGCCTTTTTTACTGTGGGAGTGCTGGAACACTGGAACAGGTTGCCCAGAGAAGTTGTGGGTGTCCCATCCCTGAAAGTATTCAAGGTCGCCTTGGACGGGGCTTGGAGCAGCAACAAAGGAGAAGCTTGATGGTAGAGAAACAAAGTTGGACTATAGAAGAAACTCGGATTGAAGTATAGGATCAAGTTTTCTCTCAGCTCTTGGGGTAAATTCAAAGTTGTACAAAATGACATTTATCTGTGCTATTCACTACTGTAACAGAAAGTTTCATGAAAACTGTACAGAAGATAGTAAATTTTAAAAGAGATAAGAATTACAGCATAAAATCCATGGGATAGGTTACAACATGAGACACTCTCTAAGAGAAAATCTCTTTGTTTCAGCACTTCATCGGGGTAAGATTTCATGAAGTGCCAAAGAAGGCGGCAAAATATCATTCGGGACATTATTTACTGGAATTCAGCCTGGCCATTAGTAGGAACTGCCTTTGAACATATCATGTAGATATACCACACACACTTTCCCTTCACTGAAAAATTACTGTTTACAACAAATAAGCAATTGACGATCAAAATTGATTGAAAGCATCTTAAACATGTCAAGTATTTCATTGTAGATGATCTGTGATCCAAATGCTTCTTCCACCTTCGAGAGGGACAGAAGAATTCTTCCATATCATGATGGTTTAAAATTGTATCAACCAATGTTTTCTGCTGAAAAGATATCATCTATTTTTTTCTATTTTTGGAAGAAAATATTCCTAGACATACAACAGGTGAGAACTAAGTAATTTTAAAGAAACAAATGAAATGAAAATATTCTGTAAATAGAATGAAATGAAAAGCTGTGTTTTAAATAGGAGCTAAATATTAAACAGAATTTTTGTACCAGGCATTTGAATTACTGCACCAGCTCTTTTGCCCATCAAGAGAGGCATTTAGCATTTCAGTCTTTTCCAAGGTGTTCATGATCTGCTATGCTGATCTCTGTGTGTGCCTAGGTGTGTGTGGAGGGGGGGGCATATGAAGGGGAGTGTGTATGTTTGCTTTACAATTGTTGTGGCAGATTCATGCCTCAGCTCCACATTTTGTTTTAAAAAGGTCACACCGAGTGGATATGAAGTTTACTATCAACAAGAGATCGATTCCCAAATCATCCATTTGACTCTCCCTTATAAATCATGTGCTTTGTTGCATATTTTATCAAATATACTTTCAAGCCAGATGGAGGAAGGAGGATGTGGGAATCCCTCCACCATCTTGCAACTTTTATGTAAGTAGGTTTTCAAGAAAATCATCATTTCTCTTTTAAATATGTCTGGAACAGGCATGATGGTAGTGTCAACCTGTTGGAGTTTTTGTTGCTGGAAGAAGTTGTACAAAAGGATTGGTTTTTACATTGACCAGTTACTGAATCAAGCGCAGGAATACATTGGAAATTTAGCTGGGGGTTCCTTTTCCCAGCAGACTACTTCTAGAACGAGCTTGTACACTGAAGCTGACTCTTTTGCTCTCTTTTTGTTTCTTTCCTATTTTCTTGGCTTCTTTGCCACTATCTAGACAATTTTGGAACTTTGTTCCCAACTAAAATGGTTTCAATAGTCTGATTGTGATCATACATTTTTACAAGGAATTTTTAAAATCTTTCCTCGAGTCCAGAAAGTCAAGGACTTAGATCTTTTTCTTCCCTTATCAATATTGCCATGAAATTGATAAATAAAGACCAACTCTTTATTTTTGTTTTTAACCCACATAGATAATTCCCATCCATTAATCCATTTTGTGGACCAATAGCTGCCATTCTGATGGAAGCTGTCACTTCTTAACAATAGGCATTCTGTGACTATGTTGACTGCACTTTGGGTGAAGATCCTAACTGGTCTTAGATATACATAGGGAGAAATTTGCTCAGCCAGTGTCAGTCTTAAGCATGCGTATCAGAAGATCTTTCTAGAGCTGGGAATTTTCCCATGAAAGGGATTCAGTTAGGGAAGAGACACTTGTGCCAGAGTTTTACATTCTTCTTGAACACTGCTTAAGGAACTTAGATGCCATGTCCATTTGGATCTCTGTCTGCACAGAACTTTGTCATGCCAGCGCTTTGAAATGCATCTTGAAGAGAATTCACTAGCACAGAATGAAAGAGAGTGGAAGGGGTTGGTGGGGCTAACCAGGCCCAACCCCCCTGCCTAAACCAGGATACCTAGAGCCTCTTGCCCAGGATTCTATCTGGGTGTACTTTTAATGTCTTCAAAGATCCAGGCTCCACAATCTTTCTGGGCAGTCTGTGCCGTGGTTCAGTCACCCTGACAGTAAAGAAACATTTACTGATGTTCAAAGGCAATCTCCTGTATTTCAGTGTGTGCCCACTGCCTCTTGTCTTTTCCCTCAGCATCACTGAAAAGACACTGATTCCCTCCCCTTTGCACTATTGCTTCCATATGTATGTGTGATGCCATGTAGAGGTATGTCAAACACCTCCCTGAAGCCCAGGCAGATAATATTCCCTTCATCTACCAGTCAAGTTGATTCATCAGAGGAGTTTAAAGTGATGTTCAGCATGAAATTCCCCTGAAAAATCATGCTAACTACATTATTTGGTCATCTGTCATGTGCCTGGCAAGGATTTCCAGGAAGAGCTGCTTCATCAACTTCCTGGGGATAAAAAAGAGGCTGGCTGGTTTGTACTATGGCGAGTCCTCTTAATTGCCTTTTTTGAAGATGGGTGTCATTTGCTAACATCCACTCTTTAGCTCCTCTTCTCATCTACACCTCGGCAAAAAGCTTTTCCACTATGTCTGGCTAGGAAAAACTGTGCCAGCACAGAAAACATCTCCCATCGTGTTCTAGAAGTTGCACGGATGTCTGCCAAGTGTTTGGCAGGAAGAAAAGAAAAGTTGTCCAAAACAGCTTCCAATCGAATGTTCCTGTGATTGGAAAAGTCAGGAGAGTGCAAAGGTACTGTTTTCTATCAGTTGGCAAGGTGCGCACACAATCCCAGTGTTGTACAGCTTGCTTCTTCACCTTCCCGAAGCTGCCGCTCTCGCCGGCTGCCGGAGCCCAAGAAGCGGCTTCTTCGCGCAAAGACGATTGTGCCGCTCACAGTGCTCTCCTTAGCGCGGCTTCTGCCGAAAGACGCCCGGCAGCGGCTCTTACCTCCGGAGAGCATCCTACCTTCGTCTTTAGCTCCTCTTCTCATCTACACCTCGGCAAAACGCTTTTCCACTATGTCTGGCTAGGAAAAACTGTGCCAGCACAGAAAACATCTCCCATCGTGTTCTAGAAGTTGCACGGATGTCTGCCAAGTGTTTGGCAGGAAGAAAAGAAAAGTTGTCCAAAACAGCTTCCAATCGACTGTTCCTACGATTGGAAAAGTCAGGAGAGTGCAAAGGTACTGTTTTCTATCAGTTGGCAAGGTGCGCACACAATCCCAGTGTTGTACAGCTTGCTTCTTCACCTTCCCGAAGCTGCCGCTCTCGCCGGCTGCCGGAGCCCAAGAAGCGGCTTCTTCGCGCAAAGACGATTGTGCCGCTCACAGTACTCCCCTTAGCGCGGCTTCTGCCGAAAGACGCCCGGCAGCGGCTCTTACCTCCTGAGAGTGGCAGCTTCGGGAAGGTGAAGAAGCAAGCTGTACAACACTGGGATTGTGTGCGCACCTTGCCAACTGATAGAAAACAGTACCTTTGCACTCTCCTGACTTTTCCAATCACAGGAACATTCGATTGGAAGCTGTTTTGGACAACTTTTCTTTTCTTCCTGCCAAACACTTGGCAGACATCCGTGCAACTTCTAGAACACGATGGGAGATGTTTTCTGTGCTGGCACGGTTTTTCCTAGCCAGACATAGTGGAAAAGCGTTTTGCTAAGATGTAGACTACATAAGACGCGAAAGACGAAGGTAGGATGCTCTCCGGAGGTAAGAGCCGCTGCCGGGCGTCTTTCGGCAGAAGCCGCGCTAAGGAGAGCCCTGTGAGCGGCACAATCGTCTTTGCGCGAAGAAGCCAATTCTTCGGTTCCAGGAGCCGGCGAGAGCGGCAGCTTCGGGAAGGTGAAGAAGCAAGCTGTACAACACTGGGATTGTGTGCGCACCTTGCCAACTGATAGAAAACAGTACCTTTGCACTCTCCTGACTTTTCCAATCACAGGAACATTCGATTGGAAGCTGTTTTGGACAACTTTTCTTTTCTTCCTGCCAAACACTTGGCAGACATCCGTGCAACTTCTAGAACACGATGGGAGATGTTTTCTGTGCTGGCACAGTTTTTCCTAGCCAGACATAGTGGAAAAGCGTTTTGCTAAGATGTAGACTACAAAAGACGCGAAAGACGAAGGTAGGATGCTCTCCGGAGGTAAGAGCCGCTGCCGGGCGTCTTTCGGCAGAAGCCGCGCTAAGGAGAGCCCTGTGAGCGGCACAATCGTCTTTGCGCGAAGAAGCCGCTTCTTGGGCTCCGGCAGCCGGCGAGAGCGGCAGCTTCGGGAAGGTGAAGAAGCAAGCTGTACAACACTGGGATTGTGTGCGCACCTTGCCAACTGATAGAAAACAGTACCTTTGCACTCTCCTGACTTTTCCAATCACAGGAACATTCGATTGGAAGCTGTTTTGGACAACTTTTCTTTTCTTCCTGCCAAACACTTGGCAGACATCCGTGCAACTTCTAGAACACGATGGGAGATGTTTTCTGTGCTGGCACAGTTTTTCCTAGCCAGACATAGTGGAAAAGCTTTTTGCCGAGGTGTAGACTACATAAGACGCGAAAGACGAAGGTAGGATGCTCTCCGGAGGTAAGAGCCGCTGCCGGGCGTCTTTCGGCAGAAGCCGCGCTAAGGAGAGCCCTGTGAGCGGCACAATCGTCTTTGCGCGAAGAAGCCGCTTCTTGGGCTCCGGCAGCCGGCGAGAGCGGCAGCTTCGGGAAGGTGAAGAAGCAAGCTGTACAACACTGGGATTGTGTGCGCACCTTGCCAACTGATAGAAAACAGTACCTTTGCACTCTCCTGACTTTTCCAATCACAGGAACATTCGATTGGAAGCTGTTTTGGACAACTTTTCTTTTCTTCCTGCCAAACACTTGGCAGACATCCGTGCAACTTCTAGAACACGATGGGAGATGTTTTCTGTGCTGGCACAGTTTTTCCTAGCCAGACATAGTGGAAAAGCGTTTTGCTAAGATGTAGACTACAAAAGACGCGAAAGACGAAGGTAGGATGCTCTCCGGAGGTAAGAGCCGCTGCCGGGCGTCTTTCGGCAGAAGCCGCGCTAAGGAGAGCACTGTGAGCGGCACAACCGTCTTTGCGCGAAGAAGCCGCTTCTTGGGCTCCGGCAGCCGGCGAGAGCGGCAGCTTCGGGAAGGTGAAGAAGCAAGCTGTACAACACTGGGATTGTGTGCGCACCTTGCCAACTGATAGAAAACAGTACCTTTGCACTCTCCTGACTTTTCCAATCACAGGAACATTCGATTGGAAGCTGTTTTGGACAACTTTTCTTTTCTTCCTGCCAAACACTTGGCAGACATCCGTGCAACTTCTAGAACACGATGGGAGATGTTTTCTGTGCTGGCACAGTTTTTCCTAGCCAGACATAGTGGAAAAGCGTTTTGCCGAGGTGTAGATGAGAAGAGGAGCTAAAGACGAAGGTAGGATGCTCTCCGGAGGTAAGAGCCGCTGCCGGGCGTCTTTCGGCAGAAGCCGCGCTAAGGAGAGCACTGTGAGCGGCACAATCGTCTTTGCGCGAAGAAGCCGCTTCTTGGGCTCCGGCAGCCGGCGAGAGCGGCAGCTTCGGGAAGGTGAAGAAGCAAGCTGTACAACACTGGGATTGTGTGCGCACCTTGCCAACTGATAGAAAACAGTACCTTTGCACTCTCCTGACTTTTCCAATCACAGGAACATTCGATTGGAAGCTGTTTTGGACAACTTTTCTTTTCTTCCTGCCAAACACTTGGCAGACATCCGTGCAACTTCTAGAACACGATGGGAGATGTTTTCTGTGCTGGCACAGTTTTTCCTAGCCAGACATAGTGGAAAAGCTTTTTGCCGAGGTGTAGACTACATAAGACGCGAAAGACGAAGGTAGGATGCTCTCCGGAGGTAAGAGCCGCTGCCGGGCGTCTTTCGGCAGAAGCCGCGCTAAGGAGAGCACTGTGAGCGGCACAATCGTCTTTGCGCGAAGAAGCCGCTTCTTGGGCTCCGGCAGCCGGCGAGAGCGGCAGCTTCGGGAAGGTGAAGAAGCAAGCTGTACAACACTGGGATTGTGTGCGCACCTTGCCAACTGATAGAAAACAGTACCTTTGCACTCTCCTGACTTTTCCAATCACAGGAACATTCGATTGGAAGCTGTTTTGGACAACTTTTCTTTTCTTCCTGCCAAACACTTGGCAGACATCCGTGCAACTTCTAGAACACGATGGGAGATGTTTTCTGTGCTGGCACAGTTTTTCCTAGCCAGACATAGTGGAAAAGCGTTTTGCTAAGATGTAGACTACAAAAGACGCGAAAGACGAAGGTAGGATGCTCTCCGGAGGTAAGAGCCGCTGCCGGGCGTCTTTCGGCAGAAGCCGCGCTAAGGAGAGCACTGTGAGCGGCACAATCGTCTTTGCGCGAAGAAGCCGCTTCTTGGGCTCCGGCAGCCGGCGAGAGCGGCAGCTTCGGGAAGGTGAAGAAGCAAGCTGTACAACACTGGGATTGTGTGCGCACCTTGCCAACTGATAGAAAACAGTACCTTTGCACTCTCCTGACTTTTCCAATCACAGGAACATTCGATTGGAAGCTGTTTTGGACAACTTTTCTTTTCTTCCTGCCAAACACTTGGCAGACATCCGTGCAACTTCTAGAACACGATGGGAGATGTTTTCTGTGCTGGCACAGTTTTTCCTAGCCAGACATAGTGGAAAAGCGTTTTGCCGAGGTGTAGATGAGAAGAGGAGCTAAAGACGAAGGTAGGATGCTCTCCGGAGGTAAGAGCCGCTGCCGGGCGTCTTTCGGCAGAAGCCGCGCTAAGGAGAGCACTGTGAGCGGCACAATCGTCTTTGCGCGAAGAAGCCGCTTCTTGGGCTCCGGCAGCCGGCGAGAGCGGCAGCTTCGGGAAGGTGAAGAAGCAAGCTGTACAACACTGGGATTGTGTGCGCACCTTGCCAACTGATAGAAAACAGTACCTTTGCACTCTCCTGACTTTTTCAATCACAGGAACATTCGATTGGAAGCTGTTTTGGACAACTTTTCTTTTCTTCCTGCCAAACACTTGGCAGACATCCGTGCAACTTCTAGAACACGATGGGAGATGTTTTCTGTGCTGGCACAGTTTTTCCTAGCCAGACATAGTGGAAAAGCGTTTTGCTAAGATGTAGACTACAAAAGACGAAGGTAGGATGCTCTCCGGAGGTAAGAGCCGCTGCCGGGCGTCTTTCGGCAGAAGCCGCGCTAAGGAGAGCCCTGTGAGCGGCACAATCGTCTTTGCGCGAAGAAGCCGCTTCTTGGGCTCCGGGAGCCGGCGAGAGCGGCAGCTTCGGGAAGGTGAAGAAGCAAGCTGTACAACACTGGGATTGTGTGCGCACCTTGCCAACTGATAGAAAACAGTACCTTTGCACTCTCCTGACTTTTCCAATCACAGGAACATTCGATTGGAAGCTGTTTTGGACAACTTTTCTTTTCTTCCTGCCAAACACTTGGCAGACATCCGTGCAACTTCTAGAACACGATGGGAGATGTTTTCTGTGCTGGCACAGTTTTTCCTAGCCAGACATAGTGGAAAAGCGTTTTGCCGAGGTGTAGATGAGAAGAGGAGCTAAAGACGAAGGTAGGATGCTCTCCGGAGGTAAGAGCCGCTGCCGGGCGTCTTTCGGCAGAAGCCGCGCTAAGGAGAGCACTGTGAGCGGCACAATCGTCTTTGCGCGAAGAAGCCGCTTCTTGGGCTCCGGCAGCCGGCGAGAGCGGCAGCTTCGGGAAGGTGAAGAAGCAAGCTGTACAACACTGGGATTGTGTGCGCACCTTGCCAACTGATAGAAAACAGTACCTTTGCACTCTCCTGACTTTTTCAATCACAGGAACATTCGATTGGAAGCTGTTTTGGACAACTTTTCTTTTCTTCCTGCCAAACACTTGGCAGACATCCGTGCAACTTCTAGAACACGATGGGAGATGTTTTCTGTGCTGGCACAGTTTTTCCTAGCCAGACATAGTGGAAAAGCTTTTTGCCGAGGTGTAGATGAGAAGAGGAGCTAAAGAGTGGATGTTAGCAAATGACACCCATCTTCAAAAAAGGCAATTAAGAGGACTCGCCATAGTACAAACCAGCCAGCCTCTTTTTTATCCCCAGGAAGTTGATGAAGCAGCTCTTCCTGGAAATCCTTGCCAGGCACATGACAGATGACCAAATAATGTAGTTAGCATGATTTTTCAGGGGAATTTCATGCTGAACATCACTTTAAACTCCTCTGATGAATCAACTTGACTGGTAGATGAAGGGAATATTATCTGCCTGGGCTTCAGGGAGGTGTTTGACATACCTCTACATGGCATCACACATACATATGGAAGCAATAGTGCAAAGGGGAGGGAATCAGTGTCTTTTCAGTGATGCTGAGGGAAAAGACAAGAGGCAGTGGGCACACACTGAAATACAGGAGATTGCCTTTGAACATCAGTAAATGTTTCTTTACTGTCAGGGTGACTGAACCACGGCACAGACTGCCCAGAAAGATTGTGGAGCCTGGATCTTTGAAGACATTAAAAGTACACCCAGATAGAATCCTGGGCAAGAGGCTCTAGGTATCCTGGTTTAGGCAGGGGGGTTGGGCCTGGTTAGCCCCACCAACCCCTTCCACTCTCTTTCATTCTGTGCTAGTGAATTCTCTTCAAGATGCATTTCAAAGCGCTGGCATGACAAAGTTCTGTGCAGACAGAGATCCAAATGGACATGGCATCTAAGTTCCTTAAGCAGTGTTCAAGAAGAATGTAAAACTCTGGCACAAGTGTCTCTTCCCTAACTGAATCCCTTTCATGGGAAAATTCCCAGCTCTAGAAAGATCTTCTGATACGCATGCTTAAGACTGACACTGGCTGAGCAAATTTCTCCCTATGTATATCTAAGACCAGTTAGGATCTTCACCCAAAGTGCAGTCAACATAGTCACAGAATGCCTATTGTTAAGAAGTGACAGCTTCCATCAGAATGGCAGCTATTGGTCCACAAAATGGATTAATGGATGGGAATTATCTACGTGGGTTAAAAACAAAAATAAAGAGTTGGTCTTTATTTATCAATTTCATGGCAATATTGATAAGGGAAGAAAAAGATCTAAGTCCTTGACTTTCTGGACTCGAGGAAAGATTTTAAAAATTCCTTGTAAAAATGTATGATCACAATCAGACTATTGAAACCATTTTAGTTGGGAACAAAGTTCCAAAATTGTCTAGATAGTGGCAAAGAAGCCAAGAAAATAGGAAAGAAACAAAAAGAGAGCAAAAGAGTCAGCTTCAGTGTACAAGCTCGTTCTAGAAGTAGTCTGCTGGGAAAAGGAACCCCCAGCTAAATTTCCAATGTATTCCTGCGCTTGATTCAGTAACTGGTCAATGTAAAAACCAATCCTTTTGTACAACTTCTTCCAGCAACAAAAACTCCAACAGGTTGACACTACCATCATGCCTGTTCCAGACATATTTAAAAGAGAAATGATGATTTTCTTGAAAACCTACTTACATAAAAGTTGCAAGATGGTGGAGGGATTCCCACATCCTCCTTCCTCCATCTGGCTTGAAAGTATATTTGATAAAATATGCAACAAAGCACATGATTTATAAGGGAGAGTCAAATGGATGATTTGGGAATCGATCTCTTGTTGATAGTAAACTTCATATCCACTCGGTGTGACCTTTTTAAAACAAAATGTGGAGCTGAGGCATGAATCTGCCACAACAATTGTAAAGCAAACATACACACTCCCCTTCATATGCCCCCCCCTCCACACACACCTAGGCACACACAGAGATCAGCATAGCAGATCATGAACACCTTGGAAAAGACTGAAATGCTAAATGCCTCTCTTGATGGGCAAAAGAGCTGGTGCAGTAATTCAAATGCCTGGTACAAAAATTCTGTTTAATATTTAGCTCCTATTTAAAACACAGCTTTTCATTTCATTCTATTTACAGAATATTTTCATTTCATTTGTTTCTTTAAAATTACTTAGTTCTCACCTGTTGTATGTCTAGGAATATTTTCTTCCAAAAATAGAAAAAAATAGATGATATCTTTTCAGCAGAAAACATTGGTTGATACAATTTTAAACCACCATGATATGGAAGAATTCTTCTGTCCCTCTCGAAGGTGGAAGAAGCATTTGGATCACAGATCATCTACAATGAAATACTTGACATGTTTAAGATGCTTTCAATCAATTTTGATCGTCAATTGCTTATTTGTTGTAAACAGTAATTTTTCAGTGAAGGGAAAGTGTGTGTGGTATATCTACATGATATGTTCAAAGGCAGTTCCTACTAATGGCCAGGCTGAATTCCAGTAAATAATGTCCCGAATGATATTTTGCCGCCTTCTTTGGCACTTCATGAAATCTTACCCCGATGAAGTGCTGAAACAAAGAGATTTTCTCTTAGAGAGTGTCTCATGTTGTAACCTATCCCATGGATTTTATGCTGTAATTCTTATCTCTTTTAAAATTTACTATCTTCTGTACAGTTTTCATGAAACTTTCTGTTACAGTAGTGAATAGCACAGATAAATGTCATTTTGTACAACTTTGAATTTACCCCAAGAGCTGAGAGAAAACTTGATCCTATACTTCAATCCGAGTTTCTTCTATAGTCCAACTTTGTTTCTCTACCATCAAGCTTCTCCTTTGTTGCTGCTCCAAGCCCCGTCCAAGGCGACCTTGAATACTTTCAGGGATGGGACACCCACAACTTCTCTGGGCAACCTGTTCCAGTGTTCCAGCACTCCCACAGTAAAAAAGGCCTTCCTTTCATCTAATATGTGTAGGAAATCATAAATCTAGGCATAGAAGCTTGGAGTGCAAATTTGAAATTCTTTGGATTTGAAGCACATTTTATATGAATACTGACTTACAGATGACTAAAAGATGTTGATGGGCATTTGAGCTGACAAGTTTTGAAAAAGTGCACGGAAATTAAAATTGAAACCACTAAAATTAAAAACTCCTTGCCATTTTCTTTTTCCTCTCCTATTCAAAATTGCATATGTCAGATATCAGTGCTTCATGCAAACCTCTCAGATGCTCTCAGAGAAAAAGCTTTTCTTTCAGACTAAGTTGCGGTTGACGTAGAACACTAGCAGGAGTGAAAGATTTTCTGGGCATCGGGGCAGCCCGTTCTCCTTGGATTTGTGTGCAGAATGCATTTTATCCAAACTGGAAAATAGATCCCAGCTCTGTTCTATTCATCATTCTTACTTCATCAGGCCAGAAGATTCTGTGAAAAGTAGCCTGTGGACCTTGAAGACAGCGCATGTGAACCAGATGAGAGGTGATAGAGAAGTTGAGGGAGAGAAGAAAGAGCATGAGGCTGAAACCAGAAAGTATTTCTCCACGTGATCATGGAAGATTGCAGGAGCCACTTGGTACTATCAAACCAGCCCAACTTGGCACTGGTGCCACCTTGGGTCTGGGAGCCATGTTGCATATCGTGCATTTTAAGGAGCCAGCTGGCCACACCCAGCCATATGCCCCCAAACACAAACCAAGGCCCTTTTCTCTGGCAAACAAAACTCAGCTGCCCTGCTTCTGGATGGCAGATTGCAGGAACCACTTGGTACTATCAAACCAGCCCAACTTGGCACTGGTGCCACCATGGGTCTGGTCACCATCCTGCCTATCGTAGCTTTTCAGGAGCCAGCCGGTCACTCTCAGCCATAGGCCCCCAAACACAAACCTCGGCCCGTTTCCCTGGCAAACAAAAGTAAGCTGCCCCGCTTCTGGATGGCAGATTGCAGGAGCCACATGGTACTATCAAACCAGGCCAACATGGCACTGGTGCCACCTTGGCTCTGGGAACCATCCTGTGTATCGTGGATTTTCAGGGGCCAGCCAGCCACTCTCAGCCATATGCCCCCAAAAACAAACCACGGACCTTTTCTCTGGCAAACAAAACTCAACTGCCCCTCTTCTGGATGGCAAATTTTAGGACGCACTTTGTACTACGAAAACCGCCCGACGTGGCACTGGTGCCACCTTGTGTCAGGGAACCATCCTGCATATCGAGCTTTTTAAGGAGCCAGCCGGCCAGGCCCAGCCATATACCCCCAAAAACAAACCACGGACCATTTCTCATGGAAACAAAAATCCGCTGCCCCGCGTCTGGATGGCAGATTGCAGGAGCCACTTGGGACTATCAAACCAGCCCGACTTGGCACTGGTGCCACCTTGGGTCTGGGAACCATCCTGCGTATGGTGGATTCTAAGGAGCCAGCCGGCCACTCCCAGCCACAGGCCCCCAACAAAAACCACGGCCCTTTTTTCTGGCAAACAAAACTTAGCTGCTTCACTTCTGGATGGCAGATTGCAGGAGCCACTTGGTGTAATCAAACCAGCCCGACTTGGCACTGGTGCCACCTTGGGTCTGGGAACCATCCTGCGTATCGTGGATTCTAAGGAGCCAGCCGGCCACTCCCAGCCACAGGCCCCCAAACAAAATCAACGGCGCTGTTCCCTGGAAAACAAAACACGCCTGCCAACTTTTTGATGGAGTTTGCAGGAGCCACTTGGTACTATCAAACCAGCCCGACTTGGCACTGGTGCCACCTTGGGTCTGGGAAACATCCTGCGTATCGTGGATTCTTAGGAGCCAGCCGGCCACTCCTAGCCACAGGCCCCCAAAGAAAAACCTAGGCCTATTTCTCTGGCAAACAAAAGTAAGCTGCCCCGCTTCTGGATGGCAGATTGCAGGAGCCACTTGGTACTATCAAACCAGCCCGACTTGGCACTGGTGCCACCTTGGGTCTGGGAACCATCCAGCCTATCGTGGATTTTAAGGAGCCAGCCGGCTACTCCCAGCCACAGGCCCCCAACAAAAACCACGGCCCTTTTTTCTGGCAAACAAAACTTAGCTGCCTCACTTCTGGATGGCAGATTGCAGGAGCCACTTGGTGTAATCAAACCAGCCCGACTTGGCACTGGTGCCACCTTGGGTCTGGGAACCATCCTGCGTATCGTGGATTCTAAGGAGCCAGCCGGCCACTCCCAGCCACAGGTCCCCAAACAAAATCAACGGCGCTGTTCCCTGGAAAACAAAACACGTCTGCCAATATTTTGATGGAGTTTGCAGGAGCCACTTGGTACTATCAAACCAGCCCGACTTGGCACTGGTGCCACATTGTGTCTGGGAAACATCCTGCGTATCGTGGATTCTTAGGAGCCAGCCGGCCACTCCTAGCCATAGGCCCCCAGACAAAAACCTAGGCCTATTTCTCTGGCAAACAAAAGTAAGCTGCCCCGCTTCTGGATGGCAGATTGCAGGAGACACTTGGGACTATCAAACCAGCCCGACTTGGCACTGGTGCCACCTCTGATCTGGGAACCATGCTGTGTATCGTGGATATTCAGGGGCCACCCGGCCACTCTCAGCCATATGTCCCCAAACAGAAACCTCGGCCCGTTTCTCTGGCAAACAAAACTCAACTGCCCCTCTTCTGGATGGCAAATTGCAGGATGAACTTGATACTAAAACCGCAGGCCGACTTGGTAGTGGTGACACCTTGGGCCTGGGAACCATCATGCGTATCGAGCATTTTAAGGAGCCAGCCGGCCACTCCAAGCAATATGCCCCCAAAAACAATCCACGGAATTTTTCTCTGGCAAACAACAATCAGCTGCCCCGCTTCTGGATGGCAGATTGCAGGAGCCACTTTGCACCATCAAACCAGCCCGACTTGGCACTGGTGCCACCTTGCTTCTGGGAACCATGCTGCCTAGCGTGGATTTTCAGGAGCCAGCCGGCCACTCTCAGCCATAGGCCCCCATACGAAACCCACGGCCCGTTTCCGTGGCAAACAAAATTAAGCTGCCCCGCTTCTGGATGGCAGATTGCAGGACGCACTTGGTAGTATCAAACCAGCCCAACTTGGCACTGGTGCCACCTTGGGTCTGGGAACCATCCTGCGTATCGTGGGTTCAAAGGAGCGAGCCGGCCACTCCCAGCCACAGGCCCCCAAACACAAACAACGGCGCTTTTCCCTGGAAAACAAAACTCGCCTGCCAACTTTTTGATGGCAGATTGCAGGAGCCACTTGGTACTATCAAACCAGCCCAACTTGGCACTGGTGCCACCATGGGTCTGGTCACCATCCTGCCTATTGTAGCTTTCCAGGAGCCAGCCGGTCACTCCCAGCCATAGGTCCCAAGTCACAAACCTCGGCCCGTTTCCCTGGCAAACAAAAGTAAGCTGCCCCGCTTCTGGATGGCAGATTGCAGGAGCCACTTGGTACTATCAAACCAGCCCAACTTGGCACTGGTGCCACCTCTGGTCTGGGAACCATGCTGCGTAACACAGATTCTAAGGCGCCAGTCGGCCACTCCCAGCCACAAGCCCCCAAACACAAACATCTGCGCTATTCTCTGGCAAACAAAACTCCACTGCCCCTCTCCTGGATGGCAAATTGCAGGACGCACTTGGTACTATAAAAACAGCCCGACTTGGCACTGGTGCCACCTTGGGTCTGGGAACCATCCTGCGTATCGATCTTTTTAATGAGACAGCCGGCCACTCCCAGCCATATGCCCCCAAACACAACCCACGGCCCTTTTCTCTGGCAAACAAAACTCAACTGCACCGCTTCTGGATGGCAGATTGCAGGAGCCACTTGGTACTATCAAACCAGCCCGACTTGGCACTGGTGCCACCTTGGGTCTGGGAACCATCCTGCGTATTGTGGGTTGTCAGGAGCCAGCCGAACACTCTCGGCCACAGACCCCAATCAAAAACAACGGCCCGTTTCACAGGCAAACAAAACTCAGCTGCCCCGCTTCTGGATGGGAGATTGCAGGAGGCACTTGACACTGTGAAACCAGCCCCACTTGGCACTGGTGCCACCTTGGGTCTGGGAACCATGCTGCGTATCATGGATGTTCAAGAGCCAGCCGGCCACTCCCAGCCACAGGCCCCCAAACACAAACCACAGCCTTTTTCTCTGGCAAACAAAATTCAGCTGCCCCGCTTCTGGATGGCAGATTGCAGGAGCCACTTGGGACTATCACACCAGCACAACATGGCACTGCTGCCACCTTGGATCTGGGAACCATCCTTCCTATCGTGGATTTTCAGGGGCCAGGTGGTCACTCTCAGCCATAGGCCCCAAACACAAACCACGGCCCTTTTCTCTGGAAAACAAAACTCAACTGCCCCTCTTCTGGATGGCAGATTGCAGGAGCCACTGGGTACTATGAAACCAGCCCTACTTGGCACTGGTGCCACCTTGGGTCTGGGAACCATGCTGCGTATCATGGATTTTCAGGAGCCAGCCGGCCACTCCCAGCCACAGGCCCCGAAACACAAACAACAGCCTTTTTCTCTGGCAAACAAAATTCAGCTGCCCCGCTTCTGGATGGCAGATTGCAGGAACCACTTGGTACTAACAAACCAGCCCGACTTGGCACTGGTGCCACCTTGGGTCTGGGAACCATCCTGCGTATCGTGGATTCTAAGGAGCCAGCTGGCCACTCCCAGCCACAGGCCCCAAAACACACACAACGGTGCTTTTCCCTGGAAAACAAAACTCGCCTGCCAACTTTTTGATGGCAGATTGCAGGAGCCACTTGGTACTATCAAACCAGCTCAACTTGGCACTGGTGCCACCATGGGTCTGGTCACCATCCTGCCTATCGTAGCTTTTCAGGTGCCAGCCAGCCACCCCCAGCCAGAGGCCCCTAGACAAATATTTCGGCCCGTTTCCCTGGCAAACAAAAGTAAGCTTCCCCGCTTCTGGATGGCAGATTGCAGGAGCCACTTTGCACCATCAAACCAGCCCAACTTGGCACTGGTGCCACCTCTGGTATGGGAACCATCCTGCGTATCGTGGGTTCTAAGGAGCCAGCTCGCCACTCCCAGCCACAGGCCCCCAAACACAAACAACGGCGCTTTTCCCTGGAAAACAAAACTCGCCTGACAACTTTTTGATGGCAGATTGCCGGAGCCACTTGGTACTATCAAACCAGCCCAACTTGGCACTGGTGCCACCAGGGGTCTGGTCACCATCCTGCCTATCGTAGCTTTTCAGGAGCCAGCCGGTCACTCGCAGCCATAGGCCCCCAAACACAAACCTCGGCCCTTTTCCCTGGCAAACAAAAGTAAGCTGCCCCGCTTCTGCATGGCAGATTGCAGGAGCTATTTAGTACTATCAAACCAGCCCGACTTGGCACTGGTGACACCTCTGGTCTGGGAACCATCCTGCCTATCGTGGATTTTCAGGGGCCAGCCGGCCACTCTCAGCCATATGCCCCCAAAAACAAACCACGGCCCTTTTCTCTGGCAAACAAAACTCAACTGCCCCTCTTCTGGATGGCAAATTTTAGGACGCACTTTGTACTACGAAAACCGCCCGACGTGGCACTGGTGCCACCTTGTGTCAGGGAACCATCCTGCATATCGAGCTTTTTAAGGAGCCAGCCGGCCACGCCCAGCCATATACCCCCAAAAACAAACCACGGATCATTTCTCATGGAAACAAAAATCCGCTGCCCCGCGTCTGGATGGCAGATTGCAGGAGCCACTTTGCACCATCAAACCAGCCCGACTTGGCACTGGTGCCACCTTGGGTCTGGGAACAATCCTGCATATCGTGGATTCTAAGGAGCCAGCCGGCCACTCCCAGCCACAGGCCCCCAAACACAAACAACGGCGCTTTTCCCTGGAAAACAAAACTCGCCTGCCAGCTTTTTGATGGCAGATTGCAGGAGCCACTTGGTACTATCAAATCATCCCAACTTGGCACTGGTGCCACTATGGGTCTGGGAACCATCCTGCCTATTGTAGCATTTCAGGAGCCAGCCGGTCACTCTCAGCCATAGGCCCCCAGACAAAAACCTCGGCCCGTTTCCCTGGCAAACAAAATTAAGCTGCCCCGATTCTGGATGGCAGATTGCAGGAGCCACTTGGTAGTGTCAAACCAGCCCGACTTGGCACTGGTGCCACCTTGGGTCTGGGAACCATCCTGCGTATCGTGGATTCTAAGCAGCCACCCGGCCACTGTGAGCCACAGGCGCCCAAACACAAACAACGGCGCTGTTCCCTGGAAAACAAAACTCGCCTGCCAACATTTTGATGGCAGATTGCAGGAGCCACTTGGTGCTATCAAACCAGCCCAACTTGGCACTGGTGCCACCATGGGTCTGGTCACCATCCTGCCTATCGTAGCTTTTCAGGAGCCAGCCGGTCACTCCCAGCCATAGACCCCCAGACACAAACCTCGGCCCGTTTCCCTGGAAAACAAAAGTAAGCTGCCCCGATTCTGGATGGCAGATTGCAGGAGCCACTTGGTACTATCAAATCAGCCCAACTTGGCACTGGTGCCACCTTGGGTCTGGTAAACATCCTGCCTATCGTAGCTTTTCAGGAGCCAGACGGTCACTCCCTGCCATAGGCCCCCAGACACAAACCTCGGCCCGTTTCCCTGGCAAACAAAAGTAAACTGCCCCGCTTTTGGATGGCAGATTGCAGGATGCATTTGGTACTATCAAACCTGCCCGACTTGGCCCTCGTGCCACCTTGGCTCTGGGAACCATGCTGCGTAACGTAGATTCTACGAGGACAGGCGGCCACTCCCAGCCACAGGCCCCCAAACACAAACAACGGCGCTTTTCCCTGGAAAACAAAACTCGCCTGCCAACTTTTTGATGGCAGATTGCAGGAGCCACTTGGTACTATCAAACCAGCCCAACTTGGTACTGGTTCCATTTTGGGTCTGGTCACCATCCTGCCTATCGTAGCTTTTCAGGAGCCAGCCGGTCACTCGCAGCCATAGGCCCCCAGACACAAACCTCGGCCCGTTTCCCTGGCAAACAAAAGTAAGCTGCCCCGCTTCTGGATGGCAGATTGCAGGAGCCACATGGTACTATCAAACCAGGCCAACATGGCACTGGTGCCACCTTGGCTCTGGGAACCATCCTGCCTATCGTGGATTTTCAGGGGCCAGCCGGCCACTCTCAGCCATATGCCCCCAAACACATACCACGGCCCTTTGCTCTGGCAAACAAAACTCAACTGCCCCTCTTCTGGATGGCAAATTGCAGGACGCACTTGGTACTACGAAAACAGCCCGACTTGGCAGTGATGCCACATTGGGTCAGGGAACAATCCTGCGTATCGATCTTTTTAAGGAGCCAGCCGGCCACGTCCAGCCATATACCCCCAAAAAAAAACCACGGAACTTTTCTCCAGCAAACAAAAATCCGCTGCCGCGCGTCTGAATGGCAGATTTCAGGAGCTATTTAGTATTATCAAACCAGCCCGACTTGGCACTGGTGCCACCATGAGTCTGGTAACCATCCTGCCTTTCGTAGCTTTTCAGTAGCCAGCCGGTCACTCCCAGCCATAGGCCCCCAGACAAATACCTCGGCCCGTTTACCTGGGAAACAAAAGTAAGCTGTCCCGCTTCTGGATGGCAGATTGCAGGAGCCACTTGGTATTATCAAACCAGCCCAACTTGGCACTGGTGCCACTTTGGCTCTGGGAACCATCCTGCGTATCCTGGGTTCAAAGGAGGCAGCCGGCCACTCCCAGCCACAGGCCTCTAAACAAGAACAACGGCGCTTTTCCCTGGAAAACAAAACTCGCCTGACAACTTTTTGATGGCAGATTGCAGGAGCCACTTGGTACTATCAAACCAGCCCAACTTGGCACTGGTGCCACCATGGGTCTGGTCACCATCCTGCCTATCGTAGCTTTTCAGGAGCCAGCCGCTCACTCCCAGCCATAGGCCCCCAGACAAATATCTCGGCCCGTTTCCCTGGCAAACAAAAGTAAGCAGCCCCGCTTCAGGATGGGAGATTGCAGGAGCCACATGGTACTATCAAACCAGGCCAACATGGCACTGGTGCCACCTTGGTTCTGGGAACCATCCTGCCTATCGTGGATTTTCAGGGGCCAGCCGGCCACTCTCAACCATATGCCCCCAAAAATACACCACGGCCCTTTTCTCTGGCAAACAAAACTCAACTGCCCCTCTTCTGGATGGCAAATTGCAGGACGCACTTGGTACTACGAAAACAGCCCGACTTGGCACTGATGCCACCTTGGGTCAGGGAACAATCCTGCGTATCGAGCTTTTTAAGGAGCCAGCCGGCCACGTCCAGCCATATACCCCCAAAAAAAAACCACGGAACTTTTCTCCAGCAAACAAAAATCCGCTGCCCCGCGTCTGGATGGCAGATTGCAGGAGCTATTTAGTATTATCAAACCAGCCCGACTTGGCACTGGTGCCACCATGAGTCTGGTAGCCATCCTGCCTATCGTAGCTTTTCAGTAGCCAGCCAGTCACTCCCAGCCATAGGCCCCCAGACAAATACCTCGGCCCGTTTCCCTGGCAAACAAAAGTAAGCTGTCCCGCTTCTGGATGGCAGATTGCAGGAGCCACTTGGTACTATCAAACTAGCCCAACTTGGCACTGGTGCCACCTCTGGTCTGGGAACCATCCTGCGTATCGTGGATTCTAAGGAGCCAGCTGGCCACTCCCAGCCACAGGCCCCCAAACAAAAACAACGGCGCTTTTCCCTGGAAAACAAAACTCACCTGCCAACTTTTTGATGGCAGATTGCAGGAGCCACTTGGTACTATCAAACCAGCCCAACTTGGCACTGGTGCCACCATGGGTCTGGTCACCATCCTGCCTATCGTAGCTTTTCAGGAGCCAGCCAGTCACTCCCAGCCATAGGCCCCCAGACACAAAGCTCTGCCCGTTTCCCTGGCAAACAAAAGTAAGCTACCCCGCTTCTGGATGGCAGATTGCAGGAGTCACTTTGCACCATCAAACCAGCCCGACTTGGCACTGGTGCCACCTCTGGACTGGGACCCATCCTGCGTATCGTGGATTCTAAGGAGACAGCTGGCCACTCCCAGCCACAGGCCCCCAAACACAAACAACGGCGATTTTCCCTGGAGTACAAAACTCGCTTGCCAACTTTTTGATGGCAGATTGCAGGAGCCACTTGGTACTATCAAACCACCCCAACTTGGCAACAAGTGGTTCCTGCAATCTGCCATCCAGAAGCGGGGCAGCTTACTTTTCTTTGCCAGGGAAACGGACCGTTGTTTGTGTTTGGAGGCGTATGGCTGGGAGTGGCCGACTGGCTCCTTAAAATCCACGATACGCAGGATGGTTCCCAGACCAGAGGTGGCACCAGTGCCAAGTCGGGCTGGTTTGATAGTACCAAGGGGCTCCTGCAATCTGCCATCCAGAAGCGGGGGTGCTTACTTTTGTTTGCCAGGGAAACGGGTTGAGCTTTGTGTCTCGGGGCCTATGGCAGGGAGCGACCGGCTGGCTCCTGAAAAGCTACGATAGGCAGGATGGTGACCAGACCCATGGTGGCACCAGTGCCAAGTTGGGCTGGTTTGATAGTACCAAGTGGCTCCTGCAATCTGCCATCAAAAAGTTGGCAGGCGAGTTTTGTTTTCCAGGGAAAAGCGCCATTGTTTGTGTTTGGGGGCCTGTGGTTGGGAGTGCCCGGCTGGCTCCTTGGAAACCACGATACGCAGCATGGTTACCAGACAAGAGGTGCCACCAGTGCCAAGTTGTGCTGGTTTGATACTACCAAGTGGTTCCTGCAATCTGCCATCCAGAAGCGGGGCAGCTTACTTTTGTTTGCCACGGAAACGGGCCGTTGTTTGTGTTTGGGGGCCTGTGGCTGGGAGTGGCCGACTGGCTCCTTAGAATCCACGATACGCAGGATGGGTCCCAGACCAGAGGTGGCACCAGTGCCAAGTCGGGCTGGTTTGATAGTACCAAGTGGCTCCTGCAATCTGCCATCCAGAAGCGGGGCAGCTTACTTTTGTTTGCCAGGGAAACGGGCCGAGGTTTGTGACTGGGGACCTATGGCTGGGAGTGACCGGCTGGCTCCCTAAAAGTTACGATAGGCAGGATGGTGACCAGACCCATGGTGGCACCAGTGCCAAGTTGGGCTGGTTTGATAGTACCAAGTGGCTCCTGTAATCTGCCATCAAATAGTTGGTAGGCGAGTTTTGTTTTCCAGGGAAATGCGCCGTTGTTTTTGTTTGGGGGCCTGTGGTAGGGAGTGGACGGCTGGCTAATTAGAATCCACGATACGCAGGATGGTTCCCAGACCAGAGGTGGCACCAGTGCCAAGACGGGCTAGTTTGATGGTGCAAAATGGCTCCTGCAATCTGCCATCCAGAAGCGGGGTAGCTTACTTTTGTTTGCCAGGGAAACGGGCCGAGCTTTTTGTCTGGGGGCCTATGGCTGGGAGTGACCGGCTGGCTCCTGAAAAGCTACGATAGGCAGGATGGTGACCAGACCCATGGTGGCACCAGTGCCAAGTTGGGCTGATTTGATAGTACCAAGTGGCTCCTGCAATCTGCCATCAAAAAGTTGGCAGGAGAGTTTTGTTTTCCAGGGAAAAGCGCCGTTGTTTGTGTTTGGGGGCCTGTGGCTGGGAGTGGCCGGCTGGCTCCTTAGAATCCACGATACGCAGCATGGTATCCAGACCCAAGGTGGCACCAGTGCCAAGTATTGCTGGTTTGATAGTACCAAGTGGTTCCTGCAATCTGCCATCCAGAAGCAGGGCAGCTTACTTTTGTTTGCCAGGGAAACGGGCCGAGGTTTTTGTCTGGGGGCCTATGGCTGGGAGTGACCGGCTGGCTCCTGAAAAGCTACGATAGGCAGGATGGTGACCAGACCCATGGTGGCACCAGTCCCAAGTTGGGCTGATTTGATAGTACCAAGTGGCTCCTACAATCTGCCGTCAAAATTTGGCAGGCGAGTTTTGTTTTCCAGGGAAAAGCGCCGTTGTTTGTGTTTGGGGGCCTGTGGCTGGCAGTGGCCGGCTGGCTCCTTAGAATCCACGATACGCAGGATGGTTCCCAGACCCAAGGTGGCACCAGTGCCAAGTCGGGCTAGTATGATGGTGCAAAGTGGCTCCTGCAATCTGCCATCCAGAAGCGGGGCAGCTTACTTTTGTTTGCCAGGGAAACGGGCCGAGCTTTTTGTCGGGGGGCCTATGGCTGGGAGTGAGCGGTTGGCTCCTGAAAAGCTACGATAGGCAGGATGGTGAGCAGACCCATGGTGGCACAAGTGCCAAGTTGGGCTGGTTTGATAGCACCAAGTGGCTCCTGCAATCTGCCATCAAAATGTTGGCAGGCGAGTTTTGTTTTCCAGGGAAAAGCGCCGTTGTTTGTGTTTGGGTGCCTATGGCTGGGAGTGGCCGGCTGGCTCCTTAGAATCCACGATACGCAGGATGGTTCCCAGACCCAAGGTGGCACCAGTGCCAAGTTGGGCTGGTTTGATAGGACCAAGTGCTTCCTACAATCTGCCATCCAGAAGCGGGGCAGCTTACTTTTGTTTGCCAGGGAAACGGGTCGAGCTTTGTGTCTGGGGGCCTATGGCTGGGAGTGACCGGCGAGGTCCTGAAAAGCTAAGATAGGCAGGATGGTGACCAGACCCATGGTGGCACCAGTGCCAAGTTGGGCTGGTTTGATAGTACCAAGTGGCTCCTGCAATCTGCCATCAAAAAGTTGGCAGGCGAGTTTTGTTTTCCAGGGAAAAGTGCCGTTGTTTGTGTTTGGGGGCCTGTGGCTGGGAGTGGCCGGCTGGCTCCTTATAATCCACGATACGCAGCATGGTTCCCAGACCCAAGGTGGCACCAGTGCCAAGTTGGGCTGGTTTGATAGTACCAAGTGGCTCTGGCAATCTGCCATCAAAAAGTTGGCAGACGAGTTTTGTTTTCCAGGGAAAAGCGCCGTTGTTTTTGTTTGGGGGCCTGTGGCTGGGAGTGGACGGATGGCTAATTAGAATCCACGATACGCAGGATGGTTCCCAGACCAGAGGTGGCACCAGTGCCAAGTCGGGCTGTTTTGATAGTACCAAGTGGTTCCTGCAATCTGCCATCCAGAAGCGGGATAACTTACTTTTGTTTGTCAGGGAAACGGGCCGAGCTTTGTGTCTGGGGGCCTATGGCTGGGAGTGACCGGCTGGCTCCTGAAAAGCTACGATAGGCAGGATGGTGACCAGACCCATGGTGGCACCAGTGCCAAGTTGGTCTGATTTGATAAAACCAAGTGGCTCCTGCAATCTCCCATCAAAAAGTTGGCAGGTGAGTTTTGTTTTCCAGGGAAAAGCGCCGTTGTTTGTGTTTGGGGGCCTGTGGCTGGGAGTGGCCGCCTGGCTGCTTAGAATCCACGATACGCAGGATGGTTCCCAGACCAGAGGTGGCACCAGTGCCAAGTCGGGCTGGTTTGATAATACCTAGTGGATCCTGCAATCTGCCATTCAGAAGCGGGACAGCTTACATTTGTTTGCCAGGGAAACGGGCCGAGCTTTGTGTCTGGGCGCCTATGGCTTGGAGTGACCGGCTTGGTCCTGAAAAGCTACGATAGGCAGGATGGTGACCAGACCCATGGTGGCACCAGTGCCAAGTTGGGCTGATTTGATAGTACCAAGTGGCTCCTGCAATCTGCCATCAAAAAGTTGGCAGGCGAGTTTTGTTTTCCAGGGAAAAGCGCCGTTGTTTCTGTTTGGGGGCCTATGGCTGGGAGTGGCCGGCTGGCTCCTTAGAATCCACGATACGCGGCATGGTTCCCAGACCAGAGGTGGCACCAGTGCCAAGTTGGGCTGGTTTGATGGTGCAAAGTGGCTCCTGCAATCTGCCATCCAGAAGCGGGGCAGCTTACTTTTGTTTCCCAGGGAAACGGGCCGAGGTTTTTCTCTGGGGGCCTATGGCTGGGAGTGACCGGCTGGCGCCTGAACAGCTACGATAGGCAGGATGGTGACCAGACCCATGGTGGCACCAGTGCCAAGTTGGGCTGGTTTGATAGTACCAAGTGGCTCCTGCAATCCGCCATCAAAAAGTGGGCAGGCGAGTTTTGTTTTCCAGGGAAAAGCGCCGTTGTTTGTGTTTGGGTGCCTGTGGCAGGGAGTGGCCGGCTGGCTGCTTAGAATCCACGATACGCAGGATGGTTCCCAGACCCAAGGTGGCACCAGTGCCAAGTTGGGCTGGTTTGATAGTACCAAGTGGTTCCTGCAATCTGCCATCCAGAAGCGGGGTAGCTTACTTTTGTTTGCCAGGGAAACGGGCCGAGTATTGTGTCTGGGGGCCTATGGCTGCGAGTGACCGGCTGGCTCCTGAAAACTACGATAGGCAGGATGGTGACGAGACCCATGGTGGCACCAGTGCCAAGTTGGGCTGATTTGATAGTACCAAGTGGCTCCTGCAATCTGCAATCAAAAATTTGGCAGGCGAGTCTTGTTTTCCAGGGAAAAGCGCCGTTGTTTGTGTCTGGGGGCCTGTGGCTGGAGTGGCCGGCTGGCTCCTTACAATGAACGATACGCAGGATGGTTCCCAGACCTGAGGTGGCACCAGTGCCAAGTCGGGCTAGTTTGATGGTTCAAAGTGGCTCCTGCAATCTGCCATCCAGAAGCGGGGTAGCTTACTTTTGTTTGCCAGGGAAACGGGCCGAGCTTTGTGTCTGGGCGCCTATGGCTTGGAGTGACCGGCTAGGTCCTGAAAAGCTACGATAGGCAGGATGGTGACCAGACCCATGGTGGCACCAGTGCCAAGTTGGGCTGATTTGATAGTACCAAGTGGCTCCTGCAATCTGCCATCAAAAAGTTGGCAGGCGAGTTTTGTTTTCCAGGGAAAAGCGCCGTTGTTCGTGTTTGGGGGCCTGTGGCTGGGAGTGGCCGGCTGGCTCCTTAGAATCCACGATACGCGGCATGGTTCCCAGACCAGAGGTGGCACCAGTGCCAAGTTGGGCTGGTTTGATAGTACCAAGTGCGTCCTGCAATCTGCCATCCAGAAGCGGGGCAGCTTACTTTTGTTTGCCAGGGAAACGGGCCGAGGTTTGTGTCTCAGGGCCTATGGCTGGGAGTGACCGGCTGGCTCCTGAAAAGCTACGATAGGCAGGATGGTGACCAGACCCATGGTGGCACCAGTGCCAAGTTGGGCTGGTTTGATAGTACCAAGTGGCTCCTGCAATCTGCCATCAAAAAGTTGGCAGGCGAGTTTGTTATCCAGGGAAAGCGCCGTTGTTTGTGTTTGGGGGCCTGTGGCTGGGAGTGGCCGGCTGGCTCCTTAGAATCCACGATACGCAGGATGGTTCCCAGACCAGAGGTGGCACCAGTGCCAAGTCGGGCTGGTTTGATGGTGAAAAGTGGCTCCTGCAATCTGCCATCCTGAAGCGGGATAACTTACTTTTCTTTGCCAGGGAAACGGGCCGAGGTTTTTGTCTGGGGGCCTATGGCTGGGAGTGTTTGGCTGGCTCCTGAAAAGCTACGATAGGCAGGATGGTGACCAGACCCATGGTGGCACCAGTGCCAAGTTGGGCTGGTTTGATAGTACCAAGTGGCTCCTGCAATCTGCCATCAAAAAGTTGGCAGGCGAGTTTTGTTTTCCAGGGAAAAGCGCCGTTGTTTGTGTTTGGGGGTCTGTGGGTGGGAGTGGCCGGCTGTCTCCTTAGAATCCACGATACGCAGCATGGTTCCCAGACCAGAGGTGGCACCAGTGCCAAGTCGGGCTGGTTTGATAGTACCAAGTGGTTCCTGCAATCTGCCATCCAGAAGCGGGGTAGCTTACTTTTGTTTGCCAGGGAAACGGGCCGAGGTTTTTGACTGGGGGCCTATGGCTGGGAGTGACCGGCTGGCTCCTGAAAAGCTACGATAGGCAGGATGGTTACCAGACTCATGGTGGCACCAGTGCCAAGTCGGGCTGGTTTGATGATACTAAATAGCTCCTGCAATCTGCCATCCAGACGCGGGGCAGCGGATTTTTGTTTGCTGGAGAAAAGTTCCGTGGTTTTTTTTTGGGGGTATATGGCTGGACGTGGCCGGCTGGCTCCTTAAAAAGCTCGATACGCAGGATTGTTCCCTGACCCAAGGTGGCATCAGTGCCAAGTCGGGCTGTTTTCGTAGTACCAAGTGCGTCCTGAAATTTGCCATCCAGAAGAGGGGCAGTTGAGTTCTGTTTGCCAGAGAAAAGGGCCGTGGTATATGTTTGGGGGCATATGGTTGAGAGTGGCCGGCTGGCCCCTGAAAATCCACGATAGGCAGGATGGTTCACAGAACCAAGGTGGCACAAGTGCCATGTTGGCCTGGTTTGATAGTACCATGTGGCTCCTGCAATCTGCCATCCAGAAGCGGGGCTGCTTACTTTTGTTTGCCAGGGAAACGGGCCGAGGTATTTGTCAGGGGGCCTATGGCTGGGAGTGACCGGCTGGCTCCTGAAAAGCTACGATAGGCAGGATGGTGACCAGACCCATGGTGGCACCAGTGCCAAGTTGGGCTGGTTTGATAGTACCAAGTGGCTCCTGCAATCTGCCATCAAAAAGTTGTCAGGCGAGTTTTGTTTTCCAGGGAAAAGCGCCGTTGTTTTTGTTTAGAGGCCTGTGGCTGGGAGTGGCCGGCTGCCTCCTTTGAACCCAGGATACGTAGGATGGTTCCCAGAGCCAAGGTGGCACCAGTGCAAAATTGGGCTGGTTTGATAGTACCAAGTGGCTCCTGCAATCTGCCATCAAAAAGTTGTCAGGCGAGTTTTGTTTTCCAGGGAAAAGCGCCGTTGCTTTTGTTTAGAGGCCTGTGGCAGGGGGTGGCCGCCTGTCCTCGTAGAATCTACGTTACGCAGCATGGTTCCCAGAGCCAAGGTGGCACCAGGGCCAAGTCGGGCTGGTTTGATAGTACCAAGTGCATCCTGCAATCAGCCATCCAAAAGCGGGGCAGCTTACTTTTGTTTGCCAGGGAAACGGGCCGAGGTTTGTGTCTGGGGGCCTATGGCTGGGAGTGACCGGCTGGCTCCTGAAAAGCTACGATAGGCAGGATGTTTACCAGACCCATGGTGGCACCAGTGCCAAGTTTGGCTGATTTCATAGTACCAAGTGGCTCCTGCAATCTGCCATCCAGAATCGGGGCAGCTTACTTTTGTTTTCCAGGGAAACGGGCCGAAGTTTGTGTCTGGGGGCCTATGGCTGGGAGTGACCGGCTGGCTCCTGAAAAGCTACGATAGGCAGGATGGTGACCAGACCCATGGTGGCTCCAGTGCCAAGTTGGGCTGGTTTGATAGTACCAAGTGGCTCCTGCAATCTGCCATCAAAATGTTGGCAGGCGAGTTTTGTTTTCCAGGGAAAAGCGCCGTTGTTTGTGTTTGGGGGCCTGTGGCTCAGAGTGGCCGGGTGGCTGCTTAGAATCCACGATATGCAGGATGGTTCCCAGACCCAAGGTGGCACCAGTGCCAAGTCGGGCTGGTTTGACACTACCAAGTGCGTCCTGCACTCTGCCATCCAGAATCGGGGCAGCTTAATTTTGTTTGCCAGGGAAACGGTCCGAGGTTTGTGTCTGGGGGCCTATGGCTGGGAGTGACCGGCTGGCTCCTGAAAAGCTACGATAGGCAGGATGGTTCCCAGATCCAAGATGGCACCAGTGCCAAGTCGGCGTGGTTTGATGGTGCAAAGTGGCTCCTGCAATCTGCCATCCTGACGCGGGGCAGCGGATTTTTGTTTCCAAGAGAAATGGTCTGTGGTTTGTTTATGGGGCTATATGGCTGGGCGTGGCCTGCTGGCTCCTTAAAAAGCTACGATGGGCATGATGGTTCCCTGACCCAAGGTGGCACCAGTGCCAAGTCGGGCGGTTTTCGTAGTACAAAGTGCGTCCTAAAATTTGCCATCCAGAAGAGGGTCAGTTGAGTTTTGTTTACCAGAGAAAAGGGCCGTGGTTTGTTTTTGGGGGCATATGGCTGATAGTGGCCGTCTGGCCCCTGAAAATCCACGATAGGCAGGATGGTTCCCAGACCAGAGGTGGCACCAGTGCCAAGTCGGGCTGGTTTGATAGTACTAAATAGCACCTGCAATCTGCCATGCAGAAGCGGGGCAGCTTACTTTTGTTTGCCAGGGAAACGGGCCGAGCTTTGTGTCTGGGGGCCTATGGCTGGGAGTGACAGCCTGGCTCCTGAAAAGCTACGATAGGCAGGATGGTGACCAGACCCATGGTGGCACCAGTGCCAAGTTGGGCTGGTTTGATAGTACCAAGTGGCTCCTGCAATCTGCCATCAAAAAGTTGGCAGGCGAGTTTTGTTTTCCAGGGAAAAGCGCCGTTGTTTGTGTTTGGGGGTCTGTGGGTGGGAGTGGCCGGCTGGCTCCTTAGAACACACGATACGCAGGATGGTTCCCAGACCCAAGGTTGCACCAGTGCCACGTCGGGCTGGTTTGATGGTGAAAAGTGGCTCCTGCAATCTGCCATCCTGAAGCGGGGTAGCTTACATTTGTGTACCAGGGAAACGGGCCGAGGTTTATGACTGGGGGCCTAGGGCTAGGAGTGACCGGCTGGCTCCTGAAAAGCAACAATAGGCAGGATGGTTCCCAGACCCAAGGTGGCACCAGTGCCAAGTTGGGCTGGTTTGATGGTACCAACTGGCTCCTGCAATCTGCCATCTAAAAGATGTCAGGCGAGTTTTGTTTTCCAGGGAAAAGCGCCGTTGATTTTGTTTGGAGGCCGGTGGCTGGCAGTGGCTGCCTGTCGTCTTAGAATCCGGGTTACGCAGCATGGTTCCCAGAGCCAAGGTGGCACCAGTGTCAAGTTGGGCTGGTTTGATAGTACCAAGTGGCTCCTGCAATCTGCCATCCAGAAGCGGGGCAGCTTACTTTTGTTTCCCAGGGAAACGGGCCGAGGTATTTGTCTGGGGACCTATGGCTGGGAGTGACCGGCTGGCTCCTGAAAAGCTACGATAGGCAGGATGGTGACCAGACCCATGGTGGCACCAGTGCCAAGTTGGGCTGGTTTGATAGTACCAAGTGGCTCCTGCAATCTGCCATCAAAATGTTGGCAGGCCAGTTTTGTTTTCCAGGGAAAAGCGCCATTGTTTGTGTTTGGGGGACTGTGGCTGGGAGTGGCCGGCTGGCTCCTTAGAACACACGATACGCAGGATGGTTCCCAGACCCAAGGTGGCACCAGTGCCAAGTCGGGCTGGTTTGATAACACCAAGTGGCTCCTGCAATCTTCCATCCAGAAGCAGGGCAGCTTACTTTTGTTTTCCAGGGAAACGGACCGAGGTTTTTTTCTGGGGGCCTATGGCTGGGAGTGAAGGGCTGGCTCCTGAAAAGCTACGATAGGCAGGATGGTGACCAGACCCATGGTGGCACCAGTGCCAAGTTGGGCTGGTTTGATAGTACCAAGTGGCTCCTGCACTCTGCCATCAAAATGTTGGCAGGCGAGTTTTGTTTTCCAGGGAAAAGCGCCGTTGTTTGTGTTTGGAGGCCTGTGGCTGGGAGTGGCCGGCTGGCTCCTTAGAATCCACGATACGCAGGATGGTTCCCAGACCAGAGGTGGCACCAGTGCCAAGTCGGGCTGGTTTGATGGTGCAAAGTGGCTCCTGCAATCTGCCATCCAGAAGTGCGGTAGCTTACTTTTGTGTGCCAGGGAAACAGGCCGAGGTTTGTGTCTGGGGGCCTATGGCTGGGAGTGACCGGCTGGCTCCTGAAAAGCTACGATAGGCAGGATGGTGACCAGACCCATGGTGGCACCAGTGCCAAGTTGGGCTGGTTTGATAGTACCAAGTGGCTCCTGCAATCTGCCATCAAAAAGTTGGCAGGCGGGTTTTGTTTTCCTGGGAAAAGCGCCGTTGTGTGTGTTTTGGGGCCTGTGGCTGGGAGTGGCCAGCTGGCTCCTTAGAATCCACGATACGCAGGATGGTTCCCAGACCCAAGGTGGCACCAGTGCCAAGTCGGGCTGGTTTGTTAGTACCAAGTGGTTCCTGCAATCTGCCATCCAGAAGCGGGGCAGCTGAATTTTGTTTGCCAGAGAAAAAGGCTGTTGTTTGTGTTTCGGGGCCTGTGGCTGGCAGTGGACGGCTGGCTCCTGAAAATCCATGATACGCAGCATGGTTCCCAGACCCAAGGTGGCACCAGTGCCAAGTAGGGCTGGTTTCATAGTACCCAGTGGCTCCTGCAATCTGCCATCCAGAAGAGGGGCAGTTGAGTTTTGTTTTCCAGAGAAAAGGGCCGTGGTTTGTGTTTGGGGCCTATGGCTGAGAGTGACCGGCTGACCCCTGAAAATCCACTATACGCCGGATGGTTCCCAGATCCAAGGTGGCACCAGTGCCATGTTGTGCTGGTGTGATAGTCCCAAGTGGCTCCTGCAATCTGCCATCCAGAAGTGGGGCAGCTGAATTTTGTTTGCCAGAGAAAAAGGCTGTGGTTTTTGTTTGGGGGCCTATGGCTGGGAGTGGCCGGCTGGCTCCTGAAAATCCATGATACGCAGCATGGTTCCCAGACCCAAGGTGGCACCAGTGCCAAGTGGGGCTGGTTTCACAGTATCATGTGCCTCCTGCAATCTCCCATCCAGAAGCGGGGCAGCTGAGTTTTGTTTGCCTGTGAAACGGGCCGTTGTTTTTGATTGGGGTCTGTGGCCGAGAGTGTTCAGCTGGCTCCTGACAATCCACAATACGCAGGATGGTTCCCAGACCCAAGGTGGCACCAGTGCCAAGTCGTGCTGGTTTGATAGTACCAAGTGGCTCCTGCAATCTGCCATCCAGAAGCGGTGCAGCTGAGTTTTGATTGCCAGAGGACAGGGCCGTGGGTTGTGTTCGGGGGCATATGGCTGGGAGTGGCCGGCTGTCTCATTAAAAAGATCGATACGCACGATGGTTCCCAGACCCAAGGTGGCACCAGTGCCAAGTCGGGCTGTTTTTATAGTACCAAGTGCGTCCTGCAATTTGCCATCCAGAAGAGGGGCAGTTGAGTTTTGTTTGCCAGAGAAAAGCGCCGTTGTTTGTGTTTGGGGGCTTGTGGCTGGGAGTGGCCGACTGGCGCCTTAGAATCTGCGATACGCAGCATGGTTCCCAGACCCAAGGTGGCACCAGTTCCAAGTTGGGCTGGTTTGATAGTACCAAGTGGCTCCTGCAATCTGCCATCCAGAAGCGGGGTAGCTTACTTTTGTTTGCCAGGGAAACGGGCCGAGGTTTGTGACTGGGGGCCTATGGCTGGGAGTGACCGGCTGGCTCCTGAAAAGCTACGATAGGCAGGATGGTGACCAGACCCATGGTGGCACCAGTGCCAAGTTGGGCTGGTTTGATAGTACCAAGTGGCTCCTGCAATCTGCCATCAAAAAGTTGGCAGGCGAGTTTTGTTTTCCAGGGAAAAGCGCCGTTGTTTGTGTCTGGGGGCCTGTGGCTGGAGTGACCGGCTGGCTAATTAGAATCCACGATACGCAGGATGGTTCCCAGACCAGAGGTGGCACCAGTGCCAAGTCGGGCTGGTTTGATACTACCAAGTGCGTCCTGCAATCTGCCATGCAGAAGCGGGGCAGCTTACTTTTGTTTGCCAGGGAAACGGGCCGAGCTTTGTGTCTGGGGGCCTATGGCTGGGAGTGACCGGCTGGCTCCTGAAAAGCTACGATAGGCAGGATGGTGACCAGACCCATGGTGGCACCAGTGCCAAGTTGGGCTGGTTTGATAGTACCAAGTGGCTCCTGCAATCTGCCATCAAAAAGTTGGCAGGCGAGTTTTGTTTTCCAGGGAAAAGCGCCGTTGTTTGTGTTTGGGGGTCTGTGGGTGGGAGTGGCCGGCTGGCTCCTTAGAACACACGATACGCAGGATGGTTCCCAGACCCAAGGTGGCACCAGTGCCACGTCGGGCTGGTTTGATGGTGAAAAGTGGCTCCTGCAATCTGCCATCCTGAAGCGGGGTAGCTTACATTTGTGTACCAGGGAAACGGGCCGAGGTTTATGACTGGGGGCCTAGGGCTAGGAGTGACCGGCTGGCTCCTGAAAAGCAACAATAGGCAGGATGGTTCCCAGACCCAAGGTGGCACCAGTGCCAAGTTGGGCTGGTTTGATGGTACCAACTGGCTCCTGCAATCTGCCATCTAAAAGATGTCAGGCGAGTTTTGTTTTCCAGGGAAAAGCGCCGTTGATTTTGTTTGGAGGCCGGTGGCTGGCAGTGGCTGCCTGTCGTCTTAGAATCCGGGTTACGCAGCATGGTTCCCAGAGCCAAGGTGGCACCAGTGTCAAGTTGGGCTGGTTTGATAGTACCAAGTGGCTCCTGCAATCTGCCATCCAGAAGCGGGGCAGCTTACTTTTGTTTGCCAGGGAAACGGGCCGAGGTATTTGTCTGGGGACCTATGGCTGGGAGTGACCGGCTGGCTCCTGAAAAGCTACGATAGGCAGGATGGTGACCAGACCCATGGTGGCACCAGTGCCAAGTTGGGCTGGTTTGATAGTACCAAGTGGCTCCTGCAATCTGCCATCAAAAAGTTGGCAGGCCAGTTTTGTTTTCCAGGGAAAAGCGCCATTGTTTGTGTTTGGGGGACTGTGGCTGGGAGTGGCCGGCTGGCTCCTTAGAACACACGATACGCAGCATGGTTCCCAGACCCAAGGTGGCACCAGTGCCAAGTCGGGCTGGTTTGATAACACCAAGTGGCTCCTGCAATCTGCCATCCAGAAGCAGGGCAGCTTACTTTTGTTTTCCAGGGAAACGGACCGAGGTTTTTTTCTGGGGGCCTATGGCTGGGAGTGAAGGGCTGGCTCCTGAAAAGCTACGATAGGCAGGATGGTGACCAGACCCATGGTGGCACCAGTGCCAAGTTGGGCTGGTTTGATAGTACCAAGTGGCTCCTGCACTCTGCCATCAAAATGTTGGCAGGCGAGTTTTGTTTTCCTGGGAAAAGCGCCGTTGTTTGTGTTTGGAGGCCTGTGGCTGGGAGTGGCCGGCTGGCTCCTTAGAATCCACGATACGCGGCATGGTTCCCAGACCAGAGGTGGCACCAGTGCCAAGTCGGGCTGGTTTGATGGTGCAAAGTGGCTCCTGCAATCTGCCATCCAGAAGTGCGGTAGCTTACTTTTGTGTGCCAGGGAAACAGGCCGAGGTTTGTGTCTGGGGGCCTATGGCTGGGAGTGACCGGCTGGCTCCTGAAAAGCTACGATAGGCAGGATGGTGACCAGACCCATGGTGGCACCAGTGCCAAGTTGGGCTGGTTTGATAGTACCAAGTGGCTCCTGCAATCTGCCATCAAAAAGTTGGCAGGCGAGTTTTGTTTTCCAGGGAAAAGCGCCGTTGTGTGTGTTTTGGGGCCTGTGGCTGGGAGTGGCCAGCTGGCTCCTTAGAATCCACGATACGCAGGATGGTTCCCAGACCCAAGGTGGCACCAGTGCCAAGTCGGGCTGGTTTGTTAGTACCAAGTGGTTCCTGCAATCTGCCATCCAGAAGCGGGGCAGCTGAATTTTGTTTGCCAGAGAAAAAGGCTGTTGTTTGTGTTTCGGGGCCTGTGGCTGGCAGTGGACGGCTGGCTCCTTAGAATCCACGATACGCAGCATGGTTCCCAGACCCAAGGTGGCACCAGTGCCAAGTAGGGCTGGTTTCATAGTACCCAGTGTCTCCTGCAATCTGCCATCCAGAAGAGGGGCAGTTGAGTTTTGTTTTCCAGAGAAAAGGGCCGTGGTTTGTGTTTGGGGCCTATGGCTGAGAGTGACCGGCTGACCCCTGAAAATCCACTATACGCCGGATGGTTCCCAGATCCAAGGTGGCACCAGTGCCATGTTGTGCTGGTGTGATAGTCCCAAGTGGCTTCTGCAATCTGCCATCCAGAAGTGGGGCAGCTGAATTTTGTTTGCCAGAGAAAAAGGCTGTGGTTTTTGTTTGGGGGCCTATGGCTGGGAGTGGCCGGCTGGCTCCTGAAAATCCATGATACGCAGCATGGTTCCCAGACCCAAGGTGGCACCAGTGCCAAGTGGGGCTGGTTTGATAGTACCAAGTGGCTCCTGCAATCTCCCATCCAGAAGCGGGGCAGCTGAGTTTTGTTTGCCTGTGAAACGGGCCGTTGTTTTTGATTGGGGTCTGTGGCCGAGAGTGTTCAGCTGGCTCCTGACAATCCACAATACGCAGGATGGTTCCCAGACCCAAGGTGGCACCAGTGCCAAGTCTTGCTGGTTTGATAGTACCAAGTGGCTCCTGCAATCTGCCATCCAGAAGCGGTGCAGCTGAGTTTTGATTGCCAGAGGACAGGGCCGTGGGTTGTGTTCGGGGGCATATGGCTGGGAGTGGCCGGCTGTCTCATTAAAAAGATCGATACGCACGATGGTTCCCAGACCCAAGGTGGCACCAGTGCCAAGTCGGGCTGTTTTTATAGTACCAAGTGCGTCCTGCAATTTGCCATCCAGAAGAGGGGCAGTTGAGTTTTGTTTGCCAGAGAAAAGCGCCGTTGTTTGTGTTTGGGGGCTTGTGGCTGGGAGTGGCCGACTGGCGCCTTAGAATCTGCGATACGCAGCATGGTTCCCAGACCCAAGGTGGCACCAGTTCCAAGTTGGGCTGGTTTGATAGTACCAAGTGGCTCCTGCAATCTGCCATCCAGAAGCGGGGTAGCTTACTTTTGTTTGCCAGGGAAACGGGCCGAGGTTTGTGACTGGGGGCCTATGGCTGGGAGTGACCGGCTGGCTCCTGAAAAGCTACGATAGGCAGGATGGTGACCAGACCCATGGTGGCACCAGTGCCAAGTTGGGCTGGTTTGATAGTACCAAGTGGCTCCTGCAATCTGCCATCAAAAAGTTGGCAGGCGAGTTTTGTTTTCCAGGGAAAAGCGCCGTTGTTTGTGTCTGGGGGCCTGTGGCTGGAGTGACCGGCTGGCTCCTTAGAATCCACGATACGCAGGATGGTTCCCAGACCAGAGGTGGCACCAGTGCCAAGTCGGGCTGGTTTTATAGTACCAAGTGGTTCCTGAAATCTGCCATTCAGAAGCGGGGCAGCTTACTTTTGTGTGGCAGGGAAACGGGCCGAGCTTTGTGTCTGGGCGCCTATGGCTGGGAGTGACCGGCGAGGTCCTGAAAAGCTACGATAGGCAGGATGGTGACCACATCCATTGTGGCACCAGTGACAAGTTGGGCTGCTTTGATAGTACCAAGTGGCTCCTGCAATCCGCCATCAAAAAGTTGGCAGGCGAGTTTTGTTTTCCAGGGAAAAGCGCCGTTGTTTGTGTTTGGGCGCCTGTGGCTGGGAGTGGCCGGCTGGCTCCTTAGAATCCACGATACGCGGCATGGTTCCCAGAACAGAGGTGGCACCAGTGACAAGTCGGGCTGGTTTGATAGTACCAAGGGCGTCCTGCAATCTGCCATCCAGAAGCGGGGCAGCTTACTTTTGTTTGCCAGGGAAACGGGCCGAGGTTTGTGTCTGGGGGCCTATGGCTGGGAGTGACCGGCTGGCTCCTGAAAAGCTACGATAGGCAGGATGGTGAGCAGACCCATGGTGGCACCAGTGCCAAGTTGGGCTGGTTTGATAGTACCAAGTGGCTCCTGCAATCTGCCCTCAAAAAGTTGGCAGGCGAGTTTTGTTTTCCAGGGAAAAGCGCCGTTGTTTGTGTTTGGGGGCCTGTGGGTGGGAGTGGCCGGCTGGCTCCTTAGAATCCACGATACCCAGGATGGTTCCCAGACCTGACGTGGCACCAGTGCCAAGTTGGGCTGGTTTTATAGTACCAAGTGGTTCCTGCAATCTGCCATCCAGAAGCGGGGCAGCTTACTTTTGTTTGCCAGGGTGACGGGCCGAGGTTTTTGTCTGGGCGCCTATGGCTGGGAGTGACCTGCTAGGTCCTGAAAAGCTACGATAGGCAGGATGGTGACCATATCCATGGTGGCACCAGTGCCAAGTTGGGCTGGTTTGATAGTACCAAGTGGCTCCTGCAATCTGCCATCAAAATGTTGGCAGGCGAGTTTTGTTTTCCAGGGAAAAGCGCCGTTGTTTTGTTTGGGTGCCTGTGGCAGGGAGTGGCCGGCGGGCTCCTCAGAATCCACGATACGCAGGATGGTTCCCAGACCCAAGGTGGCACCAGTGCCAAGTTGGGCTGGTTTGATACTACCAAGTGCGTCCTGCAATCTGCCATCCAGAAGCGGGGTAGCTTATTTTTTTTGCCAGGGAAACGGGCCGAGGTTTTTTTCTCGGGGCCTATGGCTGGGGGTGACCTGCTGGCTCCTGAAAAGCTACGATAGGCAGGATGGTTCCCAGACCCATGGTGGCACCAGTGCCAAGTTAGGCTTATTTGATAGTACCAAGTGGCTCCTGCAATCTGCCATCAAAATGTTGGCAGGCGAGTTTTGTTTTCCAGGGAAAAGCGCCGTTGTTTTGTTTGGGGGCCTGTGGCTGGGAGTGGCCGGCTGGCTAATTAGAATCCACGACAGGCAGGATGGTTCCCAGACCCAAGGTGGCACCAGTGCCAAGTCGGGCTGGTTTGATACTACCAAGTGCGTCCAACAATCTGCCATCCAGAAGCGGGACAGCTTACTTTTGTTTGCCAGGGAAACGGGCCGAGGTTTGTGTCTGGGGGCCTATGGTTGGGAGTGACCGCCTGGCTCCTGAAAAGCTACGATAGGCAGGATGGTGACCAGACCCATGGTGGCACCAGTGCCAAGTTGGGCTGGTTTGATAGTACCAAGTGGCTCCTGCAATCTGCCATCAAAAAGTTGGCAGGCGAGTTTGTTATCTAGGGAAAAGCGCCGTTTTTTGTGTTTGGGGGCCTGTGGCTGGGAGTGGCCGGCTGGCTCCTTAGAATCCACGATACGCAGGATGGTTCCCAGACCAGAGGTGGCACCAGTGCCAAGTTGGGCTGGTTCGATAGTACCAAGTGGCTCCTGCAATCTGCCATGAAAAAGTTGGCAGGCGAGTTTTGTTTTCCAGGGAAAAGCGCCATTGTTTGTGTTTGGGGGCCTGTGGCTGGGAGTGGCCGGCTGGCTCCTTAGAATCCACGATACGCAGGATGGTTCCCAGACCTGAGGTGGCACCAGTGCCAAGTCGGGCTAGTTTGATGCTGCAAAGTGGCTCCTGCAATCTGCCATCCAGAAGCGGGGTAGCTTACTTTTGTTTGCCAGGGAAACGGGCCGAGCTTTGTGTCTGGGGGCCTATGGCTGGGAGTGACCGGCTGGCTCCTGAAAAGCTACGATAGGCAGGATGGTGACCAGACCCATGGTGGCACCAGTGCCAAGTTGGGCTGGTTTGATAGTACCAAGTGGCTCCTGCAATCTGCCATCAAAATGTTGGCAGGCGAGTTTTGTTTTCCAGGGAAAAGCGCCGTTGTTTGTGTCTGGGGGCCTGTGGCTGGAGTGGCCGTCTGGTTCCTTAGACTCCACGATACGCAGCATGGTTCCCAGACCTGAGGTGGCACCAGTGCCAAGTCGGGCTAGTTTGATGGTGCAAAGTGGCTCCTGCAATCTGCCATCCAGAAGCGGGGCAGCTTACTTTTGTTTGCCAGGGAAACGGGCCGAGGTTTTTCTCTGGGGGCCTATGGCAGGGAGGGACCGGCTGGCTCCTGAAAAGCTACGATAGGAAGGATGGTGACCAGACCCATGGTGGCACCAGTGCCAAGTTGGGCTGATTTTATAGTAGCAAGTGGCTCCTGCAATCTGCCATCAAAATGTTGGCAGACGAGTTTTGTTTTCCAGGGAAAAGCGCCGTTGATTGTGTTTGGGGGCCTGTGGCTGGGAGTGACCGGCTGGCTCCTTTGAATCCACGATACGCAGGATGGTTCCCAGACCCAAGGTGGAACCACTGCCAAGTTGGGCTGGTTTGATAGTACCAAGTGATTCCTGCATTCTGCCGTCCAGATGCGGGGCAGCTTACTTTTGTTTGCCAGGGAAACGGGCCGAGCTTTGTGTCTGGGGGCCTATGGCTGGGAGTGACCGGCTGGCTCCTGAAAAGCTACGATAGGCAGGATGGTGACCAGACCCATGGTGGCACCAGTGACAAGTTGGGCTGGTTTGATAGTACCAAGTGGCTCCTGCAATCTGCCATCAAAAAGTTGGCAGGCGAGTTTTGTTTTCCAGGGAAATGCGCCGTTGTTTGTGTTTGGGGGCCTGTGGCTGGGAGTGACCGGCTGGCTCCTTAGAATCCACGATACGCAGGATGGTTCCCAGACCAGAGGTGGCACCAGTGCCAAGTCGGGCTGGTTTGATAGTACCAAGTGGCTCCTGCAATCTGCCATCCAGAAGCGGGGTAGCTTACTTTTGTATGCCAGGGAAACGGGCCGAGGTTTTTGTCTGGGGGCCTATAGCTGGGAGTGACCGGCTGGCTCCTGAAAAGCTACGATAGGCAGGATGGTGACCAGACGCATGGTGGCACCAGTGCCAAGTTGGGCTGATTTGATAGTACCAAGTGGCTCCTGCAATCTGCCATCAAAATGTTGGCAGGCGAGTTTTGTTTTCCAGGGAAAAGCGCCGTTGATTTTGTTTGGGGGCCTGTGGCTGGGAGTGACCGGCTGGCTCCTTAGAATCCACGATACGCAGGATGGTTCCCAGACCCAAGGTGGCACCAGTGCCAAGTTGGGCTGGTTTCATAGTACCAAGTGCGTCCTGCAATCTGCCATCCAGAAGCGGGGTAGCTTACTTTTTTTTGCCAGGGAAACGGGCCGAGGTTTTTGTCTCGGGGCCTATGGCTGAGGGTGACCGGCTGGCTCCTGAAAAGCTACCATAGGCAGGATGGTGACCAGACCCATGGTGACACCAGTGCCAAGTTGGGCTGGTTTGATAGTACCAAGTGGCTCCTGCAATCTGCCATCAAAAAGTTGGCAGGCGAGTTTTGTTTTCCAGGGAAAAGCGCCGTTGTTTGTGTTTGGGGGCCTGTGGCTGTGAGTGGCCGGCTGGCTGCTTAGAATCCACGATACGCAGGATGGTTCCCAGACCAGAGGTGGCACCAGTGCCAAGTCGGGCTGGTCTGATAGTACCAAGTGCGTCCTGCAATCTGCCATCCAGAAGCGGGGCAGCTGAATTTTGTTTGCCAGGGAAACGGGCCGAGGTTTGTGTTTGGGGGCCTGTGGCTGGGAGTTGCCGACTGGCTCCTTAGAACCCATGATACGCAGGATGGTTCCCAGACCAGAGGTGGCACCAGTGCCAAGTTGGGCTAGTTTGATAGTACCAAGTGGCTTCTGCAATCTGCCATCCAGAAGCGGGGCAGCTTACTTTTGTTTGCCAGGGAAACGGGCTGTTGTTTGTGTTTGGGGGCCTGTGGCTGGGAGTTGCCGACTGGCTCCTTAGAATCCACGATACGCGGGATGGTTCCCAGACCAGAGGTGGCACCAGTGCCAAGTTGGGCTGATTTGATAGTACCAAGTGGCTCCTGCAATCTGCCATCCAGAAGCGGGGCAGCTTACTTTTGTTTGCCAGGGAAACGGGCCGAGGTTTGTGTCTCAAGGCCTATGGCTGGGAGTGACCGGCTGGCTCCTGAAAAGTTACGATAGGCAGGATGGTGACCAGACCCATGGTGGCACCAGTGCCAAGTCGGGCTGGTTTGATAGTACCAAGTGGCTCCTTCAATCTGCCATCAAAAAGTTGGCAGGCGAGTTTTGTTTTCCAGGGAAAAGCGCCGTTGTTTGTGTTTGGGGGCCTGTGGCTGGGAGTGGCCGGCTGGCTCCTTAGAATCCACGATACGCAGCATGGTATCCAGACCCAAGGTGGCACCAGTGCCAAGTTGGGCTGGTTTGATAATACCAAGTGGTTCCTGCAAACTCCATCAAAAAGTTGGCAGGCGTGTTTTGTTTTCCAGGGAACAGCGCCGTTGATTTTGTTTGGGGGCCTGTGGCTGGGAGTGGCCGGCTGGCTCCTTAGAATCCACGATACGCAGGATGGTTCCCAGACCCAAGGTGGCACCAGTGCCAAGTCGGGCTTGTTTGATTACACCAAGTGGCTCCTGCAATCTGCCATCCAGAAGTGAGGCAGCTAAGTTTTGTTTGCGAGAAAAAAGGGCCGTGGTTTTTGTTGGGGGCCTGTGGCTGGGAGTAGCCGGCTGGCTCCTTAAAATCCACGATAGGCAGGATGGTTCCCAGACCCAAGGTGGCACCAGTGCCAGTCGGGCTGGTTTGATAGTACCAAGTGGCTCCTGCAATCTGCCATCCAGAAGCGGGGCAGCTGAGTTTTGTTTGCCAGAGAAAAAGGCTGTGGTTTTTGTTTGGGGGCCTGTGGCTGGCAGTGGCCGGCTGGCTCCTGAAAATCCACGATACGCAGCATGGTTCCCAGACCCAAGGTGGCACCAGTACAAAGTGGGGCTCGTTTGACAGTGTCAAGTGCCTCCTGCAATCTCCCATCCAGAAGCGGGGCAGCTGAGTTTTTTTTGCCAGGGAAACGGACCTTTGTTTTTGATTGGGGTCTGTGGCCGAGAGTGGTCGGCTGTCTCCTGACAATCCACAATACGCAGGGTGGTTCCCAGACCAAAGGTGGCACCAGTGCCAAGTCGGGCTGGTTTGATAGTACCAAGTGCCTCCTGCAATCTGCCATCCAGAAGCGGGGCAGCTGAGTTTTGTTTGCCAGAGAAAAGGGCCGTGGGTTGTGTTTGGGGGCATGTGGCTGGGAGTGTCCACCTGGCTCCTTAAAATGCACGATACGCCGCATGGTAACCAGACGCAAGGTGGCACCAGTGCCAAGTCGGGCTGTTTTTGTAGTACCCAGTGGCTCCTGCAATTTGCCATCCAGAAGCGGGGCAGCTAAATTTTGTTTGCTAGAGAAAAGGGCTGTGGTTTGTGTTTGGGGGCCTATGGCCGAGAGTGGTAGGCTGGCCCCTGAAAATCAACGATAGGCAGGATGGTTCCCAGATCCAAGGTGGCACCAGTGCCAAGTAAGGCTGGTTGTATGGTTCAAAGTGACTCCTGCAATCTGCCATCCAGAAGCGGGGAAGCTTACTTTTGTTTGCCAGGGAATCGGGCCGAGGTTTGTATCTGGGGGCCTATGGCTTGGAGTAACCAGCTGGCTCCTGAAAAGCTACGATAGGCAGGATGGTGACCAGACCCATGGTGGCACCAGTGCCAAGTTGGGCTGGTTTGATAGTACCAAGTGGCTCCTGCAATCTGCCATCAAAATGTTGGCAGGCGAGTTTTGTTTTCCAGGGAAAAGCGCCGTTGTTTGTGTTTGGGGGCCTGTGGCTGGGAGTGGCCGGCTGGCTCCTTAGAATCCACGATACGCAGCATGGTTCCCAGACCAGAGGTGGCACCAGTGCCAAGTCGGGCTGGTTTGATAGTACCAAGTGCGTCCTGCAATCTGCCATCCAGAAGCGGGGCAGCTTACTTTTGTTTGCCAGGGAAACGGGCCGAGCTTTGTGTCTCGGGGCCTATGGCTGGGAGTGGCCGGCTGGCTAATTAGAATCCACGACAGGCAGGATGGTTCCCAGACCAGATGTGGCACCAGTGCCAAGTCGGGCTAGTTTGATGGTGCAAAGTGGCCCCTGCAATCTGCCATCCAGAAGCAGGGCAGCTTACTTTTGTTTGCCAGGGAACCGACCGAGGTTTTTGTCTGGGGGCCTATGGCTGGGAGTGACCGGCTGGCTCCTGAAAAGCTACGATAGGCAGGATGGTGACCAGACCCATGGTGGCACCAGTGCCAAGTTGGGCTGGTTTGATAGTACCACGTGGCTCCTGTAATCAGCCATCAAAATGTTGGCAGGCGAGTTTTGTTTTCAGGGAAAAGCGCCGTTGTTTGTGTTTGGGGGCCTGTGGCTGGGAGTGGCCAGCTGGCTCCTTAGAATCCTTGATACGCAGCATGGTTCCAAGACCCAAGGTGGCACCAGTGCCAAGTCGGGCTGATTTGATAGTACCAAGTGGTTCCTGCAATCTGCCATCCAGAAGCAGGGCAGCTTACTTTTGTTTGCCAGGGAAACGGGCCGAGCTTTGTGTCTGGGGGCCTATGGCTGGGAGTGACCGGCTGGCTCCTGAAAAGCTACGATAGGCAGGATGGTGAGCAGACCCATGGTGGCACCAGTGCCAAGTTGAGCTGGTTTGATAGTAGCAAGTGGCTCCTGCAATCTGCCATCATAAAGTTGGCAGGCGAGTTTTGTTTTCCAGGGAAAAGCGCCGTTGTGTGTGTTTGGGGGCCTGTGGCTGGGAGTGGCCGGCTGGCTCCTTAGAATCCACGATACGCACCATGGTTCCCAGACCAGAGGTGGCACCAGTGCCAAGTTGGGCTGGTTTGATAGTACCAAGTGCGTCCTGCAATCTGCCATCCAGAAGCGGGGCAGCTTACTTTTGTTTGCCTGGGAAACGGGCCTAGGTTTTTGTCTGGGGGCCTATGGCTGGGAGTGACCGCCTGGCTCCTGAAAAGCTACGATAGGCCGGATGGCGATCCGACCAGAGGTGGCACCAGTGCCAAGTTGGGCTGATTTGATAGTACCAAGTAGCTCCTGCAATCTGCCATCAAATTTGGCAGGCGAGTTTTGTTTTCCAGGGAAAAGCGCCGTTGTTTGTGTTTGGGGGCCTGTGGCTGGGAGTGGCCAGCTGGCTCCTTAGAATCCACGATACGCAGCATGGTTCCAAGACCCAAGGTGGCACCAGGGCCAAGTCGGGCTAGTTTGATGGTGCAAAGTGGCTCCTGCAATCTGCCATCCAGAAGCGGGGTAGCTTACTTTTTTTTGCCAGGGAAACGGGCCGAGGTTTTTGTCTGGAGGCCTATGGCTGGGAGTGACCGGCTGGCTCCTGAAAAGCTACGATAGGCAGGATGGTGACCAGACCCATGGTGGCACCAGTGCCAAGTTGGGCTGATTTGATAGTACCAAGTGGCTCCTGCAATCTGCCATCAAAATGTTGGCAGGCGAGTTTTGTTTTCCAGGGAAAAGCGCCGTTGTTTGTGTTTGCGGGCCTGTGGCAGGGAGTGGCCGGCTGGCTGCTTAGAATCCACGATACGCAGGATGGTTCCCAGACCCAAGATGGCACCAGTGCCAAGTCGGGCTGGTTTGATAGTACCAAGTGGTTCCTGCAATCTGCCATCCAGAAGCAGGGCAGCTGAATTTTGTTTGCCAGGGAAACGGGCCGAGGTTTTTGTCTGGGGGCCTATGGCTGGCAGTGGCCGGCTGGCTCCTGAAAATCCATGATACGCAGCATGGTTCCCAGACCCAAGATTGCACCAGTGCCAAGTGGGGCTGGTTTGACAGTGTCAAGTGCCTCATGCAATCTCCCATCCAGAAACGGGGCAGCTGAGTTCTTTTGCCTGTGAACCGGCCGTTGTTTTTGATTGGGGTCTGTGGCCGAGAATGGTCGACTGGCTCCTGACAATCCACAATACGCAGGATGGTTCCCAGACTCAAGGTGGCACCAGGGCCAAGTCGGGCTGGTTTGATAGTACCAAGTGCGTCCTGCAATCTGCCATCCTGACGCGGGGCAGCGGATCTTTGTTTGCCTGAGTAAAGGTCCGTGGTTTGTTTTTGGGGGCATATGGCTGGGAGTGGCCGGCTGGCTCCTTAAGAAGTTCGATACGCAGGATGGTTCCCAGATCGAAGGTGGCACCATCGCCAAGTTTGGCTGTTTTTGTAGTACCAAGTGCGTCCTGCAATTTTCCATCCAGAAGAAGGGCAGTTGAGTTTTCTTTTCCAGGGAAAAGCGCCGTTGTTTGTGTTTGGAGGCCTGTGGCTGGGAGTGGCCGGCTGGCTCCTTTCAACACACGATACGCCGGATGGTTCCCAACCCAAGGTGGCACCAGTGCCAAGTCGGGCTGGTTTGATACTACCAAGTGGCTCCTGCAATCTGCCATCCAGAAGCGGGGCAGCTTACGTTTTTTTGCCAGGGAAACGGGCCGAGGTTTGTGTCTGGGGGCCTATGGCTGGGAGTGACCGGCTGGCTCCTGAAAAGCTACGATAGGCAGGATGGTGATCAGACCCATGGTGACACCAGTGCCAAGTTGGGCTGGTTTGATAGTACCAAGTGGCTCCTTCAATCTGCCATCAAAAAGTTGGCAGGCGAGTTTTGTTTTCCAGGGAAAAGCGCCGTTGTTTTTGTTTGGAGGCCTGTGGCTGGGAGTGGCCGGCTGGCTCCTTAGAATCCACGATACGCAGCATGGTTCCCAGACCAGAGGTGGCACCAGTGCCAAGTTGGGCTGGTTTGATAGTACCAAGTGCGTCCTGCAATCAGACAGCCAGAAGAGGGGCAGCTTAATTTTGTTTGCCAGGGAAAAAGGCCGAGGTATTTGTCTGGGGCCCTATGGCTGGGAGTGACCGGCTGGCTCCTGAAAAGCTACGATAGGCAAGATGGTGACCAGACCCATGGTGGCACAAGTGCCAAGTTGGGCTGGTTTGATAGTACCAAGTGGCTCCTGCAATCTGCCATCAAAAAGTTGGCAGGCGAGTTTTGTTTTCCAGGGAAAAGCGCCGTTGTTTGTGTTTTGGGGCCTGTGGCGGGGAGTGGCCAGCTGTCTCCTTAGAATCCACGATACGCAGGATGGTTCCCAGACCCAAGGTGGCAGCAGTGCCAAGTCGGGCTGGTTTGATGGTGAAAAGTGGCTCCTGCAATCTGCCATCCAGAAGCGGGATAACTTACTTTTGTTTGCCAGGGAAACGGGCCGAGGTTTGTGTCTGGGGGCCTATGGCTGGGAGTGACCGGCTGGCTCCTGAAAAGCTACGATAGGCAGGATGGTGACCAGACCCATGGTGGCACCAGTGCCAAGTTGGGCTGATTTGATAGTACCAAGTGGCTCCTGCAATCTGCCATCAAAAAGTTGGCAGGCGAGTTTTGTTTTCCAGGGAAAAGCTCCGTTGTTTGTGTTTGGGGGCCTGTGGCTGGGAGTGGCCAGCTGTCTCCTTAGAATCCACGATACGCAGGATGGTTCCCAGACCAGAGGTGGCACCAGTGCCAAGTCGGGCTGGTTTGATGATACTAAATAGCTCCTGCAATCTGGCATCCAGACGCGGGGCAGCGGATTTTTGTTTGCTGGAGAAAAGTTCCGTGGTTTTTTTTTGGGGGTATATGGCTGGACGTGGCCGGCTGGCTCCTTAAAAAGCTCGATACGCAGGATTGTTCCCTGACCCAAGGTGGCGTCAGTGCCAAGTCGGGCTCTTTTCGTAGTACCAAGTGCGTCCTGCAATTCGCAATCCAGAAGAGGGGCAGTTGAGTTTTGTTTGCCAGAGAAAAGGGCCGTGGTATGTGTTTGGGGGCATATGGCTGAGAGTGGCCGGCTGGCCCCTGAAAATCCACGATAGGCAGGATGGTTCCCAGAACCAAGGTGGCACCAGTGCCATGTTGGCCTCTTTGATAGTACCATGTGGCTCCTGCAATCTGCCATCCAGAAGCGGGGCTGCTTACTTTTGTTTTCCAGGGAAAGGGGCCGAGGTATTTGTCAGGGGGCCTATGGCTGGGAGTGACCGGCTGGCTCCTGAAAAGCTACGATAGGCAGGATGGTGACCAGACCCATGGTGGCACCAGTGCCAAGTTGGGCTGATTTGATAGTACCAAGTGGCTCCTGCAATCTGCCATCAAAAAGTTGTCAGGCGAGTTTTGTTTTCCAGGGAAAAGCGCCGTTGTTTGTGTTTGCGGGCCTGTGGCTGGGAGTGGCCGGCTGGCTCCTTAGAATCCACGATACGTAGGATGGTTCCCAGAGCCAAGGTGGCACCAGTGCAAAATTGGGCTGGTTTGATAGTACCAAGTGGCTCCTGCAATCTGCAATCCAGAAGCGGGGCAGCTTACTTTTGTTTCCCAGGGAAACGGGCCGAGCTATTTGTCTGGGGGCCGATGGCTGGGAGTGACCGGCTGGCTCCTGAAAATCCATGATACGCAGCATGGTTCCCAGACCCAAGATGGCACCAGTGCCAAGTTGGGCTGGTTTATAATACTAAATAGCTCCTGAAATCTGCCATTCAGACGCGGGGCAGCGGATTTTTGTTTGCTGGAGAAAAGTTCCGTGATTGTTTTTGGGGGTATATGGCTGGGCGGGGCCGGCTGGCTCCTTAAAAAGATCGATACGCAGGATTGTTCCCTGACCCAAGGTGGCATCAGTGCCAACTCGGGCTGTTTTCGTAGTACCAAGTGGGTCCTGCAATTTGCCATCCAGAAGAGGGGCAGTTGAGTTTTGTTTGCCAGAGAAAAGGGCCGTGGTATGTGTTTGGGGGCATATGGCTGAGAGTGGCCGGCTGGCCCCTGAAAATCCAAGATAGGCAGGATGGTTCCCAGAGCCAAGGTGGCACCAGTGCCATGTTGGCCTGGTTTGATAGTACCATGTGGCTCCTGCAATCTGCCATCCAGAAGCGGGGCAGCTTACTTTTGTTTGCCAGGGAAACGGGCCGAGGTATTTGTCTGGGGGCCTATGACTGGGAGTGACCGGCTGGCTCCTGAAAAGCTACGATAGGCAGGATGGTGACCAGACCCATGGTGGCACCAGTGCCAAGTTGGGCTGGTTTGATAGTACCAAGTGGCTCCTGCAATCTGCCATCAAAAAGTTGGCAGGCGAGTTTTGTTTTCCACGGAAAAGCGCCGTTGCTTTTGTTTAGAGGCCTGTGGCAGGGAGTGGCCGCCTGTCCTCGTAGAATCTACGTTACGCAGCATGGTTCCCAGAGCCAAGGTGGCACGAGGGCCAAGTCGGGCTGGTTTGATAGTACTAAGTGCATCCTGCAATCAGCCATCCAAAAGCGGGGCAGCTTACTTTTGTTTGCCAGGGAAACGGGCCGAGGTTTGTGTCTGGGGGCCTATGGCAGGGAGTGTCCGGCTGGCTCCTGAAAAGCTACGATAGGCAGCATGTTTACCAGACCCATGGTGGCACCAGTGCCAAGTTGGGCTGATTTCATAGTACCAAGTGGCTCCTGCAATCTGCCATCCAGAATCGGGGCAGCTTACTTTTGTTTTCCAGGGAAACGGGCCGAGGTTTGTGTCTGGGGGCCTATGGCTGGGAGTGACCGGCTGGCTCCTGAAAAGCTACGATAGGCAGGATGGTGACCAGACCTATGGTGGCACCAGTGCCAAGTTGGGCTTGTTTGATAGTACCAAGTGGCTCCTGCAATCTGCCATCAAAATGTTGGCAGGCGAGTTTTGTTTTCCAGGGAAAAGCGCCGTTGTTTGTGTTTGGGGGCCTGTGGCTCAGAGTGGCCGGGTGGCTGCTTAGAATCCACGATACGCAGCATGGTTCCCAGACCCAAGGTGGCACCAGTGCCAAGTCGGGCTGTTTTGACACTACCAAGTGGCTCCTGCACTCTGCCATCCAGAATCGGGGCAGCTTAATTTTGTTTGCCAGGGAAACGGGCCGAGGTTTGTGTCTGGGGGCCTATGGCTGGGAGTGACCGGCTGGCTCCTGAAATGCTACAATAGGCAGGATGGCTCCCAGACCCATAGTGGCACCAGTGCCAAGTTGGGATGATTTGATAGTACCAAGTGGCTCCTGCAATCTGCCATCAAAAAGTTGGCAGGCGAGTTTTGTTTTCCAGGGAAATGCGCCGTTGTTTGTGTTTGGGGGCCTGTGGCTGGGAGTGGCCGGCTGGCTCCTTAGAATCCACGATATGCAGGATTGTTCCCAGACCCAAGGTGGCACCAGTGCCAAGTAGGGCTGGTTTGATGGTGCAAAGTGGCTCCTGCAATCTGCCATCCAGACGCGGGGCAGCGGATTTTTGTTTCCAAGAGAAATGATCCGTGGTTTGTTTTTGGGGGTTTATGGCTGGGCGTGGCCGGCTGGCTCCTTAAAAAGTTCGATATGCAGGATGGTTCCCTGACAGAAGGTGGCACCAGTGCCACGTCGGGCGGTTTTCGTAGTACAAAGTGCGTCCTAAAATTTGCCATCCAGAAGAGGGGCAGTTGAGAAATGTTTGCCAGAGAAAAGGGCCGTGGTTTGTTTTTGGGGGCATATGGCTGAGAGTGGCCAGCTGGCTCCTGAAAAGCTACGATAGGCAGGATGTTTACCAGACCCATGGTGGCACCAGTGCCAAGTTGGGCTGTTTTTATAGTACCAAGTGGCTCCTGCAATCTGCCATCCAGAATCGGGGTAGCTTACTTTTGTTTTCCAGGGAAACGGGCCGAGGTTTGTGTCTGGGGGTCTATGGTTGGGAGTGGCCGGCTGGCTCCTTAGAAACCACGATACGCAGCATGGTTCCCAGACAAGAGGTGCCACCAGTGCCAAGGTGGGCTGGTTTGATACTACCAAGTGGTTCCTGCAATCTGCCATCCAGAAGCGGGGCAGCTTACTTTTGTTTGCCTGGGAAACGGGCCGAGGTTTTTGTCTGGGGGGCTATGGCTGGGACTGACCGTCTGGCTCCTTAAAATCCACGATACGCAGGATGGTTCCCAGACCAGAGTTGGCACCAGTGCCAAGTCGGGCTGGTTTGATAGTACCAAGTGGCTCCTGCAATCTGCCATCCAGAAGCGGGGCAGCTTACTTTTGTTTGCCGGTGTAACGGGCCGAGGTTTTTCTCTGGGGGCCTATGGCAGGGAGGGACCGGCTGGCTCCTGAAAAGCTACGATAGGCAGGATGGTGACCAGACCCATGGTGGCACCAGTGCCAAGTTGGGCTGATTTGATAGTAGCAACTGGCTCCTGCAATCTGCCATCAAAATGTTGGCAGGCGAGTTTTGTTTTCCAGGGAAAAGCGCTCTGGTTTGTGTTTGGGGGCCTGTGGCTGGGAGTGACCGGCTGGCTCCTTAGAATCCACGATACGCAGGATGGTTCCCAGACCCAAGGTGGCACCAGTGCCAAGTTGGGCTGGTTTGATAGTACCAAGTGGCTCCTGCAATCTGCCATCCAGAAGCGGGGCAGCTTACTTTTGTTTGCCAGGGAAACGGGTCGAGCTTTGTGTCTGGGGGCCTATGGCTGGGAGTGACCGGCTGGCTCCTGAAAAGCTACGATAGGCAGGATGGTGACCAGACCCATGGTGGCACCAGTGCCAAGTTGGGCTGATTTGATAGTACCAAGTGGCTCCTGCAATCTGCCATCAAAAAGTCGGCAGGCGAGTTTTGTTTTCCAGGGAAAAGCGCCGTTGTTTGGGTGTGGGGGCCTGTGGCAGGGAGTGACCGGCTGGCTCCTTAGAATCCACGATACGCAGCATGGTTCCCAGACCTGAGGTGGCACCAGTGCCAAGTCGGGCTGGTTTGATGGTGAAAAGTGGCTCCTGCAATCTGCCATCCAGAAGCGGGGCAGCTTACTTTTGTTTGCCTGGGAAACGGGCCGAGGTTTTTGTCTGGGGGCCTATGGCTGGGAGTGACCGGCTGGCTCCTGAAAAGCTACGATAGGCCGGATGGCGATCCGACCAGAGGTGGCACCAGTGCCAAGTTGGGCTGATTTGATAGTACCAAGTAGCTCCTGCAATCTGCCATCAAATTTGGCAGGCGAGTTTTTTTTTCCAGGGAAAAGCGCCGTTGTTTGTGTTTGGGGGCCTGTGGCTGGGAGTGGCCAGCTGGCTCCTTAGAATCCACGATACGCAGCATGGTTCCAAGACCCAAGGTGGCACCAGTGCCAAGTTGGGCTGGTTTGATAGTAGCAAGTGGCTCCTGCAATCTGCCATCCAGAAGCGGGGCAGCTGACTTTTGTTTTCCAGGGAAACGGGCCGAGGTTTGTGTCTGGGGGCCTATGGCTGGGAGTGACCGGCTGGCTCCTGAAAAGCTACGATAGGCAGGATGGTGACCAGACCCATGGTGGCACCAGTGCCAAGTTGGGCGGATTTGATAGTACCAAGTGGCTCCTGCAATCTGCCATCAAAAAGTCGGCAGGAGAATTTTGTTTTCCAGGGAAAAGCGCCGTTGTTTGTGTTTGGGGCCCTGTGCCAGGGAGTGGCCGGCTGGCTCCTTAGAATCCACGATACGCAGCATGGTTCCCAGACCCAAGGTGGCACCAGTGCCAAGTCGGGCTGGTTTGATAGTACCAAGTGGCTCTTGCAATCTGTCATCAAAAAGTTGGCAGGCGAGTTTTGTTTTCCAGGGAAAAGCGCCGTTGTTTGTGTTTGGGGGCCTGTGGCTGGGAGTGGCCGGCTGGCTCCTTAGAATCCACGATACGCAGCATGGTTCCCAGACCTGAGGTGGCACCAGTGCCAAGTTGGGCTGATTTGATAGTACCAAGTAGCTCCTGCAATCTGCCATCAAATTTGGCAGGCGAGTTTTGTTTTCAAGGAAAAAGCGCCGTTGTTTGTGTTTGGGGGCCTGTGGCTGGGAGTGGCCGGCTGGCTCCTTAGAATCCACGATACGCAGCATGGTTCCCAGACCAGAGGTGGCACCAGTGCCAAGTCGGGCTGGTTTGATGGTGCAAAGTGGCTCCTGCAATCTGCCATCCAGAAGCGGGGTAGCTTACTTTTTTTTGCCAGGGAAACGGGCCGAGGTTTTTGTCTGGAGGCCTATGGCTGGGAGTGACCGGCTGGCTCCTGAAAAGCTACGATAGGCAAGATGGTGACCAGACCCATGGTGGCACAAGTGCCAAGTTGGGCTGGTTTGATAGTACCAAGTGGCTCCTGCAATCTGCCATCAAAAAGTTGGCCGGCGAGTTTTGTTTTCCAGGGAAAAGCGCCGTTGTTTGTGTTTTGGGGCCTGTGGCGGGGAGTGGCCAGCTGTCTCCTTAGAACCCACGATACGCAGGATGGTTCCCAGACCCAAGGTGGCAGCAGTGCCAAGTCGGGCTGGTTTGATGGTGAAAAGTGGCTCCTGCAATCTGCCATCCAGAAGCGGGATAACTTACTTTTGTTTGCCAGGGAAACGGGCCGAGGTTTGTGTCTGGGGGCCTATGGCTGGGAGTGACCGGCTGGCTCCTGAAAAGCTACGATAGGCAGGATGGTGACCAGACCCATGGTGGCACCAGTGCCAAGTTGAGCTGGTTTGATAGTACCAAGTGGCTCCTGCAATCTGCCATCTAAAAGTTGGCAGGCGAGTTTTGTTTTCCAGGGAAAAGCTCCGTTGTTTGTGTTTGGGGGCCTGTGGCTGGGAGTGGCCAGCTGTCTCCTTAGAATCCACGATACGCAGGATGGTTCCCAGACCAGAGGTGGCACCAGTGCCAAGTCGGGCTGGTTTGATGATACTAAATAGCTCCTGCAATCTGGCATCCAGACGCGGGGCAGCGGATTTTTGTTTGCTGGAGAAAAGTTCCGTGGTTTTTTTTTGGGGGTATATGGCTGGACGTGGCCGGCTGGCTCCTTAAAAAGCTCGATACGCAGGATTGTTCCCTGACCCAAGGTGGCGTCAGTGCCAAGTCGGGCTCTTTTCGTAGTACCAAGTGCGTCCTGCAATTCGCAATCCAGAAGAGGGGCAGTTGAGTTTTGTTTGCCAGAGAAAAGGGCCGTGGTATGTGTTTGGGGGCATATGGCTGAGAGTGGCCGGCTGGCCCCTGAAAATCCACGATAGGCTGGATGGTTCCCAGAACCAAGGTGGCACCAGTGCCATGTTGGCCTCTTTGATAGTAACATGTGGCTCCTGCAATCTGCCATCCAGAAGCGGGGCTGCTTACTTTTGTTTGCCAGGGAAACGGGCCGAGGTATTTGTCAGGGGGCCTATGGCTGGGAGTGACCGGCTGGCTCCTGAAAAGCTACGATAGGCAGGATGGTGACCAGACCCATGGTGGCACCAGTGCCAAGTTGGGCTGATTTGATAGTACCAAGTGGCTCCTGCAATCTGCCATCAAAAGTTGTCAGGCGAGTTTTGTTTTCCAGGGAAAAGCGCCGTTGTTTGTGTTTGCGGGCCTGTGGCTGGGAGTGGCCGGCTGGCTCCTTAGAATCCACGATACGTAGGATGGTTCCCAGAGCCAAGGTGGCACCAGTGCAAAATTGGGCTGGTTTGATAGTACCAAGTGGCTCCTGCAATCTGCAATCCAGAAGCGGGGCAGCTTACTTTTGTTTCCCAGGGAAACGGGCCGAGCTATTTGTCTGGGGGCCGATGGCTGGGAGTGACCGGCTGGCTCCTGAAAATCCATGATACGCAGCATGGTTCCCAGACCCAAGATGGCACCAGTGCCAAGTCGGGCTGGTTTATAATACTAAATAGCTCCTGAAATCTGCCATTCAGACGCGGGGCAGCGGATTTTTGTTTGCTGGAGAAAAGTTCCGTGATTGTTTTTGGGGGTATATGGCTGGGCGGGGCCGGCTGGCTCCTTAAAAAGATCGATACGCAGGATTGTTCCCTGACCCAAGGTGGCATCAGTGCCAAGTCGGGCTGTTTTCGTAGTATCAAGTGGGTCCTGCAATTTGCCATCCAGAAGAGGGGCAGTTGAGTTTTGTTTGCCAGAGAAAAGGGCCGTGGTATGTGTTTGGGGGCATATGGCTGAGAGTGGCCGGCTGGCCCCTGAAAATCCAAGATAGGCAGGATGGTTCCCAGAGCCAAGGTGGCACCAGTGCCATGTTGGCCTGGTTTGATAGTACCATGTGGCTCCTGCAATCTGCCATCCAGAAGCGGGGCAGCTTACTTTTGTTTGCCAGGGAAACGGGCCGAGGTATTTGTCTGGGGGCCTATGACTGGGAGTGACCGGCTGGCTCCTGAAAAGCTACGATAGGCAGGATGGTGACCAGACCCATGGTGGCACCAGTGCCAAGTTGGGCTGGTTTGATAGTACCAAGTGGCTCCTGCAATCTGCCATCAAAAAGTTGGCAGGCGAGTTTTGTTTTCCACGGAAAAGCGCCGTTGCTTTTGTTTAGAGGCCTGTGGCAGGGAGTGGCCGCCTGTCCTCGTAGAATCTACGTTACGCAGCATGGTTCCCAGAGCCAAGGTGGCACGAGGGCCAAGTCGGGCTGGTTTGATAGTACTAAGTGCATCCTGCAATCAGCCATCCAAAAGCGGGGCAGCTTACTTTTGTTTGCCAGGGAAACGGGCCGAGGTTTGTGTCTGGGGGCCTATGGCAGGGAGTGACCGGCTGGCTCCTGAAAAGCTACGATAGGCAGCATGTTTACCAGACCCATGGTGGCACCAGTGCCAAGTTGGGCTGATTTCATAGTACCAAGTGGCTCCTGCAATCTGCCATCCAGAATCGGGGCAGCTTACTTTTGTTTTCCAGGGAAACGGGCCGAGGTTTGTGTCTGGGGGCCTATGGCTGGGAGTGACCGGCTGGCTCCTGAAAAGCTACGATAGGCAGGATGGTGACCAGACCTATGGTGGCACCAGTGCCAAGTTGGGCTTGTTTGATAGTACCAAGTGGCTCCTGCAATCTGCCATCAAAATGTTGGCAGGCGAGTTTTGTTTTCCAGGGAAAAGCGCCGTTGTTTGTGTTTGGGGGCCTGTGGCTCAGAGTGGCCGGGTGGCTGCTTAGAATCCACGATACGCAGGATGGTTCCCAGACCCAAGGTGGCACCAGTGCCAAGTCGGGCTGTTTTGACACTACCAAGTGGCTCCTGCACTCTGCCATCCAGAATCGGGGCAGCTTAATTTTGTTTGCCAGGGAAACGGGCCGAGGTTTGTGTCTGGGGGCCTATGGCTGGGAGTGACCGGCTGGCTCCTGAAATGCTACAATAGGCAGGATGGCTCCCAGACCCATAGTGGCACCAGTGCCAAGTTGGGATGATTTGATAGTACCAAGTGGCTCCTGCAATCTGCCATCAAAAAGTTGGCAGGCGAGTTTTGTTTTCCAGGGAAATGCGCCGTTGTTTGTGTTTGGGGGCCTGTGGCTGGGAGTGGCCGGCTGGCTCCTTAGAATCCACGATATGCAGGATTGTTCCCAGACCCAAGGTGGCACCAGTGCCAAGTCGGGCTGGTTTGATGGTGCAAAGTGGCTCCTGCAATCTGCCATCCAGACGCGGGGCAGCGGATTTTTGTTTCCAAGAGAAATGATCCGTGGTTTGTTTTTGGGGGTTTATGGCTGGGCGTGGCCGGCTGGCTCCTTAAAATGTTCGATATGCAGGATGGTTCCCTGACAGAAGGTGGCACCAGTGCCACGTCGGGCGGTTTTCGTAGTACAAAGTGCGTCCTAAAATTTGCCATCCAGAAGAGGGGCAGTTGAGAAATGTTTGCCAGAGAAAAGGGCCGTGGTTTGTTTTTGGGGGCATATGGCTGAGAGTGGCCAGCTGGCTCCTGAAAAGCTACGATAGGCAGGATGTTTACCAGACCCATGGTGGCACCAGTGCCAAGTTGGGCTGTTTTTATAGTACCAAGTGGCTCCTGCAATCTGCCATCCAGAATCGGGGTAGCTTACTTTTGTTTTCCAGGGAAACGGGCCGAGGTTTGTGTCTGGGGGTCTATGGTTGGGAGTGGCCGGCTGGCTCCTTAGAAACCACGATACGCAGCATGGTTCCCAGACAAGAGGTGCCACCAGTGCCAAGTTGGGCTGGTTTGATACTACCAAGTGGTTCCTGCAATCTGCCATCCAGAAGCGGGGCAGCTTACTTTTGTTTGCCTGGGAAACGGGCCGAGGTTTTTGTCTGGGGGGCTATGGCTGGGACTGACCGTCTGGCTCCTTAAAATCCACGATACGCAGGATGGTTCCCAGACCAGAGTTGGCACCAGTGCCAAGTCGGGCTGGTTTGATAGTACCAAGTGGCTCCTGCAATCTGCCATCCAGAAGCGGGGCAGCTTACTTTTGTTTGCCGGTGTAACGGGCCGAGGTTTTTCTCTGGGGGCCTATGGCAGGGAGGGACCGGCTGGCTCCTGAAAAGCTACGATAGGCAGGATGGTGACCAGACCCATGGTGGCACCAGTGCCAAGTTGGGCTGATTTGATAGTAGCAACTGGCTCCTGCAATCTGCCATCAAAATGTTGGCAGGCGAGTTTTGTTTTCCAGGGAAAAGCGCTGTGGTTTGTGTTTGGGGGCCTGTGGCTGGGAGTGACCGGCTGGCTCCTTAGAATCCACGATACGCAGGATGGTTCCCAGACCCAAGGTGGCACCAGTGCCAAGTTGGGCTGGTTTGATAGTACCAAGTGGCTCCTGCAATCTGCCATCCAGAAGCGGGGCAGCTTACTTTTGTTTGCCAGGGAAACGGGTCGAGCTTTGTGTCTGGGGGCCTATGGCTGGGAGTGACCGGCTGGCTCCTGAAAAGCTACGATAGGCAGGATGGTGACCAGACCCATGGTGGCACCAGTGCCAAGTTGGGCTGATTTGATAGTACCAAGTGGCTCCTGCAATCTGCCATCAAAAAGTCGGCAGGCGAGTTTTGTTTTCCACGGAAAAGCGCCGTTGTTTGGGTGTGGGGGCCTGTGGCAGGGAGTGACCGGCTGGCTCCTTAGAATCCACGATACGCAGCATGGTTCCCAGACCTGAGGTGGCACCAGTGCCAAGTCGGGCTGGTTTGATGGTGAAAAGTGGCTCCTGCAATCTGCCATCCAGAAGCGGGATAACTTACTTTTGTTTGCCAGGGAAACGGGCCGAGGTTTTGGTCTGGGGGCCTATGGCTGGGAGTGTTTGGCTGGCTCCTGAAAAGCTACGATAGGCAGGATGGTGACCAGACCCATGGTGGCACGAGTGCCAAGTTGGGCTGATTTGATAGTAGCAAGTGGCTCCTGCAATCTGCCATCAAAATGTTGGCAGGCGAGTTTTGTTTTCCAGGGAAAAGCGCTGTGGCTTGTGTTTGGGGGCCTGTGGCTGGGAGTGACCGGCTGGCTCCTTAGAATCCACGATACGCAGGATGGTTCCCAGACCCAAGGTTGCACCAGTGCCAAGTCGGGCTGGTTTGATAGTACCAAGTGGCTCCTGCAATCTGCCATCCAGAAGCGGGGCAGCTTAGTTTTTTTTGCCAGGGAAACGGGCCGAGCTTTGTGTCTGGGGGCCTATGGCTGGGAGTGACCGGCTGGCTCCTGAAAAGCTACGATAGGCAGGATGGTTCCCAGACCAGATGTGGCACCAGTGCCAAGTTGGGCTGGTTTGATAGTACCAAGTGGCTCCTGCAATCTGCCATCAAAAAGTTGCCAGGCGAGTTTTGTTTTCCAGGGAAAAGCGCCGTTGTTTTTGTTTGGGGGCCTGTGGCTGGGAGTGGCCGGCTGGCTCCTTAGAACACACGATACGCAGGATGGTTCCCAGACCTGAGGTGGCACCAGTGCCAAGTCGGGCTGGTTAGATAGTACCAAGTGCGTCCTGCAATCTGCCATCCAGAAGCGGGGCAGCTTACTTTTGTTTGCCAGGGAAACGGGCCGAGCTTTGTGTCTGGGGGCCTATGGCTGGGAGTGACCGGCTGGCTCCTGAAAAGCTACGATAGGCAGGATGGTGACCCGACCAGAGGTGGCACCAGTGCCAAGTTGGGCTGATTTGATAGTATCAAGTAGCTCCTGCAATCTGCCATCAAATTTGGCAGGCGAGTTTTGTTTTCAAGGAAAAAGCGCCGTTGTTTGTGTTTGGGGGCCTGTGGCTGGGAGTGGCCGGCTGGCTCCTTAGAATCCACGATACGCAGCATGGTTCCCAGACCAGAGGTGGCACCAGTGCCAAGTCGGGCTGGTTTGATTGTGCAAAGTGGCTCCTGCAATCTGCCATCCAGAAGCGGGGTAGCTTACTTTTTTTTGCCAGGGAAATGGGCCGAGGTTTTTGTCTGGAGGCCTATGGCTGGGAGTGACTGGCTGGCTCCTGAAAAGCTACGATAGGCAGGATGGTGACCAGACCCATGGTGACACCAGTGCCAAGTTGGGCTGATTTGATAGTACCAAGTAGCTCCTGCAATCTGCCATCAAAATTTGGCAGGCGAGTTTTGTTTTCCAGGGAAAAGCGGGGTTGCTTGTGTTTGGGCGCATGTAGCAGGGTGTGGCCGGCTGGCTCCTTAGAATCCACGATACGCAGGATGGTTCCCAGACCCAAGGTGGCACCAGTGCCAAGTCGGGCTGATTTGATAGTACCAAGTGGTTCCTGCAATCTACCATCCAGAAGCGGGGCAGCTTACTTTTTTTTGCCAGGGAAACGGGCCGAGATTTGTGTTTGGGGGCCTATGGCTGGGAGTGACCGGCTGGCTCCTGAAAAGCTACGATAGGCAGGATGGTGACCAGACCCATGGTGGCACCAGTGCCAAGTTGGGCTGATTTGATAGTACCAAGTGGCTCCTGCAATCTGCCATCAAAAAGTCGGCAGGCGAATTTTGTTTTCCAGGGAAAAGCGCCGTTGTTTGTGTTTGGGGGCCTGTGGCAGGGACTGGCCGGCTAGCTCCTTAGAATCCACGATACGCAGCATGGTTCCCAGACCAGAGGTGGCACCAGTGCCAAGTCGGGCTGGTTTGATAGTACCAAGTGGCTCCTGCAATCTGCCATCAAAAAGTTGGCAGGCGAGTTTTGTTTTCCAGGGAAAAGCGCCGTTGTTTGTGTTTGGGGGCCTGTGGCTGGGAGTGGCCGGCTGGCTCCTTAGAATCCACGATACGCAGCATGGTTCCCAGACCAGAGGTGGCACCAGTGCCAAGTCGGGCTGGTTTGATAGTACCAAGTGGCTCCTGCAATCTGCCATCCAGAAGCGGGGAAGCTTACTTTTGTTTGCCAGGGAAACAGGCCGAGCTTTTTGTCTCGGGGCCTATGGCTGGGAGTGACCAGCTGGCTCCTGAAAAGCTACGATAGGTAGGATGGTGACCAGACCCATGGTGGCACCCGTGCCAAGTTGGGCTGGTTTGATAGTTCCAAGTGGCTCCTGCAATCTGCCATCAAAAACTTGGCAGGCGAGTTTTGTTTTCCATGGAAAAGCGCCGTTGCTTGTGTTTGGGGGCCTGTGGCTGGGAGTGGCCGGCTGGCTCCTTAGAATCCACGATACGCAGCATGGTTCCCAGACCAGAGGTGGCACCAGTGCCAAGTCGGCCTGGTTTGATAGTACCAAGTGCGTCCTGCAATCTGCCATCCAGAAGCGGGGCAGCTTACTTTTGTTTGCCAGGGAAACGGGCCGAGCTTTGTGTCTCGGGGCCTATGGCTGGGAGTGGCCGGCTGGCTAATTAGAATCCACGACAGGCAGGATGGTTCCCAGACCAGATGTGGCACCAGTGCCAAGTCGGGCTAGTTTGATGGTGCAAAGTGGCCCCTGCAATCTGCCATCCAGAAGCGGGGCAGCTTACTTTTGTTTGCCAGGGAACCGACCGAGGTTTTTCTCTGGGGGCCTATGGCTGGGAGTGACCGGCTGGCTCCTGAAAAGCTACGATAGGCAGGATGGTGACCAGACCCATGGTGGCACCAGTGCCAAGTTGGGCTGGTTTGATAGTACCAAGTGGCTCCTGCAATCAGCCATCAAAATTTTGGCAGGCGAGTTTTGTTTTCAGGGAAAAGTGCCGTTGTTTGTGTTTGGGGGCCTGTGGCGGGGAGTGGCCAGCTGGCTCCTTAGAATCCACGATACGCAGCATGGTTCCAAGACCCAAGGTGGCACCAGTGCCAAGTCGGGCTGATTTGATAGTACCAAGTGGTTCCTGCAATCTGCCATCCAGAAGCGGGGCAGCTTACTTTTGTTTGCCAGGGAAACGGGCCGAGCTTTGTGTCTGGGGGCCTATGGCTGGGAGTGACCGGCTGGCTCCTGAAAAGCTACGATAGGCAGGATGGTGAGCAGACCCATGGTGGCACCAGTGCCAAGTTGGGCTGGTTTGATAGTAGCAAGTGGCTCCTGCAATCTGCCATCAAAAAGTTGGCAGGCGAGTTTTGTTTTCCAGGGAAAAGCGCCGTTGTGTGTGTTTGGGGGCCTGTGGCTGGGAGTGGCCGGCTGGCTCCTTAGAATCCACGATACGCAGCATGGTTCCCAGACCAGAGGTGGCACCAGTGCCAAGTTGGGCTGGTTTGATAGTACCAAGTGCGTCCTGCAATCTGCCATCCAGAAGCGGGGCAGCTTACTTTTGTTTGCCTGGGAAACGGGCCGAGGTTTTTGTCTGGGGGCCTATGGCTGGGAGTGACCGGCTGGCTCCTGAAAAGCTACGATAGGCCGGATGGCGATCCGACCAGAGGTGGCACCAGTGCCAAGTTGGGCTGATTTGATAGTACCAAGTAGCTCCTGCAATCTGCCATCAAATTTGGCAGGCGAGTTTTTTTTTCCAGGGAAAAGCGCCGTTGTTTGTGTTTGGGGGCCTGTGGCTGGGAGTGGCCAGCTGGCTCCTTAGAATCCACGATACGCAGCATGGTTCCAAGACCCAAGGTGGCACCAGTGCCAAGTTGGGCTGGTTTGATAGTAGCAAGTGGCTCCTGCAATCTGCCATCCAGAAGCGGGGCAGCTGACTTTTGTTTTCCAGGGAAACGGGCCGAGGTTTGTGTCTGGGGGCCTATGGCTGGGAGTGACCGGCTGGCTCCTGAAAAGCTACGATAGGCAGGATGGTGACCAGACCCATGGTGGCACCAGTGCCAAGTTGGGCGGATTTGATAGTACCAAGTGGCTCCTGCAATCTGCCATCAAAAAGTCGGCAGGAGAATTTTGTTTTCCAGGGAAAAGCGCCGTTGTTTGTGTTTGGGGCCCTGTGCCAGGGAGTGGCCGGCTGGCTCCTTAGAATCCACGATACGCAGCATGGTTCCCAGACCCAAGGTGGCACCAGTGCCAAGTCGGGCTGGTTTGATAGTACCAAGTGGCTCTTGCAATCTGTCATCAAAAAGTTGGCAGGCGAGTTTTGTTTTCCAGGGAAAAGCGCCGTTGTTTGTGTTTGGGGGCCTGTGGCTGGGAGTGGCCGGCTGGCTCCTTAGAATCCACGATACGCAGCATGGTTCCCAGACCTGAGGTGGCACCAGTGCCAAGTTGGGCTGATTTGATAGTACCAAGTAGCTCCTGCAATCTGCCATCAAATTTGGCAGGCGAGTTTTGTTTTCAAGGAAAAAGCGCCGTTGTTTGTGTTTGGGGGCCTGTGGCTGGGAGTGGCCGGCTGGCTCCTTAGAATCCACGATACGCAGCATGGTTCCCAGACCAGAGGTGGCACCAGTGCCAAGTCGGGCTGGTTTGATGGTGCAAAGTGGCTCCTGCAATCTGCCATCCAGAAGCGGGGTAGCTTACTTTTTTTTGCCAGGGAAACGGGCCGTGGTTTTTGTCTGGAGGCCTATGGCTGGGAGTGACCGGCTGGCTCCTGAAAAGCTACGATAGGCAGGATGGTGACCAGACCCGTGGTGACACCAGTGCCAAGTTGGGCTGATTTGATAGTACCAAGTAGCTCCTGCAATCTGCCATCAAAATTTGGCAGGCGAGTTTTGTTTTCCAGGGAAAAGCGCCGTTGCTTGTGTTTGGGCGCCTGTAGCAGGGTGTGGCCGGCTGGCTCCTTAGAATCCACGATACGCAGCATGGTTCCCAGACCCAAGGTGGCACCAGTGCCAAGTCGGGCTGGCTTGATACTACCAAGTGGTTCCTGAAATCTGCCATCCAGAAGCGGGGCAGCTTACTTTTTTTTGCCAGGGAAACGGGCCGAGATTTGTGTTTGGGGGCCTATGGCTGGGAGTGACCGGCTGGCTCCTGAAAAGCTACGATAGGCAGGATGGTGACCAGACCCATGGTGGCACCAGTGCCAAGTTGGGCTGGTTTGATAGTACCAAGTGGCTCCTGCAATCTGCCATCAAAAAGTTGGCAGGAGAGTTTTGTTTTCCAGGGAAAAGCGCCGTTGTTTGTGTTTGGGGGCCTGTGGCTGGGAGTGGCCGGCTGGCTCCTTAGAATCCACGATACGCAGGATGGTTCCCAGACCCAAGGTGGCACCAGTGCCAAGTTGGGCTGATTTGATAGTACCAAGTGGCTCCTGCAATCTGCCATCCAGAAGCGGGGCAGCTGACTTTTGTTTGCCAGGGAAACGGGCCGAGCTTTGTGTCTGGGGGCCTATGGCTGGGAGTGACCGGCTGGCTCCTGAAAAGCTACGATAGGCAGGATGGTGACCAGACCCATGGTGGCACCAGTGCCAAGTTGGGCTGATTTGATAGTACCAAGTGGCTCCTGCAATCTGCCATCAAAAACTTGGCAGGCGAATTTTGTTTTCCAGGGAAAAGCGCCGTTGTTTGTGTTTGGGGGCCTGTGGCAGGGAGTGGCCAGCTGGCTCCTTAGAATCCACGATACGCAGCATGGTTCCCAGACCCAAGGTGGCAACAGTGCCAAGTCGGGCTGGTTTGATAGTACCAAGTGGCTCCTGCAATCTGCCATCAAAAAGTCGGCAGGCGAATTTTGTTTTCCAGGGAAAAGCGCCGTTGTTTGTGTTTGGGGGCCTGTGGCAGGGAGTGGCCGGCTGGCTCCTTAGAATCCACTATACGCAGCATGGTTCCCAGACCAGAGGTGGCACCAGTGCCAAGTCGGGCTGGTTTGATAGTACCAAGTGGCTCCGGCAATCTGCCATCCAGAAGCGGGGAAGCTTACTTTTGTTTGCCAGGGAAACGGGCCGAAGTTTGTATCTGGGGGCCTATGGCTGGGAGTAACCAGCTGGCTCCTGAAAAGCTACGATAGGCAGGATGGTGACCAGACCCATGGTGGCACCAGTGCCAAGTTGGGCTGGTTTGATAGTACCAAGTGGCTCCTGCAATCTGCCATCAAAATGTTGGCAGGCGAGTTTTGTTTTCCAGGGAAAAGCGCCGTTGTTTGTGTTTGGGGGCCTGTGGCTGGGAGTGGCCGGCTGGCTCCTTAGAATCCACGATACGCAGCATGGTTCCCAGACCAGAGGTGGCACCAGTGCCAAGTCGGGCTGGTTTGATGGTACCAAGTGCGTCCTGCAATCTGCCATCCAGAAGCGGGGCAGCTTACTTTTGTTTGCCAGGGAAACGGGCCGAGCTTTGTGTCTCGGGGCCTATGGCTGGGAGTGGCCGGCTGGCTAATTAGAATCCACGACAGGCAGGATGGTTCCCAGACCAGATGTGGCACCAGTGCCAAGTCGGGCTAGTTTGATGGTGCAAAGTGGCCCCTGCAATCTGCCATCCAGAAGCGGGGCAGCTTACTTTTGTTTGCCAGGGAACCGACCGAGGTTTTTGTCTGGGGGCCTATGGCTGGGAGTGACCGGCTGGCTCCTGAAAAGCTACGATAGGCAGGATGGTGACCAGACCCATGGTGGCACCAGTGCCAAGTTGGGCTGGTTTGATAGTACCAAGTGGCTCCTGTAATCAGCCATCAAAATGTTGGCAGGCGAGTTTTGTTTTCAGGGAAAAGCGCCGTTGTTTGTGTTTGGGGGCCTGTGGCTGGGAGTGGCCAGCTGGCTCCTTAGAATCCACGATACGCAGCATGGTTCCAAGACCCAAGGTGGCACCAGTGCCAAGTCGGGCTGATTTGATAGTACCAAGTGGTTCCTGCAATCTGCCATCCAGAAGCAGGGCAGCTTACTTTTGTTTGCCAGGGAAACGGGCCGAGCTTTGTATCTGGGGGCCTATGGCTGGGAGTGACCGGCTGGCTCCTGAAAAGCTACGATAGGCAGGATGGTGAGCAGACCCATGGTGGCACCAGTGCCAAGTTGGGCTGGTTTGATAGTAGCAAGTGGCTCCTGCAATCTGCCATCAAAAAGTTGGCAGGCGAGTTTTGTTTTCCAGGGAAAAGCGCCGTTGTTTGTGTTTGGGGGCCTGTGGCTGGGAGTGGCCGGCTGGCTCCTTAGAATCCACGATACGCACCATGGTTCCCAGACCAGAGGTGGCACCAGTGCCAAGTTGGGCTGGTTTGATAGTACCAAGTGCATCCTGCAATCTGCCATCCAGAAGCGGGGCAGCTTACTTTTGTTTGCCTGGGAAACGGGCCGAGGTTTTTGTCTGGGGGCCTATGGCTGGGAGTGACCGGCTGGCTCCTGAAAAGCTACGATAGGCCGGATGGCGATCCGACCAGAGGTGGCACCAGTGCCAAGTTGGGCTGATTTGATAGTACCAAGTAGCTCCTGCAATCTGCCATCAAATTTGGCAGGCGAGTTTTGTTTTCCAGGGAAAAGCGCCGTTGTTTGTGTTTTGGGGGCCTGTGGCTGGGAGTGGCCAGCTGGCTCCTTAGAATCCACGATACGCAGCATGGTTCCAAGACCCAAGGTGGCACCAGGGCCAAGTCGGGCTAGTTTGATGGTGCAAAGTGGCTCCTGCAATCTGCCATCCAGTAGCGGGGTAGCTTACTTTTTTTTGCCAGGGAAACGGGCCGAGGTTTTTGTCTGGAGGCCTATGGCTGGGAGTGACCGGCTGGCTCCTGAAAAGCTACGATAGGCAGGATGGTGACCAGACCCCTGGTGGCACCAGTGCCAAGTAGGGCTGATTTGATAGTACCAAGTGGCTCCTGCAATCTGCCATCAAAAAGTCGGCAGGCGAATTTCGTTTTCCAGGGAAAAGCGCCGTTGTTTGTGTTTGGGGGCCTGTGGCAGGGAGTGGCCGGCTGGCTCCTTAGAATCCACGATACGCAGCATGGTTCCCAGACCAGAGGTGGCACCAGTGCCAAGTCGGGCTGGTTTGATACTACCAAGTGGCTCCTGCAATCTGCCATCCAGAAGCGGGGAAGCTTACTTTTGTTTGCCAGGGAAACGGGCCGAGGTTTGTATCTGGGGGCCTATGGCTGGGAGTAACCAGCTGGCTCCTGAAAAGCTACGATAGGCAGGATGGTGACCAGACCCATGGTGGCACCAGTGCCAAGTTGGGCTGGTTTGATAGTACCAAGTGGCTCCTGCAATCTGCCATCAAAATGTTGGCAGGCGAGTTTTGTTTTCCAGGGAAAAGCGCCGTTGTTTGTGTTTGGGGGCCTGTGGCTGGGAGTGGCCGGCTGGCTCCTTAGAATCCACGATACGCAGCATGGTTCCCAGACCAGAGGTGGCACCAGTGCCAAGTCGGGCTGGTTTGATAGTACCAAGTGCGTCCTGCAATCTGCCATCCAGAAGCGGGGCAGCTTACTTTTGTTTGCCAGGGAAACGGGCCGAGCTTTGTGTCTCGGGGCCTATGGCTGGGAGTGGCCGGGTGGCTAATTAGAATCCACGTCAGGCAGGATGGTTCCCAGACCAGATGTGGCACCAGTGCCAAGTCGGGCTAGTTTTATGGTGCAAAGTGGCCCCTGCAATCTGCCATCCAGAAGCGGGGCAGCTTACTTTTGTTTGCCAGGGAACCGACCGAGGTTTTTGTCTGGGGGCCTATGGCTGGGAGTGACCGGCTGGCTCCTGAAAAGCTACGATAGGCAGGATGGTGACCAGACCCATGGTGGCACCAGTGCCAAGTTGGGCTGGTTTGATAGTACCAAGTGGCTCCTGTAATCAGCCATCAAAATGTTGGCAGGCGAGTTTTGTTTTCCAGGGAAAAGCGCCGTTGTTTGTGTTTGGGGGCCTGTGGCTGGGAGTGGCCGGCTGGCTCCTTAGAATCCACGATACGCAGCATGGTTCCAAGACCCAAGGTGGCACCAGTGCCAAGTCGGGCTGGTTTGATACTACCAAGTGGCTCCTGCAATCTGCCATCAAAAAGTTGGCAGGCGAGTTTTGTTTTCCAGGGAAAAGCGCCGTTGTGTGTGTTTTGGGGCCTGTGGCGGGGAGTGGCCAGCTGTCTCCTTAGAATCCACGATACGCAGGATGGTTCCCAGACCAGAGGTGGCAGCAGTGCCAAGTCGGGCTGGTTTGATGGTGAAAAGTGGCTCCTGCAATCTGCCATCCAGAAGCGGGATAACTTACTTTTGTTTGCCAGGGAAACGGGCCGAGGTTTGTGTCTGGGGGCCTATGGCTGGGAGTGACCGGCTGGCTCCTGAAAAGCTACGATAGGCAGGATGGTGACCAGACCCATGGTGGCACCAGTGCCAAGTTGGGCTGGTTTGATAGTACCAAGTGGCTCCTGCAATCTGCCATCAAAATGTTGGCAGGCGAGTTTTGTTTTCAGGGAAAAGCTCCGTTGTTTGTGTTTGGGGGCCTGTGGCTGGGAGTGGCCAGCTGTCTCCTTAGAATCCACGATACGCAGGATGGTTCCCAGACCAGAGGTGGCACCAGTGCCAAGTCGGGCTGGTTTGATGATACTAAATAGCTCCTGCAATCTGGCATCCAGTCGCGGGGCAGCGGATTTTTGTTTGCTGGAGAAAAATTCCGTGGTTTTTTTTTGGGGGTATATGGCTGGACGTGGCCGGCTGGCTCCTTAAAAAGCTCGATACGCAGGATTGTTCCCTGACCCAAGGTGGCATCAGTGCCAAGTCGGGCTCTTTTCGTAGTACGAAGTGCGTCCTGCAATTCGCCATCCAGAAGAGGGGCAGTTGAGTTTTGTTTGCCAGAGAAAAGGGCCGTGGTATGTGTTTGGGGGCATATGGCTGAGAGTGGCCGGCTGGCTCCTTAGAATCCACGATACGTAGGATGGTTCCCAGAGCCAAGGTGGCACCAGTGCAAAATTGGGCTGGTTTGATAGTACCAAGTGGCTCCTGCAATCTGCCATCCAGAAGCGGGGCAGCTTACTTTTGTTTCCCAGGGAAACGGGCCGAGCTATTTGTCTGGGGGCCTATGGCTGGGAGTGACCGGCTGGCTCCTGAAAATCCATGATACGCAGCATGGTTCCCAGACCCAAGATGGCACCAGTGCCAAGTCGGGCTGGTTTATAATACTAAATAGCTCCTGAAATCTGCCATTCAGACGCGGGGCAGCGGATTTTTGTTTGCTGGATAAAAGTTCCGTGGTTGTTTTTTGGGGTTATATGGCTGGACGTGGCCGGCTGGCTCCTTAAAAAGATCGATACGCAGGATTGTTCCCTGACCCAAGGTGGCATCAGTGCCAAGTCGGGCTGTTTTCGTAGTACCAAGTGCGTCCTGCAATTTGCCATCCAGAGTAGGGGCAGTTGAGTTTTGTTTGCCAGAGAAAAGGGCCGTGGTATGTGTTTGGGGGCATATGGCTGAGAGTGGACTGCTGGCCCCTGAAAATCCAAGATAGGCAGGATGGTTCCCAGAGCCAAGGTGGCACCAGTGCCATGTTGGCCTGGTTTGATAGTACCATGTGGCTCCTGCAATCTGCCATCCAGAAGCGGGGCAGCTTACTTTTGTTTGCCAGGGAAACGGGCCGAGGTATTTGTCTGGGGGCCTATGACTGGGAGTGACCGGCTGGCTCCTGAAAAGCTACGATAGGCAGGATTGTGACCAGACCCATGGTGGCACCAGTGCCAAGTTGGGCTGGTTTGATAGTACCAAGTGGCTCCTGCAATCTGCCATCAAAAAGTTGGCAGGCGAGTTTTGTTTTCCACGGAAAAGCGCCGTTGCTTTTGTTTAGAGGCCTGTGGCAGGGAGTGGCCGCCTGTCCTCGTAGAATCTACGTTACGCAGCATGGTTCCCAGAGCCAAGGTGGCACGAGGGCCAAGTCGGGCTGGTTTGATAGTACTAAGTGCATCCTGCAATCAGCCATCCAAAAGCGGGGCAGCTTACTTTTGTTTGCCAGGGAAACGGGCCGAGGTTTGTGTCTGGGGGCCTATGGCAGGGAGTGACCGGCTGGCTCCTGAAAAGCTACGATAGGCAGCATGTTTACCAGACCCATGGTGGCACCAGTGCCAAGTTGGGCTGATTTCATAGTACCAAGTGGCTCCTGCAATCTGCCATCCAGAATCGGGGCAGCTTACTTTTGTTTTCCAGGGAAACGGGCCGAGGTTTGTGTCTGGGGGCCTATGGCTGGGAGTGACCGGCTGGCTCCTGAAAAGCTACGATAGGCAGGATGGTGACCAGACCCATGGTGGCACCAGTGCCAAGTTGGGCTTGTTTGATAGTACCAAGTGGCTCCTGCAATCTGCCATCAAAATGTTGGCAGGCGAGTTTTGTTTTCCAGGGAAAAGCGCCGTTGTTTGTGTTTGGGGGCCTGTGGCTCAGAGTGGCCGGGTGGCTGCTTAGAATCCACGATACGCAGGATGGTTCCCAGACCCAAGGTGGCACCAGTGCCAAGTCGGGCTGTTTTGACACTGCCAAGTGGCTCCTGCACTCTGCCATCCAGAATCGGGGCAGCTTAATTTTGTTTGCCAGGGAAACGGGCCGGGGTTTGTGTCTGGGGGCCTATGGCTGGGAGTGACCGGCTGGCTCCTGAAATGCTACAATAGGCAGGATGGCTCCCAGACCCATAGTGGCACCAGTGCCAAGTTGGGATGATTTGATAGTACCAAGTGGCTCCTGCAATCTGCCATCAAAATGTTGGCAGGCGAGTTTTGTTTTCCAGGGAAAAGCGCCGTTGTTTGTGTTTGGGGGCCTGTGGCTGGGAGTGGCCGGCTGGCTCCTTAGAATCCACGATATGCAGCATTGTTCCCAGACCCAAGGTGGCACCGGTGCCAAGTCGGGCTGGTTTAATGGTGCAAAGTGGCTCCTGCAATCTGCCATCCAGACGCGGGGCAGCGGATTTTTGTTTCCAAGAGAAATGATCCGTGGTTTTTTTTTGGGGGTTTATGGCTGGGCGTGGCCGGCTGGCTCCTTAAAAAGTTCGATATGCAGGATGGTTCTCTGACACAAGGTGGCACCAGTGCCACGTCGGGCGGTTTTCGTAGTACAAAGTGCGTCCTAAAATTTGCCATCCAGAAGAGGGGCAGTTGAGTTATGTTTGCCAGAGAAAAGGGCCGTGGTTTGTTTTTGGGGGCATATGGCTGAGAGTGGCCAGCTGGCTCCTGAAAAGCTACGATAGGCAGGATGTTTACCAGACCCATGGTGGAACCAGTGCCACGTTGGGCTGTTTTTATAGTACCAAGTGGCTCCTGCAATCTGCCATCCAGAATCGGGGTAGCTTACTTTTGTTTTCCAGGGAAACGGGCCGAGGATTGTGTCTGGGGGTCTATGGTTGGGAGTGGCCGGCTGGCTCCTTAGAAACCACGATACGCAGCATGGTTCCCAGACAAGAGGTGCCACCAGTGCCAAGTTGGGCTGGTTTGATACTACCAAGTGGTTCCTGCAATCTGCCATCCAGAAGCGGGGCAGCTTACTTTTGTTTGCCTGGGAAACGGGCCGAGGTTTTTGTCTGGGGGCCTATGGCTGGGACTGACCGGCTGGCTCCTTAAAATCCACGATACGCAGGATGGTTCCCAGACCAGAGTTGGCACCAGTGCCAAGTTGGGCTGATTTGATAGTACCAAGTGGCTCCTGCAATCTGCCATCAAAAAGTCGGCAGGCGGGTTTTGTTTTCCAGGGAAAAGCGCCTTTGTTTGTGTCTGGGGGCCTGTGGCTGGGAGTGACCGGCTGGCTCCTTAGAATCCACGATACGCACCATGGTTCCCAGACCAGAGGTGGCACCAGTGCCAAGTTGGGCTGGTTTGATAGTACCAAGTGCGTCCTGCAATCTGCCATCCAGAAGCAGGGCAGCTTACTTTTGTTTGCCAGGGAAACGGGCCGAGGTTTTTCTCTGGGGGCCTATGGCAGGGAGGGACCGGCTGGCTCCTGAAAACTACGATAGGCAGGATGGTGACCAGACCCATGGTGGCACCAGTGCCAAGTTGGGCTGATTTGATAGTAGCAAGTGGCTCCTGCAATCTGCCATCAAAATGTTGGCAGGCGAGTTTTGTTTTCCAGGGAAAAGCGCTGTGGCTTGTGTTTGGGGGCCTGTGGGTGGGAGTGACCGGCTGGCTCCTTAGAATCCACGATACGCAGGATGGTTCCCAGACCCAAGGTGGCACCAGTGCCAAGTTGGGCTGGTTTGATAGTACCAAGTGTCTCCTGCAATCTGCCATCCAGAAGCGGGGCAGCTTAGTTTTGTTTGCCAGGGAAACGGGTCGAGCTTTGTGTCTGGGGGCCTATGGCTGGGAGTGACCGGCTGGCTCCTGAAAAGCTACGATAGGCAGGATGGTGACCAGACCCATGGTGGCACCAGTGCCAAGTAGGGCTGGTTTGATAGTACCAAGTGGCTCCTGCAATCTGCCATCAAAAAGTTGGCAGGCAAGTTTTGTTTTCCAGGGAAAAGCGCCGTTGTTTGTGTTTGGGGGACTGTGGGTGGGAGTGGCCGGCTGGCTCCTTAGAACACACGATACGCAGGATGGTTCCCAGACCCAAGGTGGCACCAGTGCCACGTCGGGCTGGTTTGATGGTGAAAAGTGGCTCCTGCAATCTGCCATCCTGAAGCGGGGTAGCTTACATTTGTGTGCCAGGGAAACGGGCCGAGGTTTATTACTGGGGGCCTAGGGCTAGGAGTGACCGGCTGGCTCCTGAAAAGCAACAATAGGCAGGATGGTTCCCAGACCCAAGGTGGCACCAGTGCCAAGTTGAGCTGGTTTGATGGTACCAACTGGCTCCTGCAATCTGCCATCTAAAAGTTGTCAGGCGAGTTTTGTTTTCCAGGGAAAAGCGCCGTTGATTTTGTTTGGAGGCCTGTGGCTGGCAGTGGCTGCCTGTCGTCTTAGAATCCGGGTTACGCAGCATGGTTCCCAGAGCCAAGGTGGCACCAGTGTCAAGTTGGGCTGGTTTGATAGTACCAAGTGGCTCCTGCAATCTGCCATCCAGAAGCGGGGCAGCTTACTTTTGTTTGCCAGGGAAACGGGCCGAGGTATTTGTCTGGGGACCTATGGCTGGGAGTGACCGGCTGGCTCCTGAAAAATTACGATAGGCAGGATGGTGACCAGACCCATGGTGGCACCAGTGCCAAGTTGGGCTGGTTTGATAGTACCAAGTGGCTCCTGCAATCTGCCATCAAAAAGTTGGCAGGCCAGTTTTGTTTTCCAGGGAAAAGCGCCGTTGTTTGTGTTTGGGGGACTGTGGCTGGAGTGGCCGGCTGTCTCCTTAGAACACACGATACGCAGGATGGTTCCCAGACCCAAGGTGGCACCAGTGCCAAGTCGGGCTGGTTTGATAACACCAAGTGGCTCCTGCAATCTGCCATCCAGAAGCAGGGCAGCTTACTTTTGTTTTCCAGGGAAACGGACCGAGGTTTTTTTCTGGGGGCCTATGGCTGGGAGTGACCGGCTGGCTCCTGAAAAGCTACGATAGGCAGGATGGTGACCAGACCCATGGTGGCACCAGTGCCAAGTTGGGCTGGTTTGATAGTACCAAGTGGCTCCTGCAATCTGCCATCAAAATGTTGGCAGGCGAGTTTTGTTTTCCAGGGAAAAGCGCCGTTGTGTGTGTTTTGGGGCCTGTGGCTGGGAGTGGCCAGCTGGCTCCTTAGAATCCTTGATACGCAGGATGGTTCCCAGACCCAAGGTGGCACCAGTGCCAAGTCGGGCTGGTTTGTTAGTACCAAGTGGTTCCTGCAATCTGCCATCCAGAAGCGGGGCAGCTGAATTTTTTTTGCCAGAGAAAAAGGCTGTTGTTTGTGTTTCGGGGCCTGTGGCTGGCAGTGGACGGCTGGCTCCTGAAAATCCATGATCCGCAGCATGGTTCCCAGACCCAAGGTGGCACCAGTGCCAAGTAGGGCTGGTTTCATAGTACCCAGTGGCTCCTGCAATCTGCCATCCAGAAGAGGGGCAGTTGAGTTTTGTTTTCCAGAGGAAAGGGCCGTGGTTTGTGTTTGGGGCCTATGGCTGAGAGTGACCGGCTGGCCCCTGAAAATCCACGATAGTAAGGATGGTTCCCAGATCCAAGGTGGCACCAGTGCCATGTTGTGCTGGTGTGATAGTCCCAAGTGGCTCCTGCACTCTGCCATCCAGAAGTGGGGCAGCTGAATTTTGTTTGCCAGAGAAAAAGGCTGTGGTTTTTGTTTGGGGGCCTATGGCTGGGAGTGGCCGGCTGGCTCCTGAAAATCCACGATAGGAAGGATGGTTCCAAGACCCAAGGTGGCACCAGTGCCAAGTGGGGCTGGTTTCACAGTGTCAAGTGCCTCCTGCAATCTCCCATCCAGAAGCGGGGCAGCTGAGTTTTGTTTGCCTGTGAAACGGGCCGTTGTTTTTGATTGGGGTCTGTGGCCGAGAGTGTTCAGCTGGCTCCTGACAATCCACAATACGCAGGATGGTTCCCAGACCCAAGGTGGCACCAGTGCCAAGTCGTGCTGGTTTGATAGTACCAAGTGGCTCCTGCAATCTGCCATCCAGAAGCGGTGCAGCTGAGTTTTGTTTGCCAGAGGAAAGGGCCGTGGGTTGTGTTCGGGGGCATATGGCTGGGAGTGGCCGGCTGTCTCATTAAAAAGATCGCTACGCACGATGGTTCCCAGACCCAATGTGGCACCAGTGCCAAGTCGGGCTGTTTTTATAGTACCAAGTGCGTCCTGCAATTTGCCATCCAGAAGAGGGGCAGTTGAGTTTTGTTTGCCAGAGAAAAGCGCCGTTGTTTGTGTTTGGGGGCTTGTGGCTGGGAGTGGCCGACTGGCGCCTTAGAATCTGCGATACGCAGCATGGTTCCCAGACCCAAGGTGGCACCAGTTCCAAGTTGGGCTGGTTTGATAGTACCAAGTGGCTCCTGCAATCTGCCATCCAGAAGCGGGGCAGCTTACTTTTGTTTGCCAGGGAAACGGGCCGAGGTTTGTGTTTTGGGGCCTATGGCTGGGAGTGACCGGCTGGCTCCTGGAAAGCTACAATAGGCAGGATGGTGACCAGACCCATGGTGGCACCAGTGCCAAGTTGGGCTGGTTTGATAGTACCAAGTTGCTCCTGCAATCTGCCATCAAAAAGTTGGCAGGCGAGTTTTGTTTTCCAGGGAAAAGCGCCGTTGTTTGTGTTTGGGGGCCTGTGGCTGGGAGTGGCCGGCTGGCTCCTTAGAATCCACGATACGCAGGATGGTTCCCAGACCCAAGGTGGCACCAGTGCCAAGTCGGGCTGGTTTGATACTACCAAGTGGTTCCTGCAATCTGCCATCCAGAAGCAGGGCAGCTTACTTTTGTTTGCCAGGGAAACGGGCCGTGGGTTTTGTTTGGGGGCATATAGCTGAGAGTGGCCGGCTGGCCCCTGAAAATCCACGCTAGGCAGCATGGTTCCCAGATGCAAGGTGGCACCAGTGCCAAGTCGGGCTGGTTTGATGGTGCAAAGTGGCTCCTGCAATCTGCCATCCAGAAGCGGGGCAGCTGATTTTTGTTTGCCAGAGAAAAATTCCGTGGATTTTTTTTGGGGGCATATTGCTGGGAGTGGCCGGCTGGCTCCTTAAAATGCTCGATATGCATGATGGTTCCCAGGCCCAAGGTGTCACCACTACCAAGTCGGCCTGCGGTTTTAGTATCAAGTTCATCCTGCAATTTGCCATCCAGAAGAGGGGCAGTTGAGTTTTGTTTGCCAGAGAAACGGGCCGAGGTTTCTGTTTGGGGGCATATGGCTGAGAGTGGCCGGCTGGCCCCTGAAAATCCACGATACATAGCATGGTTCCCAGATCCAAGGTGGCACCAGTGCCAAGTTGGGCTGGTTTGATAGTCCCAAGTGTCTCCTGCAATCTGCCATCCAGAAGCGGGGCAGCTTACTTTTGTTTGCCAGAGAAATAGGCCCAGGTTTTTGTTTGGGGGCCTGTGGTTAGGAGTGGCCTGCTGGCTCCTAAGAATCCACGATACGCAGGATGTTTACCAGACCCATGGTGGCACCAGTGCCAAGTTGGGCTGGTTTGATAGTACCAAGTGGCTCCTGCAAACTCCATCAAAAAGTTGGCAGGCGTGTTTTGTTTTCCAGGGAACAGCGCCGTTGATTTTGTTTGGGGGCCTGTGGCTGGGAGTGGCCGGCTGGCTCCTTAGAATCCACGATACGCAGGATGGTTCCCAGACCCAAGGTGGCACCAGTGCCAAGTCGGGCTGGTTTGATTACAACAAGTGGCTCCTGCAATCTGCCATCCATAAGTGAGGCAGCTAAGTTTTGTTTGCCAGAAAAAAGGGCCGTGGTTTTTGTTGGGGGCCTGTGGCTGGGAGTAGCCGGCTGGCTCCTTAAAATCCACGATAGGCAGGATGGTTCCCAGACCCAAGGTGGTACCAGTGCCAAGTCGGGCTGGTTTGATAGTACCAAGTGGCTCCTGCAATCTGCCATCCAGAAGCGGGGCAGCTTACTTTTGTTTGCCAGGGAAACGGGCTGAGCTTTGTGTCTGGGGGCCTATGGCAGGGAGTGACCGGCTGGCTCCTGAAATGCTACAATAGGCAGGATGGTGACCAGACCCATGGTGGCACCAGTGCCAAGTTGGGCTGGTTTGATAGTACCAAGTGGCTCCTGAAATCTGCCATCAAAAAGTTGGCAGGCCAGTTTTGTTTTCCAGGGAAAAGCGCCGTTGTTTGTGTTTTGGGGCCTGTGGCTGGCAGTGGACGGCTGGCTCCTGAAAATCCATGATACGCAGCATGGTTCCCAGACCCAAGGTGGCACCAGTGCCAAGTAGGGCTGGTTTCATAGTACCCAGTGGCTCCTGCAATCTGCCATCCAGAAGAGGGGCAGTTGAGTTTTGTTTTCCAGAGAAAAGGGCCGTGGTTTGTGTTTGGGGCCTATGGCTGAGAGTGACCGGCTGGCCCCTGAAAATCCACGATAGTAAGGATGGTTCCCAGATCCAAGGTGGCACCAGTGCCATGTTGTGATGGTGTGATAGTCCCAAGTGGCTCCTGCAATCTGCCATCCAGAAGTGGGGCAGCTGAATTTTGTTTGCCAGAGAAAAAGGCTGTGGTTTTTGTTTGGGGGCCTATGGCTGGGAGTGGCCGGCTGGCTCCTGAAAATCCATGATACGCAGCATGGTTCCCAGACCCAAGGTGGCACCAGTGCCAAGTGGGGCTGGTTTCACAGTGTCAAGTGCCTCCTGCAATCTCCCATCCAGAAGCGGGGCAGCTTACTTTTGTTTGCCTGTGAAACGGGCCGTTGTTTTTGATTGGGGTCTGTGGCCGAGAGTGTTCAGCTGGCTCCTGACAATCCACAATACGCAGGATGGTTCCCAGACCCAAGGTGGCACCAGTGCCAAGTCGTGCTGGTTTGATAGTACCAAGTGCGTCCTGCAATTTGCCATCCAGAAGAGGGGCAGTTGAGTTTTGTTTGCCAGAGAAAAGCGCCATTGTTTGTGTTTGGGGGCTTGTGGCTGGGAGTGGCCGACTGGCGCCTTAGAATCTGCGATACGCAGCATGGTTCCCAGACCCAAGGTGGCACCAGTGCCAAGTCGGGCTGGTTTGATAGTACCAAGTGGCTCCTGCAATCTGCCATCCAGAAGCGGGGCAGCTTACTTTTGTTTGCCAGGGAAACGGGCCGAGGTTTGTGACTGGGGGCCTATGGCTGGGAGTGACCGGCTGGCTCCTGGAAAGCTACAATAGGCAGGATGGTTACCAGACCCATGGTGGCACCAGTGCCAAGTTGGGCTGGTTTGATAGTACCAAGTTGCTCCTGCAATCTGCCATCAAAAAGTTGGCAGGCGAGTTTTGTTTTCCAGGGAAAAGCGCCGTTGTTTGTATTTGGGGGCCTGTGGCTGGGAGTGGCCGGCTGGCTCCTTAGAATCCACGATACGCAGGATGGTTCCCAGACCCAAGGTGGCACCAGTGCCAAGTCGGGCTGGTTTGATACTACCAAGTGGTTCCTGCAATCTGCCATCCAGAAGCGGGGCAGCTTACTTTTGTTTGCCAGGGAAACGGGCCGTGGGTTTTGTTTGGGGGCATATAGCTGAGAGTGGCCAGCTGGCCCCTGAAAATCCACGCTAGGCAGCATGGTTCCCAGATGCAAGGTGGCACCAGTGCCAAGTCGGGCTGGTTTGATGGTGCAAAGTGGCTCCTGCAATCTGCCATCCAGAAGCGGGGCAGCTGATTTTTGTTTGCCAGAGAAAAATTCCGTGGATTGTTTTTGGGGGCATATTGCTGGGAGTGGCCGGCTGGCTCCTTAAAATGCTCGATACGCATGATGGTTCCCAGGCCCAAGGTGTCACCACTACCAAGTCGGCCTGCGGTTTTAGTATCAAGTTCATCCTGCAATTTGCCATCCAGAAGAGGGGCAGTTGAGTTTTGTTTGCCAGAGAAACGGGCCGAGGTTTCTGTTTGGGGGCATATGGCTGAGAGTGGCCGGCTGGCCCCTGAAAATCCACGATACACAGCATGGTTCCCAGATCCAAGGTGGCACCAGTGCCAAGTTGGGCTGGTTTGATAGTCCCAAGTGTCTCCTGCAATCTGCCATCCAGAAGCGGGGCTGCTTACTTCTGTTTGCCAGAGAAATAGGCCTAGGTTTTTGTTTGGGGGCCTGTGGCTAGGAGTGGCCGGCTGGCTCCTAAGAATCCACGATACGCAGGATGTTTACCAGACCCATGGTGGCACCAGTGCCAAGTTGGGCTGGTTTGATAGTACCAAGTGGCTCCTGCAAACTCCATCAAAAAGTTGGCAGGCGTGTTTTGTTTTCCGGGGAACAGCGCCGTTGATTTTGTTTGGGGGCCTGTGGCTGGGAGTGGCCGGCTGGCTCCTTAGAATCCACGATACGCAGGATGGTTCCCAGACCCAAGGTGGCACCATTGCCAAGTCGGGCTGGTTTGATTACACCAAGTGGCTCCTGCAATCTGCCATCCAGAAGTGAGGCAGCTAAGTTTTGTTTGCGAGAAAAAAGGGCCGTGGTTTTTGTTGGGGGCCTGTGGCTGGGAGTAGCCGGCTGGCTCCTTAAAATCCACGATAGGCAGGATGGTTCCCAGACCCAAGGTGGCACCAGTGCCAAGTCGGGCTGGTTTGATAGTACCAAGTGGCTCCTGCAATCTGCCATCCAGAAGCGGGGCAGCTGAGTTTTGTTTGCCAGAGAAAAAGGCTGTGGTTTTTGTTTGGGGGCCTGTGGCTGGCAGTGGCCGGCTGGCTCCTGAAAATCCACGATACGCAGCATGGTTCCCAGACCCAAGGTGGCACCAGTACAAAGTGGGGCTCGTTTGACAGTGTCAAGTGCCTCCTGCAATCTCCCATCCAGAAGCGGGGCAGCTGAGTTTTTTTTGCCAGGGAAACGGACCTTTGTTTTTGATTGGGGTCTGTGGCCGAGAGTGGTCGGCTGTCTCCTGACAATCCACAATACGCAGGATGGTTCCCAGACCAAAGGTGGCACCAGTGCCAAGTCGGGCTGGTTTGATAGTACCAAGTGTCTCCTGCAATCTGCCATCCAGAAGCGGGGCAGCTGAGTTTTGTTTGCCAGAGAAAAGGGCCGTGGGTTGTGTTTGGGGGCATATGGCTGGGAGTGGCCGGCTGGCTCCTGAAAATCCATGATACGCAGCATGGTTCCCAGACCCAAGGTGGCACCAGTGCCAAGTGGGGCTGGTTTCACAGTGTCAAGTGCCTCCTGCAATCTCCCATCCAGAAGCGGGGCAGCTTACTTTTGTTTGCCTGTGAAACGGGCCGTTGTTTTTGATTGGGGTCTGTGGCCGAGAGTGTTCAGCTGGCTCCTGACAATCCACAATACGCAGGATGGTTCCCAGACCCAAGGTGGCACCAGTGCCAAGTCGTGCTGGTTTGATAGTACCAAGTGCGTCCTGCAATTTGCCATCCAGAAGAGGGGCAGTTGAGTTTTGTTTGCCAGAGAAAAGCGCCATTGTTTGTGTTTGGGGGCTTGTGGCTGGGAGTGGCCGACTGGCGCCTTAGAATCTGCGATACGCAGCATGGTTCCCAGACCCAAGGTGGCAGCAGTGCCAAGTCGGGCTGGTTTGATAGTACCAAGTGGCTCCTGCAATCTGCCATCCAGAAGCGGGGCAGCTTACTTTTGTTTGCCAGGGAAACGGGCCGAGGTTTGTGACTGGGGGCCTATGGCTGGGAGTGACCGGCTGGCTCCTGGAAAGCTACAATAGGCAGGATGGTTACCAGACCCATGGTGGCACCAGTGCCAAGTTGGGCTGGTTTGATAGTACCAAGTTGCTCCTGCAATCTGCCATCAAAAAGTTGGCAGGCGAGTTTTGTTTTCCAGGGAAAAGCGCCGTTGTTTGTATTTGGGGGCCTGTGGCTGGGAGTGGCCGGCTGGCTCCTTAGAATCCACGATACGCAGGATGGTTCCCAGACCCAAGGTGGCACCAGTGCCAAGTCGGGCTGGTTTGATACTACCAAGTGGTTCCTGCAATCTGCCATCCAGAAGCGGGGCAGCTTACTTTTGTTTGCCAGGGAAACGGGCCGTGGGTTTTGTTTGGGGGCATATAGCTGAGAGTGGCCAGCTGGCCCCTGAAAATCCACGCTAGGCAGCATGGTTCCCAGATGCAAGGTGGCACCAGTGCCAAGTCGGGCTGGTTTGATGGTGCAAAGTGGCTCCTGCAATCTGCCATCCAGAAGCGGGGCAGCTGATTTTTGTTTGCCAGAGAAAAATTCCGTGGATTGTTTTTGGGGGCATATTGCTGGGAGTGGCCGGCTGGCTCCTTAAAATGCTCGATACGCATGATGGTTCCCAGGCCCAAGGTGTCACCACTACCAAGTCGGCCTGCGGTTTTAGTATCAAGTTCATCCTGCAATTTGCCATCCAGAAGAGGGGCAGTTGAGTTTTGTTTGCCAGAGAAACGGGCCGAGGTTTCTGTTTGGGGGCATATGGCTGAGAGTGGCCGGCTGGCCCCTGAAAATCCACGATACACAGCATGGTTCCCAGATCCAAGGTGGCACCAGTGCCAAGTTGGGCTGGTTTGATAGTCCCAAGTGTCTCCTGCAATCTGCCATCCAGAAGCGGGGCTGCTTACTTCTGTTTGCCAGAGAAATAGGCCTAGGTTTTTGTTTGGGGGCCTGTGGCTAGGAGTGGCCGGCTGGCTCCTAAGAATCCACGATACGCAGGATGTTTACCAGACCCATGGTGGCACCAGTGCCAAGTTGGGCTGGTTTGATAGTACCAAGTGGCTCCTGCAAACTCCATCAAAAAGTTGGCAGGCGTGTTTTGTTTTCCGGGGAACAGCGCCGTTGATTTTGTTTGGGGGCCTGTGGCTGGGAGTGGCCGGCTGGCTCCTTAGAATCCACGATACGCAGGATGGTTCCCAGACCCAAGGTGGCACCATTGCCAAGTCGGGCTGGTTTGATTACACCAAGTGGCTCCTGCAATCTGCCATCCAGAAGTGAGGCAGCTAAGTTTTGTTTGCGAGAAAAAAGGGCCGTGGTTTTTGTTGGGGGCCTGTGGCTGGGAGTAGCCGGCTGGCTCCTTAAAATCCACGATAGGCAGGATGGTTCCCAGACCCAAGGTGGTACCAGTGCCAAGTCGGGCTGGTTTGATAGTACCAAGTGGCTCCTGCAATCTGCCATCCAGAAGCGGGGCAGCTTACTTTTGTTTGCCAGGGAAACGGGCTGAGCTTTGTGTCTGGGGGCCTATGGCAGGGAGTGACCGGCTGGCTCCTGAAATGCTACAATAGGCAGGATGGTGACCAGACCCATGGTGGCACCAGTGCCAAGTTGGGCTGGTTTGATAGTACCAAGTGGCTCCTGAAATCTGCCATCAAAAAGTTGGCAGGCCAGTTTTGTTTTCCAGGGAAAAGCGCCGTTGTTTGTGTTTTGGGGCCTGTGGCTGGCAGTGGACGGCTGGCTCCTGAAAATCCATGATACGCAGCATGGTTCCCAGACCCAAGGTGGCACCAGTGCCAAGTAGGGCTGGTTTCATAGTACCCAGTGGCTCCTGCAATCTGCCATCCAGAAGAGGGGCAGTTGAGTTTTGTTTTCCAGAGAAAAGGGCCGTGGTTTGTGTTTGGGGCCTATGGCTGAGAGTGACCGGCTGGCCCCTGAAAATCCACGATAGTAAGGATGGTTCCCAGATCCAAGGTGGCACCAGTGCCATGTTGTGATGGTGTGATAGTCCCAAGTGGCTCCTGCAATGTGCCATCCAGAAGTGGGGCAGCTGAATTTTGTTTGCCAGAGAAAAAGGCTGTGGTTTTTGTTTGGGGGCCTATGGCTGGGAGTGGCCGGCTGGCTCCTGAAAATCCATGATACGCAGCATGGTTCCCAGACCCAAGGTGGCACCAGTGCCAAGTGGGGCTGGTTTCACAGTGTCAAGTGCCTCCTGCAATCTCCCATCCAGAAGCGGGGCAGCTTACTTTTGTTTGCCTGTGAAACGGGCCGTTGTTTTTGATTGGGGTCTGTGGCCGAGAGTGTTCAGCTGGCTCCTGACAATCCACAATACGCAGGATGGTTCCCAGACCCAAGGTGGCACCAGTGCCAAGTCGTGCTGGTTTGATAGTACCAAGTGCGTCCTGCAATTTGCCATCCAGAAGAGGGGCAGTTGAGTTTTGTTTGCCAGAGAAAAGCGCCATTGTTTGTGTTTGGGGGCTTGTGGCTGGGAGTGGCCGACTGGCGCCTTAGAATCTGCGATACGCAGCATGGTTCCCAGACCCAAGGTGGCAGCAGTGCCAAGTCGGGCTGGTTTGATAGTACCAAGTGGCTCCTGCAATCTGCCATCCAGAAGCGGGGCAGCTTACTTTTGTTTGCCAGGGAAACGGGCCGAGGTTTGTGACTGGGGGCCTATGGCTGGGAGTGACCGGCTGGCTCCTGGAAAGCTACAATAGGCAGGATGGTTACCAGACCCATGGTGGCACCAGTGCCAAGTTGGGCTGGTTTGATAGTACCAAGTTGCTCCTGCAATCTGCCATCAAAAAGTTGGCAGGCGAGTTTTGTTTTCCAGGGAAAAGCGCCGTTGTTTGTATTTGGGGGCCTGTGGCTGGGAGTGGCCGGCTGGCTCCTTAGAATCCACGATACGCAGGATGGTTCCCAGACCCAAGGTGGCACCAGTGCCAAGTCGGGCTGGTTTGATACTACCAAGTGGTTCCTGCAATCTGCCATCCAGAAGCGGGGCAGCTTACTTTTGTTTGCCAGGGAAACGGGCCGTGGGTTTTGTTTGGGGGCATATAGCTGAGAGTGGCCAGCTGGCCCCTGAAAATCCACGCTAGGCAGCATGGTTCCCAGATGCAAGGTGGCACCAGTGCCAAGTCGGGCTGGTTTGATGGTGCAAAGTGGCTCCTGCAATCTGCCATCCAGAAGCGGGGCAGCTGATTTTTGTTTGCCAGAGAAAAATTCCGTGGATTGTTTTTGGGGGCATATTGCTGGGAGTGGCCGGCTGGCTCCTTAAAATGCTCGATACGCATGATGGTTCCCAGGCCCAAGGTGTCACCACTACCAAGTCGGCCTGCGGTTTTAGTATCAAGTTCATCCTGCAATTTGCCATCCAGAAGAGGGGCAGTTGAGTTTTGTTTGCCAGAGAAACGGGCCGAGGTTTCTGTTTGGGGGCATATGGCTGAGAGTGGCCGGCTGGCCCCTGAAAATCCACGATACACAGCATGGTTCCCAGATCCAAGGTGGCACCAGTGCCAAGTTGGGCTGGTTTGATAGTCCCAAGTGTCTCCTGCAATCTGCCATCCAGAAGCGGGGCTGCTTACTTCTGTTTGCCAGAGAAATAGGCCTAGGTTTTTGTTTGGGGGCCTGTGGCTAGGAGTGGCCGGCTGGCTCCTAAGAATCCACGATACGCAGGATGTTTACCAGACCCATGGTGGCACCAGTGCCAAGTTGGGCTGGTTTGATAGTACCAAGTGGCTCCTGCAAACTCCATCAAAAAGTTGGCAGGCGTGTTTTGTTTTCCGGGGAACAGCGCCGTTGATTTTGTTTGGGGGCCTGTGGCTGGGAGTGGCCGGCTGGCTCCTTAGAATCCACGATACGCAGGATGGTTCCCAGACCCAAGGTGGCACCATTGCCAAGTCGGGCTGGTTTGATTACACCAAGTGGCTCCTGCAATCTGCCATCCAGAAGTGAGGCAGCTAAGTTTTGTTTGCGAGAAAAAAGGGCCGTGGTTTTTGTTGGGGGCCTGTGGCTGGGAGTAGCCGGCTGGCTCCTTAAAATCCACGATAGGCAGGATGGTTCCCAGACCCAAGGTGGCACCAGTGCCAAGTCGGGCTGGTTTGATAGTACCAAGTGGCTCCTGCAATCTGCCATCCAGAAGCGGGGCAGCTGAGTTTTGTTTGCCAGAGAAAAAGGCTGTGGTTTTTGTTTGGGGGCCTGTGGCTGGCAGTGGCCGGCTGGCTCCTGAAAATCCACGATACGCAGCATGGTTCCCAGACCCAAGGTGGCACCAGTACAAAGTGGGGCTCGTTTGACAGTGTCAAGTGCCTCCTGCAATCTCCCATCCAGAAGCGGGGCAGCTGAGTTTTTTTTGCCAGGGAAACGGACCTTTGTTTTTGATTGGGGTCTGTGGCCGAGAGTGGTCGGCTGTCTCCTGACAATCCACAATACGCAGGATGGTTCCCAGACCAAAGGTGGCACCAGTGCCAAGTCGGGCTGGTTTGATAGTACCAAGTGTCTCCTGCAATCTGCCATCCAGAAGCGGGGCAGCTGAGTTTTGTTTGCCAGAGAAAAGGGCCGTGGGTTGTGTTTGGGGGCATATGGCTGGGAGTGGCCACCTGGCTCCTTAAAATGCACGATACGCCGCATGGTAACCAGACGCAAGGTGGCACCAGTGCCAAGTCGGGCTGTTTTTGTAGTACCCAGTGGCTCCTGCAATTTGCCATCCAGAAGCGGGGCAGCTAAATTTTGTTTGCTAGAGAAAAGGGCTGTGGTTTGTGTTTGGGGGCCTATGGCCGAGAGTGGTAGGCTGGCCCCTGAAAATCAACGATAGGCAGGATGGTTCCCAGATCCAAGGTGGCACCAGTGCCAAGTAAGGCTGGTTGTATGGTTCAAAGTGACTCCTGCAATCTGCCATCCAGAAGCGGGACAGCTGAGTTTTTTTTGCCAGAGAAAAGGTCCGTGGTTTCTTTTTGGGGCATACGGCTGGGAATTGCCGGCTGGCTCCTTAAAATGCTCGATACGCAGGATGGTTCCCAGAGCCAAGGTGGCACCACTGCCAAGTCGGGCTCTTTTTTTAGTACCAAGTGCGTCCTGCAATTTGCCATCCAGAAGAGGGGCAGTTGAGTTTTGTTTGCCAGAGAAAAGGGCCGAGGTTTGTGTTTGGGAGCATATGGCTGGGAATGACCGGCTGGCCCCTGAAAATCCACGATACGCCGGATGGTTCCCAGATCCAAGGTGGTACCATTACCAAGTCGGGCTGGTTTGATAGTCCCAAGTGGCTCCTGCAATCTGCCATCCAGAAGCGGGGCAGCTGAGTTTTGTTTGCCAGGGAAATGGGCCGTTGTTTGTGTTTGGGGGCCTGTGGTTGGGAGTGTTCGGCTGGTTCCTGAATATGTACGATACGCAGGATTGTTCCCAGATCCAAGGTGGCAGCAGTGCCATGTTGTGCTGGTGTGATAGTCCCAAGTGGCTCCTGCAATCTGCCATCCAGAAGTGGGGCAGCTGAGTTTTGTTTGCCAGAGAAAAGGTCCGTGGTTTGTGTTTGGGGGCATATGGCTGAGAGTGGCCGGCTGGCCCCTGAAAATCCACGATACACAGGATGGTTCCCAGATCCAAGGTGGCACCTGTGCCAAGTCGGGCTGATTTGATAGTACTAAGTAGCTCCTGCAATCTGCCATCCAGAAGCGGGGCAGCTTACTTTTGTTTGCCAGGGAAACGGGCCGAGGTTTCTGTTTGGGGGCCTATGGCTGGGAGTGACCGGCTGGCTCCTGAAAAGCTACAATAGGCAGGATGGTTCCCAGAGCCAAGGTGGCACCAGTGCCAAGTTGGGCTGGTTTGATAGTACCAAGTGGCTCCTGCAATCTGCCATCCAGAAGCAGGGCAGCTGAGTTTTGTTTGCCAGAGAAAAGGGCTTGGTTTGTGTTTGGGGGCATATGGCTGGGTGTGGCCAGCTGGCTCCTTAAAATGCACGATATGCAACATGGCTCCCAGACCCATAGTGGCACCAGTGCCAAGTCGGGCTGGTTTGATAGTACCAAGTGGCTCCTGCAATCTTCCATGATCACGTGGAGAAATACTTTCTGGTTTCAGCCATATGCTCTTTCTTCTCTCCCTCAACTTCTCTATCACCTCTCATCTGGTTCACATGCGCTGTCTTCATGGTCCGCAGGCTACTTTTCACAGAATCTTCTGGCCTGATGAAGTAAGAATGATGAATAGAACAGAGCTGGGATCTATTTTCCAGTTTGGATAAAATGCATTCTGCACACAAATCCAAGGAGAACGTGCTGCCCCAATGCCCAGAAAATCTTTCACTCCTGCTAGTGTTCTACGTCAACCGCAACTTAGTCTGAAAGAAAAGCTTTTTCTCTGAGAGCATCTGAGAGGTTTGCATGAAGCCCTGATATCTGACATATGCAATTTTGAATAGGAGAGGAAAAAGAAAATGGCAAGGAGTTTTTAATTTTAGTGGTTTCAATTTTAATTTCCGTGCACTTTTTCAAAACTTGTCAGCTCAAATGCCCATCAACATCTTTTAGTCATCTGTAAGTCAGTATTCATATAAAATGTGCTTCAAATCCAAAGAATTTCAAATTTGCACTCCAAGCTTCTATGCCTAGATTTATGATTTCCTACACATATTAGATGAAAGGAAGGCCTTTTTTACTGTGGGAGTGCTGGAACACTGGAACAGGTTGCCCAGAGAAGTTGTGGGTGTCCCATCCCTGAAAGTATTCAAGGTCACCTTGGACGGGGCTTGGAGCAGCAACAAAGGAGAAGCTTGATGGTAGAGAAACAAAGTTGGACTATAGAAGAAACTCGGATTGAAGTATAGGATCAAGTTTTCTCTCAGCTCTTGGGGTAAATTCAAAGTTGTACAAAATGACATTTATCTGTGCTATTCACTACTGTAACAGAAAGTTTCATGAAAACTGTACAGAAGATAGTAAATTTTAAAAGAGATAAGAATTACAGCATAAAATCCATGGGATAGGTTACAACATGAGACACTCTCTAAGAGAAAATCTCTGTGTTTCAGCACTTCATCGGGGTAAGATTTCATGAAGTGCCAAAGAAGGCGGCAAAATATCATTCGGGACATTATTTACTGGAATTCAGCCTGGCCATTAGTAGGAACTGCCTTTGAACATATCATGTAGATATACCACACACGCTTTCCCTTCACTGAAAAATTACTGTTTACAACAAATAAGCAATTGACGATCAAAATTGATTGAAAGCATCTTAAACATGTCAAGTATTTCATTGTAGATGATCTGTGATCCAAATGCTTCTTCCACCTTCGAGAGGGACAGAAGAATTCTTCCATATCATGATGGTTTAAAATTGTATCAACCAATGTTTTCTGCTGAAAAGATATCATCTATTTTTTTCTATTTTTGGAAGAAAATATTCCTAGACATACAACAGGTGAGAACTAAGTAATTTTAAAGAAACAAATGAAATGAAAATATTCTGTAAATAGAATGAAATGAAAAGCTGTGTTTTAAATAGGAGCTAAATATTAAACAGAATTTTTGTACCAGGCATTTGAATTACTGCACCAGCTCTTTTGCCCATCAAGAGAGGCATTTAGCATTTCAGTCTTTTCCAAGGTGTTCATGATCTGCTATGCTGATCTCTGTGTGTGCCTAGGTGTGTGTGGAGGGGGGGGCATATGAAGGGGAGTGTGTATGTTTGTTTTACAATTGTTGTGGCAGATTCATGCCTCAGCTCCACATTTTGTTTTAAAAAGGTCACACCGAGTGGATATGAAGTTTACTATCAACAAGAGATCGATTCCCAAATCATCCATTTGACTCTCCCTTATAAATCATGTGCTTTGTTGCATATTTTATCAAATATACTTTCAAGCCAGATGGAGGAAGGAGGATGTGGGAATCCCTCCACCATCTTGCAACTTTTATGTAAGTAGGTTTTCAAGAAAATCATCATTTCTCTTTTAAATATGTCTGGAACAGGCATGATGGTAGTGTCAACCTGTTGGAGTTTTTGTTGCTGGAAGAAGTTGTACAAAAGGATTGGTTTTTACATTGACCAGTTACTGAATCAAGCGCAGGAATACATTGGAAATTTAGCTGGGGGTTCCTTTTCCCAGCAGACTACTTCTAGAACGAGCTTGTACACTGAAGCTGACTCTTTTGCTCTCTTTTTGTTTCTTTCCTATTTTCTTGGCTTCTTTGCCACTATCTAGACAATTTTGGAACTTTGTTCCCAACTAAAATGGTTTCAATAGTCTGATTGTGATCATACATTTTTACAAGGAATTTTTAAAATCTTTCCTCGAGTCCAGAAAGTCAAGGACTTAGATCTTTTTCTTCCCTTATCAATATTGCCATGAAATTGATAAATAAAGACCAACTCTTTATTTTTGTTTTTAACCCACGTAGATAATTCCCATCCATTAATCCATTTTGTGGACCAATAGCTGCCATTCTGATGGAAGCTGTCACTTCTTAACAATAGGCATTCTGTGACTATGTTGACTGCACTTTGGGTGAAGATCCTAACTGGTCTTAGATATACATAGGGAGAAATTTGCTCAGCCAGTGTCAGTCTTAAGCATGCGTATCAGAAGATCTTTCTAGAGCTGGGAATTTTCCCATGAAAGGGATTCAGTTAGGGAAGAGACACTTGTGCCAGAGTTTTACATTCTTCTTGAACACTGCTTAAGGAACTTAGATGCCATGTCCATTTGGATCTCTGTCTGCACAGAACTTTGTCATGCCAGTGCTTTGAAATGCATCTTGAAGAGAATTCACTAGCACAGAATGAAAGAGAGTGGAAGGGGTTGGTGGGGCTAACCAGGCCCAACCCCCCTGCCTAAACCAGGATACCTAGAGCCTCTTGCCCAGGATTCTATCTGGGTGTACTTTTAATGTCTTCAAAGATCCAGGCTCCACAATCTTTCTGGGCAGTCTGTGCCGTGGTTCAGTCACCCTGACAGTAAAGAAACATTTACTGATGTTCAAAGGCAATCTCCTGTATTTCAGTGTGTGCCCACTGCCTCTTGTCTTTTCCCTCAGCATCACTGAAAAGACACTGATTCCCTCCCCTTTGCACTATTGCTTCCATATGTATGTGTGATGCCATGTAGAGGTATGTCAAACACCTCCCTGAAGCCCAGGCAGATAATATTCCCTTCATCTACCAGTCAAGTTGATTCATCAGAGGAGTTTAAAGTGATGTTCAGCATGAAATTCCCCTGAAAAATCATGCTAACTACATTATTTGATCATCTTTCATGTGCCTGGCAAGGATTTCCAGGAAGAGCTGCTTCACCAACTTCCTGGGGATAAAAAAGAGGCTGGCTGGTTTGTACTATGGCGAGTCCTCTTAATTGCCTTTTTTGAAGATGGGTGTCATTTGCTAACATCCACTCCTTAGCCTCTCTTGTCGTCTACATCTTAGCAAAACGCTTTTCCACTATGTCTGGCTAGGAAAAACTGTGCCAGCACAGAAAACATCTCCCATCGTGTTCTAGAAGTTGCACGGATGTCTGCCAAGTGTTTGGCAGGAAGAAAAGAAAAGTTGTCCAAAACAGCTTCCAATCGAATGTTCCTGTGATTGGAAAAGTCAGGAGAGTGCAAAGGTACTGTTTTCTATCAGTTGGCAAGGTGCGCACACAATCCCAGTGTTGTACAGCTTGCTTCTTCACCTTCCCGAAGCTGCCGCTCTCGCCGGCTGCCGGAGCCCAAGAAGCGGCTTCTTCGCGCAAAGACGATTGTGCCGCTCACAGGGCTCTCCTTAGCGCGGCTTCTGCCGAAAGACGCCCGGCAGCGGCTCTTACCTCCGGAGAGCATCCTACCTTCGTCTTTCGCGTCTTTTGTAGTCTACATCTTAGCAAAACGCTTTTCCACTATGTCTGGCTAGGAAAAACTGTGCCAGCACAGAAAACATCTCCCATCGTGTTCTAGAAGTTGCACGGATGTCTGCCAAGTGTTTGGCAGGAAGAAAAGAAAAGTTGTCCAAAACAGCTTCCAATCGAATGTTCCTGTGATTGGAAAAGTCAGGAGAGTGCAAAGGTACTGTTTTCTATCAGTTGGCAAGGTGCGCACACAATCCCAGTGTTGTACAGCTTGCTTCTTCACCTTCCCGAAGCTGCCGCTCTCGCCGGCTGCCGGAGCCCAAGAAGCGGCTTCTTCGCGCAAAGACGATTGTGCCGCTCACCGTGCTCTCCTTAGCGCGGCTTCTGCCGAAAGACGCCCGGCAGCGGCTCTTACCTCCGGAGAGCATCCTACCTTCGTCTTTAGCTCCTCTTCTCATATACACCTCGGCAAAAAGCTTTTCCACTATGTCTGGCTAGGAAAAACTGTGCCAGCACAGAAAACATCTCCCATCGTGTTCTAGAAGTTGCACGGATGTCTGCCAAGTGTTTGGCAGGAAGAAAAGAAAAGTTGTCCAAAACAGCTTCCAATCGAATGTTCCTGTGATTGGAAAAGTCAGGAGAGTGCAAAGGTACTGTTTTCTATCAGTTGGCAAGGTGCGCACACAATCCCAGTGTTGTACAGCTTGCTTCTTCACCTTCCCGAAGCTGCCGCTCTCGCCGGCTGCCGGAGCCCAAGAAGCGGCTTCTTCGCGCAAAGACGATTGTGCCGCTCACAGTGCTCTCCTTAGCGCGGCTTCTGCCGAAAGACGCCCGGCAGCGGCTCTTACCTCCGGAGAGCATCCTACCTTCGTCTTTCGCGTCTTTTGTAGTCTACATCTTAGCAAAACGCTTTTCCACTATGTCTGGCTAGGAAAAACTGTGCCAGCACAGAAAACATCTCCCATCGTGTTCTAGAAGTTGCACGGATGTCTGCCAAGTGTTTGGCAGGAAGAAAAGAAAAGTTGTCCAAAACAGCTTCCAATCGAATGTTCCTGTGATTGGAAAAGTCAGGAGAGTGCAAAGGTACTGTTTTCTATCAGTTGGCAAGGTGCGCACACAATCCCAGTGTTGTACAGCTTGCTTCTTCACCTTCCCGAAGCTGCCGCTCTCGCCGGCTGCCGGAGCCCAAGAAGCGGCTTCTTCGCGCAAAGACGATTGTGCCGCTCACAGGGCTCTCCTTAGCGCGGCTTCTGCCGAAAGACGCCCGGCAGCGGCTCTTACCTCCGGAGAGAATCCTACCTTCGTCTTTCGCGTCTTTTGTAGTCTACATCTTAGCAAAACGCTTTTCCACTATGTCTGGCTAGGAAAAACTGTGCCAGCACAGAAAACATCTCCCATCGTGTTCTAGAAGTTGCACGGATGTCTGCCAAGTGTTTGGCAGGAAGAAAAGAAAAGTTGTCCAAAACAGCTTCCAATCGAATGTTCCTGTGATTGGAAAAGTCAGGAGAGTGCAAAGGTACTGTTTTCTATCAGTTGGCAAGGTGCGCACACAATCCCAGTGTTGTACAGCTTGCTTCTTCACCTTCCAGAAGCTGCCGCTCTCGCCGGCTGCCGGAGCCCAAGAAGCGGCTTCTTCGCGCAAAGACGATTGTGCCGCTCACAGGGCTCTCCTTAGCGCGGCTTCTGCCGAAAGACGCCCGGCAGCGGCTCTTACCTCCGGAGAGCATCCTACCTTCGTCTTTCGCGTCTTTTGTAGTCTACATCTTAGCAAAACGCTTTTCCACTATGTCTGGCTAGGAAAAACTGTGCCAGCACAGAAAACATCTCCCATCGTGTTCTAGAAGTTGCACGGATGTCTGCCAAGTGTTTGGCAGGAAGAAAAGAAAAGTTGTCCAAAACAGCTTCCAATCGAATGTTCCTGTGATTGGAAAAGTCAGGAGAGTGCAAAGGTACTGTTTTCTATCAGTTGGCAAGGTGCGCACACAATCCCAGTGTTGTACAGCTTGCTTCTTCACCTTCCCGAAGCTGCCGCTCTCGCCGGCTGCCGGAGCCCAAGAAGCGGCTTCTTCGCGCAAAGACGATTGTGCCGCTCACAGTGCTCTCCTTAGCGCGGCTTCTGCCGAAAGACGCCCGGCAGCGGCTCTTACCTCCGGAGAGCATCCTACCTTCGTCTTTAGCTCCTCTTCTCATATACACCTCGGCAAAAAGCTTTTCCACTATGTCTGGCTAGGAAAAACTGTGCCAGCACAGAAAACATCTCCCATCGTGTTCTAGACGTTGCACGGATGTCTGCCAAGTGTTTGGCAGGAAGAAAAGAAAAGTTGTCCAAAACAGCTTCCAATCGAATGTTCCTGTGATTGGAAAAGTCAGGAGAGTGCAAAGGTACTGTTTTCTATCAGTTGGCAAGGTGCGCACACAATCCCAGTGTTGTACAGCTTGCTTCTTCACCTTCCCGAAGCTGCCGCTCTCGCCGGCTGCCGGAGCCCAAGAAGCGGCTTCTTCGCGCAAAGACGATTGTGCCGCTCACAGTGCTCTCCTTAGCGCGGCTTCTGCCGAAAGACGCCCGGCAGCGGCTCTTACCTCCGGAGAGCATCCTACCTTCGTCTTTCGCGTCTTTTGTAGTCTACATCTTAGCAAAACGCTTTTCCACTATGTCTGGCTAGGAAAAACTGTGCCAGCACAGAAAACATCTCCCATCGTGTTCTAGAAGTTGCACGGATGTCTGCCAAGTGTTTGGCAGGAAGAAAAGAAAAGTTGTCCAAAACAGCTTCCAATCGAATGTTCCTGTGATTGGAAAAGTCAGGAGAGTGCAAAGGTACTGTTTTCTATCAGTTGGCAAGGTGCGCACACAATCCCAGTGTTGTACAGCTTGCTTCTTCACCTTCCCGAAGCTGCCGCTCTCGCCGGCTGCCGGAGCCCAAGAAGCGGCTTCTTCGCGCAAAGATGATTGTGCCGCTCACAGGGCTCTCCTTAGCGCGGCTTCTGCCGAAAGACGCCCGGCAGCGGCTCTTACCTCCGGAGAGCATCCTACCTTCGTCTTTAGCTCCTCTTCTCATCTACACCTCGGCAAAACGCTTTTCCACTATGTCTGGCTAGGAAAAACTGTGCCAGCACAGAAAACATCTCCCATCGTGTTCTAGAAGTTGCACGGATGTCTGCCAAGTGTTTGGCAGGAAGAAAAGAAAAGTTGTCCAAAACAGCTTCCAATCGAATGTTCCTGTGATTGGAAAAGTCAGGAGAGTGCAAAGGTACTGTTTTCTATCAGTTGGCAAGGTGCGCACACAATCCCAGTGTTGTACAGCTTGCTTCTTCACCTTCCCGAAGCTGCCGCTCTCGCCGGCTGCCGGAGCCCAAGAAGCGGCTTCTTCGCGCAAAGACGATTGTGCCGCTCACAGGGCTCTCCTTAGCGCGGCTTCTGCCGAAAGACGCCCGGCAGCGGCTCTTACCTCCGGAGAGCATCCTACCTTCGTCTTTAGCTCCTCTTCTCATCTACACCTCGGCAAAAAGCTTTTCCACTATGTCTGGCTAGGAAAAACTGTGCCAGCACAGAAAACATCTCCCATCGTGTTCTAGAAGTTGCACGGATGTCTGCCAAGTGTTTGGCAGGAAGAAAAGAAAAGTTGTCCAAAACAGCTTCCAATCGAATGTTCCTGTGATTGGAAAAGTCAGGAGAGTGCAAAGGTACTGTTTTCTATCAGTTGGCAAGGTGCGCACACAATCCCAGTGTTGTACAGCTTGCTTCTTCACCTTCCCGAAGCTGCCGCTCTCGCCGGCTGCCGGAGCCCAAGAAGCGGCTTCTTCGCGCAAAGACGATTGTGCCGCTCACAGGGCTCTCCTTAGCGCGGCTTCTGCCGAAAGACGCCCGGCAGCGGCTCTTACCTCCGGAGAGCATCCTACCTTCGTCTTTCGCGTCTTTTGCAGTCTACATCTTAGCAAAACGCTTTTCCACTATGTCTGGCTAGGAAAAACTGTGCCAGCACAGAAAACATCTCCCATCGTGTTCTAGAAGTTGCACGGATGTCTGCCAAGTGTTTGGCAGGAAGAAAAGAAAAGTTGTCCAAAACAGCTTCCAATCGAATGTTCCTGTGATTGGAAAAGTCAGGAGAGTGCAAAGGTACTGTTTTCTATCAGTTGGCAAGGTGCGCACACAATCCCAGTGTTGTACAGCTTGCTTCTTCACCTTCCCGAAGCTGCCGCTCTCGCCGGCTGCCGGAGCCCAAGAAGCGGCTTCTTCGCGCAAAGACGATTGTGCCGCTCACAGGGCTCTCCTTAGCGCGGCTTCTGCCGAAAGACGCCCGGCAGCGGCTCTTACCTCCGGAGAGCATCCTACCTTCGTCTTTAGCTCCTCTTCTCATCTACACCTCGGCAAAACGCTTTTCCACTATGTCTGGCTAGGAAAAACTGTGCCAGCACAGAAAACATCTCCCATCGTGTTCTAGAAGTTGCACGGATGTCTGCCAAGTGTTTGGCAGGAAGAAAAGAAAAGTTGTCCAAAACAGCTTCCAATCGAATGTTCCTGTGATTGGAAAAGTCAGGAGAGTGCAAAGGTACTGTTTTCTATCAGTTGGCAAGGTGCGCACACAATCCCAGTGTTGTACAGCTTGCTTCTTCACCTTCCCGAAGCTGCCGCTCTCGCCGGCTGCCGGAGCCCAAGAAGCGGCTTCTTCGCGCAAAGACGATTGTGCCGCTCACAGGGCTCTCCTTAGCGCGGCTTCTGCCGAAAGACGCCCGGCAGCGGCTCTTACCTCCGGAGAGCATCCTACCTTCGTCTTTAGCTCCTCTTCTCATCTACACCTCGGCAAAAAGCTTTTCCACTATGTCTGGCTAGGAAAAACTGTGCCAGCACAGAAAACATCTCCCATCGTGTTCTAGAAGTTGCACGGATGTCTGCCAAGTGTTTGGCAGGAAGAAAAGAAAAGTTGTCCAAAACAGCTTCCAATCGAATGTTCCTGTGATTGGAAAAGTCAGGAGAGTGCAAAGGTACTGTTTTCTATCAGTTGGCAAGGTGCGCACACAATCCCAGTGTTGTACAGCTTGCTTCTTCACCTTCCCGAAGCTGCCGCTCTCGCCGGCTGCCGGAGCCCAAGAAGCGGCTTCTTCGCGCAAAGACGATTGTGCCGCTCACAGGGCTCTCCTTAGCGCGGCTTCTGCCGAAAGACGCCCGGCAGCGGCTCTTACCTCCGGAGAGCATCCTACCTTCGTCTTTCGCGTCTTTTGCAGTCTACATCTTAGCAAAACGCTTTTCCACTATGTCTGGCTAGGAAAAACTGTGCCAGCACAGAAAACATCTCCCATCGTGTTCTAGAAGTTGCACGGATGTCTGCCAAGTGTTTGGCAGGAAGAAAAGAAAAGTTGTCCAAAACAGCTTCCAATCGAATGTTCCTGTGATTGGAAAAGTCAGGAGAGTGCAAAGGTACTGTTTTCTATCAGTTGGCAAGGTGCGCACACAATCCCAGTGTTGTACAGCTTGCTTCTTCACCTTCCCGAAGCTGCCGCTCTCGCCGGCTGCCGGAGCCCAAGAAGCGGCTTCTTCGCGCAAAGACGATTGTGCCGCTCACAGGGCTCTCCTTAGCGCGGCTTCTGCCGAAAGACGCCCGGCAGTGGCTCTTACCTCCGGAGAGCATCCTACCTTCGTCTTTCGCGTCTTTTGTAGTCTACACCTCGGCAAAACGCTTTTCCACTATGTCTGGCTAGGAAAAACTGTGCCAGCACAGAAAACATCTCCCATCGTGTTCTAGAAGTTGCACGGATGTCTGCCAAGTGTTTGGCAGGAAGAAAAGAAAAGTTGTCCTTCTGCCGAAAGACGCCCGGCAGCGGCTCTTACCTCCTGAGAGTGGCAGCTTCGGGAAGGTGAAGAAGCAAGCTGTACAACACTGGGATTGTGTGCGCACCTTGCCAACTGATAGAAAACAGTACCTTTGCACTCCTGACTTTTCCAATCACATGAACATTAGATTGGAAGCTCTTTTGGACAACGTTTCTTTTCTTCCTCCCAAACAATTGGCAGACATCTCTGCAATATCTAGAAAACGTTGGGAGATGTTTTCTGTGCTGGCACAGTTTTTCCTAGCCAGACATAGTGGAAAAGCGTTTTGCTAAGATGTAGACTACATAAGACGCGAAAGACGAAGGTAGGATGCTCTCCGGAGGTAAGAGCCGCTGCCGGGCGTCTTTCGGCAGAAGCCGCGCTAAGGAGAGCCCTGTGAGCGGCACAATCGTCTTTGCGCGAAGAAGCCGCTTCTTGGGCTCCGGGAGCCGGCGAGAGCGGCAGCTTCGGGAAGGTGAAGAAGAAAGCTGTACAACACTGGGATTGTGTGCGCACCTTGCCAACTGATAGAAAACAGTACCTTTGCACTCTCCTGACTTTTCCAATCACAGGAACATTCGATTGGAAGCTGTTTTGGACAACTTTTCTTTTCTTCCTGCCAAACACTTGGCAGACATCCGTGCAACTTCTAGAACACGATGGGAGATGTTTTCTGTGCTGGCACAGTTTTTCCTAGCCAGACATAGTGGAAAAGCGTTTTGCCGAGGTGTAGATGAGAAGAGGAGCTAAAGAAGAAGGTAGGATGCTCTCCGGAGGTAAGAGCCGCTGCCGGGCGTCTTTCGGCAGAAGCCGCGCTAAGGAGAGCCCTGTGAGCGGCACAATCGTCTTTGCGCGAAGAAGCCGCTTCTTGGGCTCCGGCAGCCGGCGAGAGCGGCAGCTTCGGGAAGGTGAAGAAGCAAGCTGTACAACACTGGGATTGTGTGCGCACCTTGCCAACTGATAGAAAACAGTACCTTTGCACTCTCCTGACTTTTCCAATCACAGGAACATTCGATTGGAAGCTGTTTTGGACAACTTTTCTTTTCTTCCTGCCAAACACTTGGCAGACATCCGTGCAACTTCTAGAACACGATGGGAGATGTTTTCTGTGCTGGCACAGTTTTTCCTAGCCAGACATAGTGGAAAAGCGTTTTGCTAAGATGTAGACTACAAAAGACGCGAAAGACGAAGGTAGGATGCTCTCCGGAGGTAAGAGCCGCTGCCGGGCGTCTTTCGGCAGAAGCCGCGCTAAGGAGAGCCCTGTGAGCGGCACAATCGTCTTTGCGCGAAGAAGCCGCTTCTTGGGCTCCGGCAGCCGGCGAGAGCGGCAGCTTCGGGAAGGTGAAGAAGCAAGCTGTACAACACTGGGATTGTGTGCGCACCTTGCCAACTGATAGAAAACAGTACCTTTGCACTCTCCTGACTTTTCCAATCACAGGAACATTCGATTGGAAGCTGTTTTGGACAACTTTTCTTTTCTTCCTGCCAAACACTTGGCAGACATCCGTGCAACTTCTAGAACACGATGGGAGATGTTTTCTGTGCTGGCACAGTTTTTCCTAGCCAGACATAGTGGAAAAGCGTTTTGCTAAGATGTAGACGACAAGAGAGGCTAAAGAGTGGATGTTAGCAAATGACACCCATCTTCAAAAAAGGCAATTAAGAGGACTCGCCATAGTACAAACCAGCCAGCCTCTTTTTTATCCCCAGGAAGTTGATGAAGCAGCTCTTCCTGGAAATCCTTGCCAGGCACATGACAGATGACCAAATAATGTAGTTAGCATGATTTTTCAGGGGAATTTCATGCTGAACATCACTTTAAACTCCTCTGATGAATCAACTTGACTGGTAGATGAAGGGAATATTATCTGCCTGGGCTTCAGGGAGGTTTTTGACATACCTCTACATGGCATCACACATACATATGGAAGCAATAGTGCAAAGGGGAGGGAATCAGTGTCTTTTCAGTGATGCTGAGGGAAAAGACAAGAGGCAGTGGGCACACACTGAAATACAGGAGATTGCCTTTGAACATCAGTAAATGTTTCTTTACTGTCAGGGTGACTGAACCACGGCACAGACTGCCCAGAAAGATTGTGGAGCCTGGATCTTTGAAGACATTAAAAGTACACCCAGATAGAATCCTGGGCAAGAGGCTCTAGGTATCCTGGTTTAGGCAGGGGGGTTGGGCCTGGTTAGCCCCACCAACCCCTTCCACTCTCTTTCATTCTGTGCTAGTGAATTCTCTTCAAGATGCATTTCAAAGCGCTGGCATGACAAAGTTCTGTGCAGACAGAGATCCAAATGGACATGGCATCTAAGTTCCTTAAGCAGTGTTCAAGAAGAATGTAAAACTCTGGCACAAGTGTCTCTTCCCTAACTGAATCCCTTTCATGGGAAAATTCCCAGCTCTAGAAAGATCTTCTGATACGCATGCTTAAGACTGACACTGGCTGAGCAAATTTCTCCCTATGTATATCTAAGACCAGTTAGGATCTTCACCCAAAGTGCTGTCAACATAGTCACAGAATGCCTATTGTTAAGAAGTGACAGCTTCCATCAGAATGGCAGCTATTGGTCCACAAAATGGATTAATGGATGGGAATTATCTACGTGGGTTAAAAACAAAAATAAAGAGTTGGTCTTTATTTATCAATTTCATGGCAATATTGATAAGGGAAGAAAAAGATCTAAGTCCTTGACTTTCTGGACTCGAGGAAAGATTTTAAAAATTCCTTGTAAAAATGTATGATCACAATCAGACTATTGAAACCATTTTAGTTGGGAACAAAGTTCCAAAATTGTCTAGATAGTGGCAAAGAAGCCAAGAAAATAGGAAAGAAACAAAAAGAGAGCAAAAGAGTCAGCTTCAGTGTACAAGCTCGTTCTAGAAGTAGTCTGCTGGGAAAAGGAACCCCCAGCTAAATTTCCAATGTATTCCTGCGCTTGATTCAGTAACTGGTCAATGTAAAAACCAATCCTTTTGTACAACTTCTTCCAGCAACAAAAACTCCAACAGGTTGACACTACCATCATGCCTGTTCCAGACATATTTAAAAGAGAAATGATGATTTTCTTGAAAACCTACTTACATAAAAGTTGCAAGATGGTGGAGGGATTCCCACATCCTCCTTCCTCCATCTGGCTTGAAAGTATATTTGATAAAATATGCAACAAAGCACATGATTTATAAGGGAGAGTCAAATGGATGATTTGGGAATCGATCTCTTGTTGATAGTAAACTTCATATCCACTCGGTGTGACCTTTTTAAAACAAAATGTGGAGCTGAGGCATGAATCTGCCACAACAATTGTAAAACAAACATACACACTCCCCTTCATATGCCCCCCCCTCCACACACACCTAGGCACACACAGAGATCAGCATAGCAGATCATGAACACCTTGGAAAAGACTGAAATGCTAAATGCCTCTCTTGATGGGCAAAAGAGCTGGTGCAGTAATTCAAATGCCTGGTACAAAAATTCTGTTTAATATTTAGCTCCTATTTAAAACACAGCTTTTCATTTCATTCTATTTACAGAATATTTTCATTTCATTTGTTTCTTTAAAATTACTTAGTTCTCACCTGTTGTATGTCTAGGAATATTTTCTTCCAAAAATAGAAAAAAATAGATGATATCTTTTCAGCAGAAAACATTGGTTGATACAATTTTAAACCATCATGATATGGAAGAATTCTTCTGTCCCTCTCGAAGGTGGAAGAAGCATTTGGATCACAGATCATCTACAATGAAATACTTGACATGTTTAAGATGCTTTCAATCAATTTTGATCGTCAATTGCTTATTTGTTGTAAACAGTAATTTTTCAGTGAAGGGAAAGCGTGTGTGGTATATCTACATGATATGTTCAAAGGCAGTTCCTACTAATGGCCAGGCTGAATTCCAGTAAATAATGTCCCGAATGATATTTTGCCGCCTTCTTTGGCACTTCATGAAATCTTACCCCGATGAAGTGCTGAAACACAGAGATTTTCTCTTAGAGAGTGTCTCATGTTGTAACCTATCCCATGGATTTTATGCTGTAATTCTTATCTCTTTTAAAATTTACTATCTTCTGTACAGTTTTCATGAAACTTTCTGTTACAGTAGTGAATAGCACAGATAAATGTCATTTTGTACAACTTTGAATTTACCCCAAGAGCTGAGAGAAAACTTGATCCTATACTTCAATCCGAGTTTCTTCTATAGTCCAACTTTGTTTCTCTACCATCAAGCTTCTCCTTTGTTGCTGCTCCAAGCCCCGTCCAAGGTGACCTTGAATACTTTCAGGGATGGGACACCCACAACTTCTCTGGGCAACCTGTTCCAGTGTTCCAGCACTCCCACAGTAAAAAAGGCCTTCCTTTCATCTAATATGTGTAGGAAATCATAAATCTAGGCATAGAAGCTTGGAGTGCAAATTTGAAATTCTTTGGATTTGAAGCACATTTTATATGAATACTGACTTACAGATGACTAAAAGATGTTGATGGGCATTTGAGCTGACAAGTTTTGAAAAAGTGCACGGAAATTAAAATTGAAACCACTAAAATTAAAAACTCCTTGCCATTTTCTTTTTCCTCTCCTATTCAAAATTGCATATGTCAGATATCAGTGCTTCATGCAAACCTCTCAGATGCTCTCAGAGAAAAAGCTTTTCTTTCAGACTAAGTTGCGGTTGACGTAGAACACTAGCAGGAGTGAAAGATTTTCTGGGCATTGGGGCAGCACGTTCTCCTTGGATTTGTGTGCAGAATGCATTTTATCCAAACTGGAAAATAGATCCCAGCTCTGTTCTATTCATCATTCTTACTTCATCAGGCCAGAAGATTCTGTGAAAAGTAGCCTGTGGACCTTGAAGACAGCGCATGTGAACCAGATGAGAGGTGATAGAGAAGTTGAGGGAGAGAAGAAAGAGCATATGGCTGAAACCAGAAAGTATTTCTCCACGTGATCATGGAAGATTGCAGGAGCCACTTGGTACTATCAAACCAGCCCGACTTGGCACTGGTGCCACTATGGGTCTGGGAGCCATGTTGCATATCGTGCATTTTAAGGAGCCAGCTGGACACACCCAGCCATATGCCCCCAAACACAAACCAAGCCCTTTTCTCTGGCAAACAAAACTCAGCTGCCCTGCTTCTGGATGGCAGATTGCAGGACGCACTTGGTACTATCAAACCAGCCCAACTTGGCACTGGTGCCACCTTGGCTCTGGGAACCATCCTGCCTATTGTAGCTTTTCAGGAGCCAGCCGGTCACTCCCAGCCATAGGCCCCCAAACAGAAATCTCGGCCCGTTTCCCTGGCAAACAAAAGTAAGCTGCCCCGCTTCTGGATGGCAGATTGCAGGAGCTACTTAGTACTATCAAATCAGCCCGACTTGGCACAGGTGCCACCTTGGATCTGGGAACCATCCTGTGTATCGTGGATTTTCAGGGGCCAGCCGGCCACTCTCAGCCATATGCACCAAACACAAACCACGGACCTTTTCTCTGGCAAACAAAAATCAGCTGCCCCACTTCTGGATGGCAGATTGCAGGAGCCACTTGGGACTATCACACCAGCACAACATGGCACTGCTGCCACCTTGGATCTGGGAACAATCCTGCGTATCGTACATATTCAGGAACCAGCCGAACACTCCCAGCCACAGGCCCCCAAACACAAACAACGGCCCATTTCCCTGGCAAACAAAACTCAGCTGCCCCGCTTCTGGATGGCAGTTTGCAGGAGCCACTTGGGACTATCAAACCAGCCCGACTTGGTAATGGTACCACCTTGGATCTGGGAACCATCCGGCGTATCGTGGATTTTCAGGGGCCAGCCGGTCATTCCCAGCCATATGCTCCCAAACACAAACCTCGGCCCTTTTCTCTGGCAAACAAAACTCAACTGCCCCTCTTCTGGATGGCAAATTGCAGGACGCACTTGGTACTACAAAAAGAGCCCGACTTGGCAGTGGTGCCACCTTGGCTCTGGGAACCATCCTGCGTATCGAGCATTTTAAGGAGCCAGCCGGCAATTCCCAGCCGTATGCCCCAAAAAGAAACCACGGGCCTTTTCTCTGGCAAAAAAAACTCAGCTGTCCCGCTTCTGGATGGCAGATTGCAGGAGTCACTTTGAACCATACAACCAGCCTTACTTGGCACTGGTGCCACCTTGGATCTGGGAACCATCCTGCCTATCGTTGATTTTCAGGGGCCAGCCTACCACTCTCGGCCATAGGCCCCCAAACACAAACCACAGCCCTTATCTCTAGCAAACAAAATTTAGCTGCCCCGCTTCTGGATGGCAAATTGCAGGAGCCACTGGGTACTATCAAACCAGCCCGACTTGGCACTGGTGCCACCTTTGGTCTGGGAACCATCCTGCGTATTGTGGATTGTCAGGAGACAGCCGACCACTCTCGGCCACAGACCCCAATCAAAAACAAAGGTCCGTTTCCCTGGCAAAAAAAACTCAGCTGCCCCGCTTCTGGATGGGAGATTGCAGGAGGCACTTGACACTGTCAAACGAGCCCCACTTTGTACTGGTGCCACCTTGGGTCTGGGAACCATGCTGCGTATCGTGGATTTTCAGGAGCCAGCCGGCCACTGCCAGCCACAGGCCCCCAAACAAAAACCACAGCCTTTTTCTCTGGCAAACAAAACTCAGCTGCCCCGCTTCTGGATGGCAGATTGCAGGAGCCACTTGGTGTAATCAAACCAGCCCGACTTGGCACTGGTGCCACCTTGGGTCTGGGAACCATCCTGCCTATCGTGGATTTTAAGGAGCCAGCCGGCTACTCCCAGCCACAGGCCCCCAACAAAAACCACGGCCCTTTTTTCTCGCAAACAAAACTTAGCTGCCTCACTTCTGGATGGCAGATTGCAGGAGCCACTTGGTGTAATCAAACCAGCCCGACTTGGCACTGGTGCCACCTTGGGTCTGGGAACCATCCTGCGTATCGTGGATTCTAAGGAGCCAGCCGACCACTCCCAGCCACAGGCCCCCAAACAAAATCAACGGCGCTGTTCCCTGGAAAACAAAACACGCCTGCCAACTTTTTGATGGAGTTTGCAGGAGCCACTTGGTACTATCAAACCAGCCCAACTTGGCACTGGTGCCACCATGGGTCTGGTAAACATCCTGCGTATCGTGGATTCTTAGGAGCCAGCCGGCCACTCCTAGCCACAGGCCCCCAAACAAAAACCTAGGCCTATTTCTCTGGCAAACAAAAGTAAGCTGCCCCGCTTCTGGATGGCAGATTGCAGGAGACACTTGGGACTATCAAAGCAGCCCAACTTGGCACTGGTGCCACCTTGGATCTGGGAACCATGCTGTGTATCGTGGATTTTCAGGGGCCAGCCGGCCACTCTCAGCCATATGCCCCCAAATAGAAACCTCGGCCCGTTTCTCTGGCAAACAAAACTCAACTGCCCCTCTTCTGGATGGCAAATTGCAGGACCCACTTGGTAGTATCAAATTAGCCCAACTTGGCACTGGTGCCATCATGGGTCTGGTAAACATCCTGCCTATCTTAGCTTTTCAGGAGCCGGCCGGTCACTCCGTGCCATAGGCCCCCAGAGAAATACCTCGGCCCGTTTCCCTGGCAAACAAAAGTAAGCTGCCCCTCTTCTGGATGGCAGATTGCAGGAACCACTTGCTACTATCAAACCAGCCCAACTTGGCACTGGTGCCACCTTGGCTCTGGGAACCATGCTGCGTAACGTAGATTCTAAGAGGACAGGCGGACACTCCCAGCCACAGGCCTCTAAACAAAAACAACGGCGCGTTACCCTGGAAAACAAAACTCGCCTGCCAACTTTTTGATGGCAGATTGCAGGAGCCACTTGGTACTATCAAACCAGCCCAACTTGGCACTGGTGCCACCATGGGTCTGGTCACCATCCTGCCTATCGTAGCTTTTCAGGAGCCAGCTGGTCACTCCCAGCCTTAGGCCCCCAGACAAATACCTCGGCCCGTTTCCCTGGCAAACAAAAGTAAGCTGCCCCGCTTCTGGATGGCAGATTGCAGGAGCCACATGGTACTATCAAACCAGGCCAACATGGCACTGGTGCCACCTTGGCTCTGGGAACCATCCTGCCTATCGTGGATTTTCAGGCGCCAGCCGGCCACTCTCAGCCATATGCCCCCAAACACAAACCACGGCCCTTTTCTCTGGTAAACAAAACTCAACTGCCCCTCTTCTGGATGGCAAATTGCAGGACGCACTTGGTACTACGAAAACAGCCCGACTTGGCAGTGATGCCACCTTGGGTCAGGGAACCATCCTGCGTATCGATGTTTTTAAGGAGTCAGCCGGCAACGTCCAGCCATATACCCCCAAAAAAAACCCACGGAACTTTTCTCCAGCAAGCAAAAATCCGCTGCCCCGCGTCTGGATGGCAGATTGCAGGAGCTATTTAGTATTATCAAACCAGCCCGACTTGGCACTGGTGCCACCATGGGTCTGGTCACCATCCTGCCTATCGTAGCTTTTCAGGAGCCAGCCCGTCACTCTCAGCCATAGGCCCCAAACACAAACCACGGCCCTTTTCTCTGGAAAACAAAACTCAACTGCCCCTCTTCTGGATGGCAGATTGCAGGAGCCACTGGGTACTATGAAACCAGCCCTACTTGGCACTGGTGCCACCTTGGGTCTGGGAACCATGCTGCGTATCATGGATTTTCAGGAGCCAGCCGGCCCCTCCCAGCCACAGGCCCCGAAACACAAACAACAGCCTTTTTCTCTGGCAAACAAAATTCAGCTGCCCCGCTTCTGGATGGCAGATTGCAGGAGCCACTTGGTGCTATCAAACCAGCCCGACTTGGCACTGGTGCCACCTCTGGTCTGGGAACCATCCTGCGTATCGTGTGTTCTAAGGAGCCAGCCGGCCACTCCCAGCCACAGTCCCCCAAACACAAACAACGGCGCTTTTCCCTGGAAAACAAAACTGGCCTGCCAACTTTTTGATGGCAGATTGCAGGAGCCACTTGGTACTATCAAACCAGCCCAACTTGGCACTGGTGCCACCATGGGTCTGGTCACCATCCTGCCTATCGTAGCTTTTCAGGAGCCAGCCGGTCACACCCAGCCATAGGTCCCCAGACAAATACTTCGGCCCGTTTCCCTGGCAAACAAAAGTAAGCTGCCCGGCTTCTGGATGGCAGATTGCAGGAGCCACTTGGTACTATCAAACCAGCCCAACTTGACACTGGTGCCACCTTGGCTCTGGGAACCATGCTGCGTAACCCGGATTCTAAGACGACAGGCAGCCACTGCCAGCCACAGGCCTCCAAACAAAATCAACGGCGCTTTTCCCTGGAAAACAAAACTCGCCTGACAACTTTTAGATGGCAGATTGCAGGAGCCAGTTGGTACCATCAAACCAGCCCAACTTGGCACTGGTGCCACCTTGGGTCTGGTCACCATCCTGCCTATTGTTGCTTTTCAGGAGCCAGCCGGTCACTCCTAGCCCTAGGCCCCCAGTCATAAACCTCGGCCCGTTTCCCAGGCACACAAATGTAAGCTACCCCGCTTCAGGATGGCAGATTGCAGGAGCCACTTTTCACCATCAAACCAGCCAGACGTGGCACTGGTGCCACCTTGGGTCTGGGAACCATCCTGCGTATCGTGTGTTCTAAGGAGCCAGCCGGCCACTCCCACCCACAGTCCCCCAAACACAAACAACGGCGCTTTTCCCTGGAAAACAAAACTCGCCTGACAACTTTTTGATGGCAGATTGCAGGAGCCACTTGGTACTATCAAACCAGCCCAACTTGGCACTGGTGCCACCATGGGTCTGGTCACCATCCTGCCTATCGTAGCTTTTCAGGAGCCAGGCGGTCACTCCCAGCCATAGGCCCCCAGACACAAACCTCGGCCCGTTTCCCTGGCAAACAAAAGTAAGCTGCCCCGCTTCTGCATGGCAGATTGCAGGTGCTATTTAGTACTATCAAACCAGCCCGACTTGGCACTGGTGCCACCTCTGGTCTGGGAACCATCCTGCCTATCGTGGATTTTCAGGGGCCAGACGGCCACTATCAGCCATATGCCCCCAAAAACAAACCACGGCCCTTTTCTCTGGTAAACAAAACTCAACTGCCCCTCTTCTGGATGGCAAATTTTAGGACGCACTTTGTACTACGAAAACCGCCCGACTTGGCACTGGTGCCACCTTGGTTCAGGGAACCATCCCGCCTATCGTAGCTTTTTAAGGAGCCAGCAGGCCACGCCCAGCCATATAGACCCAAAAACAAACCACGGACCATTTCTCTTGGAAACAAAAATCCGCTGCCCCGCGTCAGGATGGCAGATTGCAGGAGCCACTTTGCACCATCAAACCACCCCGACTTGGCACTGGTGCCATCTTGGATCTGGGAACCATCCTGCCTATCGTAGCTTTTCAGGAGCCAGGCGGTTACTCCCAACCATAGGCCCCCAGACAGAAAGCCTGCCCGTTTCCCTGGCAAACAAAAGTAAGCTACCCCGCTTCTGGATGGCAGATTGCAGGAGCCACTTGGTACTATCAAACCAGCCCAACTTGACACTGGTGCCACTTTGGGTCTGGGAACCATGCTGCGTAACGTAGATTCTAAGGCGCCAGGCGGCCACTCCCAGCCATAGGCCCCCAAATACAAACAACGGCGCTTTTCCCTGGAAAACAAAACTCGCCTGCCAACTTTTTGATGGCAGATTGCAGGAGCCACTTGGTACTATCAAATCATCCCAACTTGGCACTGGTGCCACTATGGGTCTGGGAACCATCCTGCCTATTGTAGCATTTCAGGAGCCAGCCGGTCACTCCCAGCCATAGGCCCCCAGACACAAACCTCGGACCGTTTCCCTGGCAAACAAAATTAAGCTACCCCGATTCTGGATGGCAGATTGCAGGAGCCACTTGGTAGTGTCAAAACAGCCCGACTTAACACTGGTGCCACCTTGGGTCTGGGAACCATCCTGCGTATCGTGGATTCTAAGCAGCCACCCGGCCACTCCCAGCCACAGGCCCCCAAACAGAAAGAACGGCGCTTTTCCCTGGAAAACAAAACTCGCCTGCCAACATTTTGATGGCAGATTGCAGGAGCCACTTGGTACTATCAAACCAGCCCGACTTGGCACTGGTGCCACCATGGGTCTGGTCACCATCCTGCCTATCGTAGCTTTTCAGGAGCCAGCCGGTCACTCCCAGCCATAAACGCCCAGACACAAACCTCGGCCCGTTTCCATGGAAAACAAAAGTAAGCTGCCCCGCTTCTGGATGGCAGATTGCAGGACGCACTTGGTAGTATCAAACCAGCCCAACTTGGCACTGGTGCCATCATGGGTCTGGTAAGCATCCTGCCTATCTTAGCTTTTCAGGAGCCGGCCGGTCACTCCCTGCCATAGGCCCCCAGAGAAAAACCTCGGCCTGTTTCCCTGGCAAACAAAAGTAAGCTGCCCCTCTTCTGGATGGCAGATTGCAGGAACCACGTGCTACTATCAAACCAGCCCAACTTGGCACTGGTGCCACCTTGGCTCTGGGAACCATGCTGCGTAACGTAGATTCTAAGAGGACAGGCGGACACTCCCAGCCACAGGCCTCTAAACAAAAACAACGGCGCGTTACCCTGGAAAACAAAACTCGCCTGCCAACTTTTTGATGGCAGATTGCAGGAGCCACTTGGTACTATCAAACCAGCCCAACTTGGCACTGGTGCCACCATGGGTCTGGTCACCATCCTGCCTATCGTAGCTTTTCAGGAGCCAGCCGGTCACTCCCAGCCATAGGCCCCCAGACAAATACCTCGGCCCGTTTCCCTGGCAAACAAAAGTAAGCTGCCCCGCTTCTGGATGGCAGATTGCAGGAGCCACATGGTACTATCAAACCAGGCCAACATGGCACTGGTGCCACCTTGGCTCTGGGAACCATCCTGCCTATCGTGGATTTTCAGGCGCCAGCCGGCCACTCTCAGCCATATGCCCCCAAACACAAACCACGGCCCTTTTCTCTGGTAAACAAAACTCAACTGCCCCTCTTCTGGATGGCAAATTGCAGGACGCACTTGGTACTACGAAAACAGCCCGTCTTGGCAGTGATGCCACCTTGGGTCAGGGAACCATCCTGCGTATCGATGTTTTTAAGGAGTCAGCCGGCAACGTCCAGCCATATACCCCCAAAAAAAACCCACGGAACTTTTCTCCAGCAAGCAAAAATCCGCTGCCCCGCGTCTGGATGGCAGATTGCAGGAGCTATTTAGTATTATCAAACCAGCCCGACTTGGCACTGGTGCCACCATGGGTCTGGTCACCATCCTGCCTATCGTAGCTTTTCAGGAGCCAGCCGGTCACTCTCAGCCATAGGCCCCAAACACAAACCACGGCCCTTTTCTCTGGAAAACAAAACTCAACTGCCCCTCTTCTGGATGGCAGATTGCAGGAGCCACTGGGTACTATGAAACCAGCCCTACTTGGCACTGGTGCCACCTTGGGTCTGGGAACCATGCTGCGTATCATGGATTTTCAGGAGCCAGCCGTCCACTGCCAGCCACAGGCCCCGAAACACAAACAACAGCCTTTTTCTCTGGCAAACAAAATTCAGCTGCCCCGCTTCTGGATGGCAGATTGCAGGAACCACTTGGTACTAACAAACCAGACCGACTTGGCACTGGTGCCACCTTGGGTCTGGGAACCATCCTGCGTATCGTGGATTCTAAGGAGCCAGCTGGCCACTCCCAGCCACAGGCCCAAAAACAGACACAACGGCGCTTTTCCCTGGAAAACAAAACTCGCCTGCCAACTTTTTGATGGCAGATTGCAGGAACCACTTGGTACTATCAAACCAGCCCGACTTGGCACTGGTGCTACCTTGGGTCTGGGAACCATGCTGCGTATCGTGGATTCTAAGGAGCCAGCCGGCCACTCCAGCCACAGGCCCGCAGACACAAACAACGGCGCTTTCCCTGGAAAACAAAACTCGCCTGCCGACTTTTTGATGGCAAATTGCAGGAGCCACTTGGTACTATGAAATCAGCCGAACATGGCACTGGTGCCACCATGGGTCTGGTCACCATCCTGCCTATCGTAGCTTTTCAGGAGCCAGCCGGTCACTCCCAGCCATAGGCCGCCAGACACAAACATCGGCCGGTTTCCCTGGCACACAAAAGTAAGCTACCGCACTTCTGGATGGCAGATTGCAGGAGCCACTTTGCACCATCAAACCAGCCCGACTTGGCACTGGTGCCACCTTGGGTCTGGGAACCATCCTGCGTATCGTGGATTCTAAGCAGCCACCCGGCCACTTCGTGCCACAGGCGCCCAAAAACAAACAACGGCGCTTTTCCCTGGAAAACAAAACTCGCCTGCCAACATTTTGATGGCAGATTGCAGGAGCCACTTGGTACTATCAAACCAGCCCAACTTGGCACTGGTGCCACCATGGGTCTGGTCACCATCCTGCCTATCGTAGCTTTTCAGGAGCCAGCCGGTCACTCCCAGCCATAAACGCCCAGACACAAACCTCGGCCCGTTTCCCTGGCAAACAAAAGTAAGCTGCCCCACTTCTGGATGGCAGATTGCAGGAGCCACTTGGTGGTATCAAATTAGCCCAACTTGGCACTGGTGCCATCATGGGTCTGGTAAACATCCTGCCTATCTTAGCTTTTCAGGAGCCGGCCGGTCACTCCGTGCCATAGGCCCCCAGAGAAATACCTCGGCCCGTTTCCCTGGCAAACAAAAGTAAGCTGCCCCTCTTCTGGATGGCAGATTGCAGGAACCACTTGCTACTATCAAACCAGCCCAACTTGGCACTGGTGCCACCTTGGCTCTGGGAACCATGCTGCGTAACGTAGATTCTAAGAGGACAGGCGGACACTCCCAGCCACAGGCCTCTAAACAAAAACAACGGCGCGTTACCCTGGATAACAAAACTCGCCTGCCAACATTTTGATGGCAGATTGCAGGAGCCACTTGGTACTATCAAACCAGCCCAACTTGGCACTGGTGCCACCATGGGTCTGGTCACCATCCTGCCTATCGTAGCTTTTCAGGAGCCAGCTGGTCACTCCCAGCCATAGGCCCCCAGACAAATACCTCGGCCCGTTTCCCTGGCAAACAAAAGTAAGCTGCCCCGCTTCTGGATGGCAGATTGCAGGAGCCACATGGTACTATCAAACCAGGCCAACATGGCACTGGTGCCACCTTGGCTCTGGGAACCATCCTGCCTATCGTGGATTTTCAGGCGCCAGCCGGCCACTCTCAGCCATATGCCCCCAAACACAAACCACGGCCCTTTTCTCTGGTAAACAAAACTCAACTGCCCCTCTTCTGGATGGCAAATTGCAGGACGCACTTGGTACTACGAAAACAGCCCGACTTGGCAGTGATGCCACCTTGGGTCAGGGAACCATCCTGCGTATCGATGTTTTTAAGGAGTCAGCCGGCAACGTCCAGCCATATACCCCCAAAAAAAACCCACGGAACTTTTCTCCAGCAAGCAAAAATCCACTGCCCCGCGTCTGGATGGCAGATTGCAGGAGCTATTTAGTATTATCAAACCAGCCCGACTTGGCACTGGTGCCACCATGGGTCTGGTCACCATCCTGCCTATCGTAGCTTTTCAGGAGCCAGCCCGTCACTCTCAGCCATAGGCCCCAAACACAAACCACGGCCCTTTCCTCTGGAAAACAAAACTCAACTGCCCCTCTTCTGGATGGCAGATTGCAGGAGCCACATGGTACTATCAAACCAGGCCAACATGGCACTGGTGCCACCTTGGCTCTGGGAACCATGCTGCCTATCGTGGATTTTCAGGCGCCAGCCGGCCACTCTCAGCCATATGCCCCCAAACACAAACCACGGCCCTTTTCTCTGGTAAACAAAACTCAACTGCCCCTCTTCTGGATGGCAAATTGCAGGACGCACTTGGTACTACGAAAACAGCCCGACTTGGCAGTGATGCCACCTTGGGTCAGGGAACCATCCTGCGTATCGATGTTTTTAAGGAGTCAGCCGGCAACGTCCAGCCATATACCCCCAAAAAAAACCCACGGAACTTTTCTCCAGCAAGCAAAAATCCGCTGCCACGCGTCTGGATGGCAGATTGCAGGAGCTATTTAGTATTATCAAACCAGCCCGACTTGGCACTGGTGCCACCATGGGTCTGGTCACCATCCTGCCTATCGTAGCTTTTCAGGAGCCAGCCCGTCACTCTCAGCCATAGGCCCCAAACACAAACCACGGCCCTTTTCTCTGGAAAACAAAACTCAACTGCCCCTCTTCTGGATGGCAGATTGCCGGAGCCACTGGGTACTATGAAACCAGCCCTACTTGGCACTGGTGCCACCTTGGGTCTGGGAACCATGCTGCGTATCATGGATTTTCAGGAGCCAGCCGGCCCCTCCCAGCCACAGGCCCCGAAACAAAAACAACAGCCTTTTTCTCTGGCAAACAAAATTCAGCTGCCTCGCTTCTGGATGGCAGATTGCAGGAGCCACTTGGTGCTATCAAACCAGCCCGACTTGGCACTGGTGCCACCTCTGGTCTGGGAACCATCCTGCGTATCGTGTGTTCTAAGGAGCCAGCCGGCCACTCCCAGCCACAGTCCCCCAAACACAAACAACGGCGCTTTTCCCTGGAAAACAAAACTGGCCTGCCAACTTTTTGATGGCAGATTGCAGGAGCCACTTGGTACTATCAAACCAGCCCAACTTGGCACTGGTGCCACCATGGGTCTGGTCACCATCCTGCCTATCGTAGCTTTTCAGGAGCCAGCCGGTCACACCCAGCCATAGGTCCCCAGACAAATACTTCGGCCCGTTTCCCTGGCAAACAAAAGTAAGCTGCCCCGCTTCTGGATGGCAGATTGCAGGAGCCACTTGGTACTATCAAACCAGCCCAACTTGACACTGGTGCCACCTTGGCTCTGGGAACCATGCTGCGTAACCCGGATTCTAAGACGACAGGCAGCCACTGCCAGCCACAGGCCTCCAAACAAAATCAACGGCGCTTTTCCCTGGAAAACAAAACTCGCCTGACAACTTTTAGATGGCAGATTGCAGGAGCCAGTTGGTACCATCAAACCAGCCCAACTTGGCACTGGTGCCACCTTGGGTCTGGGAACCATCCTGCCTATTGTTGCTTTTCAGGAGCCAGCCGGTCACTCCTAGCCCTAGGCCCCCAGTCATAAACCTCGGCCCGTTTCCCTGGCACACAAATGTAAGCTACCCCGCTTCAGGATGGCAGATTGCAGGAGCCACTTTTCACCATCAAACCAGCCCGACGTGGCACTGGTGCCACCTTGGGTCTGGGAACCATCCTGCGTATCGTGTGTTCTAAGGAGCCAGCCGGCCACTCCCACCCACAGTCCCCCAAACACAAACAACGGCGCTTTTCCCTGGAAAACAAAACTCGCCTGACAACTTTTTGATGGCAGATTGCAGGAGCCACTTGGTACTATCAAACCAGCCCAACTTGGCACTGGTGCCACCATGGGTCTGGTCACCATCCTGCCTATCGTAGCTTTTCAGGAGCCAGGCGGTCACTCCCAGCCATAGGCCCCCAGACACAAACCTCGGCCCGTTTCCCTGGCAAACAAAAGTAAGCTGCCCCGCTTCTGCATGGCAGATTGCAGGTGCTATTTAGTACTATCAAACCAGCCCGACTTGGCACTGGTGCCACCTCTGGTCTGGGAACCATCCTGCCTATCGTGGATTTTCAGGGGCCAGACGGCCACTATCAGCCATATGCCCCCAAAAACAAACCACGGCCCTTTTCTCTGGTAAACAAAACTCAACTGCCCCTCTTCTGGATGGCAAATTTTAGGACGCACTTTGTACTACGAAAACCGCCCGACTTGGCACTGGTGCCACCTTGGTTCAGGGAACCATCCCGCCTATCGTAGCTTTTTAAGGAGCCAGCAGGCCACGCCCAGCCATATAGACCCAAAAACAAACCACGGACCATTTCTCTTGGAAACAAAAATCCGCTGCCCCGCGTCAGGATGGCAGATTGCAGGAGCCACTTTGCACCATCAAACCACCCCGACTTGGCACTGGTGCCATCTTGGATCTGGGAACCATCCTGCCTATCGTAGCTTTTCAGGAGCCAGGCGGTTACTCCCAACCATAGGCCCCCAGACAGAAAGCCTGCCCGTTTCCCTGGCAAACAAAAGTAAGCTACCCGGCTTCTGGATGGCAGATTGCAGGAGCCACTTGGTACTATCAAACCAGCCCAACTTGACACTGGTGCCACTTTGGGTCTGGGAACCATGCTGCGTAACGTAGATTCTAAGGCGCCAGGCGGCCACTCCCAGCCACAGGCCCCCAAATACAAACAACGGCGCTTTTTCCTGGAAAACAAAACTCGCCTGCCAGCTTTTTGATGGCAGATTGCAGGAGCCACTTGGTACTATCAAATCATCCCAACTTGGCACTGGTGCCACTATGGGTCTGGGAACCATCCTGCCTATTGTAGCATTTCAGGAGCCAGCCGGTCACTCCCAGCCATAGGCCCCCAGACACAAACCTCGGACCGTTTCCCTGGCAAACAAAATTAAGCTACCCCGATTCTGGATGGCAGATTGCAGGAGCCACTTGGTAGTGTCAAAACAGCCCGACTTAACACTGGTGCCACCTTGGGTCTGGGAACCATCCTGCGTATCGTGGATTCTAAGCAGCCACCCGGCCACTCCCAGCCACAGGCCCCCAAACAGAAAGAACGGCGCTTTTCCCTGGAAAACAAAACTCGCCTGCCAACATTTTGATGGCAGATTGCAGGAGCCACTTGGTACTATCAAACCAGCCCGACTTGGCACTGGTGCCACCATGGGTCTGGTCACCATCCTGCCTATCGTAGCTTTTCAGGAGCCAGCCGGTCACTCCCAGCCATAAACGCCCAGACACAAACCTCGGCCCGTTTCCATGGAAAACAAAAGTAAGCTGCCCCGCTTCTGGATGGCAGATTGCAGGACGCACTTGGTAGTATCAAACCAGCCCAACTTGGCACTGGTGCCATCATGGGTCTGGTAAGCATCCTGCCTATCTTAGCTTTTCAGGAGCCGGCCGGTCACTCCCTGCCATAGGCCCCCAGAGAAAAACCTCGGCCTGTTTCCCTGGCAAACAAAAGTAAGCTGCCCCTCTTCTGGATGGCAGATTGCAGGAACCACGTGCTACTATCAAACCAGCCCAACTTGGCACTGGTGCCACCTTGGCTCTGGGAACCATGCTGCGTAACGTAGATTCTAAGAGGACAGGCGGACACTCCCAGCCACAGGCCTCTAAACAAAAACAACGGCGCGTTACCCTGGAAAACAAAACTCGCCTGCCAACTTTTTGATGGCAGATTGCAGGAGCCACTTGGTACTATCAAACCAGCCCAACTTGGCACTGGTGCCACCATGGGTCTGGTCACCATCCTGCCTATCGTAGCTTTTCAGGAGCCAGCCGGTCACTCCCAGTCATAGGCCCCCAGACAAATACCTCGGCCCGTTTCCCTGGCAAACAAAAGTAAGCTGCCCCGCTTCTGGATGGCAGATTGCAGGAGCCACATGGTACTATCAAACCAGGCCAACATGGCACTGGTGCCACCTTGGCTCTGGGAACCATCCTGCCTATCGTGGATTTTCAGGCGCCAGCCGGCCACTCTCAGCCATATGCCCCCAAACACAAACCACGGCCCTTTTCTCTGGTAAACAAAACTCAACTGCCCCTCTTCTGGATGGCAAATTGCAGGACGCACTTGGTACTACGAAAACAGCCCGTCTTGGCAGTGATGCCACCTTGGGTCAGGGAACCATCCTGCGTATCGATGTTTTTAAGGAGTCAGCCGGCAACGTCCAGCCATATACCCCCAAAAAAAACCCACGGAACTTTTCTCCAGCAAGCAAAAATCCGCTGCCCCGCGTCTGGATGGCAGATTGCAGGAGCTATTTAGTATTATCAAACCAGCCCGACTTGGCACTGGTGCCACCATGGGTCTGGTCACCATCCTGCCTATCGTAGCTTTTCAGGAGCCAGCCGGTCACTCTCAGCCATAGGCCCCAAACACAAACCACGGCCCTTTTCTCTGGAAAACAAAACTCAACTGCCCCTCTTCTGGATGGCAGATTGCAGGAGCCACTGGGTACTATGAAACCAGCCCTACTTGGCACTGGTGCCACCTTGGGTCTGGGAACCATGCTGCGTATCATGGATTTTCAGGAGCCAGCCGTCCACTGCCAGCCACAGGCCCCGAAACACAAACAACAGCCTTTTTCTCTGGCAAACAAAATTCAGCTGCCCCGCTTCTGGATGGCAGATTGCAGGAACCACTTGGTACTAGCAAACCAGACCGACTTGGCACTGGTGCCACCTTGGGTCTGGGAACCATCCTGTGTATCGTGGATTCTAAGGACCCAGCTGGCCACTCCCAGCCACAGGCCCAAAAACAGACACAACGGCGCTTTTCCCTGGAAAACAAAACTCGCCTGCCAACTTTTTGATGGCAGATTGCAGGAACCACTTGGTACTATCAAACCAGCCCGACTTGGCACTGGTGCTACCTTGGGTCTGGGAACCATGCTGCGTATCGTGGATTCTAAGGAGCCAGCCGGCCACTCCAGCCACAGGCCCGCAGACACAAACAACGGCGCTTTTCCCTGGAAAACAAAACTCGCCTGCCGACTTTTTGATGGCAAATTGCAGGAGCCACTTGGTACTATGAAATCAGCCGAACATGGCACTGGTGCCACCATGGGTCTGGTCACCATCCTGCCTATCGTAGCTTTTCAGGAGCCAGCCGGTCACTCCCAGCCATAGGCCGCCAGACACAAACATCGGCCGGTTTCCCTGGCACACAAAAGTAAGCTACCGCACTTCTGGATGGCAGATTGCAGGAGCCACTTTGCACCATCAAACGAGCCCGACTTGGCACTGGTGCCACCTTGGGTCTGGGAACCATCCTGCGTATCGTGGATTCTAAGCAGCCACCCGGCCACTCCGTGCCATAGGCGCCCAAAAACAAACAACGGCGCTTTTCCCTGGAAAACAAAACTCGCCTGCCAACTTTTTGATGGCAGATTGCAGGAGCCACTTGGTACTATCAAACCAGCCCAACTTGGCACTGGTGCCACCATGGGTCTGGTCACCATCCTGCCTATCGTAGCTTTTCAGGAGCCAGCCGGTCACTCCCAGCCATAAACCCCCAGAGAAAAACCTCGGCCCGTTTCCCTGGCAAACAAAAGTAAGCTGCCCCGCTTCTGGATGGCAGATTGCAGGAGCCACTTGGTAGTATCAAATTAGCCCAACTTGGCACTGGTGCCATCATGGGTCTGGTAAACATCCTGCCTATCTTAGCTTTTCAGGAGCCGGCCGGTCACTCCGTGCCATAGGCCCCCAGAGAAATACCTCGGCCGGTTTCCCTGGCAAACAAAAGTAAGCTGCCCCTCTTCTGGATGGCAGATTGCAGGAACCACTTGCTACTATCAAACCAGCCCAACTTGGCACTGGTGCCACCTTGGCTCTGGGAACCATCCTGCGTAACGTAGATTCTAAGAGGACAGGCGGACACTCCCAGCCACAGGCCTCTAAACAAAAACAACGGCGCGTTACCCTGGAAAACAAAACTCGCCTGCCAACTTTTTGATGGCAGATTGCAGGAGCCACTTGGTACTATCAAACCAGCCCAACTTGGCACTGGTGCCACCATGGGTCTGGTCACCATCCTGCCTATCGTAGCTTTTCAGGAGCCAGCTGGTCACTCCCAGCCTTAGGCCCCCAGACAAATACCTCGGCCCGTTTCCCTGGCAAACAAAAGTAAGCTGCCCCGCTTCTGGATGGCAGATTGCAGGAGCCACATGGTACTATCAAACCAGGCCAACATGGCACTGGTGCCACCTTGGCTCTGGGAACCATCCTGCCTATTGTGGATTTTCAGGCGCCAGCCGGCCACTCTCAGCCATATGCCCCCAAACACAAACCACGGCCCTTTTCTCTGGTAAACAAAACTCAACTGCCCCTCTTCTGGATGGCAAATTGCAGGACGCACTTGGTACTACGAAAACAGCCCGACTTGGCAGTGATGCCACCTTGGGTCAGGGAACCATCCTGCGTATCGATGTTTTTAAGGAGTCAGCCGGCAACGTCCAGCCATATACCCCCAAAAAAAACCCACGGAACTTTTCTCCAGCAAGCAAAAATCCGCTGCCCCGCGTCTGGATGGCAGATTGCAGGAGCTATTTAGTATTATCAAACCAGCCCGACTTGGCACTGGTGCCACCATGGGTCTGGTCACCATCCTGCCTATCGTAGCTTTTCAGGAGCCAGCCCGTCACTCTCAGCCATAGGCCCCAAACACAAACCACGGCCCTTTTCTCTGGAAAACAAAACTCAACTGCCCCTCTTCTGGATGGCAGATTGCAGGAGCCACTGGGTACTATGAAACCAGCCCTACTTGGCACTGGTGCCACCTTGGGTCTGGGAACCATGCTGCGTATCATGGATTTTCAGGAGCCAGCCGGCCCCTCCCAGCCACAGGCCCCGAAACAAAAACAACAGCCTTTTTCTCTGGCAAACAAAATTCAGCTGCCCCGCTTCTGGATGGCAGATTGCAGGAGCCACTTGGTGCTATCAAACCAGCCCGACTTGGCACTGGTGCCACCTCTGGTCTGGGAACCATCCTGCGTATCGTGTGTTCTAAGGAGCCAGCCGGCCACTCCCACCCACAGTCCCCCAAACACAAACAACGGCGCTTTTCCCTGGAAAACAAAACTCGCCTGACAACTTTTTGATGGCAGATTGCAGGAACCACTTGGTACTATCAAACCAGCCCAACTTGGCACTGGTGCCACCATGGGTCTGGTCACCATCCTGCCTATCGTAGCTTTTCAGGAGCCAGCCGGTCACACCCAGCCATAGGTCCCCAGACAAATACTTCGGCCCGTTTCCCTGGCAAACAAAAGTAAGCTGCCCCGCTTCTGGATGGCAGATTGCAGGAGCCACTTGGTACTATCAAACCAGCCCAACTTGACACTGGTGCCACCTTGGCTCTGGGAACCATGCTGCGTAACCCGGATTCTAAGACGACAGGCAGCCACTGCCAGCCACAGGCCTCCAAACAAAATCAACGGCGCTTTTCCCTGGAAAACAAAACTCGCCTGACAACTTTTAGATGGCAGATTGCAGGGGCCAGTTGGTACCATCAAACCAGCCCAACTTGGCACTGGTGCCACCTTGGGTCTGGGAACCATCCTGCCTATTGTTGCTTTTCAGGAGCCAGCCGGTCACTCCTAGCCCTAGGCCCCCAGTCATAAACCTCGGCCCGTTTCCCTGGCACACAAATGTAAGCTACCCCGCTTCAGGATGGCAGATTGCAGGAGCCACTTTTCACCATCAAACCAGCCCGACGTGGCACTGGTGCAACCTTGGGTCTGGGAACCATCCTGCGTATCGTGTGTTCTAAGGAGCCAGCCGGCCACTCCCACCCACAGTCCCCCAAACACAAACAACGGCGCTTTTCCCTGGAAAACAAAACTCGCCTGACAACTTTTTGATGGCAGATTGCAGGAGCCACTTGGTACTATCAAACCAGCCCAACTTGGCACTGGTGCCACCATGGGTCTGGTCACCATCCTGCCTATCGTAGCTTTTCAGGAGCCAGGCGGTCACTCCCAGCCATAGGCCCCCAGACACAAACCTCGGCCCGTTTCCCTGGCAAACAAAAGTAAGCTGCCCCGCTTCTGCATGGCAGATTGCAGGTGCTATTTAGTACTATCAAACCAGCCAGACTTGGCACTGGTGCCACCTCTGGTCTGGGAACCATCCTGCCTATCGTGGATTTTCAGGGGCCAGACGGCCACTATCAGCCATATGCCCCCAAAAACAAACCACGGCCCTTTTCTCTGGTAAACAAAACTCAACTGCCCCTCTTCTGGATGGCAAATTTTAGGACGCACTTGGTACTACGAAAACCGCCCGACTTGGCACTGGTGCCACCTTGGTTCAGGGAACCATCCCGCCTATCGTAGCTTTTTAAGGAGCCAGCAGGCCACGCCCAGCCATATAGACCCAAAAACAAACCACGGACCATTTCTCTTGGAAACAAAAATCCGCTGCCCCGCGTCAGGATGGCAGATTGCAGGAGCCACTTTGCACCATCAAACCACCCCGACTTGGCACTGGTGCCATCTTGGATCTGGGAACCATCCTGCCTATCGTAGCTTTTCAGGAGCCAGGCGGTGACTCCCAACCATAGGCCCCCAGACAGAAAGCCTGCCCGTTTCCCTGGCAAACAAAAGTAAGCTACCCCGCTTCTGGATGGCAGATTGCAGGAGCCACTTGGTACTATCAAACCAGCCCAACTTGACACTGGTGCCACTTTGGGTCTGGGAACCATGCTGCGTAACGTAGATTCTAAGGCGCCAGGCGGCCACTCCCAGCCACAGGCCCCCACATACAAACAACGGCGCTTTTCCCTGGAAAACAAAACTCGCCTGCCAGCTTTTTGATGGCAGATTGCAGGAGCCACTTGGTACTATCAAATCATCCCAACTTGGCACTGGTGCCACTATGGGTCTGGGAACCATCCTGCCTATTGTAGCATTTCAGGAGCCAGCCGGTCACTCCCAGCCATAGGCCCCCAGACACAAACCTCGGACCGTTTCCCTGGCAAACAAAATTAAGCTACCCCGATTCTGGATGGCAGATTGCAGGAGCCACTTGGTAGTGTCAAAACAGCCCGACTTAACACTGGTGCCACCTTGGGTCTGGGAACCATCCTGCGTATCGTGGATTCTAAGCAGCCACCCGGCCACTCCGTGCCACAGGCGCCCAAACACAAACAACGGCGCTTTTCCCTGGAAAACAAAACTCGCCTGCCAAGTTTTTGATGGCAGATTGCAGGAGCCACTTGGTACTATCAAACCAGCCCAACTTGGCACTGGTGCCACCATGGGTCTGGTCACCATCCTGCCTATCGTAGCTTTTCAGGAGCCAGCCGGTCACTCCCAGCCATAAACGCCCAGACACAAACCTCGGCCCGTTTCCATGGAAAACAAAAGTAAGCTGCCCCGCTTCTGGATGGCAGATTGCAGGACGCACTTGGTAGTATCAAACCAGCCCAACTTGGCACTGGTGCCATCATGGGTCTGGTAAGCATCCTGCCTATCTTAGCTTTTCAGGAGCCGGCCGGTCACTCCCTGCCATAGGCCCCCAGAGAAAAACCTCGGCCTGTTTCCCTGGCAAACAAAAGTAAGCTGCCCCTCTTCTGGATGGCAGATTGCAGGAACCACGTGCTACTATCAAACCAGCCCAACTTGGCACTGGTGCCACCTTGGCTCTGGGAACCATGCTGCGTAACGTAGATTCTAAGAGGACAGGCGGACACTCCCAGCCACAGGCCTCTAAACAAAAACAACGGCGCGTTACCCTGGAAAACAAAACTCGCCTGCCAACTTTTTGATGGCAGATTGCAGGAGCCACTTGGTACTATCAAACCAGCCCAACTTGGCACTGGTGCCACCATGGGTCTGGTCACCATCCTGCCTATCGTAGCTTTTCAGGAGCCAGCCGGTCACTCCCAGCCATAGGCCCCCAGACAAATACCTCGGCCCGTTTCCCTGGCAAACAAAAGTAAGCTGCCCCGCTTCTGGATGGCAGATTGCAGGAGCCACATGGTACTATCAAACCAGGCCAACATGGCACTGGTGCCACCTTGGCTCTGGGAACCATCCTGCCTATCGTGGATTTTCAGGCGCCAGCCGGCCACTCTCAGCCATATGCCCCCAAACACAAACCACGGCCCTTTTCTCTGGTAAACAAAACTCAACTGCCCCTCTTCTGGATGGCAAATTGCAGGACGCACTTGGTACTACGAAAACAGCCCGTCTTGGCAGTGATGCCACCTTGGGTCAGGGAACCATCCTGCGTATCGATGTTTTTAAGGAGTCAGCCGGCAACGTCCAGCCATATACCCCCAAAAAAAACCCACGGAACTTTTCTCCAGCAAGCAAAAATCCGCTGCCCCGCGTCTGGATGGCAGATTGCAGGAGCTATTTAGTATTATCAAACCAGCCCGACTTGGCACTGGTGCCACCATGGGTCTGGTCACCATCCTGCCTATCGTAGCTTTTCAGGAGCCAGCCGGTCACTCTCAGCCATAGGCCCCAAACACAAACCACGGCCCTTTTCTCTGGAAAACAAAACTCAACTGCCCCTCTTCTGGATGGCAGATTGCAGGAGCCACTGGGTACTATGAAACCAGCCCTACTTGGCACTGGTGCCACCTTGGGTCTGGGAACCATGCTGCGTATCATGGATTTTCAGGAGCCAGCCGGCCCCTCCCAGCCACAGGCCCCGAAACAAAAACAACAGCCTTTTTCTCTGGCAAACAAAATTCAGCTGCCCCGCTTCTGGATGGCAGATTGCAGGAGCCACTTGGTGCTATCAAACCAGCCCGACTTGGCACTGGTGCCACCTCTGGTCTGGGAACCATCCTGCGTATCGTGTGTTCTAAGGAGCCAGCCGGCCACTCCCAGCCACAGTCCCCCAAACACAAACAACGGCGCTTTTCCCTGGAAAACAAAACTGGCCTGCCAACTTTTTGATGGCAGATTGCAGGAGCCACTTGGTACTATCAAACCAGCCCAACTTGGCACTGGTGCCACCATGGGTCTGGTCACCATCCTGCCTATCGTAGCTTTTCAGGAGCCAGCCGGTCACACCCAGCCATAGGTCCCCAGACAAATACTTCGGCCCGTTTCCCTGGCAAACAAAAGTAAGCTGCCCCGCTTCTGGATGGCAGATTGCAGGAGCCACTTGGTACTATCAAACCAGCCCAACTTGACACTGGTGCCACCTTGGCTCTGGGAACCATGCTGCGTAACCCGGATTCTAAGACGACAGGCAGCCACTGCCAGCCACAGGCCTCCAAACAAAATCAACGGCGCTTTTCCCTGGAAAACAAAACTCGCCTGACAACTTTTAGATGGCAGATTGCAGGAGCAACTTGGTACCATCAAACCAGCCCAACTTGGCACTGGTGCCACCTTGGGTCTGGGAACCATCCTGCCTATTGTTGCTTTTCAGGAGCCAGCCGGTCACTCCTAGCCCTAGGCCCCCAGTCAAAAACCTCGGCCCGTTTCCCTGGCACACAAATGTAAGCTACCCCGCTTCAGGATGGCAGATTGCAGGAGCCACTTTTCACCATCAAACCAGCCCGACGTGGCACTGGTGCCACCTTGGGTCTGGGAACCATCCTGCGTATCGTGTGTTCTAAGGAGCCAGCCGGCCACTCCCACCCACAGTCCCCCAAACACAAACAACGGCGCTTTTCCCTGGAAAACAAAACTCGCCTGACAACTTTTTGATGGCAGATTGCAGGAGCCACTTGGTACTATCAAACCAGCCCAACTTGGCACTGGTGCCACCATGGGTCTGGTCACCATCCTGCCTATCGTAGCTTTTCAGGAGCCAGGCGGTCACTCCCAGCCATAGGCCCCCAGACACAAACCTCGGCCCGTTTCCCTGGCAAACAAAAGTAAGCTGCCCCGCTTCTGCATGGCAGATTGCAGGTGCTATTTAGTACTATCAAACCAGCCCGACTTGGCACTGGTGCCACCTCTGGTCTGGGAACCATCATGCCTATCGTGGATTTTCAGGGGCCAGACGGCCACTATCAGCCATATGCCCCCAAAAACAAACCACGGCCCTTTTCTCTGGTAAACAAAACTCAACTGCCCCTCTTCTGGATGGCAAATTGCAGGACGCACTTTGTACTACGAAAACCGCCCGACTTGGCACTGGTGCCACCTTGGTTCAGGGAACCATCCCGCCTATCGTAGCTTTTTAAGGAGCCAGCAGGCCACGCCCTGCCATATAGACCCAAAAACAAACCACGGACCATTTCTCTTGGAAACAAAAATCCGCTGCCCCGCGTCAGGATGGCACATTGCAGGAGCCACTTTGCACCATCAAACCACCCCGACTTGGCACTGGTGCCATCTTGGATCTGGGAACCATCCTGCCTATCGTAGCTTTTCAGGAGCCAGGCGGTTACTCCCAACCATAGGCCCCCAGACAGAAAGCCTGCCCGTTTCCCTGGCAAACAAAAGTAAGCTGCCCCGCTTCTGGATGGCAGATTGCAGGAGCCACTTGGTACTATCAAACCAGCCCAACTTGACACTGGTGCCACTTTGGGTCTGGGAACCATGCTGCGTAACGTAGATTCTAAGGCGCCAGGCGGCCACTCCCAGCCACAGGCCCCCAAATAAAAACAACGGCGCTTTTCCCTGGAAAACAAAACTCGCCTGCCAGCTTTTTGATGGCAGATTGCAGGAGCCACTTGGTACTATCAAATCATCCCAACTTGGCACTGGTGCCACCATGGGTCTGGGAACCATCCTGCCTATTGTAGCATTTCAGGAGCCAGCCGGTCACTCCCAGCCATAGGCCCCCAGACACAAACCTCGGACCGTTTCCCTGGCAAACAAAATTAAGCTACCCCGATTCTGGATGGCAGATTGCAGGAGCCACTTGGTAGTGTCAAAACAGCCCGACTTAACACTGGTGCCACCTTGGGTCTGGGAACCATCCTGCGTATCGTGGATTCTAAGCAGCCAACCGGCCACTCCGTGCCACAGGCGCCCAAACACAAACAACGGCGCTTTTCCCTGGAAAACAAAACTCGCCTGCCAACTTTTTGATGGCAGATTGCAGGAGCCACTTGGTACTATCAAACCAGCCCAACTTGGCACTGGTGCCACCATGGGTCTGGTCACCATCCTGCCTATCGTAGCTTTTCAGGAGCCAGCCGGTCACTCCCAGCCATAAACGCCCAGACACAAACCTCGGCCCGTTTCCATGGAAAACAAAAGTAAGCTGCCCCGCTTCTGGATGGCAGATTGCAGGACGCACTTGGTAGTATCAAACCAGCCCAACTTGGCACTGGTGCCATCATGGGTCTGGTAAGCATCCTGCCTATCTTAGCTTTTCAGGAGCCGGCCGGTCACTCCCTGCCATAGGCCCCCAGAGAAAAACCTCGGCCTGTTTCCCTGGCAAACAAAAGTAAGCTGCCCCTCTTCTGGATGGCAGATTGCAGGAACCACGTGCTACTATCAAACCAGCCCAACTTGGCACTGGTGCCACCTTGGCTCTGGGAACCATGCTGCGTAACGTAGATTCTAAGAGGACAGGCGGACACTCCCAGCCACAGGCCTCTAAACAAAAACAACGGCGCGTTACCCTGGAAAACAAAACTCGCCTGCCAACTTTTTGATGGCAGATTGCAGGAGCCACTTGGTACTATCAAACCAGCCCAACTTGGCACTGGTGCCACCATGGGTCTGGTCACCATCCTGCCTATCGTAGCTTTTCAGGAGCCAGCCGGTCACTCCCAGCCATAGGCCCCCAGACAAATACCTCGGCCCTTTTCCCTGGCAAACAAAAGTAAGCTGCCCCGCTTCTGGATGGCAGATTGCAGGAGCCACTTGGTACTATCAAACCAGGCCAACTTGGCACTGGTGCCACCATCGGTCGGGTCACCATCCTGCCTATCGTGGATTTTCAGGCGCCAGCCGGCCACTCTCAGCCATATGCCCCCAAACACAAACCACGGCCCTTTTCTCTGGTAAACAAAACTCAACTGCCCCTCTTCTGGATGGCAAATTGCAGGACGCACTTGGTACTACGAAAACAGCCCGTCTTGGCAGTGATGCCACCTTGGGTCAGGGAACCATCCTGCGTATCGATGTTTTTAAGGAGTCAGCCGGCAACGTCCAGCCATATACCCCCAAAAAAAACCCACGGAACTTTTCTCCAGCAAGCAAAAATCCGCTGCCCCGCGTCTGGATGGCAGATTGCAGGAGCTATTTAGTATTATCAAACCAGCCCGACTTGGCACTGGTGCCACCATGGGTCTGGTCACCATCCTGCCTATCGTAGCTTTTCAGGAGCCAGCCGGTCACTCTCAGCCATAGGCCCCAAACACAAACCACGGCCCTTTTCTCTGGAAAACAAAACTCAACTGCCCCTCTTCTGGATGGCAGATTGCAGGAGCCACTGGGTACTATGAAACCAGCCCTACTTGGCACTGGTGCCACCTTGGGTCTGGGAACCATGCTGCGTATCATGGATTTTCAGGAGCCAGCCGTCCACTGCCAGCCACAGGCCCCGAAACACAAACAACAGCCTTTTTCTCTGGCAAACAAAATTCAGCTGCCCCGCTTCTGGATGGCAGATTGCAGGAACCACTTGGTACTAACAAACCAGACCGACTTGGCACTGGTGCCACCTTGGGTCTGGGAACCATCCTGCGTATCGTGGATTCTAAGGAGCCAGCTGGCCACTCCCAGCCACAGGCCCAAAAAGACACACAACGGCGCTTTTCCCTGGAAAACAAAAGTAAGTTAACCCGCTTCTGGATGGCAGATTGCAGGAACCACTTGCTACTATCAAACCAGCCCAACTTGGCACTGGTGCCACCTCAGGTTTGGGAACCATCCTGCGTATTTTGGATTCTAAGGAGCCAGCCGGCCACTCCCAGCCACAGGCCCCCAAACACAATCTACGGCGCTTTTCCCTGGAAAACAAAACTCGCCTGCCAACATTTTGATGGCAGCTTGCAGGAGCCACTTGGTACTATCAAACCAGCCCAACTTGGCACTGGTGCCACCATGGGTCTGGTCACCATCCTGCCTATCGTAGCTTTTCAGGAGACAGCCGGTCACTCCCAGCCATAGGCCCCCAGACAAAAACCTCGGCCCTTTTCCCTGGCAAACAAAAGTAAGTTAACCCGCTTCTGGATGGCAGATTGCAGGAGCCACTTTTCACCATCAAACCAGCCCGACTTGGCACTGGTGTCACCTCTGGTCTGGGAACCATCCTGCCTGTCGTGGATTCTAATTAGCCAGCCGGCCACTCCCAGCCACAGGCCCCCAAACACAAACAACGGCGCTTTTCCCTGGGAAACAAAACTCGCCTGCCAAGTTTTGGATGGCAGATTGCAGGAGCCACTTGGTACTATCAAACCAGCCCAACTTGGCACTGGTGCCACCATGGGTCTGGTCACCATCCTGCCTATCGTAGCTTTTCAGGAGCCAGCCGGTCACTCCCAGCCATAGGCCCCCAGACACAAACCTCGGCCCGTTTCCCTGGCAAACAAAAGTAAGCTGCCCCGCTTCTGGATGGCAGATTGCAGGACGCACTTGGTACTATCAAACCAGCCCAACTTGGCACTGGTGCCACCTTGGGTCTGGGAACCATCCTGCGTATCGTGGATTCTAAGGAGCCAGCCGGCCACTCCCAGCCACAGGCCCCCAAACAAAAACAACGGCGCTTTTCCCTGGAAAACAAAACTCGCCTGCCAACTTTTTGATGGCAGATTGCAGGAACCACTTGGTACTATCAAACCAGCCCAACTTGGCACTGGTGCCACCATGGGTCTGGGAACCATGCTGCGTATCGTGGATTCTAAGGAGCCAGCCGGCCACTCCAGCCACAGGCCCGCAGACACAAACACCGGCGCTTTTCCCTGGAAAACAAAACTCGCCTGCCGACTTTTTGATGGCAGATTGCAGGAGCCACTTGGTACTATGAAATCAGCCGAACATGGCACTGGTGCCACCATGGGTCTGGTCACCATCCTGCCTATCGTAGCTTTTCAGGAGCCAGCCGGTCTCTCCCAGCCATTGGCCCCCAGACACAAAGCTCGGCCCATTTCCCTGGCAAACAAAAGTAAGCTGCCCCGCTTCTGGATGGCAGATTGCAGGAACCACTTGCTACTATCAAACCAGCCCAACTTGGCACTGGTGCCACCTTGGGTCTGGGAACCATCCTGCGTATCGTGGATTCTAAGGAGCCAGCCGGCCACTCCCAGCCACAGGCCCCCAAACACAAACCACGGCCCTTTTCTCTGGTAAACAAAACTCAACTGCCCCTCTTCTGGATGGCAAATTGCAGGACGCACTTGGTACTACGAAAACAGCCCGACTTGGCAGTGATGCCACCTTGGGTCATGGAACCATCCTGCGTATCGATGTTTTTAAGGAGTCAGCCGGCAACGTCCAGCCATATACCCCCAAAAAACACCCACGGAACTTTTCTCCAGCAAGCAAAAATCCGCTGCCCCGCGTCTGGATGGCAGATTGCAGGAGCTATTTAGTATTATCAAACCAGCCCGACTTGGCACTGGTGCCACCATGGGTCTGGTCACCATCCTGCCTATCGTAGCTTTTCAGGAGCCAGGCGGTCACTCCCAGCCATAGGCCCCCAGACACAAAGCTCGGCCCGTTTCCCTGGCAAACAAAAGTAAGCTGCCCCGCTTCTGGATGGCAGATTGCAGGAACCACTTGCTACTATCAAACCAGCCCAACTTGGCACTGGTGCCACCTTGGGTCTGGGAACCATCCTGCGTATCGTGGATTCTAATTAGCCAGCCGGCCACTCCCAGCCACAGGCCCCCTAACACAAACAACGGCGCTTTTCCCTGGAAAACAAAACTCGCCTGCCAACTTTTTGATGGCAGATTGCCGGAGCCACTTGGTACTATCAAACCAGCCCAACTTGGCACTGGTGCCACCATGGGTCTGGTCACCATCCTGCCTATCGTAGCTTTTCAGGAGACAGCCGGTCACTCCCAGCCATAGGCCCCCAGACAAAAACCTCGGCCCTTTTCCCTGGCAAACAAAAGTAAGTTAACCCGCTTCTGGATGGCAGATTGCAGGAGCCACTTTTTACCATCAAACTAGCCCGACTTGGCACTGGTGTCACCTCTGGTCTGGGAACCATCCTGCCTGTCGTGGATTCTAAGGAGCCAGCCGGCCACTCCCAGCCACAGGCCCCCAAACAAAAACAACGGCGATTTTCCCTGGGAAACAAAACTCGCCTGCCAACGTTTTGATGGCAGATTGCAGGAGCCACTTGGTACTATCAAACCAGCCCAACTTGGGACTGGTGCCACCATGGGTCTGGTCACCATTCTGCCTATCGTAGCTTTTCAGGAGCCAGCCGGTCACTCCCAGCCATAGGCCCCCAGACACAAACCTCGGCCCGTTTCCCTGGCAAACAAACGTAAGATGCCCCGCTTCTGGATGGCAGATTGCAGGAACCACTTGGTACTATCAAACCAGCCCAACTTGGCACTGGTGCCACCTTGGGTCTGGGAACCATCCTGCGTATCGTGGATTCTAAGGAGCCAGCCGGCCACTCCCAGCCACAGGCCCCCAAACAAAAACAACGGCGCTTTTCCCTGGAAAACAAAACTCGCCTGCCAACTTTTTGATGGCAGATTGCAGGAACCACTTGGTACTATCAAACAAGCCCAACTTGGCACTGGTGCCACCTTGGGTCTGGGAACCATGCTGCGTATCGTGGATTCTAAGGAGCCAGCCTGCCACTCCAGCCACAGGCCCGCAAACACAAACAACGGCGCTTTTCCCTGGAAAACAAAACTCGCCTGCCAACTTTTTGATGGCAGATTGCAGGAGCCACTTGGTACTATCAAACCAGCTCAACTTGTCACTGGTGCCACCATGGGTCTGGTCACCATCCTGCCTATCGTAGCTTTCCAGGAGCCAGCCGGTCACTCCCAGCCATAGGCGCCCAGACACAAATCTCGGCCCGTTTCCCTGGCAAACAAAAGTAAGCTGCCCCGCTTCTGGATGGCAGATTGCAGGACGCACTTGGTACTATCAAACCAGCCCAACTTGGCACTGGTGCCACCTCTGGTCTGGGAACCATCCTGCGTATCGTGGATTCTAAGGAGCCAGCCGGCCACTCCCAGCCACAGGCCCCCAAACAAAAACAACGGCGCTTTTCCCTGGAAAACAAAACTCGCCTGCCAACTTTTTGATGGCAGATTGCAGGAGCCACTTGGTACTATCAAACCAGCCCAACTTGGCACTGGTGCCACCATGGGTCTGGTCACCATCCTGCCTATCGTAGCTTTTCAGGAGCCAGCCGGTCACTCCCAGCCATAGGCCCCCAGACACAAACCTCGGCCCGTTTCCCTGGCGAACAAAAGTAAGCTGTCCAGCTTCTGGATGGCAGATTGCAGGAGCAACTTGGTACTATCAAACCAGCCCAACTTGGCACTGGTGCCACCTCTGGTCTGGGAACCATCCTGCGTATCGTGGATTCTAAGGAGCCAGCCGGCCACTCCCAGCCACAGGCCCCCAAACACAAACAACGGCGCTTTTCCCTGGAAAACAAAACTCGCCTGCCAACTTTTTGATGGCAGATTGCAGGAGCCACTTGGTACTATCAAACCAGCCCAACTTGGCACTGGTGCCACCATGGGTCTGGTCACCATCCTGCCTATCGTAGCTTTTCAGGACCTAGCCGGTCACTCCCAGCCATAGGCCCCCAGACACAAAGCTCGGCCCGTTTCCCTGGCAAACAAAAGTAAGCTGCCCCGCTTCTGGATGGCAGATTGCAGGAACAACTTTGCACCATCAAACTAGCCCGACTTGGCACTGGTGCCACCTCTGGTCTGGGAACCATGCTGCGTATCGTGGATTCTAAGGAGCCATCCGTCCACTCCCAGCCACAGGCCCCCAAACACAAACAACGGCGCTTTTCCCTGGAAAACAAAACTCGCCTGCCAACTTTTTGATGGCAGATTGCAGGAGCCACTTGGTACTATCAAACCAGCCCAACTTGGCACTGGTGCCACCATGGGTCTGGTCACCATCCTGCCTATCGTAGCTTTTCAGGAGCCAGCCGGTCACTCCCAGCCATAGGCCCCCAGACACAAACCTCGGCCCGTTTCCCTGGCAAACAAAAGTAAGCTGCCCCGCTTCTGGATGGCAGATTGCAGGACGCACTTGGTAGTATCAAACCAGCACGACTTGGCACTGGTGCCACCTCTGGTCTGGGAACCATCCTGCGTATCGTGGATTCCAATTAGCAAGCCGGCCACTCCCAGCCACAGGTCCCCAAACACAAACAACGGCGCTTTTCCCTGGAAAACAAAACTCGCCTGCCAACTTTTTGATGGCAGATTGCAGGAGCCACTTGGTACTATCAAACCAGCCCAACTTGGCACTGGTGCCACCATGGGTCTGGTCACCATCCTGCCTATCGTAGCTTTTCAGGACCTAGACGGTCACTCCCAGCCATAGGCCCCCAGACACAAAGCTCGGCCGGTTTCCCTGGCAAACAAAAGTAAGCTGTCCCGCTTCTGGATGGCAGATTGCAGGATCCACTAGGTATTATCAAACCAGCTCAACTTGGCACTGGTGCCACCTCTGGTCTGGGAACAATGCTGCGTATCGTGGATTCTAAGGAGCCAGCCGGCCACTCCCTGCCACAGGCCCCCAAACACAAACAACGGCGCTTTTCCCTGGAAAACAAAACTCGCCTGCCAACATTTTGATGGCAGATTGCAGGAGCCACTTGGTACTATCAAACCAGCCCAACTTGGCACTGGTGCCACCATGGGTCTGGTCACCATCCTGCCTATCGTAGCTTTTCAGGAGCCAGCCGGTCACTCCCAGTCATAGGCCCCCAGACAAATACCTCGGCCCGTTTCCCTGGCAAACAAAAGTAAGCTGCCCCGCTTCTGGATGGCAGATTGCAGGAGCCACATGGTACTATCAAACCAGGCCAACATGGCACTGGTGCCACCTTGGCTCTGGGAACCATCCTGCCTATCGTGGATTTTCAGGCGCCAGCCGGCCACTCTCAGCCATATGCCCCCAAACACAAACCACGGCCCTTTTCTCTGGTAAACAAAACTCAACTGCCCCTCTTCTGGATGGCAAATTGCAGGACGCACTTGGTACTACGAAAACAGCCCGTCTTGGCAGTGATGCCACCTTGGGTCAGGGAACCATCCTGCGTATCGATGTTTTTAAGGAGTCAGCCGGCAACGTCCAGCCATATACCCCCAAAAAAAACCCACGGAACTTTTCTCCAGCAAGCAAAAATCCGCTGCCCCGCGTCTGGATGGCAGATTGCAGGAGCTATTTAGTATTATCAAACCAGCCCGACTTGGCACTGGTGCCACCATGGGTCTGGTCACCATCCTGCCTATCGTAGCTTTTCAGGAGCCAGCCGGTCACTCTCAGCCATAGGCCCCAAACACAAACCACGGCCCTTTTCTCTGGAAAACAAAACTCAACTGCCCCTCTTCTGGATGGCAGATTGCAGGAGCCACTGGGTACTATGAAACCAGCCCTACTTGGCACTGGTGCCACCTTGGGTCTGGGAACCATGCTGCGTATCATGGATTTTCAGGAGCCAGCCGGCCCCTCCCAGCCACAGGCCCCGAAACAAAAACAACAGCCTTTTTCTCTGGCAAACAAAATTCAGCTGCCCCGCTTCTGGATGGCAGATTGCAGGAGCCACTTGGTGCTATCAAACCAGCCCGACTTGGCACTGGTGCCACCTCTGGTCTGGGAACCATCCTGCGTATCGTGTGTTCTAAGGAGCCAGCCGGCCACTCCCAGCCACAGTCCCCCAAACACAAACAACGGCGCTTTTCCCTGGAAAACAAAACTGGCCTGCCAACTTTTTGATGGCAGATTGCAGGAGCCACTTGGTACTATCAAACCAGCCCAACTTGGCACTGGTGCCACCATGGGTCTGGTCACCATCCTGCCTATCGTAGCTTTTCAGGAGCCAGCCGGTCACACCCAGCCATAGGTCCCCAGACAAATACTTCGGCCCGTTTCCCTGGCAAACAAAAGTAAGCTGCCCCGCTTCTGGATGGCAGATTGCAGGAGCCACTTGGTACTATCAAACCAGCCCAACTTGACACTGGTGCCACCTTGGCTCTGGGAACCATGCTGCGTAACCCGGATTCTAAGACGACAGGCAGCCACTGCCAGCCACAGGCCTCCAAACAAAATCAACGGCGCTTTTCCCTGGAAAACAAAACTCGCCTGACAACTTTTAGATGGCAGATTGCAGGAGCAACTTGGTACCATCAAACCAGCCCAACTTGGCACTGGTGCCACCTTGGGTCTGGGAACCATCCTGCCTATTGTTGCTTTTCAGGAGCCAGCCGGTCACTCCTAGCCCTAGGCCCCCAGTCAAAAACCTCGGCCCGTTTCCCTGGCACACAAATGTAAGCTACCCCGCTTCAGGATGGCAGATTGCAGGAGCCACTTTTCACCATCAAACCAGCCCGACGTGGCACTGGTGCCACCTTGGGTCTGGGAACCATCCTGCGTATCGTGTGTTCTAAGGAGCCAGCCGGCCACTCCCACCCACAGTCCCCCAAACACAAACAACGGCGCTTTTCCCTGGAAAACAAAACTCGCCTGACAACTTTTTGATGGCAGATTGCAGGAGCCACTTGGTACTATCAAACCAGCCCAACTTGGCACTGGTGCCACCATGGGTCTGGTCACCATCCTGCCTATCGTAGCTTTTCAGGAGCCAGGCGGTCACTCCCAGCCATAGGCCCCCAGACACAAACCTCGGCCCGTTTCCCTGGCAAACAAAAGTAAGCTGCCCCGCTTCTGCATGGCAGATTGCAGGTGCTATTTAGTACTATCAAACCAGCCCGACTTGGCACTGGTGCCACCTCTGGTCTGGGAACCATCATGCCTATCGTGGATTTTCAGGGGCCAGACGGCCACTATCAGCCATATGCCCCCAAAAACAAACCACGGCCCTTTTCTCTGGTAAACAAAACTCAACTGCCCCTCTTCTGGATGGCAAATTGCAGGACGCACTTTGTACTACGAAAACCGCCCGACTTGGCACTGGTGCCACCTTGGTTCAGGGAACCATCCCGCCTATCGTAGCTTTTTAAGGAGCCAGCAGGCCACGCCCAGCCATATAGACCCAAAAACAAACCACGGACCATTTCTCTTGGAAACAAAAATCCGCTGCCCCGCGTCAGGATGGCACATTGCAGGAGCCACTTTGCACCATCAAACCACCCCGACTTGGCACTGGTGCCATCTTGGATCTGGGAACCATCCTGCCTATCGTAGCTTTTCAGGAGCCAGGCGGTTACTCCCAACCATAGGCCCCCAGACAGAAAGCCTGCCCGTTTCCCTGGCAAACAAAAGTAAGCTGCCCCGCTTCTGGATGGCAGATTGCAGGAGCCACTTGGTACTATCAAACCAGCCCAACTTGACACTGGTGCCACTTTGGGTCTGGGAACCATGCTGCGTAACGTAGATTCTAAGGCGCCAGGCGGCCACTCCCAGCCACAGGCCCCCAAATAAAAACAACGGCGCTTTTCCCTGGAAAACAAAACTCGCCTGCCAGCTTTTTGATGGCAGATTGCAGGAGCCACTTGGTACTATCAAATCATCCCAACTTGGCACTGGTGCCACCATGGGTCTGGGAACCATCCTGCCTATTGTAGCATTTCAGGAGCCAGCCGGTCACTCCCAGCCATAGGCCCCCAGACACAAACCTCGGACCGTTTCCCTGGCAAACAAAATTAAGCTACCCCGATTCTGGATGGCAGATTGCAGGAGCCACTTGGTAGTGTCAAAACAGCCCGACTTAACACTGGTGCCACCTTGGGTCTGGGAACCATCCTGCGTATCGTGGATTCTAAGCAGCCAACCGGCCACTCCGTGCCACAGGCGCCCAAACACAAACAACGGCGCTTTTCCCTGGAAAACAAAACTCGCCTGCCAACTTTTTGATGGCAGATTGCAGGAGCCACTTGGTACTATCAAACCAGCCCAACTTGGCACTGGTGCCACCATGGGTCTGGTCACCATCCTGCCTATCGTAGCTTTTCAGGAGCCAGCCGGTCACTCCCAGCCATAAACGCCCAGACACAAACCTCGGCCCGTTTCCATGGAAAACAAAAGTAAGCTGCCCCGCTTCTGGATGGCAGATTGCAGGACGCACTTGGTAGTATCAAACCAGCCCAACTTGGCACTGGTGCCATCATGGGTCTGGTAAGCATCCTGCCTATCTTAGCTTTTCAGGAGCCGGCCGGTCACTCCCTGCCATAGGCCCCCAGAGAAAAACCTCGGCCTGTTTCCCTGGCAAACAAAAGTAAGCTGCCCCTCTTCTGGATGGCAGATTGCAGGAACCACGTGCTACTATCAAACCAGCCCAACTTGGCACTGGTGCCACCTTGGCTCTGGGAACCATGCTGCGTAACGTAGATTCTAAGAGGACAGGCGGACACTCCCAGCCACAGGCCTCTAAACAAAAACAACGGCGCGTTACCCTGGAAAACAAAACTCGCCTGCCAACTTTTTGATGGCAGATTGCAGGAGCCACTTGGTACTATCAAACCAGCCCAACTTGGCACTGGTGCCACCATGGGTCTGGTCACCATCCTGCCTATCGTAGCTTTTCAGGAGCCAGCCGGTCACTCCCAGCCATAGGCCCCCAGACAAATACCTCGGCCCTTTTCCCTGGCAAACAAAAGTAAGCTGCCCCGCTTCTGGATGGCAGATTGCAGGAGCCACTTGGTACTATCAAACCAGGCCAACTTGGCACTGGTGCCACCATCGGTCGGGTCACCATCCTGCCTATCGTGGATTTTCAGGCGCCAGCCGGCCACTCTCAGCCATATGCCCCCAAACACAAACCACGGCCCTTTTCTCTGGTAAACAAAACTCAACTGCCCCTCTTCTGGATGGCAAATTGCAGGACGCACTTGGTACTACGAAAACAGCCCGTCTTGGCAGTGATGCCACCTTGGGTCAGGGAACCATCCTGCGTATCGATGTTTTTAAGGAGTCAGCCGGCAACGTCCAGCCATATACCCCCAAAAAAAACCCACGGAACTTTTCTCCAGCAAGCAAAAATCCGCTGCCCCGCGTCTGGATGGCAGATTGCAGGAGCTATTTAGTATTATCAAACCAGCCCGACTTGGCACTGGTGCCACCATGGGTCTGGTCACCATCCTGCCTATCGTAGCTTTTCAGGAGCCAGCCGGTCACTCTCAGCCATAGGCCCCAAACACAAACCACGGCCCTTTTCTCTGGAAAACAAAACTCAACTGCCCCTCTTCTGGATGGCAGATTGCAGGAGCCACTGGGTACTATGAAACCAGCCCTACTTGGCACTGGTGCCACCTTGGGTCTGGGAACCATGCTGCGTATCATGGATTTTCAGGAGCCAGCCGTCCACTGCCAGCCACAGGCCCCGAAACACAAACAACAGCCTTTTTCTCTGGCAAACAAAATTCAGCTGCCCCGCTTCTGGATGGCAGATTGCAGGAACCACTTGGTACTAACAAACCAGACCGACTTGGCACTGGTGCCACCTTGGGTCTGGGAACCATCCTGCGTATCGTGGATTCTAAGGAGCCAGCTGGCCACTCCCAGCCACAGGCCCAAAAAGACACACAACGGCGCTTTTCCCTGGAAAACAAAAGTAAGTTAACCCGCTTCTGGATGGCAGATTGCAGGAACCACTTGCTACTATCAAACCAGCCCAACTTGGCACTGGTGCCACCTCAGGTTTGGGAACCATCCTGCGTATTTTGGATTCTAAGGAGCCAGCCGGCCACTCCCAGCCACAGGCCCCCAAACACAATCTACGGCGCTTTTCCCTGGAAAACAAAACTCGCCTGCCAACATTTTGATGGCAGCTTGCAGGAGCCACTTGGTACTATCAAACCAGCCCAACTTGGCACTGGTGCCACCATGGGTCTGGTCACCATCCTGCCTATCGTAGCTTTTCAGGAGACAGCCGGTCACTCCCAGCCATAGGCCCCCAGACAAAAACCTCGGCCCTTTTCCCTGGCAAACAAAAGTAAGTTAACCCGCTTCTGGATGGCAGATTGCAGGAGCCACTTTTCACCATCAAACCAGCCCGACTTGGCACTGGTGTCACCTCTGGTCTGGGAACCATCCTGCCTGTCGTGGATTCTAATTAGCCAGCCGGCCACTCCCAGCCACAGGCCCCCAAACACAAACAACGGCGCTTTTCCCTGGGAAACAAAACTCGCCTGCCAAGTTTTGGATGGCAGATTGCAGGAGCCACTTGGTACTATCAAACCAGCCCAACTTGGCACTGGTGCCACCATGGGTCTGGTCACCATCCTGCCTATCGTAGCTTTTCAGGAGCCAGCCGGTCACTCCCAGCCATAGGCCCCCAGACACAAACCTCGGCCCGTTTCCCTGGCAAACAAAAGTAAGCTGCCCCGCTTCTGGATGGCAGATTGCAGGACGCACTTGGTACTATCAAACCAGCCCAACTTGGCACTGGTGCCACCTTGGGTCTGGGAACCATCCTGCGTATCGTGGATTCTAAGGAGCCAGCCGGCCACTCCCAGCCACAGGCCCCCAAACAAAAACAACGGCGCTTTTCCCTGGAAAACAAAACTCGCCTGCCAACTTTTTGATGGCAGATTGCAGGAACCACTTGGTACTATCAAACCAGCCCAACTTGGCACTGGTGCCACCATGGGTCTGGGAACCATGCTGCGTATCGTGGATTCTAAGGAGCCAGCCGGCCACTCCAGCCACAGGCCCGCAGACACAAACACCGGCGCTTTTCCCTGGAAAACAAAACTCGCCTGCCGACTTTTTGATGGCAGATTGCAGGAGCCACTTGGTACTATGAAATCAGCCGAACATGGCACTGGTGCCACCATGGGTCTGGTCACCATCCTGCCTATCGTAGCTTTTCAGGAGCCAGCCGGTCTCTCCCAGCCATTGGCCCCCAGACACAAAGCTCGGCCCATTTCCCTGGCAAACAAAAGTAAGCTGCCCCGCTTCTGGATGGCAGATTGCAGGAACCACTTGCTACTATCAAACCAGCCCAACTTGGCACTGGTGCCACCTTGGGTCTGGGAACCATCCTGCGTATCGTGGATTCTAAGGAGCCAGCCGGCCACTCCCAGCCACAGGCCCCCAAACACAAACCACGGCCCTTTTCTCTGGTAAACAAAACTCAACTGCCCCTCTTCTGGATGGCAAATTGCAGGACGCACTTGGTACTACGAAAACAGCCCGACTTGGCAGTGATGCCACCTTGGGTCATGGAACCATCCTGCGTATCGATGTTTTTAAGGAGTCAGCCGGCAACGTCCAGCCATATACCCCCAAAAAACACCCACGGAACTTTTCTCCAGCAAGCAAAAATCCGCTGCCCCGCGTCTGGATGGCAGATTGCAGGAGCTATTTAGTATTATCAAACCAGCCCGACTTGGCACTGGTGCCACCATGGGTCTGGTCACCATCCTGCCTATCGTAGCTTTTCAGGAGCCAGGCGGTCACTCCCAGCCATAGGCCCCCAGACACAAAGCTCGGCCCGTTTCCCTGGCAAACAAAAGTAAGCTGCCCCGCTTCTGGATGGCAGATTGCAGGAACCACTTGCTACTATCAAACCAGCCCAACTTGGCACTGGTGCCACCTTGGGTCTGGGAACCATCCTGCGTATCGTGGATTCTAATTAGCCAGCCGGCCACTCCCAGCCACAGGCCCCCTAACACAAACAACGGCGCTTTTCCCTGGAAAACAAAACTCGCCTGCCAACTTTTTGATGGCAGATTGCCGGAGCCACTTGGTACTATCAAACCAGCCCAACTTGGCACTGGTGCCACCATGGGTCTGGTCACCATCCTGCCTATCGTAGCTTTTCAGGAGACAGCCGGTCACTCCCAGCCATAGGCCCCCAGACAAAAACCTCGGCCCTTTTCCCTGGCAAACAAAAGTAAGTTAACCCGCTTCTGGATGGCAGATTGCAGGAGCCACTTTTTACCATCAAACTAGCCCGACTTGGCACTGGTGTCACCTCTGGTCTGGGAACCATCCTGCCTGTCGTGGATTCTAAGGAGCCAGCCGGCCACTCCCAGCCACAGGCCCCCAAACAAAAACAACGGCGATTTTCCCTGGGAAACAAAACTCGCCTGCCAACGTTTTGATGGCAGATTGCAGGAGCCACTTGGTACTATCAAACCAGCCCAACTTGGGACTGGTGCCACCATGGGTCTGGTCACCATCCTGCCTATCGTAGCTTTTCAGGAGCCAGCCGGTCACTCCCAGCCATAGGCCCCCAGACACAAACCTCGGCCCGTTTCCCTGGCAAACAAACGTAAGATGCCCCGCTTCTGGATGGCAGATTGCAGGAACCACTTGGTACTATCAAACCAGCCCAACTTGGCACTGGTGCCACCTTGGGTCTGGGAACCATCCTGCGTATCGTGGATTCTAAGGAGCCAGCCGGCCACTCCCAGCCACAGGCCCCCAAACAAAAACAACGGCGCTTTTCCCTGGAAAACAAAACTCGCCTGCCAACTTTTTGATGGCAGATTGCAGGAACCACTTGGTACTATCAAACAAGCCCAACTTGGCACTGGTGCCACCTTGGGTCTGGGAACCATGCTGCGTATCGTGGATTCTAAGGAGCCAGCCTGCCACTCCAGCCACAGGCCCGCAAACACAAACAACGGCGCTTTTCCCTGGAAAACAAAACTCGCCTGCCAACTTTTTGATGGCAGATTGCAGGAGCCACTTGGTACTATCAAACCAGCTCAACTTGTCACTGGTGCCACCATGGGTCTGGTCACCATCCTGCCTATCGTAGCTTTCCAGGAGCCAGCCGGTCACTCCCAGCCATAGGCGCCCAGACACAAATCTCGGCCCGTTTCCCTGGCAAACAAAAGTAAGCTGCCCCGCTTCTGGATGGCAGATTGCAGGACGCACTTGGTACTATCAAACCAGCCCAACTTGGCACTGGTGCCACCTCTGGTCTGGGAACCATCCTGCGTATCGTGGATTCTAAGGAGCCAGCCGGCCACTCCCAGCCACAGGCCCCCAAACAAAAACAACGGCGCTTTTCCCTGGAAAACAAAACTCGCCTGCCAACTTTTTGATGGCAGATTGCAGGAGCCACTTGGTACTATCAAACCAGCCCAACTTGGCACTGGTGCCACCATGGGTCTGGTCACCATCCTGCCTATCGTAGCTTTTCAGGAGCCAGCCGGTCACTCCCAGCCATAGGCCCCCAGACACAAACCTCGGCCCGTTTCCCTGGCGAACAAAAGTAAGCTGTCCAGCTTCTGGATGGCAGATTGCAGGAGCAACTTGGTACTATCAAACCAGCCCAACTTGGCACTGGTGCCACCTCTGGTCTGGGAACCATCCTGCGTATCGTGGATTCTAAGGAGCCAGCCGGCCACTCCCAGCCACAGGCCCCCAAACACAAACAACGGCGCTTTTCCCTGGAAAACAAAACTCGCCTGCCAACTTTTTGATGGCAGATTGCAGGAGCCACTTGGTACTATCAAACCAGCCCAACTTGGCACTGGTGCCACCATGGGTCTGGTCACCATCCTGCCTATCGTAGCTTTTCAGGACCTAGCCGGTCACTCCCAGCCATAGGCCCCCAGACACAAAGCTCGGCCCGTTTCCCTGGCAAACAAAAGTAAGCTGCCCCGCTTCTGGATGGCAGATTGCAGGAACAACTTTGCACCATCAAACTAGCCCGACTTGGCACTGGTGCCACCTCTGGTCTGGGAACCATGCTGCGTATCGTGGATTCTAAGGAGCCATCCGTCCACTCCCAGCCACAGGCCCCCAAACACAAACAACGGCGCTTTTCCCTGGAAAACAAAACTCGCCTGCCAACTTTTTGATGGCAGATTGCAGGAGCCACTTGGTACTATCAAACCAGCCCAACTTGGCACTGGTGCCACCATGGGTCTGGTCACCATCCTGCCTATCGTAGCTTTTCAGGACCTAGACGGTCACTCCCAGCCATAGGCCCCCAGACACAAACCTCGGCCCGTTTCCCTGGCAAACAAAAGTAAGCTGCCCCGCTTCTGGATGGCAGATTGCAGGATCCACTAGGTAGTATCAAACCAGCTCAACTTGGCACTGGTGCCACCTCTGGTCTGGGAACAATGCTGCGTATCGTGGATTCTAAGGAGCCAGCCGGCCACTCCCTGCCACAGGCCCCCAAACACAAACAACGGCGCTTTTCCCTGGAAAACAAAACTCGCCTGCCAACATTTTGATGGCAGATTGCAGGAGCCACTTGGTACTATCAAACCAGCCCAACTTGGCACTGGTGCCACCATGGGTCTGGTCACCATCCTGCCTATCGTAGCTTTTCAGGAGCCAGCCGGTCACTCCCAGCCATAGGCCCCCAGACAAAATCCTCGGCCCGTTTCCCTGGCAAACATAAGTAAGCTGCCCTGCTTCTGGATGGCAGATTGCAGGAGCCCCTTTGCACCATCAAACTGGCCCGACTTGGCAATGGTGCCACCTCTGGTCTGGGAACCATCCTGCGTATCGTGGATTCTAATTAGCCATCCCGCCACTCTCAGCCATATGCCCCCAAACAAAAACAACGGCGCTTTTCCCTGGAAAACAAAACTCGCCTGCCAAACATTTGATGGCAGATTGCAGGAGCCACTTGGTACTATCAAACCAGCCCAACTTGGCATTGGTGCCACCATGGATCTGGTCACCATCCTGCCTATCGTAGCTTTTCAGGACCTAGCCGGTCACTCCAAGCCATAGGCGCCCAGACACAAAGCTCGGCCCGTTTCCCTGGCAAACAAAAGTAAGCTACCCCGCTTCTGGATGGCAGATTGCAGGAGCCACTTTTTTCCATCAAACTAGCCCGACTTGGCACTGGTGCCACCTCAGGTCTGGGAACCATCCTGCGTATCGTTCATTCTAAGGAGCCAGCCGGCCACTCCAGCCACAGGCCCCCAGACACAAACAACGGCGCTTTTCCCTGGAAAACAAAACTCGCCTGCCAACTTTTTGATGGCAGATTGCAGGAGCCACTTGGTACTATCAAATCAGCCCAACTTGGCACTGGTGCCACCATTGGTCTGGTCACCATCCTGCCTATCGTAGCTTTTCAAGAGCCAGCCGGTCACTCCCAGCCATAGGCCCCCAGACACAAACCTCGGCCCATTTCCCTGGCAAACAAAAGTAAGCTGCCCCGCTTCTGGATGGCAGATTGCAGGAGCCACTTTGCACCATCAAACTAGCCCGACTTGGCACTGGTGCCACCTCTGGTCTGGGAACCATCCTGCGTCTCGGGGATTCCAATTATCAAGCCGGCCACTCCCAGCCACAGGCCCCCAAACAAAAACAACGTCGCTTTTCCCTGGAAAACAAAACTCGCCTGCCAACTTTTTGATGGCAGATTGCAGGAGCCACTTGGTACTATCAAACCAGCCCGACTTGGCACTGATGCCACCATGGGTCTGGTCACCATCCTGCCTATCGTAGCTTTTCAGGAGCCAGCCGGTCAATCCCAGCCATAGGCCCCCAGACACAAAGCTCTGCCCGTTTCCCTGGCAAACAAAAGTAAGCTGCCCCGCTTCTGGATGGCAGATTGCAGGAACCACTGGGTACTATCAAGCCAGCCCGACTTGGCACTGGTGCCACCTTGGGTCTGGGAACCATGCTGCGTATCGTGGATTCTAAGGAGCCAGCCGGCCACTCCCAGCCACAGGCCCCCAAACACAAACAACGGCGCCTTTCCCTGGAAATCAAAACTCGCCTGCCGACATTTTGATGGCAGATTGCAGGAGCCACTTGGTACTATCAAATCAGCCCAACTTGGCACTGGTGCCACTATGGGTCTGGTCACCATCCTGCCTATCGTAGCTTTTCAGGAGCCAGCCGGTCACTCCCAGCTATAGGGCCCCAGACACAAAGCTCTGCCCGTTTCCCTGGCAAACAAAAGTAAGCTGCCCCGATTCTGGATATCAGATTGCAGGAGCCACTTTTCACCATCAAACTAGCCCGACTTGGCAATGGTGCCACCTCTGGTCTGGGAACCATCCTGCGTATCGTGGATTCTAATTAGCCATCCGTCCACTCCCAGCCACAGGCCCCCAAACACAAACAACGGCGCTTTTCCCTGGAAAACAAAACTCGCCTGCCAACTTTTTGATGGCAGATTGCAGGAGCCACTTGGTACTATCAAACCAGCCCAACTTGGCACTGGTGCCACCATGGGTCTGGTCACCATCCTGCCTATGGTAGCTTTTCAGGACCTAGCCGGTCACTCGCAGCCATAGGCCCCCAGACACAAAGCTCGGCCCGTTTCCCTGGCAAACAAAAGTAAGCTGCCCCGCTTCTGGATGGCAGATTGCAGGAACCACTTTGCACCATCAAACTAGCCCGACTTGGCACTGGTGCCACCTCTGGTCTGGGAACCATGCTGCGTATTGTGGATTCTAAGGAGCCATCCGTCCACTCCCAGCCACAGGCCCCCAAACACAAACAACGGCGCTTTTCCCTGGAAAACAAAACTCGCCTCCCAACATTTTGATGGCAGATTGCAGGAGCCACTTGGTACTATCAAACCAGCCCAACTTGGCACTGGTGCCACCATGGGTCTGGTCACCATCCTGCCTATCGTAGCTTTTCAGGAGCCAGCCGGTCACTCCCAGCCATAGGCCCCCAGACACAAACCTCGGCCCGATTCCCTGGCAAACAAAAGTAAGCTGCCCCGCTTCTGGATGGCAGATTGCAGGACGCACTTGGTAGTATCAAACCAGCCCGACTTGGCACTGGTGCCACCTCTGGTCTGGGAACCATGCGGCGTATCGTGGATTCTAAGGAGCCAGCCGGCCACTCCCAGCCACAGGCCCCCAGACACAAACAACGGCGCTTTTCCCTGGAAAACAAAACTCGCCTGCCAACATTTTGATGGCAGATTGCAGGAGCCACTTGGTACTATCAAATCAGCCCAACTTGGCACTGGTGCCACCATGGGTCTGGTCACCATCCTGCCTATCGTAGCTTTTCAGGCGCCAGCCGGTCACTCCAAGCCATAGGCGCCCAGACACAAAGCTCGGCCCGTTTCCCTGGCAAACAAAAGTAAGCTACCCCGCTTCTGGATGGCAGATTGCAGGAGCCACTTTGCACCATCAAACTAGCCCGACTTGGCACTGGTGCCACCATGGGTCTGGTCACCATCCTGCGTATCGTTCATTCTAAGGAGCCAGCCGGCCACTCCAGCCACAGGCCCCCAGACACAAACAACGGCGCTTTTCCCTGGAAAACAAAACTCGCCTGCCAACTTTTTGATGGCAGATTGCAGGAGCCACTTGGTACTATCAAATCAGCCCAACTTGGCACTGGTGCCACCATGGGTCTGGTCACCATCCTGCCTATCGTAGCTTTTCAAGAGCCAGCCGGTCACTCCCAGCCATAGGCCCCCAGACACAAACCTCGGCCCATTTCCCTGGCAAACAAAAGTAAGCTGTCCCGCTTCTGGATGGCAGATAGCAGGAGCCACTTTGCACCATCAAACTAGCCCGACTTGGCACTGGTGCCACCTCTGGTCTGGGAACCATCCTGCGTCTCGGGGATTCCAATTATCAAGCCGGCCACTCCCAGCCACAGGCCCCCAAACATAAACAACGGCGCTTTTCCCTGGAAAACAAAACTCGCCTGCCAACTTTTTGATGGCAGATTGCAGGAGCCACTTGGTACTATCAAACCAGCCCGACTTGGCACTGATGCCACCATGGGTCTGGTCACCATCCTGCCTATCGTAGCTTTTCAGGAGCCAGCCGGTCAATCCCAGCCATAGGCCCCCAGACACAAAGCTCGGCCCGTTTCCCTGGCAAACAAAAGTAAGCTGCCCCGCTTCTGGATGGCAGATTGCAGGAACCACTGGGTACTATCAAGCCAGCCCGACTTGGCACTGGTGCCACCTTGGGTCTGGGAACCATGCTGCGTATCGTGGATTCTAAGGAGCCAGCCGGCCACTCCCTGCCACAGGCGCCCAAACACAAACAACGGCGCCTTTCCCTGGAAATCAAAACTCGCCTGCCGACATTTTGATGGCAGATTGCAGGAGCCACTTGGTACTATCAAATCAGCCCAACTTGGCACTGGTGCCACTATGGGTCTGGTCACCATCCTGCCTATCGTAGCTTTTCAGGAGCCAGCCGGTCACTCCCAGCCATAGGCCCCCAGACACAAAGCTCTGCCCGTTTCCCTGGCAAACAAAAGTAAGCTGCCCCGATTCTGGATATCAGATTGCAGGAGCCACTTTTCACCATCAAACTAGCCCGACTTGGCAATGGTGCCACCTTGGGTCTGGGAACCATCCTGCGTATCGTGGATTCTAATTAGCCATCCGTCCACTCCCAGCCACAGGCCCCCAAACACAAACAACGGCGCTTTTCCCTGGAAAACAAAACTCGCCTGCCAACTTTTTGATGGCAGATTGCAGGAGCCACTTGGTACTATCAAACCAGCCCAACTTGGCACTGGTGCCACCATGGGTCTGGTCACCATCCTGCCTATCGTAGCTTTTCAGGACCTAGCCGGTCACTCGCAGCCATAGGCCCCCAGACACAAAGCTCTGCCCGTTTCCCTGGCAAACAAAAGTAAGCTGCCCCGCTTCTGGATGGCAGATTGCAGGAACCACTTTGCACCATCAAACTAGCCCGACTTGGCACTGGTGCCACCTCTGGTCTGAGAACCATGCTGCGTATCGTGGATTCTAAGGAGCCATCCGTCCACTCCCAGCCACAGGCCCCCAAACATAAACAACGGCGCTTTTCCCTGGAAAACAAAACTCGCCTGCCAACTTTTTGATGGCAGATTGCAGGAGCCACTTGGTACTATCAAACCAGCCCAACTTGGCACTGGTGCCACCATGGGTCTGGTCACCATCCTGCCTATCGTAGCTTTTCAGGAGCCAGCCGGTCACTCCCAGCCATAGGCCCCCAGACACAAACCTCGGCCCGATTCCCTGGCAAACATAAGTAAGCTGCCCCGCTTCTGGATGGCAGATTGCAGGACGCACTTGGTAGTATCAAACCAGCCCGACTTGGCACTGGTGCCACCTCTGGTCCTGGAACCATCCTGCGTATCGTGGATTCTAAGGAGCCAGCCGGCCACTCCCAGCCACAGGCCCCCAGACACAAACAACGGCGCTTTTCCCTGGAAAACAAAACTCGCCTGCCAACATTTTGATGGCAGATTGCAGGAGCCACTTGGTACTATCAAATCAGCCCAACTTGGCACTGGTGCCACCATGGGTCTGGTCACCATCCTGCCTATCGTAGCTTTTCAGGCGCCAGCCGGTCACTCCCAGCCATAGGCCCCCAGACAAAAACCTCGGCCCGTTTCCCTGGTACACAAAAGTAGGCTGCCCCGCTTCTGGATGGCAGATTGCAGGAGCCACTTTGCACCATCAAACTGGCCCGACTTCTCACTGGTGCCACCTCAGGTCTGGGAACCATGCTGCGTATCGTGGATTCCAATTAGCAAGCCGGCCACTCCCAGCCACAGGTCCCCAAACACAAACAACGGCGCTTTTCCCTGGAAAACAAAACTCGCCTGCCAACTTTTTGATGGCAGATTGCAGGAGCCACTTGGTACTATCAAACCAGCCCTACTTGGCACTGGTGCCACCATGGGTCTGGTCACCATCCTGCCTATCGTAGCTTTTCAGGACCTAGACGGTCACTCCCAGCCATAGGCCCCCAGACACAAAGCTCGGCCGGTTTCCCTGGCAAACAAAAGTAAGCTGTCCCGCTTCTGGATGGCAGATTGCAGGATCCACTAGGTATTATCAAACCAGCCCGACTTGGCACTGGTGCCACCTCTGGTCTGGGAACCATGCTGCGTATCGTGGATTCTAAGGAGCCAGCCGGCCACTCCCTGCCACAGGCCCCCAAACACAAACAACGGCGCTTTTCCCTGGAAAACGAAACTCGCCTGCCAACTTTTTGATGGCAGATTGCAGGAGCCACTTGGTACTATCAAACCAGCCCAACTTGGCACTGGTGCCACCATGGGTCTGGTCACCATCCTGCCTATCGTAGCTTTTCAGGAGCCAGCCGGTCACTCCCAGCCATAGGCCCCCAGACAAAATCCTCGGCCCGTTTCCCTGGCAAACAAAAGTAAGCTGCCCTGCTTCTGGATGGCAGATTGCAGGAGCCCCTTTGCACCATCAAACTGGCCCGACTTGGCACTGGTGCCACCTCTGGTCTGGGAACCATCCTGCGTATCGTGGATTCTAATTAGCCATCCGGCCACTCTCAGCCATATGCCCCCAAACACAAACAACGGCGCTTTTCCCTGGAAAACAAAACTCGCCTGCCAACTTTTTGATGGCAGATTGCAGGAGCCACTTGGTACTATCAAACCAGCCCAACTTGGCATTGGTGCCACCATGGATCTGGTCACCATCCTGCCTATCGTAGCTTTTCAGGACCTAGCCGGTCACTCCAAGCCATAGGCGCCCAGACACAAAGCTCGGCCCGTTTCCCTGACAAACAAAAGTAAGCTGCCCCGCTTCTGGATGGCAGATTGCAGGAACCACTTGGTACTATCAAACCAGCCCAACTTGGCACTGGTGCCACCTTGGGTCTGGGAACCATCCTGCGTATCGTGGATTCTAAGGAGCCAGCCGGTCACTCCCACCCACAGGCCCCCAAACACAAACAACGGCGCTTTTCCCTGGAAAACAAAACTCGCCTGCCAACATTTTGATGGCAGATTGCAGGAGCCACTTGCTACTATCAAATCAGCCCAACTTGGCACTGGTGCCACCATGGGTCTGGTCACCATCCTGCCTATCGTAGCTTTTCAGGAGCCAGCCGGTCCCTCCCTGCCATAGGCCCCCAGAGAAAAACCTCGGCCCGTTTCCCTGGCAAACAAAAGTAAGCTACCCCGCTTCTGGATGGCAGATTGCAGGAGCCACTTTGCACCATCAAACTAGCCCGACTTGGCACTGGTGCCACCTCAGGTCTGGGAACCATCCTGCGTATCGTTCATTCTAAGGAGCCAGCTGGCCACTCTAGCCACAGGCCCCCAGACACAAACAACGGCGCTTTTCCCTGGAAAACAAAACTCGCCTGCCAACTTTTTGATGGCAGATTGCAGGAGCCACTTGGTACTATCAAATCAGCCCAACTTGGCACTGGTGCCACCATGGGTCTGGTCACCATCCTGCCTATCGTAGCTTTTCAGGAGCCAGCCGGTCACTCGCAGCCATAGGCCCCCAAACACAATACTCGGCCCGTTTCCCTGGCAAACAAAAGTAAGCTACCCCGCTTCTGGATGGCAGATTGCAGGAGCCACTTTGCACCATCAAACCAGCCCGGCTTGGCACCGGTGCCACCTCTGGTCTGGGAACCATCCTGCGTATCGTGGATTCTAAGGAGCCAGCCGGCCACTCCCAGCCACAGGCCCCCAAACAAAAACAACGGCGCTTTTCCCTGGAAAACAAAACTCGCCTGCCAATTTTTTGATGGCAGATTGCAGGAGCCACTTGGTACTATCAAACCAGCCCAACTTGGCACTGGTGCCACCATGGGTCTGGTCACCATCCTGCCTATCGTAGCTTTTCAGGAGCCAGCCGGTCACTCCCAGCCATAGGCCCCCAGACACAAACCTCGGCCCGTTTCCCTGGCAAACAAAAGTAAGCTACCCCGCTTCTGGATGGCAGATTGCAGGACGCACTTGATAGTATCAAACCAGCCCGACTTGGCACTGGTGCCACCTCAGGTCTGGGAACCATGCGGCGTATCGTGGATTCTAATTAGCCATCTGGCCACTCCCACCCACAGGCCCCCAAACAAAAACAACGGCGCTTTTCCCTGGAAAACAAAACTCGCCTGCCAACATTTTGATGGCAGATTGCCGGAGCCACTTGGTACTATCAAACCAGCCCAACTTGACACTGGTGCCACCATGGGTCTGGTCACCATCCTGCCTATCGTAGCTTTTCAGGAGCCAGCCGGTCACTCCCAGCCATAGGACCCCGGAAAAAAACCTTGCCTGTTTCCCTGGCAAACAAAAGTAAGCTACCCCGCTTCTGGATGGCAGATTGCAGGAGCCACTTTGCACCATCAAACTAGCCCGACTTGGCACTGGTGCCACCTCTGGTCTGGGAACCATCCTGCGTATCGTGGATTCTAAGGAGCCAGCCGGCCACTCCCTGCCACAGGCCCCCAAACAAAATCCACAGCGCTTTTCCCTGGAAAACAAAACTCGCCTGCCAACTTTTTGATGGCAGATTGCAGGAGCCACTTGGTACTATCAAACCAGCCCAACTTGGCACTGGTGCCACCATGGATCTGGTCACCATCCTGCCTATCGTAGCTTTTCAGGACCTAGCCGGTCACTCCAAGCCATAGGCCCCCAGAGAAAAACCTCGGCCCGTTTCCCTGGCAAACAAAAGTAAGCTGTCCCGCTTCTGGATGGCAGATTGCAGGAACCACTTGGTACTATCAAACCAGCCCAACTTGGCACTGGTGCCACCTTGGGTCTGGGAACCATCCTGCGTATCGTGGATTCTAAGGAGCCAGCCGGTCACTCCCAGCCACAGGCCACCAAACACAAACAACGGCGCTTTTCCCTGGAAAACAAAACTCGCCTGCCAACATTTTGATGGCAGATTGCAGGAGCCACTTGCTACTATCAAATCAGCCCAACTTGGCACTGGTGCCACCATGGGTCTGGTCACCATCCTGCCTATCGTAGCTTTTCAGGAGCCAGCCGGTCACTCCCAGCCATAGGCCCCCAGAGAAAAACCTCGGCCCGTTTCCCTGGCAAACAAAAGTAAGCTACCCCGCTTCTGGATGGCAGATTGCAGGACACACTTGGTAGTATCAAACCAGCCCGACTTGGCACTGGTGCCACCTCTGGTCTGGGAACCATCCTGCGTATCGTTCATTGTAAGGAGCCAGCCGGCCACTCCAGCCACAGGCCCCCAGACACAAACAACGGCGCTTTTCACTGGAAAACAAAACTCGCCTGCCAACTTTTTGATGGCAGATTGCAGGAGCCACTTGCTACTATCAAATCAGCCCAACTTGGCACTGGTGCCACCATGGGTCTGGTCACCATCCTGCCTATCGTAGCTTTTCAGGAGCCAGCCGGTCACTCCCAGCCATAGGCCCCCAGACACAAACCTCGGCCCGTTTCCCTGGCAAACAAAAGTAAGCTGCCCCGCTTCTGGATGGCAGATTGCAGGAGCCACTTTGCACCATCAAACTAGCCCGACTTGGCACTGGTGCCACCTTGGGTCTGGGAACCATCCTGCGTATCGTGGATTCTAAGGAGCCAGCCGGTCACTCCCACCCACAGGCCCCCAAACACAAACAACGGCGCTTTTCCCAGGAAAACAAAACTCGCCTGCCAAATTTGGATGGCAGATTGCAGGAGCCACTTGGTATACTATCAAACCAGCCCAACTTGGCACTGGTGCCACCATGGGTCTGGTCACCATCCTGCCTATCGTAGCTTTTCAGGAGCCAGCCGGTCACTCCCAGCCATAGGCCCCCAGACACAAACCTCGGCCCGTTTCCCTGGCAAACAAAAGTAAGCTACCCCGCTTCTGGATGGCAGATTGCAGGACGCACTTGATAGTATCAAACCAGCCCGACTTGGCACTGGTGCCACCTCAGGTCTGGGAACCATGCGGCGTATCGTGGATTCTAATTAGCCATCTGGCCACTCCCACCCACAGGCCCCCAAACAAAAACAACGGCGCTTTTTCCTGGAAAACAAAACTCGCCTGCCAACATTTTGATGGCAGATTGCAGGAGCCACTTGGTACTATCAAACCAGCCCAACTTGGCACTGGTGCCACCATGGGTCTGGTCACCATCCTGCCTATCGTAGCTTTTCAGGAGCCAGCCGGTCACTCC